>NW_020954588.1:25755211-25895078 GCF_900497805.2 Vombatus ursinus | reverse complement strand
TCTATCTATCTATCTATCTATCTATCTATCTATCTATCTATCTATCTGTCTATCTGTCTGTCTGTCTGTCTGTCTGTTTGTCTATCTATCTTGCTATGTGGATATCACCTAGACATTATTGTCATCATTACCCAGAAATATTAATAAAACATATAACAAATCATAGAACTGGATATAATCTTAAACCATCTGGTCCAAGCCATTCATTTTACAGATGAGGAAATCAAGGCTCAGAGACCTAAAATAACTTGCACGAGAGGTACAAGGCAACTTGCATTAGGGGATGATTATTTGCATGATGAAATTATGTTTTTTCTTTTACAAAATAACTCACTGTGGGATTTTATTTATTTGTCATGAGCTCATACAGTTTATGTAAAATATATAATTTCCCCTCTCCCAAATTATTTTTTGCTATTTTTTTCAGATAACATCTAATGTATTAAATGAGTTATAACTGAATTGTACAAACCAACCAATCCCTTCACCAGCTAATTCCTTAGCTATTTATCTAGTAGATTGAAAGCTATCTAGCCACTAGGTTGAGAGAATAGAGTAGTTCCTACCTTGAAAGAACTTTACAATCCAGTTGGGGACATATGGATTATCAACTTCATTAAAATTCAGTATATACTAAAATCCTTAACTGGTTGCTTCCAAGTATAAATACAGTAGGAATTCAAGATGGAGCTCAAAGAGGGCTGAAGTCAATCAAGAAACTTTGGAGGATGGAGAACTTTTTTGTGTTATCCAGCATGAGTGAAATTTTGATGGAGAAGAGATAGGAGTGCATTCCAAGTGAGAGGAAGGGCATGATCAAAAGCATAGAGGCAGGAATGAGCACAATGTGTACTCAGGACATTAAGGAGACTGACCTGACCAGAAGAGAGCATGAAATTGAGAGAAGGATACTAGCAATTTCAAATGGATAGGAAAAATAGTAAACAACTGTAAAATGAGAATGTGAGATTTTTTTTTCAAATATCGAAGGAAAAAAAAAAGAAGGCTAAGAGTAGTAAATAGAATATTGGTCTTGGAGTCAGGAAGACCTGAGTTCAAAACCAGCTTTAAACACTCACTAGGTAGTCACTTAACCTCTGTTTGCCTCAGTTTCCTCAATTGCCAAATGGAGTTGATAATAGCACCCACCTCCCAGTATTTGAATCAACAGCTACTAATCCCAAATCCAGTAGTATTTCTACTATGACACATTACCTCCCTAAGGCACAATGAAAATGGTTTAGAGCAAAAGCATGATTTTCCCCATTGGACACAGTGAATAGAACATTTAAGAATCATCATCATTATCAGCATCCACTAACACAAAAATTCTCCTCTTCAAGTTGGTATACAGATTACTTTGTGTTATTAAAAGGTACACCAATGAAACATATGTTCCAGTGGGTCTTAATAAGAGATAAAGGTGATAAGGACAATCCTAGTGACACAATGCCATAATGGGAACTGACCATAACTGTGGAGGGAAAGGTTCATCAACAGAAGGTTGTTGGTAGATGATTAGTTGGCTTTTGGTTTTGCTTGTTCATTTGCTTAATCTCAGCAACTCACGAAGACAATCTACAAAGGCATGAATAATCTGTGACTCTCTATCTGTGTATGTGGAGAGAATGACCATGTTAATGAAATCACAGATCCTGGAAGAATTAACATGGTAACAACTCACATGTACACAACATCTATGTTTTTCAACGTGTTTCCTATGCATCAACCTAGTGACTGAGTTTGTATAAGTAAGACTTTAATGGTTAAATCCATGTAGGACCTCACCAATGTAGATATTCTCTCCAATGATGCAAATCACAATCCGTTCATGTGTCCCTACCATGTAACTCTTTTCCATGTAATTTCATAAATCTACCACAAGGGGGTCCGTTCAACGTTGTTGCCAGTTACTCATTTTGGTCTTGTATGACTCTTCATGACCCCATTTGGGGTTTTCTTGGCAGAGATACTGATGTGATTTGCCATTTTTTTCTCCAGTTTATTTTATATTTGAGGAAACTGAGACAAACAGGGTTGAATGACTTACCCAGGGTCACACAGCTAGTAAGTATCTGAGGGCAGACTTGAACTCAGGAAGATGTCTTCCTTATTCTCCATCATTCACCATTTTTGATCTCTATATTTACATGGCTACCAGTGGAGCACTTGGGCTGTCCAATGGTTTTCCTTCATTTTTGCTATAGTATTGGTGCATCTTTTCTTTCTTTTATATATTTAACTAATAGCATCTTTTATCTTGTTTTTACTGCTAACTTCTTTCTTCATAATATGTTGCAACAGCTCCAGATCTCACCAGGATAGAGCAGTGAAATGACGTGGTGGGTGTGAGCAGGCTGCAATTTACTACCAGTGCACATATTGTTAATCCCATTTTACAGATTTGACCTTGGGGGTGATAAGTGACTTGCCTCAGACAGAAATCTAATAGTGTTGGAAACAAGACTGAGATCCATGTCTTTTGATTTTAATAGGATCCAGTGATTTTTGCATGGCGCTGCTGTATCCAGATTAATCTTTCTTCTAGGTGCTGGCGCATTAAATCATTATGGATACACCATTTTCCAGTATATTTCCAAATTGCCCATGTAGTGGAGTCCCTCTCTTTTTAAGACTAATAGAACTCATCATACTAATAGCGTAATATTATGTAAATGCATTTATCAAAATAGCTACTATCCATAAGTAGTTTATTCTCTATATCCCTAATGTAATATATCAAACAATAACTCATTTGTCACAGTGAGACAGTTCATTAAAATTCAGCCACCACTTGGCCAGGATAAAAGAGCAACAGTATAAAAATTGATGTTGCAAAACTTAACAAATGAGGGAGTAAAGAAAGCGCGATTCAGGAAATCGCCAGCCTGCCCTCTGGGGCCATTTTTGGGTCACTTGTCTGAATTTTAATATTCCAATTGTTTTACAGAAAGTCTCTAAGTTATTAGACTGGGCGGGAAGCCAATTTACAGCTAGATGACTGCAATATCGAGGGCATTCAATAAACGAGGACATGATGTCACTTGGGACACAAGGGTGAAAAAGTTACCACACTGCTGATCACTGGGTTGCAACTCACTTTTACAACTAAACTATCACATGGCTTGGAAAGCTTGCTTTGCTTCATTTGGATTTGCCCAGGTCATTTATCTGTTTATTTACAAATGTTTTTATTGATTTTTTTTAAAAAAAAATACTTCTTATATTCTCTGTCATTTCCCAATTTCCTCATACACATACCAAAATAAAAATTTCCCTTATAACAACAAAAACCCTAACAACAAAAGTACAGTTAAACAAAATGACATATTGGTCAAGTCTATTAATGCACACCTTGCTCCATACCTGGAAACGACCACTTCTCTGCTAAAAGAGAGGAGATTGTCTATGCACTTTAGAGAAAAGTATATATTTTACCTTTGTTCTCTCATTATCAATTGGAGTGTTGGCTCTTTTCTAGACTATAGTATGGTATGACTGATGGGGTTCTGATCCATTTTGTGTGTGTGTGTGTGTGTGTGTGTGTGAGTTCAGTGAAGCCTTTAGGATTCTTTCTTACAATAATGTTTCTAAAGACATAAAATAAAATACATGGGATTATAAAGAAAACCAATTAGAATGAAATTCAGTTATCAAGATATTTTAAACAAATGAGTTTGCAGACTCCACATTAAGAACCCCTGCCAAGGATTAGCATACAATGGGCACATGATAAGCACCAAGTAAATATGTATTGATTAATTAGTATTTATTTGCCTTTTACTGCATCCCAGTCACTGTGCTAGTAGGCAATCCACAAAGACAAAAATGAAAAAGCTCCTGCCCTCAAGGAGCTTGCAATCTATTTGACAGAGTCATATACACATTGTGTGTATGCAAAATGAATAAAAAGGAAACAAGGTAATGGTGGGGGAAGCATCACTAGCAACTGGGAGGACGAGAAAGGCCTCAGGTAGGCAGTGACATTTTATGTGTTCTTTGAAGGAACTGAGAAATATATTGGCCTGAAAAGGGCTCTGCTATTGATAACTATATTGCTTTCTGTTGATGTCTTCTATTAAAAGGGGGGAGGGCGGAGCTGATCCTTTAAAATTTATTCTTAAAGTAGGCTTCGCCCTCTATCAAATAACAACAGCATGAGTTCTAGTACAAAATTATAAAGGTGTCTAAATGTGTCATTGATTGAGGTTGACCCTTAGACAATAACCTCAGGGACCATCAGATTTACAATTTCACACCTATTCAGAGAGCCTGCAGGTAATTGAGCCACCTCTAATCCATTAGCCACTGCAACAAGATGGGGATAAAATGGAACTGAGTGGTGGCTAGTGCAGAAAACAGTGAAGTCCCCTGCCTTCCTTCCTCTCTCCCACCTCCCCCATCTTCTATAAATCATAATTGGTAACTTTTTGTCTTTCATTTTAGGATGTTATCAGCTGTTTGGGTTTTCCAGGAAAACATAGTTTCTTTCCATAATCATCATGACATGTTTATAAAGAGAGCCTTTAAAAAAGTTTAGTCTTTACTTCTGATTGATTTCATTTGTCTTAAAACTTCCTTCCTTGATATTGATTGACTACTTATCTATAACTTAAAATCTGCAGGAATTGCCTGGGAGACTAAGAAGTTAAATGATTTGGCTAAAGTCATAGAGTCTTATATTAAGAAGGGCAAGAATTGCCCAAGAAGGAATGAAACAAGCATTTATTAGGTGCCTACAATGTGGCAAACACTGTTAAGCACTTTACACATGTGGTCGTAGTTGATCTCCACTACAACCCTGAGAGGAAGGTCCCATAAAATGCAAGGCAAGTGTGATAGGAGCAAAGGAAAGATCTCAACAAGATCTGGTAAATACATGAGGAAGGGAAGAGTCTTTTTCATTAAGGGGGTAGGGGGGAAAAGGCCATATGGAGAATGTGAGACCTGAGTTGAATCTTAAATGAAAAATAATAATCCTGAAATGTGATTCTAAAATAGTCCTCTGAGTCATTGAGTACTTCTTTGTACCCAATCTGCTGTAAATAGAGTCCTTCAAATGAGTTCTTTGAAAATATCTTAGACATTATAGAGAGTTGTTCCAATGATGAAAAGCACATTTTTTTTTGTAACTGAGGCATCTGTTCAATAAAATACGTATCTCTGTGTGCACTAAATAATAAACCATACAGATGGGCATATTGTAGCTAAACAAGCACAAATACCATGTACAGAAATGTTATTAAATACGTATATAGAAATATGAATTTAGATAAATACATTTATTTGGATAACATAATCCTTTACAGAATCAACAGGGGCACAGTGGACAGAAGATCAGTCTTAGAGACAAAAAGATCTAGGTGGTTCAGTGGACAGAGTGCTGGGACTGGAAGCAAGAAGCTTTGAGTTCAAATCTGGCCTCAGATACTTACTAGCTATGTGACCCTGGGCAAGTCACTTAACTTCAGTTTCCTGAACTGTAAAATGAGTATGAAAACAGCACTTACCTGCTGGGGTTGTTATGAGGATCAAATGAGATAATATTTACTTTTTTAAAAAAATGTTTATCCTATATCAAGGTGTTTCCCTTTCTTCTCCCTTCTCTTCCTAGTGCTGCCACTTATCTATGCAACTTTGATCACACCTCTCTGGGCCTCAAATGTCTAAAACGATGGTGTTAGTGTACTCAGTCACTTTTCAATCAGGTCCAACTTTGTGATCCCATTTGAGGCTTTCTTGGCAAAGATCCTGGAGTGATTTACCACTTCTTTCTCCACCTCATTTTACAGATGAGGAAACTGAAGCAAACAGAGTTAAGTGATTTGTCCAGACATAGTTAGTAAGTGTCTGAGGCCAGATTTGAACTCAGGGATATGAGTCTTCCCCAAATTCTATCCACTGCATCACCTCCCTGCCCTGGTATTAGAGTACGTGATCTCTAAAGCTCCTTCCAGCTCTAAACCTCTGATCCTGTGGGAAAATGAAAGAATGTATGAATGACTGATTCAAGCATGTATTGAATTTCAAGCCAGAGAAGCAGCCTCTCCATCCCCCCAATGTTCCATGATAATATCAGGCACCTTAGATAAGACAGTTTTTGAAAGGCTGACACACTTGTCAGCATCTTCCTCATGACCCACATGAAGTATCACACTCAGCCCTATTTTGGTTCACTTCAAAACAGGCATGATCTCCTCTTTCCATCTTGGTACCAGCCACAAACTCCATACAGAGATATGACTTCTACCCTTCCTCTCCCATCCTAAACTTTCCATATCTTTTCTAAAAGCAGAACAGCAGAGTAACAGTAGCTTTGTTCCCTTGCCTAATACCTTACTAACAAGGTTAACTTCAAAAGGAGCACAGTTCTACCCACCCACCATGTGCTAATAAACACCTATTTACCCAGGCTTTGATTACTGCTTTTCACCTTCCCAACAAAGCTGGATTTGTGACATAACGGCCACTTTTGAACAGCAAGTGGGACTTTGATAGAGAGTAAATACACTGGGGAGAGCCTGTGTGGACAACTGTGTCTATTTACAAAGGGAAACCTACCTATGGGGGCCCTCTGGAGACTAGTGAACAGACATAGATGTATGACCCTAATATGGGTATCAGCCACCATGTTCTCCCAGAGACTTCGGAATAACTCCAGGTTATTCCATATGAAAGTTTTCAGTAAACAATAGCATATATATGAAATAGAATGAAATGTTTATTGGGGAACTGAAGGGCATCAAGGAACAGATGGGAGAGGTATTTGGAGTCAAGGTCTAAGAACCCACTCAATGTCTCTTGGCTGCTCCCTATACTTCAAACAGGAAAGGCTGTCATTGTTTGCTTCCAGTTTCTCCAGGTGAAATTTTTATGCATAGGGAATCACTAGTAAACTTAAAATTAGTTACTTCTTAGACTGATCTTGTCTGGGGGAATCCTCTTTACCAGTGTACTATATGATTATCAAAATCAATATATTTTCTTAATGACCCAATAAAGGTGAGTCAGAGGTGCACTGTGGGAAAAGTGCTGGATCTCTGGTATTTTATCACTCATCTTTATAGAAAAGAGGTTCTTGTTTTGTTTTTGTTTGTTTGTTTTTTTAGGCAATTGGGGTTAAGTGACTTGCCCAAGGTCATACATCTAGTAAGTGTCGTCAAGTGTTTGGTCTGAGGCCAAATTTGAACTCAGGTCCTCCTGACTTCAGGGCTGGTGCTCTATCCACTGCGCCATCTAGCTGCCCCGAAAAGAGGTTCTTAATCTGTGTTCCATGAACTTTTTTGTGTGTTTTATATTTTGATAACAATGTTTCAATAGAATTGCTTTCCTTTGTAATCACATGCCTTTAAAAAGTTATTCTGAGTGTGGTTCATAGACTAGAGGGTCAGAAAGGTCCATGACTCACAAAGGGATGAGAACTCCTACTCTAAGATTACCAATATATGCATAGCCACATTCCCTGAATTATACTCCAAAGTTTTCTTCCAATATTTACTTCAGTGTTTATTAATTCATTTTGAAAATTAATGAAAAAAGCTATTGTCACCCAAGAGCTTAAAGGCAATTTTATCCTGGTTGAGTCATTTATCTCTGTCTAAATAAAGCCTGCAGAACTCTCTTCTCAGGTTTATTTAGATGGTGTTCCTATTCATTGACTTAAAATGTTTCTCCTCTCCTGTCATTTTCCTCCAAAAGGGTCCATGACCTCCCTTCACCAAATCTAAGATGAGCTATCTACATTTTTTCCTAAATTCCTGAGAGCCACTGACAAAAACCAGAAGTAGGCAAAATGGCTTCTCTCAGTGAATCTCTTTTGGATTCCACTCTTTTTTCATCATTCACAGCTAACTCAAGTTATTTAGATTTAACAAGGTCTGAACCTGGCCCAGATGAACAAAAGTATCCACAAAGCATATATACATTTCTTTAATTAAACACTACATTAGCTTGGAATTAAAAGGATCTTTTTTAAGCCATAATACTAAGTTTCATAAGCTGAAAAGTTTCATGAAATAAAAATGAACCCAATAGAGAAATTGGGATTTTCTTAACAGGATAATTTTAAAAAACCTGTACCATAATTGATGAATGAAGTATTTGTGTTTTCTTTTTTTTCATCCCTGGACTTTGATTTCATTGGTATTGGGAACTCTCAATGAGAAAACTCCCTACATCAATGTAGATCAACAACTATTCTATAACTTAGAGAGATGAAAAAGCACGTAACCTTCCAAAAATATTTTTTTATGGACCCTTTGTGAGTCTGGTGAAGCTTATGAACCTCCTCCCAGAACCATGTTTTTAAAGGCAAATAATAAAATTCGTAGCATTACAAAGGAAACCTATTATGCTGAAGTTACCAAAAGATATATTATTTTTAAAAATCAAATCCATGGACCCCAGGTTAAGAGGCCCTGTTTTTGTCTATATTGTATAGGATACTAGAAGGTAAATTTATTATTTGCTCAAGATCCTATATTGGAAGCAGGGCTTGAATACAGAGCTTCCTGACTAGGCTAGCTTAAAACAGTTCCATAGCCACTCTTCTATGCCACTTTTTTCACATGAATGACCAATATCAATAGTAATTATTTTTATTCTTATGACACATATATCCTCAAATATTCCAAAGGATCCTTGATCTCCTTGATGAGGGCATTCATTCCAGTGGTGAGAATCACAGTTCCTCCATACCTACCTGCCCACCTTATGCAACTTTCATCCATATCTTCCACCAGAAAGAAGGCTCTGTCCAATGTGCTTCCTAGACTTCTGCTTCCATGGCTAGGCTGCCAGTGGAGCACATGGGCTGTCCATCTTCTGTTCCTTGCTCTGATCGCATGACCCACATAAGCTGACTTTATATAGCACTTTAAAATTTTCTAAATGCTTAACATATTTGCTCTCATTCAACCCTCAAAACAGCCATATTATCTACCTGAGGTATTACTGTCTTCATTTTACAAATGAGGACCATGAAACTGAAAGAATTAAATTACTTGCCCACAGACTTTAAATCACTTTAGAGGTATAGGGAGGAGTTCCCTGAAGGTCTTCCTGACTCCAGGTCCACGGTCACATCCATGGCACTCTTCTGCTTCCTGCCCTTTAGTAGAATGCCAGTGCCTTCAGAGCACAGATGATATCTTTTCTTGTCTCTGTGTCCCCAGGGATTAGCATAGGGCCTAGAATGTAATGGATGCTTATTAAGTAGTTGTAGGACTGAAGAAGATTGGGATTATTGAAGGATCTTCTTCAAAATAGACTGCTCTCTGTGCTATATTCAAACCGTGGTTGCAAGTGGAAAAAGTTTAAGAAGCCCTGTGTATGTGGCATGACTGGGGACAAGCTATCCTGGCTACCTGTGATGATTCAGAAAATTCTTCTAAATGTTGGAGTTTTTCGGTGTCATCATTACATTATTTGTCCTTATAGTAAGAGTTAGTGGGTTGATTAACAGGTAATTGTGATTAATAGAATGCTGGACAAGAAGAAATTTGCCATACTGATATATCTGTGGTGTGCTTAGAGAATTCTACTTTCATTAGATTGTGAGTTCCTTGAGGATAAGAACTGTCTTTTGCCCCTTTTAATATCCCCATCATTTAGCAGAGTGCCTGGCACTTGATAAATGTTCATTGACTGACTGAAAGAGATGTCTGATCTTATATTTTATTCATCAATTCAACTACTACTGAGTGTGAGCTCTATCCCAGGTACAAAGCATCAACCCTGTATTAAGAACAGGGAACCACACTTGGGGTAGCAGCAATGTGCTAGGCCTCATGCTAGGCACTCACACTAAAACACTGATCTAGAAAATCTAGAAAAATGAAATTCAGTAGGGATGAATACAAAGTCTAATGTGAGTTTAAAAAGAAAAATGTTCTTCGCAAGTCCAGGATGGGAGAATTGAGGTAATGGGACAGGAATGTGAAAATAAAAGTTTCTCTGACAAAAAAAATCTGTTTTAGTGGATTACAAGCTCAGTATGAAGCAACAGTTTCTTAGGATAGCCAAAAAAAGCTCATGTGATCTTAGCCTATACTACCAAAACCACAGAGGACAAAACTAGGGAGATGTCAGCACTCTATGGCTTGTCCTTGTCATACCACAGCTAGAGAATTGTCTTCATTTCTAGACACTGTGCTTTAGGAGGGTCATTAATAGGCTGGAGAGTGTGGAGAGGAGGACAGCCAGGATGATTAGTGTCCTTGAGTTTATATTGGCTGGGGATCAGTTAAGGCAAATGGAAATATTTACCCTGGAGAAGAGAAGACAGGGGAGGCTTGGAAATGATTTTGAAGTATTTGAAGGGCTCTCATGTGGACGAGGGAATCACACATGTTCTGTTTGTCCCCAGGTGGTAGAATGAAGAGTAACGAGCAGGTGTTGTGAAGAGGAAGGAAGAAAAATAATATTCCTAACAATTAATCATATACAAGTAGAATGGTTTGCCTTAGGAAGCAATGGGATGGGTCTTTCCCAGGTGGAATGAAATGGCCTCTGAAGTCCCAACTCCGGGAATGTGATGAAGTATAACCATCCTGCTATGTATGGGCTGGTGACCTTATGACTAGTGACAGAACCAGGACTCCATGCTACCCGTCAACTGACCTCTTATCTAACTAACCACATGAGTCATTTGTTAGAAAAAAAAACAACATTCTCCCAAATTCTCTCAACAGTTATGCAGAATTATAATTATTTTTTCCTTTTTTTGGTTCTCATTTATTTGTAAATTGAAGATTGCAGTGGGGAGATCCATTTCAGAAAGACTCCTTCAAAGCTCCATTTAAATTGGCCAACTCCAACATTTAATACCATCACTTAAAAGCTTTAAATGAGCAGATATTTAGGGAAATGATTAGAGTCACCAACCATGGCTAATTTCCTTATCACCAACTGATTCGTGAGCAATTTCTATGGGAGTGTGGGGGTAGGATAAGATGATTAGTCTTATGATTTTAAATTGCTATTTGGGTGTTGTGTTTGCTAGAAGCAAAGAAAGAGCTATTGTAAGAAGGGAAAAACTAGAAGCAAAGATAGCAACTGACCTTGAGTAGACCAGTCCATGCAAGAGAATTTATTCAGCGTGGGGATTCAGGAAAGGTGGAGATCATAGGCGATCTCTTTCAGTAGCTTCTTTTTCTTACCACTTCTTTGTTGAATTGTTGAGTGAAATAAATGTCTACATAAGATGAGAAACAGTTACTAACATGATAGAGGGCTGGAAAAGTTCAATTCAACAAACATTTTCTGAGCATCTACTCTACACAAAACACTGGACTGTGCATTGGGGCAAGGGGGAGTAGTACAGAACTCAAAAAGATTTTGTCCCTCCTTTCCAGAAGCTTGCAATCCAATCATGGTAATAAGATATGTGCATGAGTGTGCACTGTGCTGGAGTGTGTACGAGATGAACAATGAAATTATTATGAAGTAATCTAGGCAGCATTTTAAGTTTTGCAAAGCATTTTACAAGGATTATCTCATTTTAGCCTCACACTAACCCTAGAAATGGGTGCTATTATAATCTCCATTTTACAGATGAAGAAACTGAGGCAAACAGCAGTTAAGTGACTTGTCCAGATCACACAGCCAGTAAGTGTCTGAGACTGGATTTGATTTCATCTTCCTGAAGTTGGCAGCCCTACCCACTTCATCACTGAGGCGACCAGACGTTCTAAAACAAAGAAGCTATCACATGGGAAAGGTTTTAGGCTTGTTTTGTCCCAAAGCAAAATTAGAAGCAATGGGAGGATGGGGATGCAGAAGAGGCAAATTTTTGCTTGATATTGGGGAAAAACAACTTTCTACCAATCCAAGTTGCCCCAAAGTGGAAGGAAGAGGGGCTGCCTTAGAAAGTAAAATGTTCCTCTTGACTTTGTTTAATCAAAGGCTTAGTGACCACTTGCCAGGAATGTAATAGACAGGATTCTTTTTCCAGTATGGGCTAGGCTAGAAAACCCCTTAGATTCTTCCATCTTCTACACCAAATTCAATTCATTTCAACCAGAACTACTCTGTGTCAGGAATTGTGCTAAGAGCTATGCATATAAAGACAAAAATGAGGCACTCTTTGTCCTCAGGACACTGCCATTCCCCTAAGGAGAAAAAATGACCATTTCTGAGGACAAAATAGGTGCAAAGTCATTTCCAGGCAAACGGTTGAAATAAAACACTCCATCTTAGGTTGCCATATAGGCTGAGTAAAACAGCCTGGTAAGATGGATTAGCATGCTGGACTTGACCTCTAGAGTCACGTGTTCAAATTCTCTCTCAAATACCAAACAGCTGAGTGCTCATAAACCAATCACTTTACCTCTTATAGACTTGATTTCACCACCTGAAAATGGGGGTGGTAACCCTTTCCCCAGTATACCCCATTTGGTAGTTATGAAGGTCTGATGAGACAATGGATATATGGCATTTTGCAAACTTCAGCTTACCACAGTAATATCAATCATTATCATCATCATCATCATCATCATCCCTCCTGAAATTGATTTAAGTTCCTCAAAGGAAGAAATGATGCTGGGTTTTCCTTTATGTTGGATCAAATTCTCCATCTGTAAAATGGTGATAACTATGTTTGTATTACCAATTTTACAGGGATATTGAGAGGAAAATAATAATAGTAGCAACAACAACTAACATTTATATAGCAGTTACTATGTGCCAGGCACTGTGCTAAGCACTTTACAATTTTAATCTTATTTAATCCGCACAACAACCCTGGGAGATAGGTGCTATAATTATCTCCATTTTATGAATGAAAAAAAAAACCTAGGCAAACAGAAGTTAAGTGACTTGCACAGGGTCACACAACAGTTAAGTGTCTGAGGTTAGATTTGAACTCAGGTTTACCTGGCTCCAAGCCCAGCACGCTATCCACTGCACCAATACCTAAGGCATATGTTATATATTAAAACATGAGCTATGATTTTTCTACCGGGGTGTCTTCTCTAGCACTTCAAACTAAAATGCCCAAAGCTGAACTCATCATCTTCTTCCTGAAGTCTTAACCTCTCCTCACTTTCAGCATTTCTTTTGATGGCACCTCCATCCTGCTAGTCAGCCAGGTTTCACAGCCTAGAGTTATATATGCCTCTTCCATTTCCTCACCCCACTTCCCCATCAATCAAATCCTCCCCATCAAATCCTACCCATTCTAACTTTGAAATATTTCTGGTTCTCAGTAGAAAAGGTGTTAGCTCTGGAATCAGAGAACCTGGGCTCACATTCTGCCTCTGATGCTGGTTATAGCACCTGTATGACCTTTGGCAAATCACTGCTCTCAGCTTTAAAATGGTAACCACAATTCTCAAGTCATTATGAGGCTTACATTAGGACAAGTTTTTGAAGAGCATTGCAAATCGAAAAACACACGTAAATATCAGTAATTAGCATTATCATATCTCTCCCTTAGAAGATTTTAAGTTTCTTAAAGACCCAGACTTTGTTCTTTTCCACTTCATATCCCAGCTCCCAACTTTGTCCCTTGAAAGTAATAGATGTTCCTTGAATTTATATTTAAAGCTACTATAGTAAATCAAGGAAAAAGTCCATTTGCTTGAAGTGAATGCCCTAGAAAGGAACTATGGATGAGGCACTGGAGTTGGAGTCAAGAAATTGTTGTTGTTCAATCGAGTATGACTTTTGGTGACCCCATTTGAGATTTTCTTGGCAAAGATACTGGAGTGGTTGGTCATTTCCTTCTCCAGTTTATTTTACAGATGAGGAAACTGAGGCAAAAGGAGGTGAGTGACTTGTCCAGGGTCACATAGCTAGCAAATATCTGAGAGCAGATTTGAACTCAGCAAGATGAGTCTTTCTGGGTCTAAGCCCACCATTCTATCCACTGTGCCACCAGAGTCCAGAAGACCTCTATTCAATCTTGGCTTCAATGTTTACTAGTTCCATGTCCCTGAAAAGTCATTTACCCTCTCTGTGCGTCTGTTTCCTCATCTGTAAGATGAGAGGGGTTGGACTCAATGCACTCTAAAATCCCTTTGCAATCTAAAAAGCTGTGATCCTTTGAGGATCTAGATTGAGCTAGATATACAAGTGTCACAGCTTCAGAAGAAAGCTAGCACAGAGCATGAGGAATCCATACTGGAGAGTGAGCGGGGCAGATGCTCCAAAGTTGTCATGAAGCAAAATGACTGATCTTCATGGATCACTGCAAAGCTTGTGCACAGGTTCTCATCTGAGTGTCACAGCAATGTGACTATCTATGGGATAGACATTATTATTCCCTAGAGCTGGAAGAGACCTTAGCATTCATCTATTTTACAGAGGCACTAACTGAGATTTAGGGAGGGGAGATGACATACCAATGGTGAAATTAGAACTCAAGGCTTTCTAATTCCAAATCCATGATTCTGTCCTGTCAGCCACACTGCCTTCTTGGCACAAATAGGAATGAGAGCCATTGCTGTACAATACAACTATATGTATGTATGTATGTATGTATGTATGTATGTATGTATGTATGTATGTGTGTATGTATGTATGTGTATAAGTATGTATGTATGTATGTATGTATACATACATATATAATATTCTCTATATGTAAAATATTCTCTCTCTCTCTCTCTCTCTCTCTCTCTCTCTCTCTCTATATATATATATATATATATATTCTAGATTCCCTAGATCAATATCAATGATCTGGTTGCGATCTTTTGGTGTGGTGGAGGGGCAGATAAATTGCTGAAATGAAATGTAATTTAGGGGGTGTAGAATATTATATATATACATATACATATATAATATATAACATGTATTATACACATATATTGCTTTATTGTACAGCAATGGCTCTCATTCCAATTTAAATTATACTCCCTTCTCCACAATTCTAGACAAAATGTCCCATAATGTAAAGTAAGATTGCATTAAATTGCATTCGATTTCATTACCAAATTGTTATCATCATCATCATTACTCTATAGCCCAAGCAAATTGGGGATATGAGCTCAAATCCTCCAGACCCAAGTACAAAGTCTTTTGCCAGCATGTATGAGCACAAGAAACCCCGATGTTTTGTATTGATTCTCTGCTCCTCTTTAAATAGCCATATCACTTTCTAAATGAAAATATCTTCAAATGTTCTCCCAGATTCCCAACATAGGTTGTAACCAATTATTACCTATGTTGTGGTCTACAAGGACTTTTGTGTCCATAGGCCATGCACTTGTCCATGACCTTGATCCTAAGCAAAGAGCTCTGTGTGTGTGTGTGTGTGTGTGTGTGTGTGTGTGTGTGTGCGCGTGTGTCTATATTTCCCTTCAAATGATAAGGTTAAAGAAAGATCTTGAAACCAAAAACATCTTTCCCCCAAAGGTCAGGAAGTCCTTGGAATTCCTCTTTCCCTTCTTTGCTCATTCTTTATAGCCATCTGACATTGGCTGAAATGTTTTTTTTCAGCCCCAGTTTCTAACCTCCCTTCATCATTTGATCATCCTCTAAAGTCATTATCCTCACTGCTTTTCAATGCCTTTATTTCCCCATGGCAACAGAGATTCAAATAAAGAATGGTGGGAATTGTGAGTCATACAGAAATCTATTATTCAAGAACTAATATCTGTAGTAATGATAAAGGTCAGCTCTCCTCTCTCCCCAACCAGAGCCAAAGGATTGCCCGACAGGGTCAGCATCTGCACCCACAAAGAATGGTGAAATCGACTGGTCAAGTAAATTGCTCTTTTGTTCCTTGACATAGTTCCCACCCTAACCCCATCCTTGTTATGAAGAAGACAGTTATTTTATAAAGTCATGTTGTTGTTTTGGGACAGATTTGGGCATATACCTTCAAACTGGATGACCAATGCAGATACTTCTTCTTACTTACTGAAGCCAATATTTCAGATCTACTTTCCAGTGGTCATGAGAGACGCTGGTCCTCTCTACCTAGCCAGCTGGCTTTACCGATCAAAGTAGGCAGGAAATCATTGTCTCTTTCTTGGCCCATGCAGGAGGTTGAAGGAAGGGGCAATTCTCTACTCCTGCATAGACTTAACTTAGGTTACTGAACTAACTGAAAGAATGGTTTACTTCCAGAAAGAAATCTTTAATCTTCTGGCTGATGGACCCCAAGATGCCAACCATTTCTATCTTCTCAGTGTTTCATGTGCATTGATTGCTTCCTGGTCAATGCATCTTCAATTCTGTTCATCTCTGTTTGAGCAGAGAAAGATAAGTGACCTTATGGAACAAACTCGCCTGGAATGAAGTCAGGTCAAGGCACTGGCCAATGTAAATTTCCTTTTCTCAGAACTTCCAATTAAAGGACGTGTTCTATCCTTCATCTCTACTGCTCATCATCCTGAACTACCTTCTGTCCCTCATCTGCACTGTTCAAGGAGTTGTGAGATCGCAGCTTTAGAGCCTAAACAAGGCCCTTTATCCTCTTTTGTGTCATGGACTCCTTTAGGTAATATGATGAAGCCTATGGACCCCTTCCCAGCATAATATTTTTAAATGTATAAAACAAAAACTTTAATATTGCAAAGAAATTATATCGAAATATAGTAATGAAATATTTAATCCAAAATCATAACTTAACCTAAAGGGTCCTTCATCTAACTGTGCTGTTTTATAGACAAAGATAAGCCCAGAAAACTAAAGTTACTTGCTCAAAGTCACACGTGTAGTAAGTGACAGATCAAGGTCTTCAGACTTAAAATCTGGGACTCTTTTTATTAACTCCTTCATTCTGACCTATTCTCTAGCCATCGTGTGCATCCTAAGTCACCTTCTATCTTTTGCCCCATTGCTCATGGTGGGGTTATCTCTGTTGTTCTCAAAGTGTGTGTAGGGTGGGGGGGGGGGTGAGGGTCTGGAAACTGTCCTAGCTCATAGGAGTAGAATGGAGTGGAACTCAATAGAAGATCATTCCAACTTATAGGGATGTAGACCAAGAATTGGTCCCAGAATTATTGTCCGCCATGGACTTAGGTAATGTCATTGTGACCCTCAGGTCAGTAACAGAGGTAGATTTCTTTTTTTTTAAAGAATGTTACATGATTTTCTGTGAAATGTACAGATGTGAGTGCTGTCGCCATGGTCATTCAGTGTTTGAAACTTGAGGTCATTGTCATGGGATGACAGATTTAGAACTGGAAGGGATTCTTGGACTTCATATAGTCCAACCCACCCTCCCATTTTACAAATAAGGAAACTGAGGCCCAGACAGGTGAAATGATGTGTCCAAAGTTACAGGGGTAAGAAGTGACAGAGCTGAGGTTTAAACCCATGCCCTCTATTTCCAAATCCAATTCTCTTTTCCACTCCTTTGGACCCTGAATCTTTTTTTGTTTTATAAAAACAATATATTGCAATAGCAGTATGTTCATAGACATGAGTGCCATTGCAAATATAATGATACACAATCCTTAAAATGATTTTGAAACTGGATTGGTGTCATTTGAAAAAAGAGCATCTGCGAAAATAATAATATCAAGGTCTTTTTCTCAAAGCATTAATATGAAAATGTTCAGCAAATAATCAATGGGTATGACCTCTGTGCCCCTCTAAAAACTTAATAGAAAAAAAAATCATTGCTTTTCAGCCACATAAGCTGATCAAAGTGACAGGTTAGTCAGCTAGTGAATGAGAGAGGTTGAGTCAGAGAAAACGGATAATTTAAACACTTCTCTTTGACTTTAGTCAATTTCTAGATTATAGAACTTGTTGTAAATCACCCAAATAATGACTTCACCTCTTCATTTGCCTTTATACTTGGACGTGTCTTCTGCTTGTTCATTTGGGTTGGAAGCAGTTTCTTTAAAGAACAGTGATGACATAAAATACAACCTTTTTTGACTTTGCATCCCTAGTGACTACCACACTATTTGGCCCATAATAGGTGTTTAGTAATTGCTCAAATGACAGTGGAATTTGACAAAATCTTCAGCACTTTAAAGTAAGGAGAATGGGGTGGATGGCGGGAACAGGGTATGATTTCTCATATCAATCCAGGATTTTTTGAAAGACTTAATAAAGTATACCAGAAGATTGCATTTTCCTTTACCAGAACTCCCTGAGCTTTCTGACTGTTCAGCAACTGTATTGCTTGCCATATATAAATTCTTCCAAGAATAATCTTCAAAGTATATAAATAGATCAATTGATCAATCAATAGATAGATAGACAGATAGACAGACAGACATTGATATATCACACACATATGTAATATGTATGTATACATGTGTATCTGTACAATCTGTAGAGATTGTCAGATTCCCTAAGAGTTTGCTTGGGTAAACAAAGAGGCATTTATTGTTTTTGTCAAAGTCGTGTTTTCTGAAAATAGAGTTAAAATCCAGAGACAGTCTATGCTAATGTAAGGACAATAGTAGACCTGACTTAAGAAGGATTGGTATCTGTGAATGATAAACTGGAGAGAATGGCAGAAATTCCAAGATTAACACCTTTAGAAAGCTTCTGTGTAAAGACTGAAACCTGAGTTCTCAGAGCTCAGTCTTTTATCTTTGAGACAGCTTAGCATATCACCAGCCTTCAACTTCCTCAGTTTTGAATACCCTGGTTGGTAAACCATTAAGATGTAGATTAGCTAAATTTCAAACAGGTTTATTTCAGATAGCACCTGGAAATCCACTTGGATTACCCACCTTCAGATATCATTTCCCTGTCTGTGGGGGTTCATTAAGGAAGGATTTAAATATGCTTCTGTGCAAAGGGACAGCAGGGAGAGAATTCTGAAAAGCGATTCACACTTGCTTATGTGATACATGATAAAGTCTGGGATTTCAGAAATGAAATGTCTCTGTATTTGACATAACAATAACTTTCTCTTAATGTGAGTTGGACTAGTAAATTGTTAGGGTACTTTTCAGTTGGCATTTTGTATGATGGAAAGAGCAACTGACTTGACCTGCAATTAGTATATCTCTGAGTTCAAGCCTTGGCTCTGTTACTTACTGTTTGTGTGACTCTGGGAAAGTCATAACTTGTCTAAGCCTCAGTTTCTTCATATTGAAAATGGAGATTAAATATAGTTTTGCTTCCTACAACAAAATTGTTGGAATAGTGGAATTACATAAATCTGAAACTATTACAAAAATATGTTTTAATATTATAAAGATCAGAATGGTTCAAAATAGCAAAAAAAAAAAATGAGAGGCAATATGAAAGAATGAATAGAGAGCAAACTTCATATTCAGGAATACCTAAGTTCAAGTCTTACCTACAGCAGACAGTGTCTGTGAGACCCTGGGCAAGTCATTTAACTTATTAGGGACCCAAACAACTCTGTAAGATACAGAGTAAGTCACAGAACAAATGTTGACCTACATGTTAGGGAGAATATCCTTACTCACTGGTATTTCTCTACAGCAGTGAAATTACAGGTATGATCCAAAAATAGATAGATGATAGAAAGAAGGCAAGAAAGGAAGAAAGAAGAGAGGGAGATAGAGAGCAAGAAAGAGAAAGATACTGAGAGAGGAAGGAAGGAAAGAATGAAGGAAGGAAGGAAGACAAAAAGAAAGGCACAAAGAAAAAAAAGAATGAAAGAAAGGAAGGACAAAGAAAGAATATAGGTACACTATATAATAAATATATACCACAATGCATATATACATATATGTTTATATAAATTTATATACAGTTATCTTTATATAAATATATATTTACACATATATATGTGTGTATGTACAAATCATATTTCTTTTAACAATCTACTTAATTTTCCTCATAGGTGAGTTCAGATATTCAAAGAATAGTGCTTCAACGTTCAATGTTGATTTTATGTTCCCATTTCAGAATCAAACCTGTAACTATGGTAGGACAATAAGGGCTTTCTGCAGGGCACTGAATTAAGAGATTGCTGAAAACACTTGTAGTCTGTCAGTAGCATCAAAATTACAGAATTTAGCAACTAGTGAGTAAAAGAATTAATTAAAATAGGAAACTACTAATTAGTTCAATATCTGTAAAGAAGATACATTGCCATCTACCTTGCTGATGCATGTTAAGTACCACTGGGTCTTTCCATCTGACTTGCAGCTGAAATCTACTACATGCTTTATTTCCTCCTGTGAGAATGTTGATTCCCTGGAAAGCAGGGACTGTGGCTTTTCTATTTGTCTGGCAAGTACTTTGCATATACTATGTTCTTAATAAATGCTTTTTCATTCATCCATTCATTCATTCAAATTCTCCAGCTGCCTATTTAATACCCTTCTCATTCATTCATGTGGTAGTCTATACTAGAGTTCTATGCATGTCCACAACTGTTTGGGTAGGGGGGAGAGGGAGGTGTCAATGATGCTTTCCTTGGGTACAAAAAAATGCCTAGTCATAGCATAGCCCTGTTCAAACTACAATCATCATTCTCAGGTTACCTCTCAGGAGTATTTCATTATAATTTTCAGAAAAGAAAATGGAGAGGTTTAGAATGGCATAATTCATGAATTATACTGCCACATGATTATCTCATAAGTTATCTGAATAGTTCTCTTCATTTATACATCTTGCTATATATGTTAATTTCAGTTGACTGATTTATACCCCAATCTCTCAAGGCCCCATAGTTTCATGAGCCACTCTGCTCCCTCTGTTGGAGGCAAGCACAGCCCATTCCATAGAGGCAGTCCCCATGAACTGTTGTGAGTGTAAGAAAATCTTACCCCAGATGAGCAACATTGTGAGATGAGCCCTTCCAACAAAAAATGCCAAGCCAGTTGCTGGGCCCTTGCTCAAAACCTTTTCAAATTGCTAGGACCTACAGCAACGTCACCTTTAACCAACATAGTCTTTGAGAACCTAGGATCACCTCTTTTAGCCCAATTGTGCAGACTTTGGTGGACGAATTTCAGATTTTTTTTTAATTATTCACTCATTTGGGGGAAGGTGTATTTTAAGAATTCTGGCTGATTGTCATTTTTTAAATTGTTTGTCTTCATCACTTTGGGACCTGAGGAGAGCTTATCGTAATAATATTAGACCATGCTTGATTCACTTGAAAAAGTTTGCATCACTTATTTTTCTTCCAGATATGCTGAGGGAGATACTTGAAAATCAAAACACATAGGAGCAAAATATCACATCAAATTACCTGAAGACATTCTTTGCTTATACCTAACTTTGAACCTTTGCATGGAAGAAGGAAAGATGTACTAATGTGTACAACTTGAAGTCATGGATTTGGGAGAGGTTAGGCACTTTGGAAAAGTGCAGGCTACCTGAAGTTGATAAATCCAGGTTTAAGTGCTGGGACTGACATTCATTCGCTCTTGTGGTCTTGAGTAAGTCATAAGATCAGAGAGGCAGCTATCAGTACTGCATTTGAATATGTCCTTAGGCACTAGCTGTATGACCCAGGGCAAGTCTCTTAACCTTTGATTGCCTCAGTTTCCTCATCTATAAATTGGGAATAATAATAGCACCTACCCCCTCCCCCCAGAAGGTTGTTACAAGGCTCAAATGAGATAGTATTTGTAAAAGCAGTTAACACAGTAGTCTGGCACATGGTAAGTGCTATATAAATGTGTGTTCCCTTCCATCCCTCCCTTCCCTCCCCCTCATAGATGTAGAGCTGAAAGGACCTCAGAGGACATCTACTCCACCCCACATGGTAGGGCCTATTGTTTTCTTCATTTTACATTTGAGGAAACTGCAAAGCAGGAAAGTTATCTGGCATGTCAAAGGTCTTACAGGTAGTAAACATCCATTCGTGGGATTTGAACATAGTTCCTCTGACTCCAGAGAAAGTAGTATTTCCACTATGACAAGCTTCCTCCTAAGCCTCAATCTTCTCATCTGAAAAATGGTGATATCTGTAATCTCTGCCTCACTGGTTTCTTGCAAAGATAGTGCTTTGTAAATCATAAAGCACCTTGTGAACAAAGAATCCTGGATTTGGAACTAGAAGGGACCTTAGCAGGATCTATGTAGCCCCACTATACACCAATCACTGTTCTAAGTGCTATACAATTGTCCCATATGATCCTCACAACCACCCCAGGAGGTAGGTGCTGCTATCACCCCCACTTTACAGGTGAGGAAACAGAGGCAAATAGAAGTAACATGACTTGCGTGGAGTCATACAGCTAGTCTGAGGACAGATCTGAACTCACATCTTCCCGACTCCAAGTTCAGCACTCTATCCATTGGACTACCCAGCTGTAGACCCAGTAACAGCTAGTTATCAGAAGACCAGCAGAGCTAAGAGTAAGGAAGTTTGGGACCAAAAGGTTGACTCCGAGTGGGTTTTGTTTGTCTGCACCTACTCAGTAAAGTAACTTTATAATGCCCTACCACTTTCTAGAGTTCATAGGAATGAGATCTTCATTAGTGGAAGGAGTATAGACAATGTTAAAATTGTGACTTTTTGAAAGATTGTAGTAAGAAAGGCTCGCGTGTATTTTTTAAAAATCATTCTATTCCTAGCAGTGTTCATGACAACAATTTATTATTCAACTGTAATATATCATGCCTCTGCTACTTCAAGTTGATTTATCGTGTATCTATTCTTCACACATCTCTGAAAACAGACACCCAGAACACTCATGCTCCAATTTGTCAATGCCAAGTTGCTAATCAAAGAATCCAAGAGATGTGAGAGGTCTTGAGAGCATATGGTCCATGGCCCCTTCCTGTCAGCAGGCAAATGTCTAAATCACCCCTGGTCTATTCCTGGCAATTATCAGGGAAGAATATGTCATTATCTCCTTCAGTTGCCTAAGTCACCTGTTTTGTTATCTTGACAGTTAAATTTTCTCCTTTGTGCCCAGCCAACATCTCTCCTACTTGAGGGTTGCTCTCTCTCTCTCTCTCTCTCTCTCTCTGTCTGTCTGTCTGTCTCTCTGTCTCTGTCTCTGTCTTTGTCTCTCTTTCTCTGTCTCTGTCTTTGTCTCTCTTTCTCTGTCTCTCTGTCTCTCTCTGTGTCTCTGTTTCTCTCTCTGTCTCTGTCTCTTTCTCTGTCTCTCTGTCTCTCTCTTTCTCTCTGTCTCTCTCTCTGTTTCTCTCTGTCTCTATCTCTCTGTCTCTCGTTCTCTCTTTGTCTCTCTGTTTCTCTGTCTCTGTCTCCCTCTCTCTCTTTCTCTCTCTCTCAAGTTCTCTTTTTGTTTCTTAACATGCATGGAAAATAGTGGATCTTCTATCCCTTATTAAATATAGCAACAAGTTCTACCTTCAGCCTCCTCTTCCCTTGTCAGCAGATAGATGTCTCAATAGTACATTGAGTATGGTATATACATATATATGCACACATATATGTATATTATATATATGTGTATATGTATATACATACACATAATAGTACTTTGCCTAGAAGTTTCAGAAATGAAGATGCTATAACCTCTTTGAGTTGGGATGTCAAGTATTATACTATCCAGACAGTTCATTTTTTTGTGTATGTTTTTGTTTTTGTTTGTTTGTTTTTAGCTTTTCACTAAACCAGACTCTAACTTAAGTTCTATTTTTCTTTTTGCATCCTCAGCATATATGGAAAACAAGTGATCCGCTAATCCTCATTAAATACAGCAATCAATTTTACCTTTAGCCTTCTCGTCTCTAAGTTAAACAACCCCAAATCTTTGCCTCTTAAAATGTATCTTCCATATCTTAAATCATGTTTCTTATTCTTCTTTGAATATTCTTCCATTTCTATCTCAACTCTGTAAGGTTCAGTAACCAAAACTAAAAAGAATCCCATTATATGAATTGCTGATTCCTACCTCAAAATCCAAAGAAAAGATCACTTCTCAAGATTCATGTTTCTTATATGTTTTGAATACATGCCCCATTCATTCTGACCTTTTCCCCAATAAGAATATATTGGTAACTCATGGACAATGTACATTTAAACATGTCTCCCTATGGTCTTTTTCCTCTTTAATTGTGCATAGTCAGTCATTCACCCTGAATTTGTTTTTTTTGTTTTTTGTTTGTTTGTTTCTACATGTGACTTTTCCCTATCTCTACTAAATTTTATCTCTGTTTTTGTTAGACTCTTCTTGGAGCTCACCAATTTTGTTCCTATGGCATAGAAGGTAGAGACTTTAGTTTAAACTGCTTTAGATGTTTGCTTAGGTGGGTGAATCTGGATAAATTACTGAACCTATGTGAGCATCTTCATTATAAAACTGGAATAATAATAACACCTACCTTAAAAGATGGCTCTATAGGAGCAAGTGAGACAGTGTATATAAAGTGTTTTGGAAATCCACAAAACTCTACAGAAACTTTTATCACTATTATTGTTCACAATATTCACAATATTATTGTGAAGAAGAAGAAACACTTTTAACACTTTAAAGGTCACAAAGAGCTTTGTAAATATTATCTCACTTGATCTTTATAACAACCTGATTAAAGTAGGTTTTAGTATTATCCCCGTTTTTCAGATTAAGAAACTAAGGCAGAGAAATAGTAAGTGACTTTTGCAAGGTCACACTACTAATAAGTGTCTGAAACAGGATTTGAACTCGAGTCTTCAGAATTCTATCTGGTGATCAAGGTGATCAAGTTTCCTCATAAACCAATTCCTATTTGAGCATTTTAGAAGAACTAAATGGATCAGTCATTCTGGAGGGAATCTCCAGATAATGAGTTTCACTAGAGTAGCCCAGGAATGAGGGACAGTTTAAACCAACCTTTCTCATTCCCAACCCCTAGAATTGCCAACGACTTTAGGAAATTATGAATCATAGAAGACTTGGAATTCTCTGATTCTTCTAATTCACAAATTTCAGTCTATTTCTTTCAATATCTCTTTTTTGGGGGGGGGGGGCGCAGGGCATTGTGGTGTTTGCAAGTAGAGAGTTGGTGCCAGTCTACTGTACTTTCCCAAGCTGGGAAATTTCCCAAGGGTCCAGGGTGAGGGAATTGAAGTCTGACATCCCTGAAAGATAACTGGGGCCCTCAGGGCTACAGACATCTCTGCCAGTGGGCTGCAGTGGAAAGAATATCAGCTTTAATTAAGAAGCTTGTATTTGGAGTCCAAAGACCTGGATAGGAATTTCAAATTTACTACCTATGTGACCTTGGGCAAGTAATTTTCCTGCTATGGGCCCCACATATGGTTTGGATCAACTCACATCTAAGATCTTGTACAACTGCAATAGTCAAGGATGATTATTTCTATGAGCAGCAGTGAACCCTAGTTGTGGTTAGAGATTTGGCCCTAGAATAAGTCATCTCCAGCACACACTAGCTATGGGGCTGAAAATAACTAGGTAACTCTCTATGCCTATGAATTTAAAAAAATGGACCTACCTGCATTGATAAAGAGAGTTCCCCTGTCCAAGAACTCCCTATACTAATGAGATCATTTTCCCAGTATCCAGCCTAACAATTGCAAAGAACTTTAGGGTTTGTGCATTACTTTGCATATTTTTCTCACTTGAATTTCAGAATAGCCCAGGATGGAAGCCAGTAGGTAGAGACAATGATGGAATCCCTACCATTACCCCCATTTAACTAGAGGAAGAGACTGAGGCTAAGAGAATTTAAGTAATTTAACCATTGTCACAGCTAATAAACGTGAAAAGTAGCATCTGAACCCGAGTCTTTCTAGAATTCCCCTAACAACACCACCACACCCACACCATTGTATTTGTTCGTTTTGCTTCATTCCATCTTGCTTCCTCTTATGCCAAAGATATAAAATTTACAGACATATACACAATTCTGAATGACCTACAGACCGCAGCTCTGCTCATAGGGAAAGGCTTAGTCTTTTGTTGCAACCATAAATTGATTCAGTCTTAGAAGATCAAGTGTATGTATATAAGGAATGGATTTTAATATGGTGCAAACATTGAAGGCCCTGAAAAAGGAAGATTACAAAAGACAGACTGTTTTAACTCTGAGGGTATTCTGTCCTTAGGAATATCCCTGATAAAAATAGAAAAAGGAGTTATCTTCTTTCAAATATCTGCAAACCTCAACGGAATGCCACATTCTAACTGTCAAGTGGTAATACAAAAATACTGCTTTGCTCATAGTAGGCCATTTGGAAATGCTTTTGGAAAGAAATTTCTCGGTTCCCCAGATGCATTTGGCATCAAAGCTTCAGAAAAATTCATACTCATTTATTTTAAATGAGCCCAGTTAACTCACCTTTTCACGATGTGCATGGATGCCTGCAATAAGTGAGTCTGTTCCTCTTTGGTGGAAATACATTTTTGTGAAAAGAGGGACTTAATTTGGGGGATTTTTCAGTGTGGGATCTCAAAAAGCTTGAGAGTCATAGGACATTACAGTTGTCTGGAATATTAGAGATCAAAGGTTCATAGTTCCAGGCGTGGAACAGAACTCAAGAAGCCAGCTAGTCTGACGCCATAATTTTCTATATGAGGATACTGAGGCCCAGGGAGGTTAATGTTTATCCAAAATCAAACAGATAGTAAGCACTAGTTGGGATGGGAACTATGTCCCCTAAATCCAGAGATGGAGTTCTTTCCTCTATACCAGCTGTTCTCAACATGTTAGTTTCAGGTCCCCTTTACACTTCTTAAAAATTGTTAAGAACTCCCCACAAAAAGGCTTTTGTTTATGTACATTATATCTATAAATATTTATTCTGTTAGAAATTACCACTTGCCCCCCCCAGGGAATTTTGAGAATTGTTATACCATGCTATAACATTTCTTATCCTCTAGCACTGTAAGATCCATGAACTTTTAAAAAAAATTGGTATTTATATTATAATGTAATTTTTTTATTTTGAAATCCTTTGTGTTTTAGCTTAGGTTAAAATAATTTGAAAGTTTGTGAAAAACAAGATTCTGGAATTACAGACTTATTGTTGGAAGGGGTCCTAGAGATCAAGTCCAGCCCTCCATTTTACTGATGAGAAAACCGAGGTAGTTGTTTAAGGTGGGAAATCAACTAGCAGCATTTTGAACTGATATCTACTCTCTCACTTCAAATGAAATGTCCTTTCCTATCTCCCTTATTTTTTTTTCAAAATAAGTTTTTTTTTTTAATTGGCAACTTTAATTTTTATATCACAATTATTTCTATGGATAGGGGCAGTCAGGTGACACAGTGGGTAGAGCACTAGGCCTAGAGTCAGGAAAACCTAAATTCAAGTCCAGCTGCAGACACTTATTAGCTGTGTGACCCGGAGTAAGTTACTGAGCCCTGTTTGCCTCAGTTTCCTCAACTGTAAAATGAGCTGGAGAAGGAAATGGCAAACTAATCCAATGTCTCTGACAAGAGAACTCCAAATAGGGTCATAAAGAGTTGGACGTGACTGAAACAATTCAACAATGACCATTTCTATAAATATCTCCACCCCTACCTCCAAACTGAACCTTCCCTAGTAACAAAGAAAAATAATTAAGCAAAACCGCTCAATACAGTGGCCATGTCTGATAGCATATGTAACATTCTTTCCAGTGGTGCCCTGCCTCTTCTCCAAGGGGAAAGAAAAATACTTTATTATTTGTTTTCTGGGCCTGTCATTGCTTGTTCATATACTCAGGGTTGTTTCCATTGTTGGAATTGTGTGTAGCATTCTTTGGGTTCTGATTTTCTTTTCCCCATTAAGATTCTCTTTAATAAGAAAGAAAAGGAAAAGGACATTTTAAGCAAATTTCTAATCCTGAACCTGGTCTAATATCATTATAGCCAAAATAATCTGAGTTGTTTTCTCATTCCATTGGAGAATAATTTCTGGGATCCTCAATCCTAAACCAATGCTGTTGATACATGGTCACTTGAAATTGTTTTACCATCTGCTGAAGGACATGACAAGACCCCCGAGTCAAGGGCAGATACAATGTGATAGGAATCGATGCCCAAATAGTGGCAGCTTGCTTTTTCAGACACTAACGGAAGCCAGAAGGAGTGACCACCTGGACGGTACATTATGGCAGAAGATGTGACAATTACTGCGGCTACCATGACCCCCATTTCAAAGACCTAATTTAAACCCAATCACCATTATTTTTGAGGGCTAAAGTTGGGATCAGATGTAGACTAGGCATACCCTCAAAGGTCCCCTCACCCTCTGTATTAACTGGCAGCTGGCCTGCGTTAAATAGACTGCTTTATAAATTTGGCGGAATAGCCATACGCTGCCATCAAAGGTGTGCCATTACTGGAAGGTAGCAGAGTTATGATGGAGGATGAGTCAAAAGTTCATTTATCATTTATGAGAGCCAAGAAAATGAGCACAAGCCTAAGACTAAAGTAATGAGGCCAGAAAATTAGAATGACAAAGAAAAAGCTCTGAATGGTGGACTATCTTTTCCTTTTTAAAAAACTGAGAATTAAAAATTCTTATTTTCTTGGAAATCAGTATTTGTCTGGGTCTTTGAGTATACTTACTGTGAGTAGAGACTCCTTGAACTTGGGAAGAGCAGCATGTGATGGAAAGGTGATCCTCAAACAGCTTCTTTGGCTCCCCATTGCCTTAAGGATAAAAGCTCCTTTGTGGGACCTGCAAAGCTCTTTACAATTTGGCTCCAGCCTCCCAGTCTATCATAAACTGCTGCCCTCCGTGTTGTCTGGTGTACTTTCATGCTTTCATTCACGTCCTCATTTCTTTCATCTGTGGACATTTAAGTAGGTTCTCTCCCATGCCAAGAACAAGCTTAACAGACAGTGAATGAATTAATGGACTCAGTCAAAAAGTATAGGTCTGAATATTGGTTCCAATGCTCACTGGTAATGTGATCTAACTTCTCAAGTGGCAGATGTCTCCTTGTGTAGGCCTCAGTTTCCCCACTTATAAAATGGGGACAATTATATTTAAGGTACCAAGTTCACATGCTGTACAAATGTTTTGTTTCATCTCTTAGTCAAGTCTAGAGAAGAATAGGGAAAGGAGGAGATATGACGTCTCCTCAATAGCCCAAGAATGATATTCAGGAAAGATGAGGTCCTGGTCATAGGATAAGAGACTTAGATACGGAAAGGACCTGAAAGGCCATTGAGTCCAACCCCTTCATCTTAAAAATGACGAAACTGAGGCACAGAGAGTTTCACTGACTTGACCCAGGTAACACAGCTAATAGATGTCTGAGACAGGTTTTGAACCTAGGCTTTCTGACTCCAAGTCCATTGATCTATATCATCACTAGCGAAGGCTGGGCAGGGTAAATCACTTCTACTTTCAGTTTCCTCCCCTTTTAAGTGAAAAGTCAGCATAGTATAATCAGAAGGGCACTAATATAATAATAATAATAATAATAATAATAATAATAATAACATCTAACTTATAATAGTAATATCATATAATAATAATATTACATAATAATAATCGTGCTTACCAGGTGCCATGCATTGTGCTAAGTACTTTATAATTATTATCCCATTGGATCCTCACAACAACCCTAGAAAATAGGTATTATGATGCTTATTTTACTGAGGGGGAAACTGAGGCAAACAGGGTCCTACAGCTAGTAAGTGTCTGATGTCAGATTTGAACTCCTTCAGGTCTTCTTGATCCCAGGCTCAGTGCTCTATGTACTTTGCCACCTAGCTTCAAGTGTGGTCAAGAATCTTGAATTCAGATTCTAGTTTTAACACTCACTGGCATGGGAAAATTGGACAAATTATGTGCCACTGTCTAGGCCTCAGTTTTCTCATTCGTCTAATAAGTATGTTGGACCAGAAGATCTCTGAGACTCCTTCCAGCTCTAGGTTAGTGACCTTACAATAGCTTAGGATTTTGCAATTTTCCGCAGTTTACATATTTCCTCTATTTGGAACATTTCCTGCTAAATTTAGTAAAAATGAGAAAGAAGGATTTTACTATAATAGACCAAGTGTCCAGCACATATGTCCTTCCCAAGGAATAATTGGGTGCTTTTGTAATATTTTGAGATATGGGTTTCCAGAGACTCCTCTACCAAAGATCCCATAATATTCTGATTCCATAATCATGCACATAAAATTCATTTCTAAAGTACATGTTTCAAATTATTTCCCTGCTCCAAAATGAGCCAATTCACCATATGCTCTCTTGTCTGAAACTTTGAGAACCATGCTTATATGAGGATGATAAACCACTGGCTACTGCAAAAATGTGAAAGAAATGAATTTTGTACTAAGAGAATGCTGTTTCTGTGGTATAAGGGTAGGTGTCTGTGATACTTGTCATCTTTGGTATACCTCAGAACAGTGATGGACAGCACTAAACTTCAGAGTTATCAAATGGAATTTTAAGGAATGTGAAAGAAGCCTCATAGAGAGAATATAGGTGGGATCTTGTACTTTGCATCTTTGGAAGAGTTCACAGCTTCTCAAATGCAATCTAACCTGCTTACCTCCTCTTGTTCAATTCTGGGTGTATCTCATCGCCCATTTACAATGTATTCACAATATTCATTCAGTGATGGACAAACCCACTGACTGGCCATCACACTGCATTCCATAATTTGAGCAATAATCATGCTTCATCCATTTGGTTTTCCCTACATAGATTGTTGGGACAATGTCTTCTGAGAATGCACAGATTGGGAGGCAGTATCACACAACAAAAAAGGCATTGGATCTAGAGTCAGAGGGTCTGAGTTCAAATACTGCCTCTCACCTTTTCTACCTTTGTACCCTTGGGCAAGCTATTTCTCCCTGGGCCTCAGTTTCCTCATTTGTCGATTGGACTAGATGGGCTCTGAGGTTTCTTCAAGCCCTTACATCTACGCCACTATAATTCTCTGGCCCTGGACAAAGGACTCAACCTGCTGGGCCTCAGTCTCTTCACTTGTAAAATTAGGGAGTTGGACTAGATTGTCTCTTGCAGCTCTGCTTCTATGATCCTATCATCTCACTGAGGAGTACCTGTTCTATTTGAAAACTCGACGCGGTCTGCACAGAGCTGTTCCCCAAAGAGAGATCTCTCCTGACTCAAAATGTATAATCTTATGATCTTTGGTGCCTGGAAATGCTCGACAACTATCTGAATAGAAATCAAAGGATGTCACAATCCATGAAGAATCAACACCATGGGAGACCCTGTGGCAAAAGAGATAAACGTTCTCTCGCCTCTGCCGCCATAGTTCAGATGCCCCCTCACTCTGCTCCTCCCAACGGCTTCTTCTTCCGTTGCTGAGTTCTTCCTAGAAGCTCCATTTTTGGGAAGGGCCTAAACCAGTCATTGCCGATCCTCTGGACTTGACCACCATGATTCCACTCCCCTCTCATCTCCTCTGCTTTTCAGCTCCACTTTGACGAATTGTCTTTCCCCATTTCAATGTAAGCTCCTCAAGGGCGGAGACCATATTTCTTTTTGTTTGTTTTTACATCTCTAGACTTTAGCACAATGTTTAATAAGGCTTATTGATTGATTAAGATATATCACCAGCCGGAGCCAATAATAGTTATTAACAAAAGAGTAGTTGGGCCCTTCACATTTTAAAAGTAAAGGGCAATAAATGGAGATATTGGCGCTATAATGATACTCATGGAATAAAGACCTCCAGAGCCTTGGGCAAACTCTTTATGGAGGATGTTTGGGAAAAAATAGTCAAGAATCACACAGAATGAGAAAGCATGGATAGTTGTGATTGTTCCATTGGAGGGAGCACTCCAACTGGTGAGACCACTCCATTAAAGTGTTAGAATGTTTAAGGAGAAGGAATGGTGATGGTCATTACCAATGGACATGCCTCTAGATATAATTGGCTTAATGTGGAGAAAAAACTGATTCAAGGAAACATTTGATTTACCATGGGGAAGGATGCTACTGTGTGGGTAACTTGGAGTCCCCCATTCCATAGGCTTTCTGCTTCCACTGCCAATGTGATGACCAGCTAGAAAGGGCAAGATAAAGATGGACACAGCAATCAGGGCTGACAGTTAGGTGACATGGTGGATAGAGAGAGCATTGCCCTTCAGTTCAGGAGGCCCTGAGTTTAGATCCAGCCTCAGACATTTGTCATTTGTGTGACTCTAAGCAAGTCGTGGGAACTCTCACAAACTGTAAAATTATAACAGTAGTATCCACCTCACAGAGTTGGCCTGAGGATCAAATGAGATAATATATGTAAAACTCTCTAAAATTCCATTCAAATGTATACTAGCATTTTTTTTTAATGCCTGGGTTTCTGTCTACTAAGGGGTCTCAGGAACTGAAACTGTGTAGTCAGATTATATCCAAGACTGGATAGTTGCTAGCTAAAGTTACACACTCCTTTCTTTTTTTTTCCTTTTTGGAATTGTACAAAATGGTCATTTTATCAGATAAGCAATTGCTTCACAATTTAGTCTTAGAAAGTTACTGTAGGTCAGTGAGACTCCCTGACTTTCCTAGAGTCATACAAGCAGGGTGGGTCACAGGCAGGACTTGAACCCTGGTCTTCCCGACAGAGGCCGACTTTCTGTCCCATAGCCCCACATTGCCCCTCTGTACCTGAGGCACATCAGATGGCCTCAGACAGGAATGTGATGGGAATTCAGCTTCAAAGGAAACTTTGATGGAGAGATATCAATCACATACCATCTGTTACCTTCACAAGAGCAATGAGGTAAAAGTGCAGCGGGAGGGATTCAGATTAGACAAACAAAATAATCCTGGAATGAGTTTGCAAGATTGCATTCCTCCAGCCCTCCTCCCTAGAGGGATATTAGAGAGTAATAGAAAAAAATACCAGCCATGCTTAAAACACAATGCTGCTTGTGCTTAACTCAGGCTTGATGATTTATTCCAGGGGATCTTTCTTTGTTTAATCCACCTCCTTCCTGTGTTGAGCACCCCTTTTGTTCTTCCGTCTGTCCAAATGGAGAACAGCTGGCTCATTGTTTCTCAAATAATAGACTTCCATCTATCTTACTACGGTGCTGCCCCTTAGAGTCCCCAGTGTGGGGTCTCCTTGAAGTTAAAATCTCCTCAGACCAAAGTATTTTTGAGAGACTCTCTTGGACACGGTCCAAGACTGACCACCCATCAACTAAACGCAGCCTGCATAACCAATAGCAAAGTTCTCATTTTGATTACTCAGGATGATGTTGAGTATGTCATCTGAGCTGGTCTGGCTGGCCCTTCCTCCTAGGCCTGTTTGTCATTTGGTTTTCCCTTAATCCTCCTCAAGCATTCTTATGTTCAGGGTTCTAGTGGGTGGCAATCCATTGTGGTAGCAATAGAGATAGAGTGGCATAGTGGAGAGATCACTAGGCCTTCCATCAGAGGACCTGAGTTCAAATCCTTACTCTGTCAGTTAATACTTAAAAGATGAGGATTGGACAAAATGACCTTTACCTCTCTTCCATCTAACAATCTATGATCCTACGACTTTCCTAGCCTTCTGTTTCCTCATCTGAAAAAAAAATGAATGAATTAGACTATTTGACCTCCTTACTAGGGTAGTACCCTGGGAAAGAACCTGAGGTCCAACGGAAGACAAAGTCAGCAATGCCAGAAAGAGCAGCTCTTGACCTAGAACGAAGTGGCCCTTTTTCCTCACTTCAGGTCAACAGAATCAAATTCTAAATTGTCCAGTAGTCTCATTGTGTGTCCTTGTGAGGCTTTCTTCATTTCTTTCACTTTGTATTTGGTGACTACCTTTTGTCTATACCAAGTACATAGAAAGCTCTAAAAATTTCTGTGCCGAGGACAAATGGAGCAACAAGCCCATGGGATAAGTAACAGGAACCAATTCCTCTAAATTGCGTTTGTGTGATGGGAACCTTGGGATCCCACTGCCATTCAGGAGGGAAAAAAGGGAGGGGGAGCAGAGGTTCTCACTCGAGTTAGGGCTGGAGTTGGGGCAGAGAATGGCCATTTAGTAGCTTCTTATGATAGCTAATTATGCCTCCAAACTAGTCATTCAACCTCATTGCAACGACCACGAACAACCCAAAGTGGTATCTGTGCATCTCTAATGTTAGTGCCATGTGGCCTTCCTCTATTTGCTCCACCCTAGTTACCACTCTGGGTTCACTGGCACCATTCATGTCTTTTTCCCGTACTTCCATTTTCACACACTTGGTTTGAAGCCTGATTCCACTTTCCTGGTCCTTGAGTTATGGTCATGTCTCTTATTACACATCTGAAATATTTAGACAGCAATTAGCACTACAATACAACGTATTAATTACTGGTTCTCTCCTTTTAAAGTAATCCACTGGCAGTCTCTAAAGAGGCCTGCAAGTAACTCTGCTGCAGCATTCACATTTGTGTGTTTTTACAGATAAGTCCATTATATAGAATCATTCATGTAGAATAAATGGGAAGCAAAAATAGGATTTATTAGTGTGGAGCCCCTCAGGGTTGTACACAACACAGGAAAATCCAATTAGAACTGCAGGGAGTTGGTTCAATCTCTTAATGGGCACTACAGCTCTGCAGATTAATATTATTGCCCACTATTCAAACTTTATTACTCCATTTTTCTGTCTGTAGTCCTTTGCTTTGCCAACCCACCTTGGAAAGATGGCAAGCAGAGCCATATAATAGCTTTTATGGCCTTGACTTCCTTGCTGCTTGTTGGTGTGAAGGATCAGTCTCTTCTGGAAATGATGAGGTGAGGACGCAGGCAACACTCGGATTTGTTTTATAAGCCAAAGTGGAGGGCTGTTTGCCCTGAATGCTAATCACGCAGACCATCAGAGCATTTTGCCAGCTCCCGGTGACTGACAACAGAATTTACAAGACTAATTTTCCTAGAGAATGGTGCTTGTAAAACCAGAGACAGCCTGAGCTAGCTATGAAAGCAAAGGACTAGGGATCAGAGGTGGTCCTGGGTTCCAGTTTGGACCGGGGTACATGTTGACTAGATGGCCTTAGGTCAATCACTTGACTTCTCTGTCCTTCGTGTCAGGCTGTATAACTGACTGAAAGCTTGACCTATCAGAAGAACAAATATTGCTCTCAGATAAGCTAGGCTTTTGTTGCGAGGGGACCTTCAGATTTGTTTTTGACCCAAAAACGCCATCAGATATTTGGGGGGTAGCTATCCATGATTATTCTATTAGCTTAAATTATGGCTCTTTTCATTGATGGGCTGTTAAATATATGTATCAAAGACTGATGCAGTCTACTTGATTTCATGGTACATTAACTTAGCCAGAATGCATTTATTATATTTAAAACCTGTTAGGCAGGTAGCTGCAGTCAAAAACAAGATCGTATAATTTAGTTCCCCTCTACCTTATATTAAAAAGTGTTTTGAATACAAAAGATCACTAGGGGTCAGAGCACACTCTCCCTTTATATGGTAACTCTGTGGGCACCAGGACTCTAATCAGAGCTTCAGAAAATGGATAAATAGGAGTCCTTGGAACAAAATCAATGCGTGCGTTACTTTATGCAGTAAACAGATGTAAGAAGTGGCTTGTGAGACAAATCCCATCTTATTTCTCAACATACATTTTTCTCACCCACTTGAGCATTTTGAGAATAAAAGTTACTGTGCTGGGTATATACGGGGCTTTTGTGAGTTGGCCCATAGTCAGCCCTATAAATGTACTTGGCCATATCAGGTTATCTGATTCTGCTATAGGTGAGCTGGCAGTCATATTATATTCTTCTCTGAGGCAACTAGTGACACAGTGCTGGGCTTGGAGTCAGGAAGATATCTACTAGCTATATGACCCTGGGCAGATCACTTAACTGCTGTCTTCATCTCTCTCTCTCTCTCTCTCTCTCTCTCTCTCTCTCTCTCATATACATACATACACAAAAGTATATGTGTGTGTCTTCATCTATAAAATGGGCATAATAATAGCACCTACCTCCCAAGGTTATTGTTAGGATCAAGCGAGAGAGTATATTTAAAAGACTTTGCAAACCTTAAAGCACAGTGTAAATGTTGGCTATTATTACTATTTTATTTGAAATTACTACTGTGATGAGTCCTTTTTTTTCCCCATGCTAAAAAGTAGTTCTTAACTTCTTAAATTTCTTTGCCTAATTCTCCATTCATAAAGAAAACCATTTCTGCACCATGCCTAGAATTTCTGATCTCAAAGACTCCAACCAGTCTTATTTTCCTTGTGCAAATCATGGCTGAATTTCCTCCTCATCCAAGAAGGGTTCCTGGAGTAATCAGACAACTGGCTACTACTTCCATGGGTCCTGACCACTCTGTCTGCTGGTGGATTTCTCCCATCTTCTCTCTAAGCTCTTCATCTTTTTTTTTTTTTTTTTTTTTTGGAGACAATCAGGGTTAAGGGACTTGCCCATGTTCACACAGCTAGTAAGTATGTGAGGCCACATTTGAACTCAGATCCTCCTGACTCCAGGGCTTGCACTGTGTGCACTATAGCGCCACCTAGCTATCTCAGGTAGTTAGTTGCCCATGTTTACTCCATCTACCCCTTCAAGTCCTAATCTGTCTCCTTGAGACAGAAAAACTACACTGATATTTCACAGCTGCTTGCCTTTACCTGTGCTCTCATTGATTATGCTCCCTATTGACTATAATCTATAAACTAGTGATAGCTGGCATAGGTACAACACTAAAGGGATCAATGAGTATGGTCTATGCGTCATCTCACTTGGTGCGCAAAGCAACCCTGAGAGGCAGATTTTATACTGACTGTTTTAACCATTTCACAGAAGAGGAAATTGAGGCATAAAGAAAAATGTGATCATCAAAAATGTCTGAGGATTTTAGTGGATTACAAGATCAATACGAATTTAAAGTACATCATGGCAACAACAAACAAGCTAAAATGAATTAAGCGTACTTTAAGAAGCATTGTACATAAAGGAGGCGACAGTCTCATTCTACTCTGCTCTGGTCAGACAACATCTAGAGTACTGTGTTTATTCTCCGTGCTTCCTTATAGCAACACTGGGATCCACGTGCCCAACTGACAGAAAGGCAGGTTTGCAAGGATAAACTTCTTAACAGTGACAGTCAGTCAATCAAGCAATAAACCTTAAGTAGTACCTACTATGTGATAGGGCAGCTAGGTGGCACAGTGGGTAGAGCACTGGGCTTGGAATCAGGAGGACTTATCTTCTGGCCTCAGATACTTACTAGCTTTATGATCCAGGGCAAGTCCATCAAGCTTGTTCGCCTCAGTTTACTCATCTGTAAAATGAACTAGAGAAGGAAATGGCAAAACACTCTTTTATCTTTGCCAAGAAAACCCCAAATAGAATCATGAAGAGTCAGACATGATTGCAAAATAGCTGAACAACAACAAAATGTAATTGGCACTGTGCTAAGTGCTGAGAACAAAAAGAAAGGTACAAGACAGTCCCTACCCTCAGGGAGCTGACAGTCTAATGGTGGAGACAACATGCAGATATCTACAAATAAGCTGTAACAGGACATTTTGGGGAGCTCTCAAAAACTGGGAAGAGATCTTGGGATGTAGCACATCATTTCTCACTGGAGGTTTCTAGCAAAGACTGGATGACCATTTGTTGAGTGTGATGGAGAAGGGATTCTTGTTCAGGTATGACTTGGATGCCATGGCCACTGTGGCCCCTTCCTCCTCTGAGATTCTGTGAATGTGGTGCCACTCAAGTAGCTTGTGTCAGAGGGGAGATTTGAACCCAGATCTCTGTTGCCTCCAGGTCCAGCACTCTTTACAGCACACCATGCATGAAGTTATAAGCAATGAGGTGCTTGCAAACTGTATGTGTTTGTGGATGTTTTTAAGATTGGTCATTTCCTTTATAAACTGATACCTTCAAAATATTATTGGTATTTATTTTGGTTTTCACTATCGTCATTAAACAGAGCATACTAAGTCCATAAAGAGGAGGTCTCTCAGAGTTTACCTCCACTTTCCCTCCAGCTCTTTCCCACCTTCCATAAAAGAGCAGTTGGCTCTATTTTCCCCCATCCAGCTACAAAGGAATGGTGTACCCCCTCCAAAGTGAATGGGAGAATCAAGCCATCTCATTATCGTTGAACCATGATGCCCATAATGTGAAAAGCAGGGCATACAAACCAGAGAGTTCTTAGAGAAGGAATTTCTGCCTGCTGCTGCCACTCACTTCTGGTTTGGAAAGTGCTGTGTGGGTATTGAGAGGGGAAGGCAGGGTATAGAATGAATGAAGCACCTCCCTCTACCATGGTAATATTTTCCCATTTATCAGAAGTCATTTTATAGAGTGGGATGAATAGTGAAATATCAACTCAAGCATTGACTTAACCTCCCCAAGCCTCCATTGGCTCTTCTACAAAATGAGAGTTGGACTAGATTTAGGTGCCTGCCAGCTCCTAATATATGATTCTGTAGTTCTTGCAAACTTGCAAAATCTTGCCTCTGATGTTTATCAGCTGTGTGACCATGGACATATCAATCTCTCTGAGCCTCTGTTTTCTTCATATGTACAATGGAATGAATAGCAGCCATAGTTGCTGTTGTTAATTCTTTGTTTTCTAAGAAGATCAATGACATCACTATTGGTGTCTTGAATTGACCCTGAATTGGATTTCAGTGAGACAAAGTCCTCAGCCTCACTCTCTCTTCCCAGTGGTAGGACAAAAGTCAAGATGACTGGTGATTGCCTGTGATGCAGTGGATGACCTTGTTGCTTTTGAGGGCTTTTGAGAACAAATTGTTCTCATCCACCTTTCTCACCAGAAGAAGTCTTCACATGCTTGGGTAAACAACCCCTTAACTCACCAATAGATCTGAGACCTTTCTGTTACTCTTAACCTGGTTTAGCCATTTGCTAAGGTTTACTGAGATGGTTTACCAGGGTATGGCCACTATACATACTGCTATGGCTTCTTGGAGCCATAGATGAAAGATGGGTGACAGAGAGGTATATGAGCAGCCCTGAAAAAGGCTCAAGAAGCCCTCACATGTAGCACAGAGGTGCTAGTCCTCCCTGAACACACCAAGCACCCCATTGCCTAATAAAATAAGACACATAATAGTTTTTGCCAAGCTTAAAGCACTATATAAATATGAATTATTATTACTGTTCTTATACATTTTTAGGACACCCTGAATATGGCAGGACAGGCGGTCCAGATGGCTGGAGCTTGAATCTTCACTTAGTGCCTCCTTCCACATCTGGCACAACATATCCAGATTTTCCTTCTAATTTAGGGAAATTCTCTCAGGAAATGTTCCAGTCTGATACCTGCCCTCAAGGATTCCATACTTCAAAATCCTGAACTGCACATGAATCACTTGCTTCCTATAACTATGTAGACAGAGGTCCCTGAAGTTCTCCCTGTTTCTTGTTTGGATTTTTACTGAAGTAAATTCCTACCTTCTGAGCTAGTGACTCACATTGTCTGTTAACTATTTGACAGGCCAAGTGTGAACCAAATGATAAGAGTTCAAAGTCATAATCAATGGTCATAATTTGGTCCGTAAGAAGTAAATACCATAGATTCATGTCCATTTCATTAGCAGGTGTGTTTGGTTTTTTTTGTTTTTGTTTTTAATTTAGAAGTAAACCTCCCATCCACTAAATATTTAATCAAGCAACTTTTTTTAAGTAAAAGGCACAACCCTAACATAGAAAAGCAAAAATGAGACAGTTGTTGCCCTCATGATGCTTACACTCTACTTAAGAATCATAGGCCACCCAGAAGAAAATAACAAATGAATTAAAAAACAAACAAACTTTAAATGGCATTACATCAGGAACTAAGATAAGAAGAATGTCCACCACTTCTTAAAGACAACAAAGCATTGATCAAGAGAAACAACCAATCACCAAAAGGGGAGAAAAAACAACAACAACAACAAAATAAATAAATAAATAAACAAGCAAAAAAAAATTATGAGTCAAATAGCAAAGCTACCTTGGTTAACTTCAACAATTTCAACAACAAACAAGAAATTTTGTAAGCAGTGAAGAACCTTCAAACAAGAAAGAAAGGCAATTTTAAAAGGTACAGGATTAATCTATATTTACTGAGGTTGCCTTGAAGTAAGGATTTTAAGCAGTCCAACAGGGCACACAAATATGTATATTTATTTAGTTGTGGCTTTATCCTATATGTAATCCCTAACTCCTTTTAGACAAGATGTGAAACAACTCAAGAAGGATGTAAAATAATCCCACAAGTTGAGAGACATGGAGCTCTTAGAGAACCCATTGCAGATCTGCAGCAAATACTTGTCAAGTGAATGGTTAGTTTTGATCAAAGAGGGACTTGGGGTTCAGAGTCATAACGATCAGCTGGATCCTTGTAAAACAGCTCTAGCCTATTCATCAAATATTTAGTGCCTTCAGTGTGGGAACCATTGTATCAGATACTATAGGGTTGAGGCTAAAGAGAATAGGAGCATGTAGTACAGCAAAGGGAGAATAAAAGGATAACTTAATAAGAATATTCATATACATTCATTATACAGAAAATAGTGGACATCTGCTCTTTTAGAGATAGAACAAAGGAAAGGGACACATTGCTTCCTGCCATGTTTGTATTGGGTGAAATGTGAATTGGAAAGTCTCCTTAGCATTTGGAATATATAGCTGGAAGGCATCTATCTTATTGATCTTCTACTTTATAGACGAGGAAAATATGGCCAAGAGGTTAAGTGATTTGTCCAAGGGCACACAAGTAGTGATTGGCAGAGTTGGAGATTGGGCCCACATCTTTTGACTCTATAGTGATCTTCCTCCACAGCTGGTCAACGGATTCTTTATTCCTTTTGTAGAATTGTAATGGATTCTCATCTACCTTTAGTTGTTTATGAGGTGATTGATGGATAATTTCTAAAATGGGCCATGTTCTACACTGAGATTTTTACCCTCATCTTGACTTTTACTCAAGAACTGTGATCTCCCTCCAGAAGTGACTAGGAATGGAAAGACAAGGCCATCTACTATGAACTTTTCTAACTCAGGGCAGAAAATTGTCATCCTTAGATCCAGCTGAGACCCCTCCACAGACTCACAGCCTTAGCTACATCCTGAAACTTCCATTTTTTAGGGGGTAGGGCTAAGTCTCCCTATCTCTCCTAGACTGGAAGTTCAGGAGCCACTCATGGGCCCAATCCTACTGCTGATTAACACAGGACAATTGACTTGCTCCATTTCCATCATCCCTCTTTGGTCAGGCTGGTGCCTTTCTCCCACTACCCCATGATTCCAGGGACTCACCATATTGGTTCTAGATTTATGATGAACACTGGGTCAGTATAACCCACTGCTACTCAAAATTCTGTCCTCCCTAGTAGATCCTTTATATGTGAGACTGTAAAAGTGAAGAGAGAGAAGTCTAGTCACCTGAGTCACTCTTGTAGAAGGACTTGTAGAAATCACCAGACTTCTGTGTATGTCGATGGCAATGATGGTCAAGAGGCCAATTGTCTCTTGCTCCCTGGTGTTCCTCTATATTCCTTTACTATCAAACAGCTCTCCTGGGGCTTCCAAGGATGCATTAGAGGGTTAAGTTCTACCATCCCCACTATGTCCATGTTTCTTGGAGAGAGGAAGTCAGAAAGAGTGGGTATCAATTTACCCACTAGGTGTTCTTGACCTGTTGGTATCATCTTCAATCTGAGGTCTCTTTAGCTAAGTAGTTTTATAGCTGAGCTTGAAAAAGATACCCTAAGTGACCTAATGTGGGACAGAAAAGTTCTAATTTCTATTTGACTGGTGTGAGGTAACGAGGTAATGCAATAATTAGAGCTCTGAGCCTGGAGTCAGAGAGATCTGAGTTCAAATCCAGCCTCAGACTAATATTGGCTATGTGACCCTCAGCGAAGTCATCTCAATCTGCCTCAGTTCCCTCAACTGTAAAATGAGGATAATAATAGCACCTACCTCCTAGGGTTTTTATAAGGAACAAATGAGATAATATTTGTTAAAAAAAATTTTGTAAATCTTACAGTGCTCTCTAAATGCTCACTATTACCCAAGGTAGTCTTATCTCTGGTGTTCTTATCATTCAGGGCAACTACGTCTACTTACAGGCACCCAATTTTCAGTCTCAACACTCTGCTATCCATCTTTCAAGCAGCTACTATAGTGATCTTCCTAAAGTGCCATCAGTCCATAAATATTTATTAAGTGCCTAAGTGCTCTGGATACAAAGACAAGATATAGCCCCTGTCATCAAGGAGCTCACAATCTAATAAAGAAAGACAACACCAAAAAAGAATCTGAGAAAGGGAAGGGAGGGGAGAAGGGACCCAGGGGTCAGAGTTACTAAAAAGGTATGAGTTTCAGGGATGATGCAATCTTACACAAGGATAAGATCCCAGACAACATGATGTCTGGAATCCAAGTGGGAAATGATGTACAGATCTAACAATGTCACTCCTCTCAATCTTGTTTCATTTTACTATCTTTCCCCATGGAAAGTATATTAAAGGTCCTTTTAAAAGAAAAAAAAAGTCCTATAGAAATATTAAGAAATGAACATTTGTCTATTCTAAAATCCATTTCCAGTCTTATTGTCTTCGGAAAGTTAGATGAGTCAAGCGTACAGGGACTTTTGAAAGAAAACCACATTGAAGATGAAAAACCAAACTGGGGGAAAAGTACATCAGAATGGTTTCTCCCATTACCTCTAGTAATTGGCCTCTGACCTACCCAAAGAGAAATGTTTTTCTTCTATTCAGAAAGAATTGTAGATAATTTTTGCAGAGAGAACTCCCTTCCCACCCTTGAGGGGAGCTGTTTAGGGAGAAAAATTCAAGATGAAGATTAAAAGTCTTTTGTTTTGGAATGTTAATTCAAAACTATATTTTAACTATGTTACTTACCCAAAGTATCCTGGGGTAGAGAGATGTCTGAAGTTTTAAGGGGAGGGGAATATTAGAGTATGAAAATTTGAAATGCTTAGATTTATATGAATGTCCTGGCAGACTTGTGCCTAAAACATATAGTGTTAATGACAGAGGTATGGGACCTGGACCCCTAAAAAGAAAAGACAATGTATCTAGAAACAAACCAGTCACCCGAATTTTCCCATTCATTGCAGTAGGCCAGATCACTGGTGCCTCTGCCCAAAGCAACTGGCCTACCTTGATCACCTAATTAGCTATTTACCACTCCTTAATCTCATTTAGATTACCTAATTAGCCTACTTGATGTTCCTTTCACTATTGTACCTGGTCCACCCCCCCTCACTACTCACTACTCCCTAATCCTATCTAGATTCTTTCAAGGATCTAGATTTTTGTCCCTTTTGTACAAAGGCATCAGTCTCACCCCAATTAAGTTGCAGGCTCCCTAAGAATCATCTCCCACCTCATTGGCTTACAACAGACCTTGTCATTTGACTGGAAGAAATTTTGAGTTCTTGAATTTATTCCAAGCAGATGCTGACCTGTACCCTGACATTTCAGCTTTCCCAGCACCCAAACCAAGTCATTAATTTCTCTCAACAACATATCTTCATCATAGTCCTCTTTATTTCTCAGACTTTTTTATATTTTATTTGACCAGAAACTTCTATGACTTTGTGCATGAAGTCTCCCATGTTACAATACACTCCCTATTTCCATCTCCTTCATAGGATCCCTAACTTAAGTCAAAGCATAGCTGAACTACCATAGCCCAAGTGAGTCTTTTCTGGGTCTCCAGGGCCATCCTGAGGCCACCCTTAATTATCAGCATGCTTTCCTCCCTTGAAATGACTTTCTATGCATTGTGCATTGATTTATCTGTGTTTTTATTGTTTTCTCCCCATAAAAAAATAATGTCCTTGAGATCAGAGCCTTTTTCCTTTTTCGCCTTTTGTGACCTCAACAATTTGCATGGAACTTTGAACAAAGTGAGCATTTAATAAATGCTAGTTGAACACAGTTGAATTGGAATGGGAACAGTGGTTTAGGGTAGGAATGAGATTTGTCCTTGGTTATTTCTTCATTTCCTAGGCATTTGCTTTTCTGTCAATACCAGTGAAGTCTAAATTTGGAAAATAACAAAGTTAAAGAGAATGTTTCCCCCCCCCCCCTTTAAAACAAATCTCAGGATGAAATGGATTATGGGAACATTGAGTTCTTGTTTCATTAAAGGTCGACTAGATTGGACCACACATTTCCATATAATTTTCTCCTCCCACTCAGTACTTTGTGTTCTGAAAAGAAACAAAAGCTGAGGTTCAGTCTAACCCAGGAGTGTTAATTATCTCTGGGATCATCCAAAACTTCCCTAAATGATAATTACATAACTGATGACTGGGATACTCTTATCTAGCACTGAAATTCTTCAAAACTACAGCTAGGAAATAGTCTGGGATTGAGAGAAAAATGTTTGATTTCTAATGGAAGTCACAAACTAGGCCTTAGAAGGAAGAGTTGGCCATTAGTTGTTCCCCTGTGGTTGTAGAACTTTCCTGATCACCTTCTATCTTTCAGATAGTAGGAGGTCCTGGACTTGCTGCATCCTGAAAACTATAGAGGTCATGGCTAAAGGAAAAATTATTGCAGGGATATTTTTGGCCATTCAGAGAATATGCCATAATTAATCTTGAGCCTAGGGATGTCTGGACCTATGGTCTGAAGATAGCTAGCCCCAAAGTGCTAGAACATTGGTTTACTATTAGGAACAATATCTAAGAAGTATCAGTGGCCAAGGGGCAATATGGGAGAGCAGATAGAGAGCTAGCCTTTGAGACAGGAAGACTTCATTTCATGTCCCCCCTTTGACTAGTTGTGGGACCCAGAGTCTCTCAGGGCTCTAAGAAACTCCCTAAGACTGTAGGTGACATATTAGCTTCAAATTTGCTTTGGTAGAAGGAATTGCCTCATCAGTGGAATCATAGGTCTATGGTGTAGATTCTATACCATGTAAGAATCTGAGCTCCCTTTGTTTGAGGTCTGCAGTAAGTGAGGATACTGGTAATTTGATGGATGTTATTGATTCACAGGTTAAAACCCAAGTACTATGTATTTGTTATGTAATTTAAAAAGATTCTCTAAGAGGAAGAATAAAGTATTTAGACAAAGACAATCAGGAAGACCTGGGTTCAAGTCCTTTGTCAGACACAAGCTAGCTATAAACTAGGGGAAAGTAACAGAAGAGTTGTGAAACTGAATTGATGGAAGGAGGTGGCATACTAGAATTTCCTAATAACTTTGAAATCATAGATATGGACCCAAAAAAAGATAAAAAAAAACCCTATCCTATCCAGTAACATTTTAAATAACACTAAAATGAAAGTTACATTATAGAAAACATTCCTCTGTCAATATCCCAACCATTTTCTACCATGATTATGTTCCTACCATCCAGAGATTATGAATAAATGTTTAACAATTGGCTCTTCAGGAAGAAAAATATACATACTACATGTCTTTCAGATTAATCTGTATTATTATCAACGTTTTCCTCCATCACTTTTTTTAAGTCTTGAAAGCTCTCAAAAAAATGTAGCCTTGATTTGAGCATTTGCTAATTTTCAAGGTTTAAAGACTCACAATGAATATTTAACAATTAGCTTTCATTATGTGGTTTGATATAGCTCCAACAAATCCATGCTTCCTTTCATATTGACATTACATTGCTTTAGTTATATAGGTGATATTTTTTTCATTTGTCCCAGGGAAACAATATGCTTTCAAAAAGTCAAGTTTTGAAGTTCCATTTATTCCTTATTGCTCTAAATTTAAGAGCAGGTTAAAAATTTAAATAAGATTAAAAATTGTAATCTCTTAGAATATTAAACGTACCTAAATCAGAATAGTAAAAATTTGCAACAAGTGAAATAGTTAATTACACTTCACTTTGTAAAGATAGCTGACTATTTTCTTGTGTGTGCCTGTCTTCAAGCCTTATACATTCTGTATATAGTCCCCCTCAAAAAACAAGGAGAAATCAATGATGGACTTCCTATCTGATGGCTGGAGAATCTTCAACTTAGTGTTCCAAAGAATCAAAGTCAATGAAACCAGGAGTTGAAGAAAATGAAAGACATTGGCTTACATATATAAAGTGGAAAGAAACCTAAATGGTGTTTGGGTCCAACCTCCACATTTTACAGATGAGGTGATTATGATACAGAGAAGCTAAGAAACTTTCCAAAGGTCACACAAGAGTGAAGCTAGGATTTAGAGCCAAGATTCAAATCCAGGTCCCTTGGCTCCAAATCCAATATCCTTTCCACCACAACATTCAGCTAATGAGATACATAGGAAAATAACACAAATGTTTTTGGTCATTACCCAATTGATGGTCAATCCCTTGGCAAAAAATAAAATAAAATAAAATAAAATAAACCCATTGTAAACACATTTGTGCATTAGGGACTTCCCCTCTTTCTTTGATCTCAATTTAAAGGTCTAATAGTGACATTGTTGGGTCAAAGGGAATACACGGTTTATTGATTTTTTGAGTATATTTCCAAATTGCTTTCCAGAATACTTGCATCAATTCATAGCTTCACCCTTAATCCATTAGTGTGCCAGTTTTGCCTGTTTGATGAGTATAAGGGGGAACTTCTGAGTTTTTTTAATTTTAATTTCTCTTAGTAACATGGCACATTTTATGTGAGTTTTGAAAGCTTGGAGTTCTTCTTTTAAGAATAACTTGTTACTATTCTTTGACCATTTATTAACATGGGAGAATGTGTCCATTTGAATACAAACTAGTTTTAAACTTTACCAGATCTTAAACTATATTATAAGGTAGTAATTATCAGAACTATCTCTACTGGTTAAGAAATAGAAAAATAAATCGATGGAACAGAGTAGACACACAATTTGCTGTAGCAAATAAACATGATAACCTTGTATTTGACAAGTGTAAAGACTCAAGATTTGGGGATAAGAATTCATTATTTGGTAAAAAAAAAAACACTGGGAAAATTGGAAAGTAGTGTGGCAGAAATTGGGTATTGACCAATATCTCACAACATTAACCAATATAAGGTCAAAATGGATACATGACCTAGATATAAAGAGAGATTTTATAAGAAAATTAGAAGAACATAGAACATGTTACTTCTTAGACTTATGGATAGGTGAACAATTTATGAATAAACAAGAGGTAGAGAGCAAAGATAGGTATAAAATGGATAATTTAAATTACATTAAATAGAAAAGGTTTTGTAGAAATAAAACAAATATAACCAAGATCAGAAGGAAAGTCAAAAAAGGGGGAAATTTTTTTAATACACAGTTTGTCAAATAAAGGTCTCACATGCAAAATATATAAAGAACTTTGTCAAATCTATAAAAATATGAGTCATTCCCCAATTGGTAAGTAGTCAAATGATATGAGCAGGTAGTTTTCCAAAGAAGACATCAAAACAATTTATACTCCTATAAAAAAGCTCTAAATCATTATTGATTAGAGAAATTCAGTTTAAAACAAACTTGAGATATTTTATACCTACTGGATTGGCTAAAATGATAGAAGGGAAGAGTGACAAGTGTTGGAGGGGATATGAAAAAACTGAGACATTTATTCATTGTTGGTAGAATTGTGAACTGATCCAACCATTTTGGAGAGCAATCTGGAATTATGCCCAAAGAGCTAATAAACTTCCTATATCCTTTGGTCCAGCAACACCCCTATTTGGTCTATTTCCAAAGATGATTAAAGAAAAAAGAAAAGAACTCATATGTTCTAAAATACTTATAACAGCTCTCTTTGTGGTGGCAAAGAACTGGAAATTACAGGCATAACCATCAACTGGGGAATGGCTGAACAAGTTGTGGTATATGATTGTGATGGAATGCTACTGTGCAATAAGAAATGATGAGCTCAATGATTTTAGAAAAGTATGGAAAGACACATGAAATAATGAAGGGCGAAATGAGGAGAACCAAGAGAACATTGTATACAGTAACAGCGATATTATTTTAAGAATGACTTTTAGTGAATGTTTTTTTTCCATTATAAATACCCAAATTAACTATAAAGGACATATGAAGAAAAATACTATCTGCATCCAGAGAAAGAACTGATAAATAGAATTCTATATAGATAATTTTAAAAATGTATACCTATTTGTGTCTAGTGGTAGCCATTTCTAAACTTGCCTCCTTCAGACTAAAGCATGCAATGAGCATTGTGTCTGCTCTGTCTTTTAAGGATTAGCAGGGAAAAACAAAAAAAGGTACACCTCAGCAATGAGTTAATAGTCATTAAGAAATAATGGCATTCTATACAAATCATTGAATCTCAGACAGACACCACAGAGATCATCTAGGGCAAAAATTCCCTCTATGACTATATAGATTTATGTAGGTGTATAGGTATTTTCGTATATTAACTCAGAAAGGGAAAGAATAGATGATTTGAAAATAAATGGAGATCCAGGCATATAGATGTATAGATTATAAATTTAGATGATATAGAGATAGATGATAAAAATATAGATATAACTAATATAGAGATAAATATGACAGATATGTGGAGGCAGAGAGCATATTTGTATATGTGTGTGTGTTCATATATATACATATATAATATATAAATGTATATACATATATAATATATAAATATAACATAAACATATATACATATAAATATATAAATACATATAAATATATATGTTTATATATAATATATAAATTATATATATTTATATAATATATAATATTTATATATAATGTATTATATATATATATAACATATAAATTCAAAAATCACAGAATTTTAGATTTGGAAGGGAATCTCAACAGGCATTATCAAATGTACAATCCTTGTGTAAAAGGAAATATTCACCTCACCATATCCAACAAATCATCCAGCATTTGCTCAAAGGGGGAATCTGCTACCTCAAGAGGTAGCCCATTCTGTTTTGGGATGGCTTTGCCCTTCAGATCAGTATTCTTTCCCCCGAGCCTTATTTTTTTCTTTGTAATCTCAGCTCATTGTTTCTGGTTTTACTCCATAGGGTTAAGCAAGATTTAATTTGCCTTCAAAACAAATTTAATCTGCCTCCCAGATAGCAGACCTAAAATACTTCACAGGCTGCTAACTTTTCAGTTAAGGTAGGCACAGCCTTAGTCCACCTTCTCTTTTCCCCTTACTCTACCCTCCCACCCAAGTGCCCAGTGCCCTTATGCTGCTTTTCTACAAGCAAGAACACAATTTAGATGCATCCCAACTAGTTTGGCCAGTCTCATATAATCCCAGCTTTCTAAAATTTCTTCCTCTTCTTCCATTCCATCAAAATTACCATTCCCTCAATATCCTGATCATGGCTACCTATTAGTATAAAAAAAATCTGAATCACCCCAAGGTGGCTTCAGTGTTAGACCTTCCACACCCATTAATTAGTTCTATCAACCATCAGGGCTTATTTCAAATTGATGGAACTTTTGCAAATACAGTTTTAAATAAGGGGATGGGGATGGAGATGGCGATGGAAAAGGGACCTGAGCCAGTAAAAACACAACATGGGGACATCTGTCTATTTGATCTACTTATGAAGCCAAATCAAAAGAACAAACTTGATCCTACCACACTGTGAAAAATGAAACACTGAAACTATTTCATCAATTTTCTCATCCTAACAATTTTTGTTCCACTTAGCAATCATGCAAATCCCCTTCTTATTGCCCATTTTTACCTGCTTTATTTTTTTTAATCTCTCAGTGCTACCAGAGGCATTGTTAAAATATAGTTTCCTTTCACCTTTGTTCCTTATGTGGGTGTTTAAACTTTAATATTCTATACATCTTTTTAGCCACCTACTTTATACTGCCTGTGAACCAAAGAATGTAGAACTTAGTCATCTCTCTCCAACTCAGACAATTATGGGGGTGGGGGCGGAGAGGTTGTACCTGAATGATTACAAAACTAAATCATTAAAATGTTCTGGAAAAGTAAGTTTTCAAACTATCTCTACATCTCAATTTTAAAAATAATTTCCTTTTACATTTTCTTTCCTTTTCATTTTTCAGTCAAGTAGAATGTAAATTCCTTGAGGGCAAGAAGTCTTTCTCCTCCAGCTTTGAATCTGTAGCACAGTGTTTGATACATAGTAGGAGCTTTAAAATGCTTACGGAAAGGATTTGAAATTCATTTTTTTATTCTGTATTATGAGAGATGGTTCTCTGATTGGGAGAGGGAGGAGGAATACATTTGGAAGTGCAAGTGATATGAAAAGATACGTGTGTGTATGTGTGTGTGTGTGTGTGTATAAACTTTATTTAAAAAAATATTTGAATTTAATCTAATGCCAGAACCAATATTATTTCCACTGGGCCATAATTCCTCTAGTTGACTCTAATAGACTAAGAACAATGCATACAAATGGCAGAGATAAATTTAGGCTTGATCTAAGGTAGAGCTTCTCTACCAGGGGTCCATGGACTATCTATCTATCTGTCTATCTATCTATCTATCTATCTATCTATCTATCTATCTATCTATCTATCTATCTATCTATCTGTGTACCTATCATCTATCTCTCTGCCCATATATCATCTACCATCCATAGATGTAGATATTGATACTTGTTTTTCAATATAATCATTGTCCTTTATAACTTTATGTATTTTATCCTATGTACTTAAAAAACATCATCTTATAAGGGGTCATAGGCTTCATCAGAGTGTCAAAGTTGTCTAAGAATTCCTGAATTCTAAGGAAAAACTTCTCTAACATTTAAATCTATCCAGAAATAAAATGGTTTGCTTCCAAAGGCAATTAGATTATAGTCACTGGAGGTATCCAAGCAAATATTGTGTGATCAACTTGTCAGGGATGTCATGTTTAGGCATAGGTTGGACTGAATGGCTCCTGAGATGACTTCCAACTCTGAATTTTTTGATTCAGAGAACTCAGCATCATTCCGATCATTCTTGGAGTAGAGGGAGAAGGGTCCTGCTTGAACTTTATTTTTACTGGCACTGAATAGGTTTTCATCTCCACATGAGATAAAATTATAGACAGCCAAAACTAGAATATCTTCTTCAGGAATAGAATAAAGATGAGATCTATTTCAGTTCCAACTTGTTTTTCCTCTCACTCACTACTTAGAAAAGAGGAAGAGAGGAATGATTTTTGAAGACTATATTTACCAATGAACATTTTTCTTAGCATCATCGTTGATAACTCCAAGAAGTGAACCCAGATTTAGAACTGGAAGAGATTTTAGGATTATCTACTCCAACGATCCTTATTTTAAAAGTGAAAGAACTGAAGCCCAGGGAGATATAATGAAACTCTTTCTCTCTTCATCTCCAACTCCTAATTTTCTGGCTTGCTTCAAAACTCAGCTGAAACCCCAACCTTCTGCAGAAAGCCTTCATCAATCCTACAACCTTTCCCCTCATACACAACATACACACCCACAAACACACCCTCACCAGTACCTGCTCTCTGAGATTACTTTCCATTTACATTATACATATTTTAGATATACATATTTGTTTGCATGTTGCAGAATGTTAGCTCCTTGAAAGTAGGAACCATATTTTTTGCTTTCTTTTTTGTTTGTCCTCTTTCCCAAAGAGAAGCAGTAATATCACAAGTAATGTCTTGACTTGTGTGTGAACTAGATTAAAGTGAAGCAGAGTTGGGCAAACTTGTCAGCTTCACTCTCTCTTCCAAAGTCATTGAAGTGCAGTGACAGAACAAAAATCAAGACAATGGGCTATGGCCTGGAATGCAGTTGATGACCTTGATGTCTTCAATGTCTGAACAAGCTCTAAACATTTCATAGCTCCTGCTTTAGCCACCTTGATGGCCACTGGAACAAATTGTTTTCATCTGCCCATTTTGCTGCTATAAGTCTTCACATGCTTGGGGTTAATATCTCCCTCACTCACCAACACATTCGAGGTCTGTTGGTTTACCCTCAACCTGGCATAGCCCATCTGCTGAGACAGTTTTACCAGATTATGGTCATTGCACATGCGACAGCTTTTTGGAGCCATCTTTACTTTCTTAACAACTCCAGTGTTTAGCATAGTTCCTGATAATCAGGAAGTGTTTAATAAATGCTTGTTGACTTACTGAAGTGACTTACCAAGGCTGGTAAGAAGCAAAAGAGCCAGGATTGAAATCCTGGTCCTTAGACTTCAAATCCTGTCCTCATTTCATGTGGACAAGGACACTTCAGTTTTGTCTTTGTACTGCCAACACTTGGTACAGTGTCTGGCACATGGAAGGTTCTTAAAAATGTCTGTTGATTGATTGATCTATACTGCTTCTTGTATTCAATAAGTAGTCAAGTGACAGTTGTGTATGTGCTGTTGATTGTCTAACATCTAATGAAGGTCAAAGTTTGGGACAAAAATAAAGAATAATAATAAGTTGCCAATACTAAAACTTCCACTTTGGGAAAATAGTAATTAAGAATTAGCTAGTCTCCTGTTACTACCTACAATACCTTTTAGCATTGTGAAGAGTTAGTTATACATGTTCATTGTGGTAAAAATATGCCTCTCTTGAGGAGTTGTTGAAATAATGTGGGTAATTTAAGGTCATATGGGCTACTAACACCTTTTTGTAAAAGTCTTGTTTTCTTATTTTTATTGGAGAAAATGTTCTTCACTTTTAGATGAAACTAGGAAAAAATGAAATACAAGAGGTAAGGAAGTCAGTAAAGTTGTGGAAATCAAGGAGAAGAATAGAAGTGATTAGTGGTGCACTTTGGGAGATGGTAAAGTCACAGATGTGTAAAATAAGTTTATTGTGTCTTTGGAAAAGTGATTTTGAAAGCATAGCTATGTTTCTGATTAGAAATTGGAAGCAGGGTAGGACAGAAACCCCCATTAAATGCTAGGTGAGTACTCCTGGGGCCTTCTTTGAGTTAATCAGTAATTTTTCACCAACGACATCTAATCTATGAGTATAAATTACTTTGCCCTCTTATTATTCCTTAATTGAAGTATTCCAATGTGAGATTGTCATAAATGTCACAGGAATTAACTTGGGTGGAATTGAAGCTTTTTTTTTTCTTTTTTTCCTAAACTGGGAACTGTCTGACATATTATATTTATTTAAATTGTGGCTGGAAAATGAATGGGAGCCAGTTCGTGATTGTTTTATAGGTATTCCTAGAAACAAAAAAGTGTATATACACTATCCTCTTCTTATCTCATCTACATTCTGGATTTGTTGCTATTTGGATTTCCAGATGTACAATCAGCTAACACATCTTTTCACCAGATTTATTTGGGGTTGAATCTTTTAATAGTTTCTCTCCCAAATGGCATGTGGCATCTTTGTTGGTTTTCATCCAATAAATGAGAATCATTGATATTTTCTCTGATTCCACTGATTAATCACACTTGACAAACACAAGCTTTTGTTGATTGGCCAGCTTGGTGATGGGGATGGGTTGGGAAAAGGGGATAACAGGAGGGGAGAAAACTTACAGAGGTTTTGTTGAAAGAAACTTAGAAACTCTAGAAAGAAAATTGTTGATACTAATGAAGGCAGGCTTCTGAATATTAGAAATACAACAATAATGAAAAATACAGCATAGAACAAAAATGGCAGGCTGCTTTTACGTATTAAATTCTTTGTTTTTGTTTTTAATTTTTATGGAAACATTTCCTTTGACATTATGTTCATTTCCAAATATATCCTTTGCCCCTCCCCTAAATAGGGAACCAGGGAACTATCCGCTATAACAGAGAGGAGGGGGAGAGAAAGAGATCAGCAAAATTAAGCATGGTACAATGAATTCTTTGAAGTTTCTTTTAAAAAAATCTATCACTTTTTAAACTATCTCCACCAAAAAAGAGCTATTCATAAAAGAAGACAATTATAATTTAGACTACAAATAAATAAGCAAAAAATCCTCAAATAAGTAAACAAATGTTAGTTTAAAAAAATTAAAAAGATACACATGTAATTATTTCCAGGACCAAAAATAAAAGAAGGTAACATTGTTTGGTTGCATAAATAATCAGTAATTTTCAATAAGCCTAAGCAAAAGTAATCAACATCAAGAATTTAATATAAGGATTGGCTAGAATCCAAATACAAACCAGTCTACTTCTTTCCTTCTTTTCGATTTCAAGCACTATTCATTGTCCACCTTCATTGTCTGTCCATATGTATTGATGAGCCTACTCAATTGACTGCCTGTCCAACTAAATGCCATAATCTAGACCAGAGGTGTCAAATGCACGGCCCACAAACCAGACCTAATAAAAGCCAAGTGCCACCGAAACCAGATTAAAATGTAATTGGGAAGTATTTAACAAAATAAATAAAAATACAATAAAACACAAATAATATTGCATTTCAAAACTGTCAGCATGCAGGTTACAGGGTCCCTTATGTAGGGAATTATAGCTACCACTTCTATTTGCATTTGATACCACTTATTTAGACAATAGGCATTTTTCATTCATTGGGATTTTACTATATGGGTTGATAAGGTCAAACACTTTTGAATAACCATGGATTTCATTGAAGAAACCCAATGGGGTTTGATGTTACAAGCTCATTGTCATTTTCACACAGAGGAATTAAAACCATATACCCTGGAGCACATGGCATGCAGTACAAGCTTACTAGGGGCAGTGGATAGAGTGCCAAGCCTGAAGTCAGAAGACTCATCTTCCTGAGTTCAAATCTAGCCTCAGATACTTTCTAGCTGCGTGACCCTGGGCAAGTCACTTAACCTTGTTTGTCTCAGTTCCTTATCTGCAAAATGGGCCAAAGAATGACTTGTTCAGCCATTCCAAACTACTCTGGTATCTTCACCAAGAAAACCCCAAAAGGGGTCATGAAGAGCTGGATACACTTGAAATGACTGAACAGCAACAGGAGCTTCCCAAATACATGTTGCTTGTTTGGTTGGTTGGTTCAAGTTGAAAAAAGAACTTCATATCACTTCATATTCATTTTCATATGCTTATCCTATTCTAACTTGCATTCATAATTATCTCTGAATTTTATCCTTTCCCTCTACTAGATTATAAGGCTCTTAAGGGAAGTGGTCACAGCTTATCAGTCTTTGTTTCTCACCCAGAGACTGGCACAACAACCTGTACATGGTAGGCATTCAACAAGTATGCGTTGCTCAGTGAATCAATAACTGCTGGTATTAGCGAGTTAGTTATGAAAGAAGTTTTATAAACTCTTTACAGTATAACAAAGTGACCAATCTGTGTCCTCAACAATTAAAGGCAGATAGTGATGAAATGGAGGAGGGAGAGAGAATTCACTTTGCTCTTGAAACTATAAACAGAGATGTGAACTATAATTCATAGAAGTATAGATCTGGGCAGAATCTAAAGATACACTTTAGTCTGTTACTATCAAAAGATTCTCCTTGCTAACCCAGATTTTTCCAGATATAGTCCATTTTATCTTATTCACTCTTTAAGAGCTCAGTTCCCTGTTAATTTATCTTCCATAAACCTAGAGCCAAACCTGTTTGAACAGTGGGAGTCAGTAGTGGCCTAAATTCTAATCACATTTGAATGTGCATTTTCTGAGTAAATTCCCACACCGGCCTGCCATATTGCTTGGAATGTCTTGTATTGGAACCACTTCTTTGTGGTAAGATATTGTATCTTTGAAAGACTCCTTTTAAAATTAAAAGGCTAAATAACACATTAAATCATTATCATCCATTAACAGCTAGGCGCAAATTAGTTTGGGCCATTAACTAGCCTGTCACCTGGCATTTTTCAGAAGGATTAACACCTTTTTGATGAGGTGAGGTAATGCGACATTACTGCCCCCTACAACACAGTGAAGAGTATTGAGCAGCACTAGATACCTGGACAAGGGTGTAAGGACAAAAGACCAGAAAAGGTATTGAGTTCATTGGAGTGAGATGGAAACCATAGACTAGTATCACTTGCTTAATAAATAATAAGAGAAGTAATAATAGCTCACATATATGTGGGGCCTTAAGGTTTATTAAACCTTGCAACATTTACATGGTTCTTACTCTCCTTTGAATGTCTCAATCAGTATCACTCCTAATAGTTTCAAGGTTATCTATATTTTGAAGAAAATATAAGAACATATATAGATTAAGAGTTGGAAGAGACATGATAAATCACCTAGTCCAATTCCCTTATATTACAGAAGAGGAAACTGAGGTCCAGAAAGGGGAGTTGATTTATCCAAGGTCATATCATAATAAAGAGTAGAGCCTGAAATTGAATGTTGATCTTACTGCAATGTTTCCATATGACTAAGGCAATTATATCTTGGGAGAAGCATCTCCTTCCCCCTCCACCATAACCTCAAGGTTGATACTTAACTCCATCTCTCAACAAGACCCCTTGACAACTTTTTAAAGAAGCATTCTAAAGAAATTATTGATGTTTTTATGCATCAACTTCATTTTAAAATATAACCCTTCCCACCTTCTCTCTCTAGGGAGCTACCCTGTGTAACAAAGAATTTTATACTTAAAAAAGGGAAAGAAAAAAGAATCTCAGCAAAGTTAACTATGACAAATCACTCAGTGTAGTTGTATACGACATATCCTGTACAATTTGCCTTCACCACTGAAAGAAGGAATGTGAGTACATTTCCTATTGTCTTCATTGGGACTAACCTTGATTATTGTAATTACACAGTATTCAGTCAAAGTTTCTTTCTATAAGAAAACATTTTAAAATAAAAAGTCTTTGGGGACACCAAAGCCTACTCTCTCCACACTAAACCAAGCTGCCTTTTACAGACAGATAACTGGCCAGAGAGAGAGAGAGAGACAGAGACAGAGACAGAGACAGAGAGAGATAGAGAGAGAAAGAGAGAGACAGACAGAGAGAGAGACACAGAGAGACACAGAGAGAGAGACACAGAGAGATGTAGAGAGAGACAGAGAGAGAGAGACAGAGACACAGAGACAGAGAGAGATATAGAGAGAGAGACACAGAGAGAGACAGAGACAGAGAGATGTTCCAATAGGCTATTTCTTCAAGGAGGTAAAAAACAGATGGTTCTATCATCTATAAAGTAGAAAGGAGAACAAATGGTCACATGGAATGGTAAGAGGTAGATGGGGCAGAACCTCAGCTTTCCATGGTCAAGTAGATAGACTAATGTTTGGAAAGAGCTGTAGATCCAGATAATATATAACAGGAAGCCAAAATAGTGTAACAGTTTAGGAGTGGGGAACCTGCAGCCTCAAGGCCACATGTGGCCCTCTAGGTCCTCAAGGGTGGCCCTTTGACTGAATCCAACTTTAAAATGAGGGGGTTGGACTAGGAAGCCTGAAATGTCTCCTCCAGCTCACAATCTATGACCCCAGGGTCCCTTGTTTTGCCTGTAGTAGGAGCTTTCCAACCCCGCCCATCCAGCTCTCCACAGGGATCTTATCTCTCAAATTTGTTTCTCATGGTCCTGGCTCCAAACCTTCAGAATCTCACCTATGGCATTATGGCCTTTTACCTTTACTCCTTGCTTTTCCCAGCCCCTTGGCACTTAACACCAGTCAGCCAAGCCAGCTCAAGTACATGACTCACCTGTCGACTTATAGTACAGAAATGGGACACAGAACCTAGGCCAAAAGAACATCCTTCTACTTCTGACAACACATTGGGGCTGGAAAACTCATTTAGCTGTAACAGACCAAACTTGTTAATACCCTAAAATCTTCTTGCTGCCTTCAACTACTTTACTATCCATAATCTACTCTCTTCTGTGTCTGCTCTTTTCATCCAAAATTGTGTTTCTGGCCTTGACTAGACAAAGCCGGAAAGGGCAATCCTCAAAATTACACCTCTTAACTTAAAGCTAATAGATTCATGCTTATTACATGATTACAAGATGCTTATTGTTAGAGTTATTCATTCATGAAGCTAGTTGTAGGCTGATCTCATACACAAGGGATGAATGTGCTGGGCATACCCATTCCATCCTCCACACAACTGTCAAAGCAACATTTCAAAAACACAGATCTGGCCATGTCACTCCCTTCCTCAATAAGCTCCAGTGTTTCCCACACTCCCTCCTTGTGTCTTCAAATTACTAGATTTCTTCAAAGCTCTGCTTGAGTCATTCTCTTGGATGGAGCCTTTGCTTATCCCCAAACCCCATCTTCTCACACACCATTTCCCACATCCCACTCAAATTACCTGCATTTACTTTACCGTTATTTCATTTACATTTCCACAGGTTGTGTTACAACCTTTAGACAGAATAAAACAATGGAGAGGCAATACTTCACATCTAGAGTTTCAGCTTTAACTTCCTTTTAGAGATTTGTCAATACTTGAAGGGAGTCAGAATTTCATCCATGTAAAATAGGTCTGTATTGTAATGCTGTATATCACAGACCATCCATGCCAATGCTGGTGGTCTTCAGGAATTAATGCAAGCAAATTTTCATCACCTGGTGGGCATTTAAAATGTCCCATTTAAATTCTGTCTCCCACACGGGGAGAGTGGGTGGAAGAGGGAGGAATACATGTCATCTTACTCATTTCTGCCTTTCAGGCTCCTTCTCTTCCTTTAATTATCAGTTCAGGTATCCACCTCCTCTCTAGAGCAATCCCTAATTCTCTTAAATGAAAGTTTGATCTATTTGATCTCCTTCCCCAAATATTCCAAGAGCTCTTATACTTAATCCCTCCTTTCTTTGTACTGTATGTGTTTATGCCATGTATCTCTATAACCAAATTGTCCCACCTCCATGCTAGAATGGAAGCTCTTTGAATCATGGACTAGATCATTTTTCCTTTGGCTATAAGAATAAAAAATGAAAACAATTTGTTCCCATGAACAAGAAGGTGGCTGAAGCAGGCACTGTGATGTTCTTAGAAATACACAATCACAGAAGGGGAAATTCTGACTCCTTTCAAGTACTGACAAATCTTTAAAATGAAGTTAAAGCTGAAGCCCTAGTTGTGAAGTATTGTCTCTTCATTGTTTTATTCTGTCTGAAGGTTATCACCCAACCAGCCCAAATATAAATGAAATGACGGTAAAGTAAATGCAGGTCATTTGAGTGGGATGTGGGAAAGGTGCGTGAGAAGATGGGGTTGGGGATGTATAATAAATGTTTGTTGAGTTTTATTACTGAATTGAATTTGAATTAATTTATCAATTGTCCCATTTTAAAAATATTATGTTGTTAGAGCATTTTCTATATTTTGATAAGGAAGGCATCCTTCACTCTGAGCACCTTGCAAGCCCGAAAAAGAAACATTGGGTACAGAATATTCCAAGCAAAGGCAGAACGCATTTTCCTTGAGTTGCACAGCCAAGAGATAAGACCCTTTCTTGGCATCAAAGTAGACAAGTCTGTCTCCAGCAATACTAACTGCCAGCTTGTTTTCCTTGAGCTGGGCTAGTCCATTGGATTCAACTGGTCACACTTTCCCTTTGAAATTAGTGGCTGGAATTGAGTAGATATTTTATCCACTTACCTACTCTATGAAAAATGAGTCCCTTTCCAACTTGAACCAAAGCAGATGAAACCATGAGCAGTTAGCCTGAAATGCCTTTGATGAATAACAGTGTGGCTAGTGAACTACTTTTAAAATGAAAGGAGCTATCTATATTTTCCCTTTCTTTCTGCTAAGTTGTTGTGTTGTTGTCATTATGCTTTGTTTTTCCCTTCTGTGATTGTGTCTTTCTAAGTACACCATAATGCTTGCTTCAGCCACCTTTTTGGTCATTGGAACATACTGTTCTCATCCACCCATTCCACCAGGGGAATTCTTCACATATTTGGGGTAGGCATTTCTTAACTCATAGATGGGTTTGAAGCCCATCTGTTACCCTCAAATTGGTTTAGCCCATCTACCAAGACAGTTTTACTGGGATGTGGCTACTCTGTATGAAGCTTCTTGGAGCCACAGGTAAGAGTTGGATGACAGGTGGACCGCAAAGATGGATAAGCAGCCCCGGAAAAGGATCAGCAAGCCCTCAAACCAGAAGTGCTAGAGCTCCCTGAATTCTCTATCCAGACATCGAAAATGCCAAAGTCATCCTCTTCATCCCAGAACATCACCCGTTATCCTGATTTTTGTCTCACCATTGGAATTTGATGACTCTGGAAAAAAGAATGAGGCTGATGACTTTGTGCAACTCTGTCTCACTTAAATCCAATTCACTCACAAGTCAAAACATTCCCTCATGAGGTTACTGGTTTTCTTCAAAGAACAAACAACAAAGTGTCTTTTCACTGTAGGATGGATGAGACTGGATTCCATTATTCCAATGGAAAAACCACTATATTTCTGTAAACTTCTACAGAAAAAAAATATGTATGTTTGTGAGGTCAGTTTTAGACGTCTGTTTGAGATGTTTCCAGAACATCCAGAATGATGTGTCCAACAGTCAATTAGTAATGCAAGATGAGATTCTTGGGGGAGAGACAGGGACTGGATATATAGATTTGTGAATCCATCTAGGTAGAGATGACAATTAAACCCATGACAGCTGATGGCCAGTCCAACTGGAGCATGAAGTCCATGAATGGTAATACTACTTAATAAAACTAGAAAGATTGTTTGCAGCCATGTTGTGAGGGTTTTAAATGCCAAATAGAGAAACATTCACGACCCAGAGGTGACTAAGGGTTCTTAAAGACTTCAGAAGTCCTGATGAGTCCTACTAGGATGGAAAGACTTCAGCTCCAATGATGGGCTGCTTTTCTGTCATCTGAAGACCAGACCAACTTTGCTTGAAGAGGTCATTAACTACGTTGACCACAGAGAGATGATTTTTTTTAGATCACTACAATAATATTTTTATTTCATTTTTATGTACCCCATTTCCTGTATTTCTTATTTCCCAGTTGCATGTGAAAACATTTTTTTAAACTTGTATTTTTAAAACTTTGGGTTCCAAATTTTCTCCCTTCCTCCCTCCCCTCCCACCCTCATTGATAAGGCAAGCAACTAAATATTGGTTATATATGTGAAGTTATGCAAAACACTTCCATAGTAGACATGCTGTGAAAAACTAACTCTATTTCTCTTAATCCTATCCCACCCACCCATTTATTCTATTCTTTCTTTTGACCCTGTCCCTCCTCAGAAGTATTTGCTTCTGATTACTCCCTTTCCCAATCTGCCCTCCTCTCTATCATTCCCCTACTCTCATCCCCTTCCCCCCTTATTTTTCTGTAGGGTAAGACAGATTTCATACCCAAATGAGTGTGTGTGTTATTCCCTCCTTGAGTCAAATCCTATGAGAATAAGATTCACTCATTCCCTCTCACCTTCCCCCGTTTCCCGTTCACTGTAAGAGCCTTTTCTTTTCTGTTTGTTTGTTTTTTTTGTGGGATAATTTACCCTGTTCTACCTCTCCCTTTCTCCTTCTCCTAGAATTATCCTCTCTTACCCCTTAATTTTATTCTCCAGATATGACCCCTTCATTTTCAACTCACCTTGTGCCCTCTATCTATCTATATCTATATCTATATCTATATCTATATCTATATCTATATCTATATCTATATGTACATATAATTTTTTCCCCTCCAACTACCCTAATACTGACAAAGGTCTCATGAGTTACAAATATTATCTTTCCATGCAGGAATGTAAACAGTTCAACCTTAATAAGTCTCTTATGATTTTCTCTTTCCTGTTTACCTCTTCATGTTCCACTTGAGTGCTGTATTTGAAAATCAAATTTTCTATTCAACTCTGGTCTTTTCATCAAGAATCTTGAAAGTCCTCTATTTCACTGAATGACCATTTTTTCCCCTGAAGGATTATACTCACTTTTGCTCAGTAGGTGATTCTTGGTTGTTATCCTATCTCCTTTGCCCTCTGGAATATTATATTTCATGCCCTACGGTCCCTTAATGTAGAAGCTGCTAAATCTTGTAGTTATCCTGATTGTGTTTCCACAATATTTGAATTGTTTCTTTCTGGCTGCTTGTAATATTTTCTCCTTGACCTGGGAACTCTGGAATTTGGCTACAATATTCCTAGGAGTTTTCCTTTGGGGATCTCTTTCAGGAGGAGATTGGTGGATTCTTTCTATTTCTATTTTGCCCTCTGGTTCTAAAATATCAGGGCAGTTTTCCTTGATAATTTCTTGAAAGATGAGGTCTAGGCTCTTTTTTTGATCATGGCTTTCAGATAGTCCAATAACTTTTCAGTTCTCTCTCCTGGATCTATTTTCCAGGACAGTTGTTTTTCCAATGAGATATTTCACATTGTTTTCTAATTTTTCATTCTTTTAAATTTGTTTTACAGTGTCTTGATTTCTCATAAAGTCACTAGCTTCCCATTGCTCTATTCTAATTTTTAAGGAAGTGTTTTCTTCAGTAATCTTTTGGACTTCCTTTTCCATTTGGCCAATGTTGCTTTTTAGGGCATTCTTCTCCTCATTGGCTCTTTGGACCTCTTTTGCCATTTGGGTTAGGCTACTTTTTAAGGTGTTATTTTCTTCAGTATTTTTTTGGGTCTCCTTTAGCAAGCTATTGCCTTGTTTTTCATGATTTTCTTGTATCACTCTCAGTTTTTCCTCTACTTCTCTCACTGGCTTCTCAAAATCCCTTTTGAGCTCTTCCAAGGCCTGGGACTGATTCATATTTTTCTTGGAGGCTTTGGATGTAGGAGCTTTGGCTTTGTTGTCTTCTTCTGGTTGTATGTTTTGACCTTCTTTGTAACCAAAGTAAGATAATATAGTCTGACTCTTTTTGCACTGCTTACTCATGATCCCGGCCAATTACTAGAGTTTTAAACTCTTTGTTAAGGTAAAAGTCTGCTTCAGGGGTTTGTACTGCTGTTTTCAGGGGTACTTCTAGGGACCTGTAAATTTTCAGTTCTTCCAAGGTGGTATGATAAGGGGCAAGGTGTTTGCTCTCTACCACCACAACAAGCTCCACCAGGCCAGCACTCCTTGCCCCAGGACCGCCCCTCAGAACTGTGACCCAGATCCAAGTACAGGTAAAGCAGGAGATTCCTGCCTCAGCACTGGCAAAGAGATCCTCGCAATACCCCTCTGATCAGCCACTCTATTCCCCCTCAGTCTGTGGGCCTGAAGCTCAGGAAACAGTCGCTGTCCCAGGCTGAGCTTGAGACTTGTGGCTGAGACCTAGTTCCTCTCTCACCGCAGTCACAGACTTTTCCCACTGACCTTCCATGTTGTCTTTGGCATTCCTGTGTTGAGAAGTCTGGACAACCGCCACAGCTGTCCGCGACTCAGTCCTCTGAGACCTGCTCCAGGGTCTCTGCGGCCTGTGCGCCCACACGGAACTGAGCTCCTCACCCCACCCAGCCCAATATACCTTTGTGATCAACCATCCAGGCTGTCTTTGGCTGGAAATTTGTTTCACTCTGTCTTTTTGTGGGTTCTGATGCTTCAGAATTTGTTTAGAGCCATTTTTTTTAGGTATTTGGAGGGCTTTGGGAAAGAGCTCAAGACAGTCACTGCTTTCCCTCTGCCATCTTGGCTCCGCCCCCGAGATGATTTTTTTTAAAAACTCCATTGGTTCAAGAATATAACATACTTACTTGTTGAGCTATATAGAGCTACATCAGCAAGTGTTGGCTTCCACCTCGCTAGAGATCTTCAAGCTGGAGTCTAGAGATAACCACTTGTCACGGATTTTAATATAAGATGCATGCTCCTGGATAGGTTTAATTAAGGATCTCTGAGGTCCAACCAAACTCTGACATTCTGTCACAAGAGGTAACCAGAACATGGGCCCTTAAAGTTATAGCAACAATGTTCTCCATGTCCTGAGGAGACATCCAGACACCTGTAAAGTCAATAAAACAACAAGCATTCATTAAATGTTTACTACATGTGAGGGACCCTGCTAAGCTCTAGGAACACAAATCATGGAGGAGAAAACAGCCTGTGCCCTCAAAGAGCTCACAGTAGGAGGGGAGGAGACACCATACAAATAACTATATATGAACAAGATACATACAAAGTAGACAGGAGGTGATTGATCATGAAGGGGGACAAGGAAGTTTTCTTACAGAGGCTAGGATCTGTCTTTTTATCATGTCTTTTATATTTGGTGTCTCACACCTACGATTTAAGTTTTGAGTTCTAAGTATTTTCTGAGATGAGAATACTAAAAGAATAAGATTGTTTTTGGAGGCAAAAAAAAATGAACTGATTGACTTTAAGTAGGCAAGGAAAAGCAGCCATGAGGGAAAGGGGAAGTGTCCCAAATGTATCAGAAGCCTAGAAAGATACTGAGGTTAGGGAAGAAAGAAAAGAAAGATGTACAAGGCCCCAATCAAAGGGAAAGAGGGAGTTAAGCAAGACAAAGAAGGTAATATCAGCAGAGGCGGCCTGGGTACCAGGCCTTGAATCTGAATCTGAATCATCCAAATTCTTTATTTTCAGCCATAAATAATTTACTAAAAACTCCTCTCCTCTGCTGCTAAAGGAAAGGAGCAGCTCTGACCTAGGACATCCAGATAACCAAATATTGATTATCCCTCCTTCCTCCTCAGGGACTCACTGACTCTTCGGAGCAGAATTTCTCTGGGCAGAATTTGACAAGCTGGTCTTATTAAGGAAAGCGTTCTTTGTTTACTATTGCCTGTTGAAGAAATAGACTAGCTCCAGGTGAATTTAAGCAGAAAATACTGTTTTGTCCTTATTTTTCAACCTGTATGTTTACCAGATAGCAACCAATTTTTCCATTACGGCTTTGGGCCTTTCTTTTCCCCCCCTCTATTCTGAACTAAAGAAAATTTTCAAATGCACTTATTGAAAAAGCTAAAATCGTGAAGGTAGCATATGCAGGTGGTTTTTATAATTTTGAATGAATGAATGAAAGTCAGAGTAATAATAATTCATACTTTTGTAGGGCTTTCACCCTTACAAAGCATTTTTCATAAACGATCTCATTTGATCCTTGCAACAGTGATCAGAGGTAGGTGCTATTATCATCATCAGTTTTACAGATAAGAAAACCGAAGCTCAGAGGTGACTTCATAAGGGTCTCAATGCTTGTAAGTATTGGAGGCTGGCTTTCAACTTGGGTTTTCATAACTCTAAGTGTATTGCTTTATCCATTATGCCATAATAACTCAGTGTTCTCTTCTACTTAAGCCAATTTCAAATTTATAAATCTTTCTTTTTTTCCACATGTTCAGATTATTTTAACATCAGGTGAGCATATGATTGGACTTCAGGACAGAATCATAGCAACATAAGTAGGAAGACAGTGTAGTATTATGGTAGAGAGCTGAATTTAGATGCAACAAAACCAGGGTTCAAAACCTGTCTCTGACATATAGCAGCTTTAATCAATCACTTAGAATCATAAATTCAAGTTTGAAGAGACCTCAGAAAACCTCTATTCCATTCCCCCTCATTTCACAGATGTGGAAACTAAGGCCTATGAAGGCTGTGATGTCATCCCAAGTGAGGGAGAATTCATTAATGTCTGGCACAGCCCATCCTACTTTAGGATAACTCAAATTTTAACATACAGATTGTCTTGATGGGTAGCTCTCATCCCTTGCTCCCAGGGCTCCCAGAGCAAGGTTGTTGTGAGACTCAAATGGAACAATAGATGAAAATCCCTTTGCTAACTCTAAACAGCTATGTAAATGACACTGGTCATTAATGGGGACTTGTAATGTGATAGAGGCATGTCTCTGAAGCAACAGATCTTCAGAGAGCTACAAGAGGAGAACTTTTCTAGCCTGGTGAATAGGTGAGAGCCCAAAATGAAAATGGCTTTCTGTAGAAAAATAATTCTATTGCTTTTTTTATAATTAGCTTTATTCAAATAAATCTGAAACTAAACTACTGTATCTTGGCTTGGACCAACAAAATCTATCGACATTATTTATTTATCCATTTATATATAAGTTGGATAATAAACCCTGAAAAGAGTGCTGAAGAGAATTGGGGTTATTTGGCCTGGAGAGGAAAGGGAGAACTTGTCTTCAAGAATATGAATGGCTGGCACCTAAAAGATACTTGCCAGATGTCCTCCATCTTCCAAAGGACAGTAACTATAGCCACACAGAAGAGCCCAGCTCTAAAACACATCTTAGAAAAAGAGGCCTTCTACCCAGAACACATTACTGAGAGATTGGCTTTGTTTTCCAAGGGAACTTAAATAGCCTTGAAATAAGGGCTAAAGTTTTACTAGTCTGTAGGATGACAGCCAGGCTCTCAGGGAATATACCTAGTCAGCTCCCATCCCTTCCCCAAGAGACAACTCACCTTTTTTTCCCCTAATGCACCTGTTGTTCTAGAAACAACACTCAAATCATATTACTTCTGGAATGAGTGTGTCAGTCAAACGACTTATAGTTCTCCTCATCCTAGTAATTTGCCACACCAAAACACCCTTCTCTGGCCATCACTTATCCGGGCTAATCTGTGTGGCTAAAGCAACTGTCCTTTAGTTGGCCCTGAGAGAAGATGGAAAACAGCTGACAATTTAGGCAAATTGCCCAAGGTCACACTAGAAATGAATTCTAGAATCAGGATTTGAACAAAGATTCTCTTTTTATAAATCCAGAATTCTTTCCATTGTATCATGCGGATACCCAAAGAAATGAGAAGAGCAAGCAAACAAAATTCGCCTACTTGACCAACATTCTGGTTTTTCTACTAAGTATCCCACCCTTTCCTTCTTTGCTTGAGGTGAGAAATTTTCATGAATGAAGCCCTAATTTTCCATTGCTTTGGGATACTTAACAGTGGTGAATGGGGAAATACAGTATCTAGGTCAGGTAGGTTTGTGGGGGAGGCAGCTGATATCCGAATACTACAAGATTTTAGCAGGAAGACGCCATTACCTGAAGGTCTTGTTAAGTCAAGAAGAAAGTGGAGAGGAAAAGTAAATCTAACCATAGCCCAATGAAGCCCAGGGGCTAAGCCTTAGCATATAAGAGGACTCACAAGTAGGTTGAGCTAGTAAGGGAATTCCACAACCTATTTTTCATGGAATCCCACAGTTTTACTATTAGAAAGATTTCCATGACCAGTTTATTTAGGGTCTTTACCTTCTTTGTGTTGTGAACCAGTCTGGCAATTCAAGATAACAGCCTACAGACTCCCTCTCAGAATAACATTTCTTTACAATTCATAATTGACAGAAATGGTAAATTTCAGTTAGAAGTTACTGAAAAGAATGGAGAACTTTTTTTTCCACCCAAGTTCATGGATGCCCTGAAATCTCTTCATGGACCCCTAAGGGATCCATGGACCTCAGGTGAAAAATCCCTGATCTAGTTCAAGCTGAACAAATCTCTGCTTTACAAGTCCCTGAATAATGGGCCATTCAATTTTTGTTTGAAAACCTCAAGTGAAGAAGATTCCATTGCCTCCCAAGGTGGCCCATTCACCTTCAGAATAGCTTTAACCATTAGAAAATTATTTGCCTCAATTTACTCATCTGTAAAGTAAGGAAGTTTGCATTCCATGATCTCTGAGGTCTCTTAGAACACTAAATCTATGATTCTATGCTCCTAACTTGTCTCTCTGCAATATCTGCCCCTGTTTCGAGTTCTGTCCTTGGGGTCAAAAGAGAATAAGCCTCATCCCTCTTCTACTAGACAGATCTTCAAATAGGTGAAGAAGCCAAAGCTACATCACCACCTTTTAGGTGTTATCTTCTCCAAGTTAATAACTGTCCCATTTTATCTTCACATGGTTGGATTTGAGGGCCTTCACCATCCTTATTACTCTCATCTGGATATTCTCCAGCTTATCCTTCCTAAACTGCAGAACACAGAACACTCCAGATGTGTTCTGACCAGGTCAGAAAATAAAGGGACCTTCTTATCCTCAGACTTTCATAACATAACCCAAGATGGAGACTAATTTTCTTGGTTGCCACAACAAACTGTTAACTCATATCGTGCTTTCAGTCTATTTCACTGTGACAGAATGGAAAGAACACTGGGACTGGAATTCAGGAAACTTGTCTAGGTTCTACTCATGACACTACCACTAGTTGGATTTGGGTGAATCAAAAGATCATGGGGTTAGAGCTTAGAGGTGATGACATCCAATTCCCTCATTTTATAGATAAGGAAACTAGCATTCATGGAGCTTATGTGATTTGCCCAGATTCACATAGATAATGAGCATCTAAAATAAGATTTTAATTGAACTTTTCCTGACTCCTGGTCTAGTATTTTCTTCATTACTTAATGATGCCTCAGTTTGGGCCCCAACGTCCTCATCTGTAAAATGAAGGGATTAGATGAGGTGACTTTCAAATACTAAAAACTTCCAAGATTTAAGATCACCTTCTATAATGTGAGAAAATGCAGCCAATACCAGGAAGAGAGGGCAATGGGTCTCTCAAGGCTAGAAGCTGAGTATAATATAGACACAGATGTAAAACCCAGAGTCTCTAAAACATGCTAGAACATTCCTCTGCTCACCAAGAATTCCCCCAAAGAATGCCCATGACTTTCTGCTCAGAGGGCATGTTCACATGGATGAATGGATAGATATCACATTCATGGAAATATCAGCTCTTTCTAGGAAAGTGTAAGTGACTTAGAAGTCATGTCTTAGGGGGCTGCAATAGAAAGACCAGCTATCACATCCACTCTTCATAGCTTTCCCTGGATCATCTCAAATTCCCCTTTAAGCTCCATGGGTTGGATTTTGCTTTTGCATCTAGGGAGGAATTACACACTAAGCCTATTGTTCCATCAGTCACTGGGTCCACGTGGCTCAGATCGAGAAGGTACCTTCTCTTTCCTTGAACATCGTACCTATTAATAGACAGGTTGGTTTCCCTTTTTTTGTTGCTTGCTAATCTTCTGGCAGCACCTATCCCTGCTGTGACAGCCTAGATGACAAGGACAGGGGTTTCCTGGGAGGATACATCTATTGCTTCAAAAAAGTGGTACCAGCATGGAACTTCAGAAAGATCTCCCAGGTTGGAGAGATTCATTTTGCAGTAACAACTTAAGGCTTTAGGCAGAGGTCTCAGGCGAGACCCAGGCCCTTATGAATGGGCCTTCTCCCAGTTTCCCACACTTTCATTATGGGTACCTTTCACAACCACCTCTACTGAAAATCCATACCAGTCACTGAGGTAGTAAATCATATATCAGCCCCTCCAGCCAGAGGGCCACAGGACAGGTTTTATGAATTTCTCACTTGGAGTCACAGAAGAAAAGAGAAGGGAAGTAAATAAGCAATTAAAAAGTCCCTGCTATGTTCCAGACACTTTGCTAAGCACTTTTTACAAATGTTATCTCATTTAATCCCAGTGAGGTAAGTGGGGTTATCATTTGAGGAAACTGAGCCAGACAGAAGTTAAGTGACTTGCCCAGAGTCGTAGAACTGTTGATTATCTGAGGTTGGATTTGTACTCATATATTCCCAACTCCAGGCCCAGTGTTCATATAATTACAGAATTATAAAATTATAGATGTAAGGTCATCTAGTCCAGCTTCCTCATTTTACAGATGAGGCAAAGTTAAGTGACTTGTTAAAGGAGAAAGGGTAGGATACGAATCAAGTGTTTTTTCAACTTAGACCATGATGTCTGGAAAGCATTCAATAGGGTAATATAATTCAACTCCCTCAATTACATAATAACACAATGACAATAGTTACTACAATTATTATTATTACATCATCAACATCCGAGGAAAAAGTAAGGCATATTGGATAGAGGGCTGGTTCTGACGTCAGAAAGATCTGGGTTCGAGTCTCCTCTCTAGCTAAGTGAGTCTGGAGAAGGTCTCTCAGAGCTTTCTCTCAGCCCCAAGAAACCCTTTAGAACTATAAAATACAGGATCCTTTTTGATCTCCATTGATAATGGGCCCTAACTCATAGGGAGATCTTTCATCGTATCTTATGTTACAATAGTAATATAATCATATAATATAATATATATATGATCATATTACAATATATATATAATACATACTATATATACAATATGTACATATATGCAATATGTATATATAATACAATACATATACAATACATATTACTATATATAATCATATTACAATAGTAATATAATCATATAATATAATATAATCATATGATATAATAATAAAATAATATAAACAAAATAGTAATAATCAACATATATTTCTCACTGAAGGAAACTGAGTTGAGGTACTTTACTTAAAGTTTACAAGTAGGAAGGAGCATAACCAGTATTCTAGCCCAGATAATATATAATTATAATTCTGATTAATAACAAATAAATTATTTATGAAATTAATTATATTTTAATAACTTTCATTTATACATGACCGCTAGGTGGTGCAGTGGATAGTGCGCTAGACCTGAGGTCAGGAAGATCTGAATTCAAATCAGCACTCAAACACTTACTAGTTGTGTGACCTGGGCAAGTCACTTAATCCTGTTGGCCTCAGTTTCCTCATCTGTAAAATGAACAAGAGAAGCAAATGACAAAGCACTCCAGTATCTTTGCCAAAAAAACCCCAAATGAGGTCACAAAGAGTTGGGACACAACAGAAAATGACTCAATAACTCATATATAGCACTTTGGAATTTGCAAAGAGCTTCACTTGCGTTTTTTTTTAATTTTTAATATTGTATCATAGATGTAGATCTCAAAGGGACCTTCCAGGCCATCTAAGATCTAAGGATCTAAAAGGGGAAGGGAATTGTCCAAGGTCACGTGGGAGTTAAGTAACAGAGCCAGGATTCCAATTATGTTTCCCTGACTCCAAATCCAACCTCCCACACTGGCTAGGCCTTCTCTGTTTACCATAATCATGAGTTTGGGCACTTCTGGTGGCAGGTCTAACGTGATTTCCAGTAGTACATTTCACCACTCTACTTTGACAGTGCAAAGGAGGCCTCATATGCAGCCAAAAGTATTTCATTCATCTTTTCAATATCCAGTGGCGCCATTGTGGAACAGCTAATTAAGCCATATCCTGGATCCCTTTGGCATTAGTAAATAGGATTACCTGGGGCTAGCTGCAGGTGTAGTTTCACCGGTTGGAAAAATGAGCTATTTGCCTCAGGACATTTTTGGTTCCATTCCTGCCCCATAGGGGTATTGTGGATGCTTAGCAGCTGTATGAAAATACATACCATATGGCTCAAATATAGGGTTCATCAACCTAACCCTTAAGAATTGCCAGTGGAAAGTCCTTCAGAGAAGTTCGAAAATATTATTAAAATGAATGGGGAATAAAACCTGGCAAATACACAAAATGAAGTTCCCAAGCTCTTTAGACCTTGGATTAGCATAATAGAGTTTAATGTCACTTGAAAAGACACTGGTGCTTTCAACATTTCTTAGCAGAGCATTTTTCTATTTCTTCCTTTGGTCCAGAAGCAAATTAAATTCATTCGTTCATTCAACAAACATTTTTGAGCAGCTACTGCTTTCCTAGCACTGTGATGTATGTTGAGGATATAAGCCAGAATTAAACAGACTCTGCCCTCAGAAAGTACATATTCTAACAGAACATTTTAGAATAGTTGTACTTCCTTCTTTGATTGACTCTATGTTGTACATTGTCATTTCTTTATTGTGGATTGAAATCAACACACTAACTGGCCTCAGTTCAACCTAAGACAACTAGGGAAACCCAGAACTTGATCTTCTGACCTGTGTATACTCAGTGTTGAAAGCAGCGGGTTGGTTTTCTGGTGTCAGTAAGCTTGGGCTAATTTGCCCCCATGCATTCTTGAGCTGTGAGCATTGAGATCATGTGTGTTAGAGCTAATTTGATTTTTATGGTTTTACTTTAAGATTCATTAGTGCGTAGAAATGCTCATTTTCTTGTGAAGAATACCATTGAAACTATAACTTCAATGAGGCTCAATAATGATTGACATTGTTTTGGAAATCTTCAAATGCCATGAATTATTGCTGTGAGTTATTATTATTATTATTATTGGAGAGAAACCAATGAATTTATATTGACCAGGGTAAAGGGAAAATGCTTTCACTGTTAACAAATATTTATTAAATGTCAAGCTATAATAAAAAAAAAAGTGAGAGGCACTATGATATGCTAGACTTGGGTGGTGGAAAGAGTATTGGACCTAGAATCAGGAGGATGTGGGCTCCAATCCTGATGATCTCATTTGTTATCTATGTGATCCCAGACAAGTCATATCCTTGCTTTGGATTTTAGCTCATCTTTCAAATGAGGTTGAATTAGATGCCCTGAAATCCCTTCCAGCTCCAAATCTATGAGCCTAAGACCTGGGCTCCCAGCCCACTCCCTTACACTGGCTGTGTGACCCTAGGAAAGGCACTTAACTTTCTCTTTGTCTCACACAACTCTAAAAACCCTTTTTTGTTAAGGGACTTCCCAAACTGTCATATTCACGGTTATCAACCAAATAACTGATGTTTGCATAGAGTTTTAAGATTTGCAAAATAATTTAATACATTATTTCATTGGGCCCTCTAAGTAACTAATATAAGTATTGTTATTTACATGTGGTTTTATGGATGAAAACAACTTCTGATGAGCAAACTCCTTATACCAATGAGGAAACTCCCTATTTCAATGAGGAAACAACTTATACCAGTGAGGAAACTTCCTGTACTAATGAGAAAACCCACTATGCAAATGAGGATTCTGTATGCCAATGAGGAAACTCCCAATATCAACTCAAATAATTTTCTACTCTGCAAATTACAGTCTTTGAGAGTTTTCTAGGACCCTAAGAGATTAAATGGCAAACAAAAATAATTAAAATGCCTGCCCTAAAAGAATATTGGTTCATTATTGTCTTTCTTTTGCCATTGTCTAGCATACTGTATGTTACATGGTAGGAATATTTTTTTAAGTTGCAAAATTGAATTATGTCAAACATTCTTGGTAAATCTTAAAAGTTCTCTCTAAGCCTGAGTCATTTCAGAGACTATTTGGTACAGTGAAATAAGAGTTGAATGTGGACCTGAGTTCAAATCCCAGCACTACAATTACTACCTCTGTGCCCTTAGGAGAGTAACTCCATCTCTGAGCTTCATTTTCCTCAACAATCAACAGCAGTCTGGTAAAGTCCATGGACCCTTTCTCAGAAAAATGTTTCTTGCCTACATTCATGATCAAAAGAGATACTAAAGTTCAGTTAGAGCTTAGTGAAAATGTAGATGCAACGTTTTTGTTTTTGTTTTTTCTCATCCAAATTCACAGACCCCCATGAGACCTATCCATTGCCCAGAGTGCAGTTTAAGAGCAGTAATGAGAGAAAAGAAGTACATGGATAAGCACTTACAAAGTATATACAAACTTCAGGACATAGAGAGGTCTGACAGGAGAGTTGGTGGAATAGTACTAGGAAAGACCTCCTCCAGGAGGTGGCTGCCCCCTGAGCTGAGCATAGGAAGAGGTCAGAGACACTCATTTGTGGAGGTGAGGAGGAAAAGCACTCTGGAAGGAAGCCCTGAGCAAACTGGATTAGGTAACACAAGCAATTTATCTAAGCTTATTATCTTTCTAAGTGGCTAGCACAAGCTCTGCACACAGTAGGGACTGACTTGCCTGAATCATGAGCTCTAAATCTCAACATATGAGTCCTCTAAGTTTTAATCAAGTTTGAAGGGTATTTGTTATGACTTTAAAAAAAAAAAACCCTCTAGAGATTCCATTGAATGTAAAGAGTCTGGTCATATTTGTCATCGCCGACTGCTTAGAATTCAGATGGAGTAGTCAATGGACTTTATGGCAGTGGCAGCCCTGCTGTGAATGAAGTCAATGTGACACTCATTAAAGGAAGGGTATTGTGCCTTGCTTTGCTGATCACTGCTTATTATAGAAGAGTTAGCACATCCATAATATTAGTGCCATACAGTGCTCAGGCTAAAGGTTAAAGGAACTTGGGGAAAAAAAGAGAATCAAATGGCATTGAAATAATTAGGCTATTTGAGAAGAAACTGGGGAGGGGAAGGCCCCCTCCTCCGTGAAGCTTCACCATGCCTTGCAGTCCTACCTTTCCCATGCCATGTTCTGACAGTTTGATCCTCCTTACCAGACTAGGGGCTTAGGAAGATCAGGGATTCCTTCTTATGAATCTTGTAGACTCTTTCCTCAGTCCATTTGAAGGACCAGGTAGTTTCCTAAAACCAAACAGATGCCCATATTTCCTGAGCAATGGTTTGCATTGTTGTTGTTTAGACTTGGACAGGAGAAAGTGACAAGGCACACAGAGAAGGTAAGGTTCTTGAGGTCACAAGCTGTTTCATTTTTATGGGGGTTTTTTTGTTCATTTGTTTGATTGTTTGTTTTTTTCTAATTTGCCAGAGGCTGACATGTAGTAGGTGCTTAATAACTGCTTGTAGAATCCTTAGCTTACTTCAAAGCTTAACTCAGGTACCACCTGAGACTTTTCTTGATACCCCTTGCTGGTAATGCTCTCCCCACTCACTACCCTCAAAACTATTCGTCTTTGCATGACACAGAGGAGAGAGAACTGATTTCACAATTATGAAGACATAGAACCAGCTACGTGACCCTGAACAAGGCATTTTTAAACTATCAGAGTTCTAGACAACTCACTGGGACTGTGAGGTTTAGAGAAGGTGCAGAGTTGGATTTTGATAATGGAAGCAACTTGAAAGGGATGGAAATAACCCTTAGCTCTATGGCCAGAAGTCTTGGGTTCAAATCCTGCCTGCATAGTGCCTGTGACTTTAAATTAAGCTCCCTGGGCCTCAATTTCCTTATCTATAAAATGAAGGGGATTGACTAGATGACCTTTTGGATCCCCTCCAGCCCCAAACTTACGATCATATATGGGGGAATAAATGGTCACACATATTAACATTGGGCTAGATAATCTTCATTGCTTCAATTTCAATAGCATTTTATGATTCATTATTTTATTTGACCCTCAATATCTCCCTAGGGAATAGGTCACATCAACATTATTATGCTTATTTTACAAGTGAAGAAACTGAATTTCAAAGACAGAAAATTATACACCCAAAGTCACAGAAATAGTATTTGACAGAACTTAAACCCAATTCTTCCAACTCCCAGGTCCAGATTCCATTGAAGAGACTATTTTTTTTAATTGATGAATGTTAGTTATACAGTACAATGTCTGAATCTGAATCACCATAACCATGCAAATAGTAAGGAATAATAATTCCTTTTCTAGTATTGTATTGTTTGAGAGGTATATCTTATTTTACAGGTCATTTAGCCCAACCCTTTAATTTTACAGATGAGGAAATGAGACTCAGAAATATACTTGTCCCTTCCACATTGCAACTTTCCCCTTCATGGTTTTGACATACTGCAGGTCAGCTTAAAAAATTAAATAGCAATTTTGGGGTAGTTTTGTGGAAGCCACAGACAACACACAAAGGCCAGCAGATGACACAGAAAAGGTTGAGAAACTCAGAAGTGCATAAAATCTATGTATAGCATTATTTAATATAAACATATTTTATCTTTTAATACCATAATAATTCAGACTTCTTTTCTGGTATGAAGGGAAGGCCAAAAAATTTTATGAGGATTTTCCAGATTACAAGGGTGCCACACCCATAATCCCCACAATGTAGAAAAGATCACTGTAAAATGATATACCCAAAGTAACAAAGCTGATATACTACAGTTATAATTTGAAGCCTCATCATTTGAATCTAAATCTAGGATTCTTACATCAACCGATGAAATACATATTTTATAAGGATATTTTTTAAAAATCTATCAGCAGAACAAATTTCTACTCTCTCTGTATACTACATATGCATATGTGTATTTATGTGTGCATGTATATACGTGTGTGTATCACATGTGCACACACACTTTTACCCCAAAAGGCCATAAAACACGGAAACTGTTTGCAACACGATGAAATGAGGGAAAAAATACTGGATTCGGAGTCAAAAAACTTGGGTTCCAGTCCAACCTCTAACACTGACTGCCTTGCATCTTCTTGGCTTCAGTTCCTTTTGAGGTCCTGCCAAGTTCTAAATATATGACCTTGGGATACAATGTGTAGTGGTGATAAAGAGGCAAATTGATGTCAAAAAGGAAAAAAAAATGCTGCCTAAAAATTAAAGCTGCCCTAAGGGGAATGGGCTGTCTCTGGATGTTCGTCGGCTCATGTATCTTGAGCTGTAAAGGATCTCAGAGGCCATATAACCCAAGATGAGCTCCAGAGAAAATTGGGCTACAGCCCTATATAAAAGGAAGCTGAGACCTAGGAAAAATAAGGGATTTTCCCCATGTTCAGCAGATATCAGAGCCAGGATTTGATACCAAGTCTTCTTCTGACTGTCTGGAGTCTTTTGACTCCAAAGTCAATAGTATTCCCACTTTCCAATAGGGTCTTCAGGGATTCTTACTCTTTTAAGGGCTTCACCCAATGTCTGGATAACAGATTTGTGCAATCTGTTACAGAAAGGCTTCTTGTTTGGGTAGGAGGTAAATTATGGTAACAGAGTCCCTTACCAGTTCAGACTTGTTTGATTTTGTGATTGTTTGGATTTTCTTAATTGAAGAAAAAAAATCTAAAATTTACTTGAGTGATGTAATTCATCATTAATAATGAGATTTGGGGAATTATATATAAAAGGTTCATTTTCCCAAAAGCTGAATCCCAAAAGCAGTGATTAGGCAAAAGTTATGATTACAGGTTGAGAGACCAACAGGTAGAAGGGACAGTCATGGTTTGTGACCCAAGTGGCAGACCATTTCTTCTAGGGACTAAGAACGAATGGGAAGCATTCACCTCCTTTCAACCAGTTCTGTGGCAACCTCCACAGGACCCATGGTTTACACAAGCTCAAAGCATCCCAGGGATCAAAAACCAGTTGTTTTGCTTTGGTTGGTTTTTTTTTTCTTGGTTAAAGTAATTTTGAGATCTTTATGCCAAGTCAAATTTATTTTGGAATTTAAGATCTATACTTCTTAATGAGTGACCTCCCTGAAGTCCCAGAAGAATACAACATTATCATTAAAAGTTTCCCTTTTTCCATGATGATTGGTTGGTGTTCCATGTGTTCTCTATTTTGAAGTATTTATCATTTTGGCTCTAAGTGCCAACCTGAGTCATCTGTCTCCAGGCAACCACATTGGTACAAAGAGAAAAATCCTCTCCTGAATCTTTGTGACATGTGTGACATACTGTGAACAAAAGGGGAAAAATAATCCTTATGTGCTCTGGAATGTTTCAAGAAAATAAACAGAGATATTCAAAAGATGTACAAAGAAAAAAAATGGTTTTGCAGGGACTCACTGTCATTTGAAATGCCTGAAGTTTTAGGAGTTATCTCCAATGTGAATGGTTTACATATGGTTGGTCCCTAGTTCCTTTTCTTTGGCAGCCTATGAAGGATATTTCCATTGTATTGAATATCACATTTTCCCCTCTTGCATTTTCTAAAAAATGTTGGAAATAATATATTCTCCATCATTATGGTTTGGAAGATGAGTTCAACCAGTAATTTTGCCTGTCAATAATATTACCAAAAAAAATAAAACTTTCACCAACACTTCTCATATTCCTTGGTGTCACATTGGCAGTGCACTGAAGGGCAGTGCCAAAGAAAATTTAGGGCCAAACATGTGACTTTCCTGACTTCTTTGTGACCTGGCCTAATATCTTCTATGGCAGGGACCTAGAGTTCCCAAACTAATTATATAATCTCTTTATATTCTGACATCTGATAGTTATCTAATATAGGTTAGCAGAGACCTGAGTTTTAATCCTGCTTCATACCCTGGGTTAACTGTTTTCTTGGTGTGCTTCACCTGCCCTTATAGTGAAAGGTCACTATCCTATCCATTGCTGGGCCAATCTTGTCTTGGATGAGAGTTGGAATCTTTTCAATGAACCAGAATGTCTTGAATTTTGTAATCAGAAGAATTCAAGTCAAACTCCAGAATGGCCATTTGATAGTATGAGCTGTAGTCAGACACTTCATTGTTTGTGATCCATCTGGTTGTCCATAAGACACTTTGAAGCATTTCTGGTAGAGAATATATGCGCACATTAACATAGAAAGTGTAGTACTGCATTCAATATTCAATTCAATTTTTAAAAATCAATACAAATTTATTAAATGCTGACTATACCCTAGGCACTCTGCTAGAGCCTGGGAGTATAATAAAAATTAAACAGCCTCTGCCTTCAAGGAGCTTATTTTCTCCCTCTTACTTCACAGAACGCATAGACCATTAAACACATAAATTCTGCAAAATAATTTCCATGGATAAGGACACCAAAAGCTGGTGAGATTAGATAGTCTTTTTTAGGAGGTGGCACTTGGATTCTAAGAAGTGAAGGGAAGGAGAGGATGTCTTCCAGCCATAGGAGACTGTTTTCATTTTATGTTTTTTTTTAAAAGATCATAGTACCATAGATCTAATCCCAGAATGGGCCTTGTACATCCAACCTCATCATTAATAGATGAGGAAGCCAAGGCCCAAGAGAAACAACTTGGCCTCAATTGTCTGTTCTGCTGGAAACTTCCAAAGGTACCACGGTTCTCTCTTAGAAGTCTGAGTGCTGTCTAATGGAATCCTTAGACTCTTACATAAGCCAATGAGTGGACCTGACTCATACCTAAATCTGCTTTAGAGCAAATAATATTACATTGGATGCTCATTGTGTTCTCCATTGAGTGTTTTATTGAGTTCATTTATTTTGGAAAATCGAGTGCACTGTACTATTCTGGTAGGACAATGCCAGGCCAATAATGGTACTGAGGGAGTCCCTGCTGAAATTCACATCGCTTTCCATATGATTCATTGTAGAAGGAAGGAAGAAAAACTGACAGAAATCACATTATAAGCATTAACTGGTACTACTATTCCCCTATTCAATTTCAATCCTGCTGAAAATTTAATATTTGTGGGAATATCCCTGTTACTACAAAGAAGTCAATATTGATTTCTCTGAATTCCCTAGTCTTGTAGGAAAGCTGGAAGAGAGGAATATGGTTTAGAAAACCCCCCTTTCCTCATGCTATCAATACAAAGACTCTTTCATAGCAGAACTTAGATTCTCAACTCTTATTTCCTGGAATTCTAAAGACTTACCTTGTCCATGTTCTCATTTGGATTATAGATCTGGCTGCTAAATTCCTAGGTGCCATGACAATATTCTGTATTTTCACAGACACAAAAGATTTGCTAGTTTATTTTATGGCATGAATAACCACTGATGCTTTGGGGAAAAAATGAATCATTGAAAAATACAAATAGGAAAAGGCATTGTTTTTACTTTCTGTGATGCTGGCTGTGGACAAAGAATCACATTGAATTATTTCCTTCAAACTTTCTGTTGTATTTTTCCATCTGAATCATATAATGGTTAGGATACTAGACCATCGAGCCTGGGTTCAAATCTCATGTCTAATGTTAATTAACTCTGAACATAGGTAAGCAGTAACCTTTCTGAGCTTCAGACATATCCCTAAGGCTTATCTTCTAAGTCATACATGGGTTGTAATCCATCATAGTGGATACAATTCCCACACCAAATAAATCAGAGTTCTTTAAAATATGTAATTTCCTATCTCTTTAAATTTTAGCACTAATCAGAACATAGAGATTTGAGTCAAAAAGTCTGGGTCCAGATTCTGACTCTATCACTTATTATCTGTTGGACCATGAGAAAATCACTGATCCTTCCTAGGCTGAAGCTTCTTCACCTGTAAAATAGGCAGATTAAACTCACTGGCCTCTAGCGGCCCTTTGATATCTGTAATCTGACTCTGCTAAATCTATGTGAATGCATCAACATACTGTACATTCCCACTGTACTGTGTTGTATAAAATAAGTGAATACAATAATGACCACTTATTTTACAATGTATATAATTCTATGAACTGTAGTGTGCATGGACTTTTCAAATTTGAAAGTAACAGTCTGCTAATGGGAGCAGTCACTGTTAAAATTCACATAGACATGGGCATATACTTAGGAGGACAGGTCTTGGTCAGTCACTAAGAATTTATTAAGCACCTAGTGTTTGCCAAGCACTCTGCTAAGTGCTGGGGATACAAAAAGAGGCAAAACACAGTCCTGGCCCTCAGGGAGTTCACAAACTAATGAAGGAGGCAACATGTAAACAGCTATGTACAAGCAAACTATGTACAATATAAATTAGAAATCATTATCAAAGGGAAAGTACTAGATCTAGGAGGAAAAAGACTCCCTATAGAAGGTGAGATTTTATCTGGGACTTGAAGGAGAGGAGAGAAAGCATTCTAGACAAGGAGGGCAGCAATTGAAATTATAACATTACTTATTTTAAAGTAGATTTCAGCTAAATATGCAAATTATATATGCATATTAAAATAGGATTTTAGATTTGTTTTTTATTAATAAATTTATTTATCTTTAGTTTTCAACATTTACTTCCACAAGATTTTGAGTTCCAAATTTTCACCCCATCTAGCCCCTCCCCCAACCCCAAGATGGCATGCATTCTGAATACCCCTTCCCCTAGTCTGCCTCCCCTTCTATCTCTCCCCCCCTTCTCTTATTCCCTTCCCCTTATATTTTCTTGTAGGGCAGGATAGATTTCTGTACCCCATTTCCTGTATTTCTTATTTCCCAGTTGCATGTGAAAACATTTTTTTTTAAACATGTGTTTTTAAAACTTTGGGTTTCAAATTTTCTCTCTTCCTTCCTCCCCACCCACCCTCATTGAAAAGACAAGCAACTCAATATAGGTTATACATATTCAGTTATGCAGAACACTTCCATAGTAGACATGCTGTGAAAAACTAACTCTATTTCCCTTAACCCTATCCTGCCCTCCCCCATTTATTCTATTCTTTCTTTTAACCCTGTCCCTCCTCAGATGTATTTGCTTCTGATTACCCCCTTTCCCAATCTGCCCTCCTCTCTATCATCCCCCTACTCTCTTGTCCCCTTTCCCCCCTATTTTCCTGTAGTGTAAGACAGATTTCACACCCAATTGAGTGTGTATGTTATTTCCCCCCTTAAGTCAAATCCTATGAGAATAAGATTCACTCATTCCCTCTCACCTTCCCCTGTTTCCCCTCCACTGTAAGAACCTTTTCTTTTCTGTTTTTTTTTGTGAGATAATTTACTCCATTCTACCTCTCCCTTTCTCCTTCTCTTTGTGTAATCCTCTCTCACCCCTTAATTTTATTCTCCAGATATGACCCCTTCAACTTCAATTCACCCTGTGCCCTCTATCTATCTATCTACATACATACATACATACATACATACATACATACATATAATTTTTTCCCTCCAACTACCCTAATATTGACAAAGGACTCGTGAGTTACAAATATCATCTTTCCATGCAGGAATGTAAACAGTTCAACCTTAATAAGTCTCTTATGATTTCTCTTTCCTGTTTACCTCTTCCATGTTCCACTTGAGTCTTGTATTGGAAAGTCAAATTTTCTATTCAACTCTGGTCTTTTCATCAAGAATGCTTGAAAGTCCTCTATTTCACTGAATGACCATTTTTTCCCCTGAAGGATTATACTCAGTTTTGCTGGGTAGGTGATTCTTGGTTGTTATCCTATCTCCTTTGCCCTCCAGAATATTATATTCCATGCCCTGAGGTCTCTTAATGTAGAAGCAGTTAAATCTTGTAGTTATCCTGATTGTGTTTCCACAATACTTGAATTGTTTCTTTCTGGCTGCCTGTAATATTTTCTCCTTGACCTGGGAACTCTGGAATTTGGCTACAATATTCCTAGGAGTTTTCCTTTGGGGATCTCTTTCAGGAGGAGATTGGTGGATTTTCTCCATTTCTATTTTGCCCTCTGATTCTAAAATATCAGGGCAGTTTTCCTTGATAATTTCTTGAAAGATGATGTCTAGGCTCTTTTTTTGATCAAGGCTTTCAGACAGTCCAATAATTTTTCAATTCTCTCTCCTGGATCTATTTTCCATGTCAGTTGTTTTTCCAATGAGATATTTCACATTGTTTTCCAATTTTTTCATTCTTTTGGATTTGTTTTACAGTGTCTTGATTTCTCATAAAGTCACTGGTTCCCAATTGTTCTATTCTAATTTTTAAGGAAGTATTTTCTTCAGTAATCTTTTGGACTTCCTTTTCCATTTGGCCAATGTTGCTTTTTAGGGCATTCTTCTCCTCATTGGCTCTTTGGACCTCTTTTGCCATTTGGGTTAGGCTACTTTTTAAGGTGTTATTTCTTCAGTATTTTTTTGGGTCTCCTTTAGCAAGCTGTTGACTTGTTTTTCATGATTTTCTTGCATCACTCTCATTTCTCTTCCCAGTTTTTCCTCTACTTATCTTACTTGCTTTTCAAAATCCCTTTTGAGCTCTTCCATGGCCTGGGATTGATTCATATTTTTCTTGGAGGCTTTGACTTTGTTGTCTTCTTCTGGTTGTATGTTTTGATCTTCTTTGTCACCAAAGTAAGATAATATAGTCTGACTCTTTTTACGCTGCTCACTCATGATCCCAGCCAATTACTTGAGTTTTAAACTCTTTTTTAAGGTAGGAGTCTGCTTCCAATGTGAAGAGTGTACTGCCCCAAGCTTTGGGGGTTTGTACAACTGTTTTCAGAGCTACTCCTAGGGACCTGTAAATTTTCAGTTCTTCCAAGATGGTATGATAAGGGGTGAGTTGTCTCCACCACCGCAAAAAGCTCCACCACACCAGCACTCCTCCTTGACCCAGGACCACCCCTCAGAATTGTGATCCAGATCCAAGCACAGGTAAAACAAGATAATCCTGCACCAGCAGATTGCACCCTGCAATCCCCCTCTAATCAGCCACTCAGACTCCCCCTCAGTCTGTAGGACAGAAGCTCAGGAGGCAGCCGCTGTCCCAGAGGTCACACTTGGGACTTGCGGCTCAGACCAAGCTCCTTCTCTCACCGCAGTCACGGTCTTTTCCCACTGACCTTCTAAGTTGTCTTTGGTGTTCACGGGTTGAGAAGTCTGGAAATCACCACAGCTGCCCACAATTCAGCCCTCTGAGGCCTGCTCCAGGTTTGCTGTGGCCTACACGCCCACCCTGACCCCGCCCAGCGTGATATACCTTTCTGATCAACCATACAGGCTGTCTTTGGCTGGAAATTTGTTTCACCTGGTCTTTTTGTGGGTTCTGCTGCTTTAGAATTTGTTTAGAGCCATTTTTTATAGGTATGAGGAGGGGTTTGGGGGAGAGCTCAAGCAAGTCACTGCTTTCACTCTGCCATCTTGGCTCCACCCTCAGGATTTTAGATTTGGAAGGGTCATCTAGTACAGCCTCTTCATTTTATAGCTGAAAAATCTGAGACAGAAATTAACTAATGAAAACCATAATAATAGGTTGCATTTATGCAGAACTTTAAGATTTGCAAAGCATCTCATTTTATTTGCTCAAGGTAACATAACTAATACGTGTCAGCAAGTGTACTGAACCTAGGAACTTCAGACTCTGAGGGCAGCTTTCATGCTACTATGCCACATTAATACTGCCCTTTCCCCTATCCCTCCTTTCTCTCTCTCTGTCTCTCTCTGTCTCTCTCTTCTCTTTCTTTCTCTCTCTTTCATTCTCCCCCTCTTTCCTCTCCTCTCCCCCCTTTCTCTCTCTGTCTCTGTCTCTGTCTCTGTCTCTGTCTCTCTCTCTCCCTCTCTTCTTTCTTTTTCTCTCTCTTTCATTCCACCTCTCTTTCTTCTCCCTCTCCTCTCCCCCCACCCCTCTCACTTCATGTTTATGTCATTTGCATCAACTCTGGGTTCTCACAGACTGTCAGTGAAGCACATGGCACAGAAAATACTAGAAAGACTTTGAGTGCAGACCCAGCACAGCCTGGATGCCTGTTGCCTGAGGACCTGCCAGCCAATTTGGAAGCAGTTCATCACTAGAATAGCCACAGAAGGATGGAGCCACGGCAACTTTCAAAGGCCATCTTCACATTGAGGGAAGGGCCAGATGTTGATTTGACATGGAAAGATTGTGTACTCTGACCAACTGACAGATAATTGAAGTAGTATATAGAAAACACAATGCACTGTATAGTAAACCTAAGTATGATAAATACATAACATACAAAATACCTATGGGGACAGTTGAAGGCTCTGTGATTTCAACAGTATAAGGAAATTCCACTGTGAGAACTCTGTCTGCCAACATAGATTGCAACCTATGACAATAAATAAATATGAGGGAGTTGTTAAAAGCACATAGAATTTTAGTGACTTCCCTGGGCTCATACAACTAGTTAATATTATAAAGCAAGATTTGAACCTAGATCTTCCTGACTCCAAGCTCAGCACACTCTCCACCACATGATTCTGTCACGTCACTTAGCATCCTTGAGTCTGAAAATGAGAGGTTGGTTTGGATGACCTCCATGGTCCTTTCCAGATCTAGAGTGATGCTGTAAAATATGTGATGTATATAGCCTATATTTTAGATTTTATGACATACAGGAGTACCTTTTTTGAATAAGAGATTTCACTTTTCCATTTCTGTAAATGTGGAAATATTTTAGCTAGTAGGTGTACTTTATAATGGCTGTGTAGAATGTTTGATTGCCATTACAAAGAGCAGTGAGTCACCTAATTGTAGAAACAAGTTTAAATATTACCAAATGAAGTGAGCTTTTGCCTAAAGGCTTAGGAATAATTAGAAAATGAGGACAGTGCCTTTATCCTAGAGGTGACTAATGAACCATAACTCTCTTTTCTTGGTAGAGAGGTGGGAGATTAAGGGTGCAGAATGCTGCACACAGTATCAGACACCATTTTATATCTACCTTTTTTTTATTACAAGCGAGGAGTTATAGATGTGGGGGGCTGAGGTGGGGAGAGGTATTTCTATCCAGAAATGACAGTGATGAAATCCAGAGATATTTTTAAAGGATTTTGAAACATTTTTTAAAAACAGATTTCTTTGAGAAAGTGAGAAAGACATAGAGAGAGAGAGAGGGAGAGAGAGAAACAGAGACAGAGACAGAGAGACAGAGACAGAGATGTCAGCTTTAAAATAAGCAAGCATGTAATAAATCTTGGGAGAATTTGAAAAGGCTTCTTTTTAATTTTTTTCAAAGGTTTGACTATTTCTAACTTCATGCTCCAAAAAAGTCTTTTTTATATCATTGTAAACAATCGATTGCTCACAAAAGAATCTCCTGTGAGGCACATATTTCCTAGGCAAATCAACTTTCTTTTACTCATTTAATAAAATTTTTAGTCAAGTCATTAAGCAGGCAGTTGGCTGGATTAGGCACTGGAAGCAGAAAGTATGTGTGTGTGAGTACTTAAGGGTATCAGAGCTTTCATATGCAGGTGTACCTTGTAAACTGGTTTCTGAAAGTGGCAGCAGAGATAAGACTCTGTATTGCAAAGAATGCTGGAATAAAAGCTTAGAAACCTCGGGTCTGTTTTCTATTGAGGCACTAGATAGCTAAGTGGTCTTGGGGGTAAGACCCTTCTGCCCCTGGGTCTCAGAGGGGCTCAGGGTCATCGAATGCTGCAAGTAGAAAGCTTAAAAATCCAAGGAGGAGGAGAATTGAGAAAAGGGCTTAGTTCTGCACATTGTTTAAACCAAAATTTAATTCGAAGGAAACTCTGGCGAATTTGAATTGCAGTGATGGACCTTTTCCTAGCATGTATTGCCTCATAGATTTTCTCTCTGCCCTGATTCTTCCCGGTGAAATTCATGTCAATGCTCTGGGAACCTTTCTGCCTTTATTCTTGTAAAGGAATAAGTAAAGTGTCATTTTATACCTATGATAATGTGGCAGCTAGATGGCTCAGCAGATAGAGCGCTAAACCCAGAGTCAGGAAGACCTGAGTTCATGGCCTCCTTCAGACATATAATAACTGTGTGACTACGGACAAATCATTTGACCTACCTCAATTTCCTCCTCTGTAAAATGGGTATAATCATGGTACCTACCTCCTAGGGTGGTTGTGAAGAACTAGTGAGATTGCCTCTGTAAAGTTCATTGCAAACCTTAAAGCACTGTATAAATTATTTTATAATATTATACATATATATATATTATTTTAGATACTAAATTTTTGAAGGACATTAATTATCTGCTCTCTGGAGAGCAGCCAGAGGACAACCAAGGCAGTTAAAGTCCCTAGTCCATGCCATAAGAGAATAAGTTGATGGAACTGATGACTTTTAGCTGGGTAAAGAAAAGCTATAGCTTGAGGGAAGGGGGTGGATATGTTTACAGTTGTCTTCAAATATTTGAGGAGCTGCCACATAGAAAGAAAAAGGGATTCAGCTCAATCTGCTTGTCTGCAGAGGTGAAACTAGGAGCGATAAGCAGAAGTTGTGAAAAAGCAAGTTTTCAATTCCAAATAATTAGAGCTGTCCCCAAATCCCAAAGTGGGAAGGAATGTCTTAGGAGGTAGTAGGCTCCCTCTCAATTGAAATCTTCAAACAAGGGCTGGGTGTGTTGTTGGGGATTTGGGGGAAGGGATTCTCAGGCAGGTATAGATTGGATCGTGAATTTTTTTTTAAATCCCAAGATTTTCCCCAACTGAGAGTTTCTTTGACTCTCGAATTACATATGCCAACTTTTACCTCAGATATGTTCAATAGATAGGTAGGTGATCGATAACATAACTAGATAGGTAGATAAAGAGATAGATGATAAAGTGAGGGAGCATTTATTGAGTGTTTATTATATGCTAGGCACTGTGGCAAATGCTGGGGATAAAATGATAAGTAAGCATAATACCCCACCCTCAAGAAACTTACATTCTAATAATAGAATGGGATAGGATGGAAGGATACACTCCCAGCAAAATGGTTTGGAAAGGGTGCATAGGAAATTACATAGATTACTAGTTTGGGGCAAGATACGGAGAAAGCTCAGCTATCAAAGCCTGGTGTTCTAAAGGAAGAGCCTAAGGATCTAGTGGGGGCTATTATGATGCTGATGTCTATATGCAAGGTATAGACATGGAAAATTACAGTGGAGTCCTGGTTCTGACCTACATCATGTAAAAGCACCGTTATTAACCTTTGTATCCTTGGAGCAGAGTCTAAGTTTCCTGGGACAGAGGGGCATGGGAAAGATAGGGATGATGGTTGGTGTGTCCTTAAGGACATTGGAAGATACATAGCAATGACTCTACTACTATATGAATAAATGCTCACTTATTATTAAGTGGATTAGAATGTTTAGTCCCTACAATGGTGGTCCCACCTTGAGCCAAAGTGAGTGGTTAACCAAAACCACTTGGGAATTTTGGTAATGAGCTAAATCTTTTAGGACCTCTAGTCATTAGGACAAATTGGTTTTCTGTTCTGTGTTATCTGGCTTGATGACTCCATCTATTAGTGTTGACTTTATCCATGGAGTTTTTAGGATTTTCTATGTGATTTCTCAGATTCAGCATGGCATCATGGATTGAGAGTCCAGAAGTCAGGAATGCCTATGTGCAAATTCCACCTGTGAAGCTCATTAGTAAGGCACTCTGTTTCCAAGACAACCATGTAGGATTTAGGTACTGGGATACACACAGGTTACAATCTATGTTAGTAGGGGGTTGACCACCACTGGAGATCTTCAAGCACAAGATGACTGACCACTTGTACGTGTAAGAACAAGAATTCCTTTCATGTATGGATTGCTCTAGATGGTAGCTGAAGGCTCTTCTAACTAGCAGATTCTGTGATGCTGTGATGGTGTTAACACTTTAGGACTTTCTCATGCTGAAAGAGTAACAAATCTTTTGTAGATTTGTATATCGTATTCCTACAAAGTCAGATCTTTCTGCCTTGCTCCATCAATTATTTGAATTCATTAAAAGAACATTTTAGTCTAAATAAATTAATTTATTTGGCCCAATTCACTATAGCAATCAAAAGTATTAGCAAAAAGAGATGATACTTCAAAACTCCAGTGGATCAGTCATCTTATCATTATGATATTGCCTGCAATGATGTGTATCAAAACCTACTCATGCCTACCCATGGACTTTTGTCCATTTCCTCTGATAGATTCACTGCAAGGGGTCAGCCCAAAAGGATGGGAAGAGGCCTTCCTTGTTTTCTCCTGTCATCAAAGGAATTCTAATCTATCCTGCAGACTGTCCATTAGTTATTCCTAATCTTACCACCTCAACAACTAATACAAGGATGATGCATTGTGGCACAGTGGATAGAGTTTCTTGGCCTGGAGTCAGATTAGACCTGAGTTCAACTCCAGCCTTAGATACTTACTGCATGACCCTAAGCAAGTCACAACTCCAGTTTGCCTTGGTTTCCTCATCTGTAAAATAGAGATAATGATAGCACCTATCCCCTAGAGTTGTTCTGAGGCTCAAAAATATATATGCAAAGTGCTTAGCACAGTGCCTGGCACATAGTAGGTACTATATAAATGTTAGCTATTATAATTGTTATTTGGAATCAGAGGACTCGCATTCAAATCCCAGCTCTGAGTGACTTTGAGTAAGTTTTTTGTTTTTTTGTTTTTTTTTTTTGTTTTTTTAGTTTCTGGCTCTCAGTTTCCTCATATGGAAAAATTAGAGGATTGAACTATAAAACTTGAAGTTCTTTCTAGCTCTTAAAGATTATGACCCTTTGATTTTTTGGGGGGTTCATATATTTCCTTGACAATGTCCTTTATACCACTACTTTGTAATTATCAGCTGTTAATCTGTCGCAAAAACAATAGTAAAAATAAATATAAACATCATAGGATGCACTAAGAATTTTTCTCCCTTTTATTTTTTTCAGGTTTCTTGAGTACTGGAGATCAAGCAGCGAAAGGGAATTATGGACTCCTTGATCTAATACAGGCTCTAAGATGGACTAGTGAAAACATTGGATTCTTTGGTGGTGACCCTTTGAGAATCACCGTTTTTGGATCTGGCGCTGGGGGGTCATGTGTCAACCTGCTGACTTTATCCCATTATTCTGAAGGTAACCGTTGGAGCAATTCAACCAAAGGTATTATGCCGGTTGCAAATTTTGACAATTTTGGTGTCTGCATGCCACCGCCATTGGTATTCTGTGATGCTATGTATCTACTTTTCTGTTCATACTGAGTGTAAAGCACTGCTCACTAACAGTCAGACCTGTGATGGGCACATTCTCAAGTTTTTCTATGCATGTTGAAATTTCAGGTGTCAAACACTTTTCTTCTGTCTCCTGCAAAGCTTGGAAAAGAGACTTTCTTAGATGGATTCCAAATGACACAAATCTAGTCATCATTCTGCTCCCCCATCTTACCCCAGCAAAGCATGCCTTTTAGGGACATCAGAATAGACAGTTCCCTGTTTTGTTACTACATCCAGTAAACCTAGGCAAGCTTTTGAGAAAGCAAGAGGATCGATTTTGACAGATGCTTAAAAGCCTTCAGCACAGTGGATAGCCCCCTTGTGGTGAACTTATGGAAGGACATATACCAAAATCACACAGATGGATAGGCATGGATGAGTTGCAATCTCCATCACAAAAGGGAATTCCCAAATCAATGAAATGATAGATCCATTGAAGTGTTTGAGATGCTAGAATTATCTCTCTTTTTTTAGCATAAAGGTCAAAATTAGGCTCTAAATAGTTTGTCTGAATTCACATAGTTTTCAGTTATCATCCAAGAAGAGAATGTTTGATTATTTTGCATGCATGATCCAAAATTGTCAAAGCATCCAGGTTATAAGGGGAACTTTTGATATTTTTTCCACACACATTTTATCTTATACTTTTTTTTCCCTATTTTCAACTCCAAAGATGTTACTCCCCTTGCCACCCCCCTGAAGTATGGAGAAGGCAGGGAACATGGAATATCCATGAAGCATTTTTCCTTCCATTAGCAGGTCTCACCACCCTCCTCTTCTTAAATAAAGGTGTATTCCCAATCCAATCACACTACTATTGAATATTTTTTCCATTTTACCATCACTGAAAATTCAACCCACATCTAGCTGGTCTCATTTGAAATAACAGAGAAGACATAGAAGAATACTGTTGGTGAAGTCTCTCTCCCTCCTTTCTTAATCATTCTCTGCTTCTCTCTCTCATACATACACATATACACAGATTCATATACAACCACAAACTTTATAACTCTATATGTATATATGCACTTATATAATTATGTTCCTTTATATATAATTATATGCATATACATAAATATGTATACAGAGAGAGAATAAGATAAAGAGAATATCTTAATGTAATGTCATTTCACTCTTCTGTATTACAAATTTATGAAGCTAAGACCCAATAAGGTGCTTAAATGCTGGGCTTAATTTATGAAGCATATTTATTGGTAAAGTTAAAGTTTACATGAGAGAAGACAGAGTACCTGGTTTTGTGTGGTACCACAAATTTCCTCATGTGGAATTACAGGAAGGTAACTGGTCATCAACTAAATGTATGTATTCAGTGAATTGTCTATTGTTTGAGCCATAATTTGTTCATATGTTTTATGTAAAATCATCATTGACTTTATTGAGATGTTAATTGGGAGTGGCAACACCTGTTAGAAATTCTGATTATTACTACAATGTTTGTGTCTTTAATAAGACAGTGTCTTTCTAAAGAATGAAAAGGTCCTCTTTAGAAAACTTGTTTTTCCAGGCCACACTAAATCTACTGCTTAACTGCATTTAAATGAAGGAATAATTTCTTGACTTTAGTATTATTTGACTTCAAAAATTATTTTCCAACTTGCCTGCTAAAAATTAGAGAGGAAACTAAAGATAAGCTGAGAACTCATTCCATTAAAAACAAAACAGTTGAAATGAATGGAGTGAAAAATAGATCCAAACCCAGTCTCACTGTTAATAATACATTCCTACTCCCATGCCGGGCTAATTGACTGGCACCAAAACTATTTGAATACTTCAATGATTAGACATAATGTTGGCCAATTGTTCCCTTTGTGACTTAGTAGGTGGTCTTTCACCCATGACCATTCTAGTGAAAAGCCTCTCCAAACTTAGTTATGCTGGCCCTTGGACATCCATCCAAAACTGAACCTGTACAAATTTTTTTTTCCAGCTTGGTAAAGTCTTCCAGAGCTTGGGAACAACTGACATTGCCCTGGAGAATCCAGAGATACCCCATGGCATTTTGAGGCATGAGAACCTCAGTAATGGAACTAAAAATTATTCTTAGAATACTCCTTAGTAGTATCCCAATACTCAGATAACAAGAATGGGATATAAGCAACACACAGCTTTGTTAAAAAGCAGCTTGCTATACCATATTATCGGTTCTACCACTGATTAAATCATGCCTTCATGAAATGGAATGTATCTTTTTCATTATAAAATTGAGAGGCTACAAAATGAGCGTTTTCATTGGCCCCCAAAACAAGCTGTTATGATGTCCTATTGAAAATGGCATTCTTAAAACTGTTTTCCTATATTCTATAAAACTTTCTCACCCTAGGTTAAGAGATTATACATCTCCACATATTAAAATTATGTCAAACCAACTCCTATAATATGACAGATGACATGATGTCACAAATTTTGGATGCTGCCACATCCACGTTTTGATTCTACATGGTCTATTGAGTTTTTCATATTAAACATGTTGTCTATCTTAACCTAGAGGGGTTTTGAAATTACTCAGCAGTATTACTCAAGAATATTTCAGCACTTGAGAAATTAACACATTTAATTTTTTGAGAATTGTTTGTATTTTGTTTGCACAAATTAATTTGTACAAAATGACTTATTTTGGAGCTGATGCTGTAGAGTACTTGACTTTTAATGTTACTTTTTTGGCATGGTATAGTGGAGATAACAGATTTAGGGCTGACTGGAATCAGAAGACCTGGTTCAAATCACGCCCTTCTCACTTCCTACCTCTATGATCTTGAGCAAAATACTTAGTATCTCTAGCCTCACTTTCCTCATCTGTACAAATCGGGAGTAAGATTGAATGAATAAGGGACTTCTTGGGCTCCCTGCATATCTGAATCTATGAACTTCATGATTCAAAATCTAGATCAAGTTGGAAACATGTTTTAGCACAGGCTTATCCCAAATAACATTAACCCATCCAATATTCCACACTAATGGTCCTTAAGACACCACAATTGCACCACACCAAAATGTTCCCACCCACACTTAACATCATTAAACCCCCTTTCTGGAAGACTCTGCTTCCTGCTCCTTGTTCTCAAATAGAATAACAATAGATATCTCTGAGTCATTCAACTCTGCTCTTAAGCAACAGACTTGTCCCCAGTAATGTCATTTCACCTTGCCTTGTTCTGGAACTAATTTACTATATTAATTCAATTCAATTCTAATCCAGCAATGTATTTACTAAGTGCCTAGCTCCTCAGACAAGTGGTAACCAAAGTGGATACAAAGACAAATTTTAAAAAGAAACAGTCCTTGCCCTCAAGGAAATTACCTTCTACTTGAATTTAATTCAACAAATATTTGTTAAACACTTATTGCATAAAAGGCTAGGCACTGCCACCCACTTACAGGCTATACCTCAAGATTTCAAAAAATCTAAACAAACTTAAATGATTTCCTGTTAGACATTATGATTTTTTTCCTAAAATAAATATAGGAATACATTATAGATTTTTGTATTCAATTTATTTGTTTTGAAAAATAAATTTTTGAAAGGTTGGTTCTAATTTTGAATCTTTTAGTATCCTTGTGAAGAGTTCTCAGCTCATTTGCATATGCTAATAATTGAGATCTAGTATCCCCATCAGAAAGCAGTACTTTGAACATTCAGTAAAATGTATTTTTTTGTTTTTCCTTGAAAGCATATGCTCTTAAATTATATTTTAAAGCAAGAACTTCATGAAAAAAGATCTTAACTGGTAGATAAGTCCAATTAGGGATTTTGCATATTATGTAACCTTTCACCAATGGCTCATAATCCCTAAGAACAAGTTAGTGTAAAACAGTATATGGGATATTTCTCATTCTTCATTCTAGAAAATGATATTTTATACCCAAGACACTAGCAAATTGAATCGCCTTCATGAAATCATTGGCCTTGATTTTGACATAGTCACAACATTCTGGCAACACAAATTCTTCTGATAGACATTTAGCTTAGAATGTCTAAGATATGTAATTGAAAAGACTGCACCTCCAGGGTTATCACCAGGGAGAGTCCCTCCTTGGGCCCTAAAGCTAATCAAAGGTGTCGGCCCTACCACCTTCCTATGCAGGTAAAAATATGTTTAGAAAGGAGCTTAGAAGCGGAGTAAGAAGCAGCCATAGGTGAGGATACATCCCAAAAGGGCAACAGGCAGCCACAGGTTGTATGTTGTCAGGAAGTCAGTACCAGTGCCACCCAATTTTACCTTGGCTTTGGTTGGTGCAGGGAGTTTAGTGCAGATTGGAAAATTACTTGCTCAGGTCTAGAAAGCACCACTTCTGTTCCTTTTCCTCCTTCTGTTCCCAACTTTCTTGATCTCACAGCCCAACCTCCTCCCTTTTACCCATCTCAAAAAAAAAATAGGGCTCTGGGACATCACCTGTTTTACTCTATGTCCTTTCTTTGCTCTAATAAGCTTTAATCTAGCAACATGTCTACTGAGTGGACACTGAAGATTTGGGAGAAATTTTATATATGCTTTTGACTCTTACAAAAGACAGAATTCGATTTTATTAGCCGTTGTTTTATCATAACTATTCAAAATGTTTGAAGGTCATCTCAATCTTCTTTGTTATTTTCTCATAGGACTCTTTCAACGGGCAATAGCTCAGAGTGGAACAGCCCTCTCCAGCTGGGCTGTTAGCTTCCAGCCTGCAAAATATGCCAGGATGTTGGCTACAAAAGTTGGCTGCAACATGTCTGATACTGTAGAGCTAGTTGAATGTCTACAGAAGAAGCCTTATAAAGAACTTATTGACCAAGATATCCAACCAGCTCGATACCACATAGCCTTCGGACCAGTAATTGATGGTGATGTAATACCAGATGACCCTCAAATATTGATGGAACAAGGGGAATTTCTCAACTATGATATAATGTTGGGTGTTAATCAAGGGGAAGGGTTAAAATTTGTTGAAAATATAGTAGATAGTGAAGATGGGATTTCAGCTAGTGATTTTGACTTTGCTGTCTCCAATTTTGTTGATAATTTATATGGATACCCTGAAGGCAAAGACGTTTTGAGGGAAACTATAAAATTTATGTATACAGACTGGGCAGACCGACATAATCCTGAGACTAGACGCAAGACGCTATTGGCTTTATTTACTGACCATCAGTGGGTGGCACCAGCAGTGGCTACAGCAGACCTTCATTCAAACTTTGGTTCACCTACATACTTCTATGCCTTCTACCATCATTGCCAAACAGATCAAGTCCCAGCTTGGGCTGATGCAGCTCATGGAGATGAGGTTCCTTATGTGTTGGGAATTCCCATGATTGGTCCTACAGAGTTATTCCCTTGTAATTTCTCAAAAAATGATGTGATGCTGAGTGCAGTAGTGATGACTTATTGGACAAATTTTGCTAAAACTGGGTAAGTACCATGTAAGAGAATGAGTTTAAATTTTAATTTAATGGTAGCATCCTCTTCTTAATATTTAAGAACAAATAATGTTCTTTTCAGCAAAAGAAAAAGAAAATCCATATGGTTCTGTATTGCAAATGTAATGAGACAGGGTATAATTCTCATTTAAAATAGAAGGAAACATTTTCTCCAGGGGAAAAAAAAGGAAGAAAGAAAGAGAAACTTTGTGCCTTTTTCAAAATTATGATTTGCCTTTCTTTTTTTTTTTCATTTCAGAACTATTTTAACAAATCATAATGGAAGGAAATACTTTTTTCATAGAAAACATAAACTACTCTAGATTTTGAAAGACATTGAGGGAACATGTATTCTACTAGACTAATTGCAATTTTGTAGTTCCTCTTTTGGAAGCCAAGAAGAAATGATGATTGAATTACAAGTAAAAACTAGGTTAAGTTTTTCTTATTCCCAGGCATACATGAGTCTACTACAAAATGAGTTAAAGGATCTAGAAGAATTTAAGGATTCTTATTTTAAGTAAAGTATTAACCCAAATTAACCTTTTGCCTGCCTTTGGAGTTCTACTTCTCTTGATAGAATGTAAGGTCTTTGAGGACAGGAACCCTTTCATTGTATCTCTAGCACCAGCACAGTGCCTGGCATATAATGGTAGGCACATGTACTTACTGATTTATGCCAAAACTGATTCACATCATTGTAAACCATGACTTTGCATATGAAGTCTTGATTATGGTTACTTCTGAAGTGAGATAACATAATTATTTTGAATATTAACATTGCCAATCCAGTTCTCAATTACTGTAACATATCCTCTCTCTCTCTCTCTCTCTCTCTCTCTCTTTTTAAATTCCCATAGTGATCCAAATCAACCAGTCCCTCAAGACACAAAATTTATCCACACAAAACCCAACCGTTTTGAAGAAGTAGCATGGACCAGATATTCACAGAAAGATCAACTCTATCTCCATATTGGATTAAAACCAAGAGTAAAAGAGCATTACAGGGCCAATAAGGTGAACCTCTGGCTGGAGCTGGTACCTCATCTGCACAATCTCAATGATATTTCTCAGTATACCTCTACTACAACTAAAGTGCCCTCAACTGATATTACCTTCAGGCCAACAAGGAAAAATTCTGTACCTGTCACATCAGCCTTTCCTACAGCCAAGCAAGATGATCCCAAGCAGCAACCCAGTCCATTTTCCGTTGATCAACGGGACTACTCCACAGAGTTGAGTGTGACCATCGCAGTTGGGGCATCTTTGTTATTTCTAAACATCTTGGCCTTTGCCGCTCTCTACTACAAGAAGGATAAGAGGAGACATGATGTTCACAGGAGATGTAGCCCTCAACGTACAACAACCAATGACCTTACCCACGCACAAGAAGAGGAGATAATGTCCCTCCAAATGAAGCACACAGACTTGGATCATGAATGTGAGTCTATCCATCCACATGAGGTGGTTCTCCGGACCGCCTGTCCCCCAGACTACACGCTAGCTATGAGGAGGTCTCCTGACGATGTTCCCTTAATGACCCCCAACACCATTACAATGATTCCCAACACTATACCAGGAATCCAGCCCTTACACACGTTCAATACATTTACTGGAGGACAGAACAATACTCTGCCCCATCCCCACCCCCACCCCCACTCACATTCAACAACCAGGGTATAGCCAGACAAGATGAAACAAACTCTATTTTTTGATGGATTACAGTAAGCAATTACTGGGGATTGCTTGGCTTTCAACCTACAAAGACTTACTATTTAAATAAGGAGGAATATTATGTGAATATACATATCAAGAACTTTTGAGGTTTTGAAAAAAAATGAATTGTATATAGTTACACAAATGAACTTTAAAAACTGATCTCGATTGCTTGAAGCAGTTGTTCTGAATGATACTTTTTCATTCGCATTCAAGTATTAATTTTTTGAAGATTTAAGTTACATAATGGAATTAGGCATGTGAAAACACCAAACAGGAAAGAACTATGACTGAAATTTAAGAACAAAAAAAAATCTATAAATATGCACAAGGGACACACTAATGGAATGTCAGATAATTTTCACCAGTTTTTATTTGGAACTGTTTTCTTGTGTAGTCCATATTTACTTATTTGGATAAGTACACAAAACACCAGTGCTGTTAACGGCCTTAGTAGAGCAAGGCTCATGCTGAAACCTGCTGATCAAACAGCAAAGTGAAGCCTGGCAGGGTCAACATTTTCACATAAGTGCTGTCAGTATAAATTGGTGGGGGATCAAGGAAACTGGGGTTTTTAGCACGACGTGCATGATCATTGATATGCTTGGTGGCTGTGTTGCTGATTAAGCTGCAATTAAAATTCTTCTCATCCCACTGGAATTTTTTCATAGAAGCTTCCTCCATCAATTGGCAGAATCCAAAGAAGATTTCTTAGGGGGCAGAAGTTATTGCAATAGAATAATTTAGAGTAGCTTCAGGAATAAAAGGTGTTAGTTATGAAAGGTAGCAGATGAAACTATAGGGATAGGGGTGAACACTCACTGATTTGAATCCCAGAGAGAAAACAAACAACTTTCTGTATTTTTAATGTTCTTTTATGTTTTCATCTAAATAATTTATAGACATATTACCCAAATGGGACTTGTGTTGAAGGATTTATAATTTGCCGTGCTTTGGTTAAAACTGTATTTCGTTCCTCTTGGTAAGGTGAAGTGTGTCCAAAGATTTATTTACAATGGTATTTTATGATATAAGGATGCCCCAATATTGCCACTCTGATTACAGCTCTCGATTCTTGATTTACTCATGTTGCATGACAAAATGTTTACTAATACTATTTCGATAAAAAGTCACGTCCCTCCTCGCATTTCATATCGTTATCACTGAAGTCCATTGACCAGAATTTGCTGATGAGATCTCTAGCTAGCATCCAGTGTAGATAGAGAGGTTAGAAAAGAAGAGTCACCCAAACTGGAGGGTTTTCGTCATTCCTGTATGTGTGATTTTCGGCAATTGTTCTAAGATCACAGGAAACTCTCCATTCCCCCGTTGTTTACCAGTACCAGTATATCACAGACCTTTCCAAATGTTTGTATATGTAATCAGATGTACATTTATATTAAAAGAAAAAAAATGAGATGGACTTAAGAGCACATCCCTGATAAATACTTTCTCTCTGACCTGTACTATATTTCTATTAGACTAAAGTTATGTGATTTTTTTTTACATTTTTTCAGATTACTAGCAATTTTGATAGTTTGTAAGATAATGCAAAGAACTTTCTCTGACAAACTAACTGCAGTAACAGAAACATTTCTTTTTCAGTTACTCTTTTTCAAGAATGAAAGCTTATTACACACACAAAAAAATTGTATACTACTTAATGGAAATTACTTTGTACTTCCTGGCCATGTTCCTGGTCACTGAGTGAAATAAAGATAATCTGGATAATGATTATTATTCCAATGCTAAGAGACCTGAATCTTTGCTCATTAAAGAGCTAAAATGTTCCTTGCTGTTTTGTCATTTTTTTAAAACAAAAATAAGGATGACAGCTTAATGAGTCACCTCTCTAGACTAGTCAGATTTTTGAAGACCACCATGTGACTTCTACAAGTCAATTCAATTCTACAAACATTTAGTGAATGCTTCCGGTGTCTGAAAAAGAACCTGGGTTGGGTGCTGGGTATGCAAAGACTAAAACAAAATGGTCCTTACCCTCCAACAGCTTATACTGTAACATGTAAACCTATGAATAAATATCAAATATGTGCAAAATAATACAAACTCACTGGAAAGGGGAGAAAGTGTTAGTCACTGGGAAAAGGGCATCAGGAAAGGACTCATGGAAGAGGTGGCATACAAGCTGTGCTTTGAATAAAGCAAGGAATTCTAACAAAGCATAGGCGAGGAAGGAATGAATGCATATTAGATAATGGAAGATATCCTGGGAGACCGGGCACATTGAATGCAGTTCCTCATAAAAAGCTTAAGGTGATGAACTTATTACCCTCAAAAAGCATATATGGCACAGGTCTTCTATTGTTCAGATCTTTGTTATTGAAACAAGTTAATGTATTCCTAACTAGAAATATGATGAAATAAAGACTCCATTTTTGGTCATCTGAGAAGAGGCTGAATGGAAATAAATGGCCTCTGTTTTGTGGAATGGAAATGGCCTGGTTCATAATAGGAGGGCGATTAAAGTTTCATGTCATAATGGATCAAACGTTATCCTTCTAAGAGGATCTATGAGTGCTGAGAAAGACATTAAAACTGACACTAAAAGATAAAGCTCACCATTTTGCACATTTCCTTTACTTTTTAAAGCTTTCTCAACCGCCACCCCCCCAAAAAAGTGTATGAACCATTAGGATTTTGTGTGTACATGGTTCCCTAATTTTAAATGAAAATTTCCAGTAGCAGTATCAAATGAAAACCTGTCTTCAAAATCCAGAATGGTTCCTATGCAATGATTGTCTGATGTGGTTGTGCATTTAGACTGTGAACTATCCCTGTGAACAAATCAAGAGAACTGCTTGCCATCTGAAATACTGATTCATAGGAAGAATGCATTTTTCTATGTTCATTATACAAAAGAATAAAAATGAATGCAAACTTTGAAGACCATAACATGAGATCTGAGTAAATAAACATGATTTTTGTGGGGTTTTTTTTTGTAACTTTGGCAGAACTAAAGTCACATTCTGTTATCTTTTAATGGTGGCTATATATCCATGCCTCACAATCTAGCTGCCTATTAATCTCTATACATTCATGTATCATGTCTGATACCTGTTTTACTTTTCTTATTAGGGGAAGAAATGGTTTAGAATAACAAAGTATGATCCTATAGTTTTCTTCTTTTGGATTTTTTTTATTTCTGTTTCCCTAGAGTATCATAATTGTACTAGATAAAAATGGCATAAATTCATCAGTTGTTTTTAAAAATCTACGAGTTGCAGGTATGGTGAATAAGATTGCAGCTGCTTGGTTATACTGACAGCCATGAGTTTACTGCCAGTAAAATGGTGTCCCAATTGAATAGGACTTTAAAGATGTTTTTAAAGCTGAAACACAAATAGGAAAGTAAGGAATATTTTGAATACTTTAACATTCAAATGAATTTGTGATATCAATGCTAAAGCTATTTCCTCCAATGAAACAGATTGGAACAAATTATTATGCTTTAATTCATTTAATAATAATTTTCATTTGAGATCCATTTGTTTAGATTTGTTTTTACTAAATAAAAAGAGAAAGAAATTAAAAAAAAGTGGATCAAGAGTAGTCAAATAACGTATTGAATGTCTTATTGAATTTAACTGGATCCGAGTTTCTTCCCTGTTTCATGGTATCTAGACCTGGAAGGATCCTTCGAGGCCATGGAGACTAACCCTTTCATTATACAAATGAGAAAACAGGCCAGGAGAAGCTAAGTGACTTGACTAGGGTCACATAGTCACTAAGTGTCCGAGGCAGGATTTGAACACAGGTCTTCCTGACAAGTATAGCTAGTCAGTCAAAAAGCATTTATTAAGAGCTTACTGTTTGTCCAGCATTCTGCACAACTTAAGTGCACAAGCCTCTCTATTCATTTCTCTCTGCTGCCTCTCAATGAGATTCAAGTTCAGATAAACAGGACTATTTAGAAATGGAGTTCAAAATTTATGCCAAATAAAATATTGCTTTTGTTTCATTTTTTCTTTATAATATCCATTTATTTTCCAAAATATACCAGAAGATTTTAGAGATTACTTTTCAATGTTCAGGTGGGAATAAGAAAGAGTCGATTTTTTTTATGTTTTCTTTTGCTTTTGCTGATTATGCTAATGATTCAGAGTATAGTTTCAAGTAGCTCTGATCCTGAAACAATGGTAGGCATATGGTTTCAACTGGTCCTTTGGATACAAAAGAGCTAAATTACCCAGTGTATAACCTGTAGAGTCTGAACTTGCAATTCAGGGTTGGAAAGCTGAGTAAAACCATGGTGTTTTACTCATTCCTGGTTGTAAATGTCCAGGCTAGATGTAATGTTCTATCTATGTATTTTAAGTGGCACATTTTGAAGTTAGCTGCATAAAAAGGAACTAAGCCATCTATATGTCATTCCTTTCCTATAGGTAAACATGATGGGATAATTTGTTGTTTACACTCTAAAAAAAACCTTACTTCTCCAATGGTTCCTCTTTTAATGAGTGTATCATTTGTGTATATATGCCAATATGAAGAATGGCATTCCTGACCAAGTGAAAAGGACCTGAAGATGTTATCAGTGTATTGGATCTTTAAATACAGTGCTATATATGAATATGAATTACTGGAATTGTTTGCCTTGGCAAGTTTCACTGAAATATTTTTAGAGGCAAAATGGCCAAAGGAATTCATAGGAAGCTGTCAACCATCATGGCAGCTCTTTGATGTTTGTAGTTTTGTTTTCTTATGTGCTATTAATTCAAAGTATTGGCCTTCTCCTCCTTTTCCAGTATTTAGTTGTTATAGGCTATCACTTTTTAATGTAAGTGAAAATTAGATAATTTGGTGATACTTATGAAAACATGATCCCAAATAAATTCAATTTATGGGCACTTCCCAGCTGAGATTTTGTTATCCTTCATCCAATTATCTTGTCAAGCTCTGCCTTGAGACAAATGTTTGGGTTTTGGTTTTGTTGTTTTTTTTCTTTTTTTTCTTCTCTCTCTTTTTTTTTTTAAACTGGTAAACTGAAAGACTTTATCCAACTACTTCCCTTGCAGTTTACATAATAACAGTGCATGCTTCACATGCTTATCTGAGGTCTCATCAGAAATTTCCAATTGATATATAATCGACAGTGATTGATCCCTCTTGATCCCTTTTCTTAAGCATTCTGATTTGATTTCATCCTGGAACTTAGCTGGATTCATAAGCAGACCAGAAATGAGCTTCAATTGACAAAGTATTTTTAAAGGGCTGCATAGAAGATTGAATTGACTATCCAACCTCCTGCTGTGCATAAGTGCCTTTTTCCTGGGTTTTGTTTATACTACTGTAGAATTGATTTTGTATTTGCAAATGCTATTGAAATCCAGTTTAGAAAGAATCTTAGAGGATAACAGTTTTCTAAAGAGCCAACAATGTGAGGTGAAGTCTTTTTTTAGAAAGGTTTTTTCCCCATTTAATTCAGCTTGATTTAATGGCAGACGAACCCAGATCCATGCTATGAAATTGGTATTTGGGTAGGTTTGCTTCGTGGTTGTTTTTTGCTCCCCCGCCCCATTTTAGCGGCAACTACAGGTTTCCTTCTCCCGCTTCTACTGAAAAGTAACACAGATAACTCATGTGTATGCAACAAAGCTGGGAATGTAGAACCATTTTTTATATTTAAATTTTGCTTAATGGTCAACCATTATGAAGGTTTAATCTAAATCACAAGGGAAATGTTTAACTTGATGGGATTATTTTTGTCTTTCAGCAATTTGAAGAGTAAAATAAAATCATGGGCTTCCCAGCCCCATATGTTTCCCAGAAAATATTCCATGCTTCCATTCCAGGATACTGACAAAACCCTAGTCAAGCATTTGAGGCCAGTGGAGCCAACATGCTGGATTTTTCTGCATGGAAATGAATCATAGTCATTAAAGCTTTAAAGGGATCTTTAAAAGTACTGTAACACAACAAAAAATCAGCAGATGAAATTAATACCAAGGGAGCATTTGCTAAATGCCATTGGCAAAGTTGAAATCTATGTTCCACAGTGTGTTTAATGGGATTGTTAGTGTCCTTGATGCCTCATTTCCACCAACCAGAAAAAAAAAAACAGAACATATATCATGACTTTTTTGTAAAAATAAAATAAATAAAAATAAATAAAAATGTGGGAGAGTGTGCCTTCAGTTTGCTGTAAGTGATTCAGTTTGTGTTTGGACATCCATGGCTTTCATTTAAAAAAAAAAAAGATCATCATTAATAAACATTACCATGTTTTTCAACTTGTGTTGACTATTTTTAAACTGGGGCCTTGATAGCATTGGCCAATTCTGGTTTATAATCATAGGATTTCAGGACTGGAAAGAACCTCAGAGACTACCCAGACCAAGAAGAGAATGCCCTCATGAAAATTTTTGTCAAATAGTCATCCTGTCTTTTGCTTTCAGACCCCAAATAAGAGAGAACTCACTATGCACAGAGGTTACCCAATCCACTTGTGTAATGGCTCTAATTGTTACAAAGATTTCCCTTACATCAAACCTAAAATTCCCCTCTCCAACATCTGCCCATTGTTCCAAGTTCCATCATCTGGGACCAAGCAGAAAAAGAAATTTTATCAATCTTTCCTGTAACAATTCTTTCAAAAACTTGAAGCTAGCAATCTTGGCACTCTAAAAATTAAACGTCCACAGTTCCTTCAATTGATGATCATATACTGGGAAGTTGAGATCATTTTCCATTCCCTGGAATGCCCACCAGCTCATTAATGCCTTTCCTAAAATGTATGTTAAGGACAGAACCCAGAATTCCACATATGCACTCATCAGGGAAGAGGAGGGAAGCATGATGATTTCCCTAACACCAGATTCTTTGTCTCTGTGAATGCTGCCTGAGATACTAATTTTCCTTGGTTGTCACAGCATATTGTTGATTTACCATGATTTTATGGTCCACTAAAACCCTCAGATCTTTTTTTTGTAAAGACAGATCAATGCTTCCCCCATTCAATTCAATTTGTTTTAACTCAGTAAAATGCAGTAAATATTTATTAAAAACCTACATCACTAAGTATTGACTATGTTCAAGGAACAGTGCCAAGGCAAGGTTTCCACTGTGCTTTTCTTTATTCTACTACAGTTGTTAAGGGAACATCCAATCTAATTGGGATAAAGACACTTCAGGCTCTTTTAATCTCTTATTTTAATGAATAACTCAACTCTCTACTAAACTTTTTTTTTGGGGGGGGGCCAGGCAATGGGGTTAAGTGACTTGCCCAGGGTCACACAGCTAGTGAGTGTTATGTGTCTGAGGCCAGATTTGAACTCAGGTTCTCCTGACTCCAGGGCTGGTGCTCTTTCCACTGCACCACCTAGCTGCCCCTCTACTAAACTTTCTTAAGCAGTAACTCTTCACAGCTATAAGCACCTATATTAAAGGCATATGACAACCTACAGTAAAGCAAGAATGTAAAAAAAAGAAATACACCACACACAGTATATGGAGTAAAGACAAATCAAGGCAACGTGGAATAGTGGATAGAGACCTGGCCTCAGAGTCAGAAACACCTGGGTTCAGGTCTCAGCTCTGACATATATTGTTGGCATGCTCGTAGGCCAGTGATGTCAAAATTAAATAGGAACAGATGCTACTAAAGAATATATAAGGTTCCCTGCTATGCATTCTGAGTTTAAAAACCTATATTAACATTACCTATGTTTTATTGTGTTTTTATTTATTTTATTAAATAATTCCGAACTACATTTTAATCTGGTTTAGACTGGGGAATGAAATGGGTCATATGATTGACACCTCTGCTCTAGGCAGCTCACAAAATATAAATTGCAGAGAAAGGGTCAATCCACATTGGTAAAAAGGAGTTCCTCACTCAGAGCTCCATGTATCAATAAAACTAGAGTGATTAAAAAAATAAATGGAAATATTTGGTCTTTTATATAGTCTAGTAATGGGAAAACAACAAATATAAATACCATTCTAGAAACATTCCCCCTCTTATGGCCTCAAGATCAATCATATTCTTAATTCTAGGTACTTTATTATTTAAAATATGATTTTTAAAAAACTGTATTAATAAGAACAAACCCAAATGTATAGAGTGCTTTAAGGTTTACTAAGTACAAAAACTTATCTCCTTTGATCTTCGCAACAACTCTGTGAGATGGGTGCTGTTATTGTCCCCAATTTACAGATGGAAAAACTGAAGCAGGGTAGTGGAATGACTTGCTCAGGTCCCATTGGTAATAGTCAATTCAGGTCTCCCAGAACCCAAGGTGACCACCCTTTATGCACTACACCACAATGGCTAAAAATAGGTAACTAAATACAATTCAGAAACATGTCCTCAGATAGTCACTTTCCAAAATAGTGTTTTACATTTCACAGGTTTCTGTTTCGTTGATCTGATGTTAAATGTTTGCCACATTTTAACATCTATGCTACTTTTCAGTTTGCAGAATGCCCAGGGTATGCAGGAGGAAGTGCACATAATGTCTCCAATTTTTACACTAAAGTAGCATTTGTCCCCTGTTCCCTTGCACTCAAGAGTCATACTCGGAAGCTTCTCTCTACTTGAATCCTAAAAGTAAACGGAGCAATTTGTATAATCATTGTGACTCTCACTGATGACCCCCAATGGAAGTGGTGCTTCCTTATCCCCAGATGACCATGGCCTCCACTTTACCTTCTCATCCCCTCCCCTTCTCCAGTGCAGTTCTCCATCCTCTTAGGATTGAGGTTTGTAGCATAAGGAATAGTCTTCCAAAAGAGGCTGGATTCCTTCAGAAAATGGTCCTTTGAGTGTTGACATCAATGATAGCTCAGTCCAAGAGGAGAAACAGGAGGGCATCAGAAGATGGGGAGATATTGTAAACTATAGAAACTAATTCCTAGTCAACTACATGGCATGCCTCATAGGATATGCCAAATTAATTATAGGATTGGGAAAAGACCCCAGCTTTGTCTGACTCAGATTGTCCTGGATGCCATCCACAACACCAAATTATTGTTTTGGGTTTTTTGCTTGGTTTTGTTTTTATTTTTAATCCAGTGGTGTAGTAAAAAAATAAAATAAAATAAAACAAACACCAAAAAAAAAAAAAAACCAACATTGCCCTGGAGCTCACATTTGAATTCCAGTCCCAGTCCTTTCATTAACTAAAAGAAATGGCTCCACACCCCTGATTCCCAGTTTCTTCATTTCTAAAGTGAGGACACTAGAAAGTGTTCTTGATAATTACTGCCAGCTCCAAAATTAAAATATATATATATATGTTTGAACCAAAGGACACATGCTGAGCTTCAGAGAAAGCAAGATTATAAATGCATACATATATATGCATATGTATATATAGTATGTATGTCTGCAAATGTATATTCATATATATGTGTGTATGTATGTATGTATGTACATTTATAGAGTGTTACTATATGCCAAGAACTGTGCTAAGCACTGTACAGATATTATCTGAATTGTTAAAAACAATCTCAGGAGGTATTATGATCCTCATTTTGCAGCTGAAGAAACTGAGGCAAACATGGATTGATTGATTTGCTCAAGGTCACTTAGCTAGTAAGTGTCTGAGGCTGGATTATTAGGAATTCTACTGAACAGGTTCTCTCTCTCTCTCTCTATCTATCTATCTATCTATGTATCTATCTGTCTATATGCCAATAACACAGGTGGACTTAATGCCTAATAGCTCTCTACCTGATGATGTTACTTCTTCACAACAGAACCAGCTCTAGGCTAATTAAGGAAGTTGTAATGGAACAATTAAAAGTTCCCCCAATAAATGACAGAAAAAGTCACTGAGGTAGTTACTAGGGGTAGCTGTCTCCTGGTTGTCATAGAATCCAGAGCTTAAAGGGACCTCTAATGTCATCTGGTTCAAACCAGCTCACTTTTGCAGATGAAACTGATGCCCAAAGAAGTCAGTGATTTTCTCAGGATGACATAGTTTGTAAGTGTCAGAGGCAAGATTTGGTCATCTATCTCCAAACTCGGTGTTTGTTCAATTACGGAATACTGTCAACATAATTTGTCCCAGTTCCTGAATTACATGCAGCCCTTCTCCTGAGGATAATCTTTCCTCAATGCCTGTTATGTAGTCATGAGTAAGATGTGCCTTTAAGATAGATTCAGTTTAGACTTCAGGCACAGTGATAGTTTCAAATGGAAATAATTGTACTTTGATATAGAACTGACTCTCACCCAGTAATCTAATTTTCAAAAGACAGGAATAAAAAGACCCATATTGATGCCTGTAATGATAGAGGAGGAAGTACACTGCATCAGAAAGAGTCCAGCCTTGGGAGTCAGAGGATCTGAGTTCAAATCCCACCTGTTAAAGTTAATACTAGTAAGAATAGCAAGTCATTTCACTTTCCTGTTCTCTTCAATAGAATGTGGGAGTTGCATGAGAAGGGTACTGAAGTCCTTTCCAGCCCTAGATTTATGAGCCCATGTGGTGTGGATACCTAGCTAGAAGAGCTTCCACTTAGTAGCTATGTGACCTTGGGCTTTGGTTTCCTGTTCTGTAAAATGAAGAAATTAGACTAGATGACTTCTAAAATCCCTTTTAGCTCTCAGTCTGATTCTATGGTCTTATTGCAATTCTGGACCAGAAACTTGCTCTAGATATATTTAAAATCCAAGTTTCTATGAGGAGCCAATTCTAAGGGCTAGGTCTTCCCATTTGTTGCTAGAGACACCCCACTGGTACAATATTCCAATGAGTGCAAATACCAATAGGCAATCGCTGACCTACAAGGTTACATATGTTCTACTTGGGCATGGAGCAAAGGAGAGGAGAGGAAATACATTGATATTTGCCTTAATAAAATTATAAAAGTCAGGTTGATTTATTTTTAAAATTTTGCTGGCAACCAAAATATTATGCCTTCAGATCTGCAAAGTCCTTACAGTTAGAGGGAGTATGAAAGTCAGATTCTGGAGGTAAATTGAGGCAAGTTTTTATTCTCCTTCACCAAGAAAGGCATAAAAGAAGGGATTCTTATTACCACTGATACCAAGAAGTAACTCCTACCAGGTACCAGAAGGAGAGGGTTGGCATTTGCATTCAGGGAGTAAAGCAAGACACATACTATGACATCTTATTCTCCCTTCCCTGCCACATTGGGCTTCTCCATGAGGAAGTGACATTCCTGGCTGGATCTTTAGAGCCTGTCCTTCCCCCACCTCTAGTGAATCCACTCAGTCTTAAGATTCACCCTGAGGTAGAACTGCCCAGATTAGAGGATGAATGAATTAATCCCTAACTAGCTCTCTATCTCTAGCTGACCCCTGACTCCCAAGACCATCTTTATCCCATCTTACCATCTACCAGAACACTAGCACTTAGACAATACAGATATCTCGCCATCTTCCCTATTCTATGTAGCCCTCCATCCCTCCCCAACTCCATCTTATCATCCACCTGTTTTTCACATCATACTCAGGATAATGATATCAATGTTACCATTATTTCTAAAGAGGCTGCGACAATCTACTGTACTATGACTTCAATTACAATCTCTTTGTCTATAACTAGCTAAACCAAAGCTCCCTTTTCTGGCCATGAGTCCTTGTCATATCTTAATTCATTTAGAATGTCAGCTCCTTAAAAACAGAGACTGTTTCATTTTTATATTTATATCCCCAGCACCAAGCACAGTAATTGGAACATTTAATAAATGTTTGTTGATTGGTTGGTTGATGTTTGATGCAAATATTTTCTCCAATTGACAGTTTCACATTTTATTCTAGCTTCATTGATTTTGCTCATGCAAAAGCTTTTCAATTTTATATAAGGAAAATAATGTATTTTAGCTTTTGTGACATTATTCATGGTTAATAGGGAAATTGGTCTGAACCATCAAAACACTTCAGGGAAATGCATTGGAGGAAGAGGTCTTTTTTATTTTGAAAAACAAATTTTCAGGAAGGAAAGATATCATGACTTTTTTTTCTCAGCACCCAAAAACGTGCCTTGAATTTTGATCATTCTTAGCTCTGGATGCTAATTTGTATATACCAATTTTATGTTTATGCTGTATACATATTATGCAGCATAAATATAAAGTTAAGTATGAATTTGAATATAATATACATATGTATGTGTGTAATTGTCACCTCTATTAGAATGTAAGCTTCTTATGAGTAGGGATTGTGTGATTCTTTGTAATTGTATCCCCAACATCAAGAGCAGTGTTTGGCACATAGCAGATATTTAATAAATGCTTGTTGTTGGACTGACTGATTGATGATTTCAATGACACTGAATCAGAGAATTTGAGAATTAGAAGGGACCTCATTGGCCATTAAGTGCAACACTTAACTGAGTAAGAAACTTCTCTACACATGGAATACATATAGCTCAATAATTGAGGATTTTTGATAGGTGCCCTTGACTGTGTTGCTCCCATGTGGCCCCACACTGGATAATAAATAGGTGTTTAATAAATGCTTATGTACTGACTAAAAAGAAAAATTCACATTTCTTTAGCACTTTAAGGTATTTAAAATGCTTTCCTTATAAAAGTACTAAGAGATGGATAATCCAATAATATTACTCCTACTTTGAAGATATGAAAAGTGAGGCGCAGAGAGGTAAAGTGATTTTCCCAGAATCACACAACTGGTAAGTGTCAGAGGCGGTGTACAAGTCCAAGTCTATCCTGACTCAAAGTCCGATATTCTTCTCACTAGACCAAACCGACAAGACAGTTTGTATAGATGACAGTGGGTATAGCTTCCCCCCTTCCTTAAATTTCATAACCTGATAGTAAGTTGCTTTGGCTTGCTTGGACTTCTCTTCTAAGTCTACTGTGGTCCTAAGAATCTTAGGATAGGAAGCTTAGGATAGATGGTCTCCAGGGTTCCTCCCCCACAGGGATTACATTCCGCACACCCTAAGAGAGTGAAATCTCAGAAATATAGCAGAATGCTTCTAGCCCAGAGAAAGATGGCAATGGAAATCTAATGGAGGAAAGAAATTCATCATGACTTGATGAGGCCCATTTCAAAGATTCAATAAATACGTGTTTGTCTTATGTGTAATTTACTATATAGAAATATTTATGAAAAGAGAAAATGGAATAAACTCTCAAAATATTATTCTATAGCGTCTAGCAAAAAGACTGCTTTGACTTAGAGTCTAATATAGAGGCAGAAAATCAAGTGGATATATATTGAAAGCACAATTCCCAAAGTTCCAGAGTGGAAACATGAACTCATTAACTTACTCATTGCGTAGTCCCTGTCATACTCTTCTATCTTCTTTTGAGCAAATAGTTCCATGCTAAAATGCATAGGAGTAGAGGCAAGTGTTATACTGGCAAATGGTGTGTACCTGTTGCTGAAAGAGTGTGTGTATCTCAGGGATTTCCAGGATCACTACTGTTACAGTAAGGAATGAAAATAACCCTACCAGGGCATTTGAAGCCTTCATAAGAGCAATTGAAGAGCTGTAAACAGTAAGTGATTAAGAATTTGCTTTCAGAAAACAAAATCATTGACATCTCTTCAACTGCTCTTCTCAAGTCTTCAAAATGGTTCTTGTTACAGCTTGCCAGGGATAAAATTATCTTAAAAGGGGAAACAATGAGCAAAGAAGAATGCTGATCCAAGATGATAGAGTGAGAGAAGCAGAGAAAGTCAGGCTCCGCATGTAGCCCACAAAAAATAGCAAATAATAATACCAAAGAGGATATGAAAGAACTAGAGCCATTCTCTACTAGAGAAGGGGTCAAAGGTTATTAAAAAGAGGGAATGTGATTTTTCAGCAACCCTATGAAAGAATGCTCCAAATCACAAACAACTCTGAAGTTCTACTTCACACCCATCAGATTGGCAAAGATAACAAAAGATGAAAATGACAATTGTTGGAGGAGTTGTGTAAGGGGAAGCACACTGATATATTGTGTGCAGAAAAATGAATTCATCCAAGTATTACGGAAAACAGTTTAGAGCTATACCCTACAAACCATGAAACTATACAAAGCTTTCGACCCAGTGATATTCTACTATACAAGGGATCCCAAAAGGTCAAGGACAGAGGGAAAGTACCCATATGCACCCAAATATTGATAGTAGCACCTTTTGTTATACCAAAGAGCTAGAAACGAAAGAAATGCCTAACAGGAAATTGCTGGCCAAATTGTAGTATTTGAATATAATAAAACAATACGGTACCATAAGAATGATGAACATAACTAATCAGAGAAAAATGGGAAGGCCTGTATGAGCTGATGCAGATGATCACATGATTCTGATGCAGAAACAAAAGGAACCAGGAAAACAATTAATATGATGACCATAATACTTATTTAAAATTTAAATAATAATTGAAAGGAAAACAACTTTAAAAGACTTCAGAACTCTAATCAACATAGAGATCTTAACTTCAGAAGACTAACCATTAGGTATGACTCCCACCTCTTGAAAGATGAATGTATAGAATAAAGCACACACATTCATATATGGAGCATGTGTTGATTTATTTTGCTTGAGCATACTTTTTTTTTTATGAAGAATGTCCTCTCTGGAGGACAGGATTACTAGCACTAAATATGCCCAAAAAAGGTGGGGGGTGGAAAAAAGAATATCCATAGATTTTTTTTAAATACATAGAAGAAAACAAAAAACAAGCTTCTAGAATAACAGAAATAGGGCAATTTTGTTATTGCATTCTTAAATTTAATGTACTTTAAAAAACAAATTTCAGGTTACTTTTCATGGTTTCATGTAAAAATTATTTTCTATAGGGAAATGTCTGAATTTGTTGACAAATTCGTAATAATTTTTGAAGAGATGAGATACTATAAGGAACAGGGAAAATGGCTTTTAAAATGAAATAGGGGGTTGTGTAAGTGACAGATTAATTTAAAAAATACTTATTACTCTAAAAAAAATTAAAATATAGACAAAATAACCAAACCAAGGCAGGGGTCAGGGGGAATAAGCAAAGTAGAGTACCAATAGTTATTTTAATACTATGGAACAAGTGACTGACTAAAACATCAGAGACAATGGAGATATGGGGAAAAAATTCTACAAGACATACCAAGAGACATTTCAAGGTAGATGAAAGACACATTAAATTAAATTAAGCAAGAATTGGCAATTCTAAGAAAAGAGCATGGGAAAAATAGACAATCAGATGAGGAAATTAGCAAGAATTAAAAGATGAGGGAAATGTAAAAGTGAAATTAATGAAGAAATTTATCTACTTCCACACTCCAATTGGAAATCTTAGAAAATCCATAGAAGTGACAAACAGAATATTTATGGCAGCATAAAATGGACTCAAACATAATGAAAAGGAGCTGGAAATGAGAACTCAAAAATCATTAAATAATCCAAACTATTGCAAAACATGCAGACACAAGTGACAGACCGAAATGATGAAATATGATATAGCAATCTTGGCATTACTAGCATATATGAGAACTTGAAGAAAAAAGTACAATATTTTGGGAAATTCTCAAAAAAAAAAAACCTAAAAACCAACCTCCCAGAACTGGTAAAATAAAAATAAAAATAATTTACAGGAACATGACAAGGAAGAACCCAAGATTTAATACACCTAGAGAAATTATAATTAAACTTCAAAGTTATAAAGATAAGAAATAATATTGCCAGAAGGACAGAAGAAACAACTTATCAGAGAAAAAGTAATATCACAGGGAACATTTTAAAAAGAAGAAAGAATCCCAAAAATTAGAAGAAAAAATAAGAAAGATGGGTCATGATATCACAATTGTCTATACACAGAAAAATTCAGTATTATTTCTACAGATGGATAATTGCAAAAAATTTTGAAATTTTTAGAGACTGAACTATATTCAGGAAGTCTGAGAAAAGAAAACAATTTTCCCAGCCAAAATGATGAATGCTAATAAAATCTCCTACTTGTATAGTCCTTAAGGTTTGCAAAACACTTTCTTCATATCAAAACTTCAAAGTATGATTGTATTTCAAATATTATCATCCCCACTTTATCAGAAGAAACAAGCACAGAGAGTGCAAGTGACTTGTCCATGATCACAAAGTTAGTGAAAAACTAAGGTAGGATTCAAACCCAGAACTCTGAACTCAAAGCTTAACCTGCTATCCACTCCACACAGTACCTCTCAAACTCATTCTCTTTGTCCTTCCTACCTCTCCCCTACAAAAAAAAAAAGAAGAAAAGAAAAAAAAAATGGTTAGTGAGGTGTAGAGGTACTAGGACCATTGTATTAGATAAGTTACTGAAAGTCTCAAAAGAACTTTTCCTAGAAATAGAGTCAGAGAAAAGAATTCAAGGAGATAAGAGGGGGCATCCTAATTCTGAAATGAAGACCCAATCTTTAATAATGGAGAAGTCCAAGTTAATCTACATTGGTTTTAATATAAGAAAGATGAATTTCATTTAGGATTATTTAGTTAAGTTTGACTCATTACTAGAATTCAGAATGATAATGAGTAAATCCCTTACCAAAAGAATTAGTCAAGACCAACACAAAATCTGCACATAGTACTTCATACCCCCATTCCCACCCCCAAAAAGATTAAAGAATGGATTAAAAAGCAGAACCCATCAAGGTGCTCCATACATAAAATGCATTTACATGGATGCATAGAGATTCAGAATGAATGGCTGCTCTAAAATTAGGCCTCCCACTAAATCTGCTTTAGATATTTATTGGCTCTGTGACCTTGGGCAGGTCATTTGCTTCCTTCTAATTTGTTAAATGGGAAAGCTGCTGCTTGTAACACCCACCTCCCAAAGTTCTTGTGAGGATAGCATTTGCAAGCTTCAAAGTGTTATATAGCAATAATGATGGATGATGGATGATGATAATGTTGATTTTTAGGATTTATAAAGCACTAAAGATTTACAAAATGCAACATATAACATATGTTATCTCAATTGATTCTCACAATAACCCTGGGAACTAGGTGCTATTACTATTCCCATTTTACAAATGAGTAAACTAAGGCTAGGAGAGCTGGAGTCACTTGACTATGGCCACACAGCTAGTAAAACACCTGGGGAAGGATGCTCATTTAAGTCTTCCTGATCCCCAGTTCAGAACTCTAGTCATGAAGACACCTAGCTGCCAGCTATATAAAGGTGAGATGTTGTTTTTACTATGGAGTTGTTTCTGCTCTCCCAAAAATATGGAAAAAAGGTATTTATCAGGGTGGGAAGGGCAGAGGATGTAGCCTCTCTATTTGTAAATGTTGTCAACTACTTCTCCTTCATAATTGCTTATCTGTAATACATTGCAGCCAGATCATACCCTCACTCCATTGTCTTTGGGGAGTTAGCTTCAATTTTCCAGAGACCTTAGTGTTCCATGACTTGTAGTCATATAATAACATAATTCAATCAATCAGCTAGGATGTATCAAGTGCCTGCTACAAGCCAGGCACTGTGCTGATTGCTAGGGATCCAAGGAGGTAAGAAAAAAATCCCTATTCTCAGGAAGTTCACCATCTAATGAGGGAGAGACAACATTCAAACAATTATGCATAAGCAAGATATAGACAGGAAAATGGGAAGGTAGCCTCAGAGAGAAGTAACTAGGAGCAAATAAGATTAGAGAAGATTTCTTGCAGAAGGTAAGATTTCAGGTGAAATTTGGATGAAGCCAAGAAAAGCAAGATCTAGAGATGTAGGGGAGAGTACTCCAGGCATGAGCGACAGGGAGGGGATATGGAGCATCTTATTCAAAGAAGAACTAGGGCATTAGTGTCCCTGGATCACAGATTAGATGGAGGGGAGTAAAGTGTATGACTGTAAAGGTAGAAAGGGGCCAGATCATTAAAGGCTTTAGTTTTTTTTTTTTTAATTTGATCATGGAGGTAATAGGGAACCACTGGAGTTTATTGAATGGGGGAAGGTGTTTGATACAACCAGATCTGAATTTTAAGAAGATTATTTTGACAAATGAGTGTAATATTTCTCGGAGTGGGGAAAGATTAGTGTCAGGGAAGCTAACCAGAAGTCGATTTCTATAGTCCAGGTCTGAGGGGATGCACCAGGATGGGGCAGTGTGAGAGGAGAGAAGGGGTTATATAATAGGAGATGCTACCAAAGTGGAAATGACAGTATTTGACAATGATTGGATATAGGGAGAAAAGAGAGAGTAAGGAGTCAAGGATGATACCTCAACAAGAAAATTATTAGTATCAAAAAAGATGGGCCTTTGGTTCAGTGAGAAGTTTAAGGTCATTAGAATTATGATTTCCCGTTGGCAAGCCATTCCATGCTACTCCTCCTATTCATTTCAGAACCTAATTCAACGTCCATTTGCAAAGTCTGTCCAAGAGAGGCAAAGATGATATATATGTAGATATACACACATATGCATATCAAAACATATGTGTACACACATTCATATCAAAACATATGTGTACACACATTCATAAACACACACACACACATATATGTGTGTGTATATATACATATATATATATATACACACATATATCTTCTATAGGTCATCTGGTGAACTCTAATATCATGATTTAGACAGTAGGCATTCTTCATCCACTTGGCTTTTCCTATATGGATAGTAAGGTCAAGATCTTTTGAGTAATTATTACTCTCATTTAAGAAGCTCTGGAAGAAGTACAGCCAAGATGGCAGAAAAAAGGCAGTGACTCACCTGAGTTCTACCCAAACCCTCTCTGAAAACCTTTAAATAATGTCATAAAACAATTCCTAGCAGAAACAACAAAAGGACAGGGTAAAATAATTTTCCAGCCAAAGACAATTTAAAAGATTGATAGAAAAGGTCCGTTGCACTTGGGTAAGACTGGAGCACAGTCCAGTGCAGGCCACACCAGCACAGACAGAGCCCCGGCAAACCAGGAGCAGGCCTTGGGAGCTACTGAATCAGCTGCAGTAGGAGATAGTAAGGGGGTCAAACAACTGGTCAGAAGGAGATTACCGGGTTTTCTTTGCTAGCACTGAGGCAGGACTCTTGCTTTGTCCATGGTTGGATCTGGGTCACTGCCCTAGGTGACAGTCCCAGGACAAAGAGGAGTATTTGCACATCACAGCTTTCAGTCACAGTGGAGCAAGGACCCCAGTCACAGTTCCAGTTCAGAAAAGAGTGCTTGTGGTCACTAACAAACCAGAGCACAGGTCAGGAAAGTAGTAAACGTCCCTCTTTTAGATTGTACCACGTTAGAAGAACTGAAAACTTACAGGTCCCTAAAAGTATCTCTGAAAACAGCTGCACAAAACCCCTGAAACTTGGGACAGTGCACCCACCACCCTGGAAGCAGAACCTCACTTTAACAGAGTTAAAAATCAAGAAATAGGCAGGAAAAATGAGCAAATAACAGGAAAAATTCTGACCATAGAAAGTTACTATGGTGACAAGGAAAATCAAAATACAAACTCAAAAAAAGATAACAAAGTCAAAGCTCCTACATCCAAAGCCTCCAAGAAATATGAATTGGTCTTAGGCCATGGAAGAGTTCAAACATGATTTTGAAAATCAAGTAAGAGGAGTAGAGGAAAAATTGGGAAGAGATAGAAGAGTGATACAAGAAAATCAAGAAAAATGAGTAACAGCTTGGTAAAGGAGACCCAAAAAATACTGAAGAAAATGACTTCTTATAAATGCCCAGGCCAGATGGTAAAAGAGGTGCAAAAAGCTGTTGAGGAGAAGAATCCCTTGAACAAATGGAAAAAGAGGTTCAAAAAATTCATTGAAGAAAAAAACTCAATAAAATAGAATTGTCAAAATGGAAAAGGAGCTACAAAAGTTCAATGAAGAAGATGATTCCTTAAAAACTAGAATTAAGCAAATGGAAGGTAGTGATTTTATGAGAAATCAAGAAACAATAAAACAATACCAAAAGAATGAAAAAAACAGAAGACAATGTGAAATATCTCATTGGAAAATAACAATTGACCTGGAAAACAGATCCAGGAGAGATCACTTAAAAAGGATTGGACTACCTGAAAGCCATGATAAAAAAGAAAAAGCCTAGATAATCATCTTTCAAGAAACTATCAAGGAAAACTGCCCTGATATTCTAGAACCAGAGGGTAAAATAGAAATTGAAAGAATCCACCAATGACTTACTAAAAGAGATCCCAAAATGAAAACTCCCAGGAATATTATAGCCAAATTCCAGAGGTCCCAGGTCAAGGAGTAAATATTGCAAGTAGCCAGAATGAAGCAATTCAAGTACTGTGGAGCCACAGCCAGGATAAGACAACATTTATCAGCTTCTACATTGAAGGATCAGAGAGCTTGGAATATGATATTCCAGGGAGCAAAGGAGTTAGAATTACAACCAAGAATCACCTACCCAGCAAAACTGAGTATAATCCTTCAGTGGAAAAAATGGAAATTCAATGAAATGAAGGACTTTCAAGCATTCTTTATGAAAAGATCAGAGCTGAGCAGAAAATTTGACTTTCAAATACAAGACTCAAGAAAAGCATAAAAAGATAAATGTGAAAGGGAAATCATAAGGGACTTAATAAGGTTAAATTGTTTACATTACTACATGGGAAGATGATACTTGTAACTGATAAGAACTTTCTCATTATTAGGACAGTTGGAAGGAGTATATAATGAAAGAGGGCACAGGTGTGAGTTGAATATGAAGGGATGGTAGCTAAATAAAAATAAAATTAAAGGATGAGAGAGGAATCTACTGGGAGAAAGGGAAAGGAAGAGGTAAAATGGGGTAAATTATCTCACATATAACAGGCAAGAAAAAGCTTTTACAAAGGAGAGGAAGGGTGGGTAAGGGGAAGTGAGTGAAACTTACTCTCATCAGAATTGACTCAAAGAGGGAGTAACATACATGTTCAATTGGATATAGAAATCTATCCTACCCTACAGCAAAGTAGGAGGAGAGGGGAATAAGAGAAAGAGGGGGTGATAGAAGGGTGGGCTGATTGGGGGAGAGAGCAGTCAGAAGTAAATTACTTTTGAAGAGGGACTGGGTGAAAGGAGAGAGTAGAATAAATGGGGGGACTGGATGGAGGAAAATACAGTTTGCAATAATAACTGAAAAGAAATCTGAAGAAAATTTCTCTGATAAAGGCCTCTTTTCTCAAACATACAGAAAACTGAGTCAAATTTATAAAAATAACAGCCACTTCCCAACTGATGAATGATCAAAAGATGTAAACAGTTTTCAGATGAAGCAATCAAAGCTATGTGTAGTCACATTAAAAAATACTCTAACTCACTATTGATTGGAAAATGCAAATCAAGACAATTCTGAGGTTCTACCTCATACCTATTAGATGGGTTAATAGGACAGAAAAGGAAAATGGCAAATGTCACAGGAGATGTGGGAAAAATGAGACATTTATACATTATTGGTGAAGTTGTCAACTACTTCAACCATTCTGGAGAGCAATTTGGAACCATTCCCAAAGGGCTATAAAACCATGCACACACTTTGACTTAGCAATACCATTACTAGGTCAGTATCCCAAAAAAAAAGATTAAAAAAAATCAAAAAAAGATAAAAAAACAAAAATATTTATACTAGCTCTTTCTCGGTGGCAAAGAAGTGAAAATTGAGGGTATGACCATCAATTGAGGAATGGCTGAACAAACTGTGGTACATGATTGTGATGGATTGCTATTGGGATATAAGAAATGATGAGCAGAATGCTCTCAGAAAAACATGAGATGATGCAAAATTATTTTAAGATGATTAGTTGTGAATGACTTAGATATTCTCAGTAATACAATGATCCAAGACACCTCTGAAGGACTTGTGATGAAAAATACTCAGAGAAAGAGCTGATGGTGTCTGAATACAGATTGAAGCATACTTTTTTATTTTCTTTATTTTTCTTGAGTTTTTTTTAATCTGTGTTTTCTTTCACAACTTGACTAACATGAAAGTGTTTTGCATGAATACACGTGTATAACATAACCACTGCCTTCTCAATGGGGGTAAGGATAGGGAGGGAAGAAGGGAGAAAATTTGGAATTCAAAGTTTTAAAAGCAAATGTTAAAATTGTTTTTATATGTAATTGGGGGAAAATAAAATGCTAAACAAATTTAAAAACAAAACAAACAAAAAAAGAGAAAGAAATAACTCTAGAAAATGATTATTACCAAACTAACCAAGAATAATAGTGCTTCTGTAGGGGAAGAAACAAATGGTAGCTTTAGAGGCAGAGAAGTGTTCTATGATGAAGCCCCATGAACATGATTTCTCCAGTTCATGCAGGTTACTTGGGAAGGGTGAGGGAATTTTTATGAAAATGAATTCCTATGTCTAGGAGGGGATCTTCCTAGTTATTTTCCTCATCATTTTAATTAAAAGTCTTTTATTTTAAATTAACTTAAAAAAAAGAAGAGGCTCTGCAATGGTCCCAAGAATTTAAGAAATCAGCACAATATCATTCCTAAACATGAATTTCTGGAGAACTTTGCTGTCCATAAAGGATCCCTCCTTAACTTGGACTTGGCACTAGATCTCTTCCCAAGAAACCACATAGACATTCGCAGAAGACATATCTCTTCAGTTGATGTCTATGGAACAAAAAAAAAAAGGATCAATCTGAGAAGGTCCACATTCAAAAGGATAAAACTATAGTATATGGGGAATTTATGTGTAGGGATAAGAAGGGGGTCCCTCATTGGATCATGCATGACTGCTGCTGTTTTTCCGGTAGCACACATGAGATTCCTGAAGGTTGGTAAAGAATATACTCTACTTGGAGGAACTGACTCTCTTTGTAGAGTACAATTGTGAGCTAAGAGGCCAGCTTTCTATCTCAATCTTCAAGACTCATGTTCTTTAACTTCATGGATTTTTATTCCCTCCTCATTCCCCCAAGGAAGAGTGAATATCCACTGGCAGTGGAAACACAGGACACATTGCATGTGCTTACCCAGGTGACCTGACCAAGAAGCTTGGACTCATCTTTCACCTATCGGTTTTATTTTCTGACACAAATCACAGACCAGGCCTAAAAGTGAACTTCTTCAGCCTTGCCGTAGCTGGAGCATGGCTGTATTTCTTTCAGAAATTCCTGGTAAAAGCAGGCACGTGTGCCTACTCAGTCCAAGAGTATGCATCATAGATATGTGCATGAGCCCCAATTTCCATGTGGAAAAAGGGGAAAAAAATTACATGTAATTGGTTTGTTGAAAGATCAACTGCAGAGCTGGATTTTCATATTATTTGAGAATTAGGTTCCCAGGCCTTTGTCTGACTTCCAGACTTTAAAGTCCTGCTCCTTGACCTATACCTTCATTCCCATCCCTCTCCCCTGCTTTTCCAGCTTAGTTTTCTGTCTCCTCTCACCCATTAGAATGTAAGCCTCTTAAGGGCAGGGACTATCTCTTTTTTTTTTTGCTTGTGTTTGTATTCTCAGTACTTAGCACAGTGCCTGGCACATATTAAAGTATTTAATAAATGCTAGTTTCCTTCATTCCTTACACATTTAATAACATTACTCTGAGAAGGGATTCATAGACTTTACGAGACTGCCAAAGGATGACAGTTTAAGAATCTCTGGTCTAGAGAAAGAAGAATGTTTCTAGGTGAGCCTTCAACAAAGAAGGGGATAGTTCATATAGGTCTGATGCAGTGTCCTATTTGGAGAGCAAAATCAATAAGAGAAGGTCCAATCAAAAGGGAATTGGTTCTTCAGCAGTCTCCTTCAAAGTTTGATTACCTTCCAGCAAGTGTAAAGCCCATAAAATAGTTATCACATGTCCTATGGAGATTGTGTAGAATACAGTGAGAAAGGGGGCTCCCTGATATGCCAAAGGTTTACCCCAATAGCGGCCCCCATTAGCTCCCTTCTAATGGGAGCTAATGGGCTATTTATATGCCTTATATATTTTCTGTATTTGTTTATAAGGTCCTATGTATCTTAGTCATTTTTGTAGGATTAAATAAAGATTATTCTGCATTCAATTACTATTTGGTATCTTGAATATTTGTACATGAACTAAGAATCCTATTGCCCACATTTGGGGAAACCTAGGCCTGGGATATGGTTTGACTATGCTAGATTTGCCTGGAGCAAGTAACGTGGAAGTAATGAGCCAAAGACAGAGAATGACCCTCTGATCATCAAATCACCAAAATCAGACATGGATACTGTGAACCCAGAATCTGTCAGGGACCCTGGGACAAAGGTTCCATCTCACTTGATATTAACCCTTATAGGGTAATTGAATAAGATTATCTTGGTTGTTATGTCTTACAAAGAATCTTAAATAATTTAGCAATTTTGAGAGACTCCTTGTTGAATAACAACCTCTACAGTGAAATTTTGCTCAATGAATGAATGAATGAATGAATGAATCAGAGACAACATAAACACAAGGAAGAAAGGTTTTGCATTCTCTATATCTTTGAGTCAATTGCTTAATTGTAAAGATATGATCATGGCAGGATGGCATAGTAGATAGAGATCTCACCTCAAAGCCAGGGAGATCTGGGTTCAAGTCTCAGCTATGATACCTACTGGTTGTGTGATAATAACCAAATCATTTAATGTCTCAGTACTCTAGGAAACTCTAAGACTATAAGTTGCAAAGAAGTTACCAACCAGCCTTGGCTGAGGGAATTTCTTCACCAGGTGGTTCCCTAGACCAATCATTTTACAGATGTGGTGCCTGTTTCTATTCCTAACAAAGTAGTCTATTGTGGAATATCACTTGTGGAAGGCTGCCTTCTCACATGCTTATCAAGAATTCTCTCAATGTGTATTTAGTTTATTCTCATAAATATTTGACAAGACTTTCTATCATTCACATAACATTTCAAACTTTGCAAAGCACTTTATAAATATTGTCTTATTTGATCCTCACAACATCCTTGAGAAGTAAGTGCTATTATTATCATCTCTGTTTATAGCTAAGGAAACTAAGACAAATAGAAATTTGGTCAGAGTCATATAGCTAGTAAGACAGACAACTAGTAAGCATATGAGGTCACATTTGAACTCAGGTCTTCTCGACTCCAAGTCCAGTGCTCTATTCTCTGTGTCAACTAGTTGACTCACAAAATTAAATGTAAATCAGAAAGTATGTGAATGAGCCAGCTTTTGTTTATGTTCTCTGAGTATTTTGGGGGGTCCAAATAAGGTCTGGTATCTTTCCATAATTTGATATCTTCTCCTTCTTCAAATATTTTGAGGATCAATCTCTCAAAATTATGTGACTTCCAACATAGGCTCCCTATGCATATAATTGGTCTGGTTCAGCTATCTTTGTCATATTCATTCTTTTCCATATTATTTTCACTTCATCGATTATTATACCTGGATCTGTGAAATTAGATCTGTCCAAAAGTGGTTGTCCATATTGTCCTCGATGTTGAAACTTTCTTAGAAAGTATGTTTGTTATAAAATGCTATAGAATATAAACTCCTTGACTGATTTTGCCCTTTTTTTTGAATCGTCAGTACTCAGCAAATGTCTAATACATCATCAGGACTTGACAAATGCTTGGTGATTGATTGATTGATTAGAAGATTTTTTTACATCATGGACCTATTTGTTCATCTTCCTCTCTCTAATTTAGTTCCTCCCTCCTCTGTTTCTGTTTTCTGAAGTGATATTGTTCAAAATCTTTCACCATCTTCTTTTATAATACTTAGCAAATTAGTTTACATTTTAAACTTATGCTTAGAATACAAAGGCAGCTCTTGTCTGCTATACCTTTCTCTTTGGGGAGTAACTTAACTGTTTGCTGACTAAAGTGCTTTTTGAAGTCTTTTTATTTCTCCATTATGACAATTGATCTACATTGAATTAAATTCTTCATGAAATTCCCATTATCATAGTCAATGTCCTTTCTTCCATCCACATCCCATTTTTTTGGTATTAATAACTGCCTTTAATTGTTGAGATTGTAAGTAGTTTTCATTGTATGCAATATATTGTTCTGATTTTTGTTTCTGAAGTTTTTGATTAATTTTTATCTTTACACAAATCAGTGGTTTGACTGTAGATAAATAACTAATTTGGAAGTAATTCTCATATCAGTAATGAGTTATTTCCTGCCCATTAAAATATAATCAGTTTCATTTTTGTGATGTTATTCAGTACTTGCCAAGTGCCTCTTGAGTCTATTACTGAAGACAATATTCATGATGCAGAACTATGAAGCATCTGAATAGTCTACCAGTCTTCAATCTCTCGCTCATTATTCCTGAAACATTTCCCACCAAATATTTTCCTGTCCCCTCCTGCACTCACCTTTGCATTAATGTCACCAAGTATCAAAGTACATGTTGATTCCATTTGAATGGTTTTATCAATTTCTTTATATAATTATTGTGCTTCAGACTCTTCAGTAGATATTGTGTATAAGAGTTGCCTGGAAGAGAGAGAGGTTAAGTAATTTGCCCAAGGTCACAAAGATAGTATGTATGAGGAGAGGAGCTTAAACCAGGAATTAAAGCAGCCAGGTCAACTCTACTCTGACTGCCACCCTATCCCCTGTCTTTTTTGTTAATTACTGAATTGTTTTAGCGATGTGTCTCTGCACGTATAATAGGCTTAGTCAGTGACAGCATGGCTAACCATTGGTCTGAAAGGACCATCTCAGTCCATACCTGTGAAACATAATGATGCATCTGCGCCAACTTCCCTGAGATGGTCTTGACTTTAAACCTTTAATGGAGATTGCTAACACTTACCAGAGTTCCAAGGATCTACAGAGCCATTCTTAGACACTGCTTAGGTAATTGTAAATCACTTATCCTTGAAAAATGGAAAGATAAGTGAGCAAGGACCCAGGTAAATCAACTTAGACACTGACAATTCTTCACCACTACTATCCTCAATTCAGTTCTATTACCCTGATTCACAAGAAACTGGTGTGGGGCTGTACTTTGAATTCCTCTGCTGTGAGAAGGGATGCCACTGAACACCAAGGGAAGCAAGATTCAATCTAATTCTCAAATAATATGAAAATCCAGCTCTGCAGCTGATCTTTCAACAAACCAAGTTTGCTTCGGAGTTTCCATCTGATTCAGGTTTTGGTTCACAGAAGTCACTAATCGGGACAGATCTCCTTCTGGACAGCTTAACCAGGCATTTTCCCACAATGACTTGGAAATTATTACTGCTAGTTCCTTGTTTTGGTGGCCCAGTCAAGTGAGGTTTTCCCAAATGACATTCTATGGAAGTACCCTCTCTTCCCTCACATGACTACATTCCATCAACTCCCTTTGCATTTGCCAAAGTCTTGCAGGCGATGAGCTCTTTCTCACCCCTGGGGATTCCCCTATTTCTTTCACTTCTTCCATTAAGTGCCTCTTGACCCTCAGGTCATGGATAATTGAGGTCTCTGAGGAGTCTTTAGACATAGTCCTGCAGTATAGTAGAGTGTATGGAGTACAAAATGTCAAGATCCATAGAGATAAACTTTGCCCTTGACTCTAAACACATTTACCGGTTGATTATGCATGTCCTTCTTGTCCTTAATTTCCCTGCCCGAAAAAATGGGTATAATAAATCCAAGCCAAGATCTCTCCTGTGCTACTCAGCAGAGTTTTATCTTTTTAATTGCTTAATGTATATGCCTATTTGGAATGAATGAATACATTAATAAATTCATGAATGAAAAAGCATTTATTAAGCCCTTGCTATCTGCCAAGAACTATACTGAGTGCTAGGGATACACATACCAAAAGCAAGATCACACTTTCCCTCAAGGAGGTCATATTCTAATAGAGGGAGAAAACACAGGAAACTCATAACCAAGGAAGGGTGGTTTCTTCTAGGAATTCAAAAGGATGATCAATGTTTAAGCATAAAATCTCCGGTCTCTACATATTCACATGAGCCATCCCCCAACCCTGAATTATACTCCTTTCTCAACCCTACCCTCAGAGTATTGATTTTATTTGAAGGTGCCCTTTCATGCTCCCCTGATCCATAAAAATTTCCCAAATTGTTAAGGCTCTCTCTGCCTCTTTAAACTACCTTGTATTGACTTATCTGTATACATACATACATACATACATACATACATACATATATACATACATATATATATATATATAGAATGTCCCCAAATAATTATACGGTTCTAGAAAAAGGGGCCTTTTCCCCCTCCATTTTTCTTTGTATCCCCAGCACCTGCCCCCAGGCCTTATACAGAGGAGATGCTTAATCAATGTTTAATGAGTTGTTGTTCTTCCTTCATTCATGAAGAGGACCAATGACATCAGGAAGGTGATGTCTTGATTTGCAAGTAAATTGAATTTAAGTGAGGCAGAGCTATGTAAAGTCATCAGCCTCACTCTCTCCTCCAGAGTTATCAGAGTCCAGTGGCAAGACATAGGTCACGATGACTGGCGATGGCCCCACTTGTTGAGCTAAATTAAATTGAACATGACAGTTGCAAACAAGAGACTTGTGAGGGCCCTAAGTCTCATGTGGATAAATCAAAGAAGTACATAAGCACTGGATGTTTCTGTTTTACACCTTTATGCAGAAGCAAGGTTAGTTTTAGCATTTGGGTAACTGATTAATTTAAAATCAAGAAACAGTGTGTGTGGTAGAATGGAAAGAGAGCTGGCTTCAGAGTAAGTAAGACCTCTCTTCACTTTCTACTACTGTCCCAATGACCCTACTTGTTAGTGACCCCATCTTTTCTCTAAGACTGTAAACTTCAGAGTTGGTCCTAATGATCTGAGAGAGGAAACTTACTCAATGGGAGTTCCCTATAACAATGAAAGCCTAGGTTTCAAGTAATGAATCAAATTAAACAATAGTAAGTTTAAATCATTTTTCCTAAATTTAAAATGAGTTTTTCTTTATCATTTTTCTTTTTTTAATAACTGTTTATTAGATCAATAAAAGTGCATTGCAAACCCTGAATTATACTTTTCTCTGGCCTGAGGCTGTTACAGAGTGAAAAGGACACTCAGGATTATGAGACCTGAGTCTGGTCCAAACTAGTCCCACTAACTAGTTGTGTAACCTGGTTCCTGCCTGTGCCTCAGTTTCCCAATCTGCTGACATCAATAACTAACTTTGATCTAGTCATTTAAGGCTTGTAAAGCTCTTTACATGTATCATCTCATTTGATGATGGCATTTGCATTAGTTGCTCACTGAGAGTTCTGCCAAGTTTAATTCACCTCAGTTCTTCAGTGTGCATATGATCTCGTTAATGCTGTAAGATAATGTCTTCTAATGTAAAGAGTACCAACTACTGAATTAGACAACCTGGTTTTGAATTCTGACAGTGCTGTCTGACTGACCTTGATGACCAAATCATTAATTCTCACTGTGTCTAGGTTTCCTCATCTGTAAAATTGGGGGGGAGGGCATGGACTAAATGACCTCTAAGATGCCCTACACCTCAAAATTTATTATCCTAATACTTTGATATAAAGTAATATCACAGCAACAATATAACAAAAAAGCTTTGAAAATGGGTTGGATTCTGGCTATGGGTCTTAAGAGCTGCGCAACACCAAAATACCCAGATAAAAGGTGAAAAAATGTCTCCAATCACCTGGATATTTGGGGTAGATGAGGCTTAATGACCAAATGCTTCCATGTTGGCCTGGCCAGAGATCACACTCACATGATTGGCCTAGTTTTCATTTTTGTTTTTCCCCTTGGATATTTTGGCATAGATCTAGCCAGATGGGTCAAGCATAATGTATGACCATGATTTCCTTTGGAGCTAGTGAAAATCCAATTCAATTTACCTACGATGTGTTAGACATTGTGATAGGTACTGGGGGGAAAGGACAAAAAAAAAACTGTCTCTGCTCTCATAGAACTTCCATTCTATTGAAGGCCATAGCATACACGCTAATGGTTACATAGAAAATAAATGATAAATACTTACAAAATATTATTTGGGGTAGGGAAGGTTATAAACCATTGTAGAAACCAGGAAAATGCCTCATGTAAGGGGTAGCACATTAGGTATTTGAAGGATTCCAATTGATGGAGGTAAAGAGAAAGGGTATTCCAGACATGGTAAACAGTCTCTGCAAAAGTACAGAGATGGGAAATAGAGTGTTACAAGTAATGAGGAATAGTATTTAGCACAAGATTGACTAGAATGTGTAATATGTAGGAGGGAGGAAGAACGGGTAATCAGCCTGAGAAGATGAGCACAGTGCCTAACACACCGTGTGCACTTAGTAGACAGTTGTTGAGTCTTGTACAACTCTTCGTGACCTATTTGGTGTTTTCTTGGCAAAGACACTGGAGTGGTTTGCTGTTTCCTTCTCCAGCTCATTTTACAGATAAAGAAACTAAAGCAAACAGGGTTAAGTGACTTGCCCAAGGTCACAAAACTAGTATCTGAAGCTAGATTTGAACTCAGGTCTTCCTGACTCCTGGTGTTCTATGCACTGCACCACCTAGCTCCTAGGCAGTTAGTCAACTTTTTTTTCCCTAAGATTGGAACTTACTATATATTTTTTTATTTTTTTCCAATTTTTTTTTTTTAACATTTGACCACTTACTACATGTGAGGCATATGCTAAACACTAGGAGCACAAAGAAGGCCAATAGACAATCCCTGCTCTCAAGCTGTTCACAGTCAAATAGATTAAGAAATGCTTGCTGAATGCCTGCTTTAAGAGTAAAACAAAGGAGTTTGTATTTTATCCGAGTGGTAACAGAGAGTGGCAGAGAAAGAACTGATAAATAAAAGTATGTATATAGTGATTATACACACACACACACACACACACACACACACACATATTTGTGTCTAATGGTAGCCATCTCTTGCGGGGGGGGGGAGAGAAGAAAGGAAAAAAAATTGTACAATAACTTTATTATATATTTAAAAGGAATAGCAAGTTGTCCATCATAGATTTGTAGCTTCAATGTGCAATCCTCATCTTGTTATACTATTATGTAAATGCTTGTTTTATTCCATAAATTAAAAATTAAATCAATTTAAAAAATTAAATTAAAAAAATAAAGGCAACAGAGAGTTGCAGAGGCTTTTTGGGTAGGAGAGTGACATGTTAAACCTGTACTCTAGGAATAACACTTGGGCAATTGTTTGGAGTATGGATTAGAGCAGGGGGAGGCTTGGGACAGGGTGATCAGTAGGGAAATGAAATAATTTCCAGTCACGTCCAAAGAACATCAGCTACATTTGCTTAAAGGGGTTTTTAAAGCCAGCTAAAAGTTATGATTGCCCCTTTGGGTTTGCAGGTCCATCACTGGAGGAATTTTTGTCACCATTTCTGCAATTAGGGGAGTCAGCTTCAAAGTGAACAGTGGTACACAAATATCTCAGCTTGTATGAGAACTTTCCTGAATTGAACTTAATAGACCCTTTAAACAGACATTCAAGGTGTTTCAGGGAAGAGGAGATGGAAGAATTGAAGCTATAACTTGATGAGGTCTAAAAATATTGAGCCTGTCATGAAAGAAAACATTAAAAGCAGCAATTTCTTCCCAAGACAGTCCTATTTAATGGTTGGGTTCTGAGGTACTCACATGTCTAGAGCCCTGTAAGATTTGAAAAAAAAAAAAAGGCTTTCTCACTGTAGCCTTGTAAGCTGGATGGTCTAAGTGTTACTATCCATATTTTACACTTGAAGAAACTGAGTCCCAGAGTGATTCCTCCAGGACTGTTCCTGCAGTCGTCAGGGACTGTGATGTCTTTGGTGGCGTCATCTTTGGTGACGACAAGGAAACTCCCTCTGCATGTGCTGATCAATGCCTGCTGCACTTCCTCTCATCTTTTCTGAGACACACTGCCTGGAGCATGGAGGACAAGTCCACACAGTGAGTATGTATCAGATTGAACCTAGATCTTCCTGGGACTAAGGCCAACTCTCTATTCACTAGACCATCCTCTTTCTATCAGGGAGAACAATATGTTTTAGAGCAGGGATTCAAGACCAGCATTGATTTGCCTAAAGATATGGAGCTGCGAAGAGGGAGGATTTGAACACAAGTCCTCTGACTCCGGGCTCAGTGCTCTTTATAGTTTTGCACGTTGCTTCTTAGTCTTCTTTTAATCAATTATTTTCTAATTCCCTCCACTGTATGAGGGAGACAGCATCATGTAGGGGACAAGTGTTAGACTAGGATTCAGGAAGAATTAACTCCAAATCCAATCCCTGGTATTTTACTAGCTATGTGACTTTAAGCCTTGGACAGATCTCTTAGACTAAATAATACAGTAGAATGAACCTTAGCTCTGGAGTAGGAGGATCTGAGTTCAAATCCTCCCTCTTCCACTCACTATCTCAAAGGCCCTAGGAAAGTGGTTTAACCTTCCTGGGCCTCATTTTCCTCGTCTGGAAAGCAATAAGATTGAATCAGATGATCTCTAAGGTCAATTTCAATTCTAATTGCATGATTCCTATTACCTTGGGCAGGTTATTTAATTTCTCAGCTGGAGTTTCCTATGCTGTAGGAATCTCCTTTTACTAAGAGGGTTGCACCCGATGGCCTTGAGGTCCCTTTCATTTCTAGATCTGTGATCCTATAATCCTATCTGTTAGACAGGTTACATTCTGCCTCAAGGCGGAGGCACAGAATAAATCACAGGTCCTTGAATAATTATTGAATTACTGTAATGTAATGTCTCAAAAGTCTTAGTGCAATGTTAATCTTAATAGCTTAAAACTGCACTGCAACTTTGGAGACACCTTGACTGACTGTCTGGAAAAAAGAAGAGTCACGGTACACAATAGACTTCACAAATACATAAAGGCAATCTTAATGATGTGAAATAGTCTCCAATTCTTCTCCTCAATAGGGAGCAGACATTTGCAATTGTGGCATTTATCCCTTCCCCAGGTGGCAGCAGTCTACGAAGGGTTCAGCCCAACTCTTCTGAAATTAATCAGCATGCTTCTGAAGTTGTCTCTAATTAGGATTCAATTAGATGAAGGGTGATTAACACACATACTTCAGGGACCTGGGATTTCATTCTTAGGGGGAGTTCCCTCAATGCCCTTGAATGGTTATCATGAGTTGCTATGACCAAAAGAAAACATGCATCCCTTTCTGGGAAGATTTCTGGAAAAGAGTCCCCAAGAACTCGGACTAATTGTGTCTCAGGATGATAGCATCACAGCCCATCCTGGGGCCCATGCACCTATGCTAAAACCTTTCCATCTTGGTATGAAGTCTTCCTAGTACTTTCAGCCTTCCTTCCAGGCCTGAGAAAATCCAGGCCACAGTGAGGCATCAGAAGAGGACTTTGGGAGGAGGATTAACCCAGAAACAGAATTTCTCTTTGGGAAGTTATTTCACTTAAAAAAATAGTACTCTGATATCTAGAAGCATACCACATCATCATCATCATCATTATCATTATCACTTACCTTTTAGAAACTTTAGTAGATGGAGTGCTGGACTTGGAGTCAAGAAGAATTAGTTTCAAGTCCTGTCTCAGACACTTACCAACAGTGTGACCATGGTTCACATGACCACTTTACTATCTGAGCCTTATTTTCCTCATCTGTAACATGGAGGGGGAATCTTAATGACCACTAAATGACCTTTCAGTTATAGCTCTATGATCTTCGATATGATGAGTTTCAGAAATATATATTAATTATTGTCACTATCTTCTGACATTGACCTTCATTCTCTGGTCTTTTGTTCCTCTACTTGGTTCTGTCTGCCTGGAAAATAAAAGCTCTTCCTTTGGAAAAAAAGCAACTTTAATATTGAGGATCAGCAAAAAGGGTCATTTCTCATTTATGAATGCGTAGGATGGTCTGTCCCTTTAGTCCTCTTTGATCCAAAGAAAAATAACTTCATTTTTGTCTTCGAGTTCCAAATACTCTTAGGCAATGAACTGTTAACCTCCCTCCTCCTGGTGGTGGCTTTTTAAAAGGCTAAGCTGTTTTTAGATTGGTATGAACAAGCAAAACAATTTGAGGTACATCCATGAGGCACAGGAGATCAATAGGCCAGTCTCCACACATGGGGGCAGAGTGGTTCCAAGAACTGATCATATCACTACGTTGAATGAAATTGGGCACAGCCCTTCTACACAATAAGACAGTTCAAGCAACCAAGACTCTCAGACTTCTACCATTGGATAAATACCGTGTAAGACAATGGTTGGTGTCAGGGCATAATAGAAACAGCACAGAATTTCAACTACAAGGACCTGGATTCAAAACCTGACTCTGCCACTTACCAGCTGTGTGAATTTAGGCAAGTCATTTGAATCTGCTGGGCCTTAATTTCCTCATCTGTAATATGAAGGAGTTGGCTTCCAAAAATCCCATCCAACTCTTAATCTGTGATTTGATGTATGACCTTGTGCAAGTCATCTAACAACTTTAGGACTTAGTTTCCTTGTCTATAAAATGAGAGGGTCAGATTATGACGACCTCTAAGATTTTTTCTGGTTCAAATTCTATGGTCCTGTTTTTTTGGTCAGAAGACAATATAAGGATAACTCAGTTGGAATGCACTGAAGCTCCCTACAAGCTAACCCCAGCCTCACTTTCCAATCTTCTTACATTATGCTACCCTGTTCACAACGTGGAGGATCTAGCCACACTGGCCTACTCATTGTTTAGCACATGTGACACTCCATCTCCCATCACTGGGGATTCACCCTGCCTGGAATGTATTCTCTTTTCACCTTGGTGTCTTGGAACCCGTTGGTCACTTGCGTGGAAGATGGTTTAAAGTGGAGAGATGCTTTAAGCAGGAAGTCCAACTAATATTAGGAGAGAAGGATGAGGGCCTGAACTAGGGTGGTGGCTCTGTGAGCAAGCCAAAAAAGTGGAATTCCTGTTGTGCAGACTATAACAAGGTACTTGATAGTTAACCAATAGTTTTTAGATGAGCAAAAGAGAAGTTGGAACGCCAGTAATAGTGATCAGAGGGACAGCTAGGTGGCACAGTGGATAGAGCACTTGTCTTAGAGTCAGGAAGACCTGAGGTCAAATCTGGCCTCAAACACTTACTAGCTGTATGACCCTGGGCAAGTCACTTAACCTTGATTGCCTCCAAATAAATAAATAAAGGTGATGATACAGAGATAGATAGATAGATAGATAGATAGATAGATAGATAGATAGATAGATAGATAGATAGATAGATAGATGAATAGATAGAGATTATAGATCATCATGTCAGTAATAGTGATGAGAGAGATGATGATGATGATGATGATGGTCATAACAGCAATAATGATGAGAGAGTGCTATATGCATACATATATACATACATACACATAAGCTCTATAGATTGTCCATGGAACTCCATATCTTGGTTGGAACAAAAAAAGTTCTTCATGTACTTAGTTTCTCCTATATTGAAAGTTTGGTCAAAAACTGAAGCAATTAGAAAGAGATAGAGATAGCTATGTAAAGTTAATATAGAAATTCATTATGTAATTATTTGTAATGATTACATGATTTTATTGAAAATAGGATATAGACAGAAAGATAGAAATAGGGTAACTTGGACAAACAGCAAATGGATAAGGGACTAAGAATTGAAAATAAATAGAGGAATAGGTCAGGTTGTCTTTAGCTGTTGCAAAGTTCTTTTAGGGACCCTATGTTCTCTGGAAAGCAAAAGTCCATCAATTTCTTACCAATAGTCTTACCTAGGGCAGTTAGGTGGCTCAGTAGATCTCTAGAGCACTGCTCCTGGAGTCAGGAGACCTGAGTTCAAATACTTACTAGCTGGGTGACCTTGGGCAAGTCACTTAACCCTGTTTGCCTCAGTTTCCTCATCTGTCAAATGAGCAGGAGAAAGAAATGACAAACCACTCCAGTGTCTTTGCCAAGAAAACCCCAAATAGGGTCACAAAGAATCTAACATGACTGAAATGATTCCACAAAAACATTACTCCAATGCTGTTGCCTAGCTATGAATTATGGAACACAAAAATTTACTGAACAATCAAAATGGAAATCTTCCAAAAGGCAACAAAGAAGTGCGTGACGGGCATAAGCTGTGAAGAAGCCATAAAACAGAGAATGCTGTCAATTAGCTTATCTCTGTGTTAGTTTGCAACTTAGACACTGCTTTGATGGAGAGAGAAGTTCTAGTTCTGCCCAAGGAGTGACCTAGAAGAGCATCTCTATTTTACTTTTCTTTCTTCTCATTTATCTTTTCCTTGACCCCATTGGTTTTGTCTTGCTTTGCTCTTGGCATGATCCTAACCTTTTTGTAACTGTATCTTTTTGCTTTTAACCTTTTATTTTCCTGAACAAAAAAAAATACTTTTTATAAATGCAAAGAATGGAAGTTAGTTTCCTACTTTATATAGAGCAGAGGAGTTTACTACAATCTTATGAAGTATTAAAAAGTCACCAAATTTTATATTCTTCTCAAGAAGAAAAGCGATGCATATCTCTTTGCAAATAGTTTAAAATTTGGAAATCCTCATTTTAACAGCGGCAGCAGGCCAGTGTGGGGTGCCATAATAAACCATGTGGCCTTCAGTTGAGAGAATTTTGGCAAAGTGGAGAGAGTGCTAGTCTTGGAGCCTGGAAGACTTCAGGTTGAATTCTGTCCTTGTGATCTATTACCTCTGCAACCATGGGCAAGTGATATAACCTCACCAAGCCCAAATTTAAGTATCTATAAAACAGGATTAGTTCTAACTGCCTCCCAGAGTTACTATGAGGATCACAATGCACATGACTTCTATGGGTGTCCAGGGCACCCATACCATTGATAATTTATGTGATTGCTCTATTTAAAAGGCCACTACCATGCTTCCTATCCCTCTAGTCTTCCATGGCTCTTCCTTCTTGCTAATCGCCTATAGAGAATCAGTTACCAAGTCTTGATGATTATCCCTCTATAACATATTTTACATTAATCCCCAGCATGGTGGTGCCATAGTGCATAGAACACCAGGCCTGGAGTCAGGAAAATTTGTCTTCCTGAGTTCAAATCCAGCCTCAGACACATACTGGCTGTGTGACCCTGAGCAAGTCACTTAACCCTTTTTGCCTCAGTTTCCTCATCTGTAAAATAATCTGGAGAAGGAAATGGCAAACACTACAGTATCTATGCCAAGAAAAACCCCAAATGGGGTCACAAAGAGTGGACATGACTGAAAAAACTAAACAATAGCAACAACAACAACCATCTCTCCAGTCATAGAACCACTCCCTCAGTTCCTGTCTTCTTCACTCGTCCTAAGGGTTCTGGTAATTGCATCCTAATTGGACTCCGTGTTTCCAGTTTCTTTCTTCTCCAATTTACTGTACACTCATTATGCCACATCAAAAAGGCATAATTCCCGGGTAAAAGGAAGTGATATCCTGCACTACTCTGTTCTGGTCAGGCCAAATTTGATGAATAATGTTCATATCTGAGTACCACCTTTTAGAAAGGATATTAAGAAGCAGGATGGTAAGGGGCCTTGAGATCATGGCATATGAGCACCTGTTAAAAGAACTAAGGATAGTTAGATATGAGGTTTAGGGAACTACATAGCCATCTTCAAGTTCCTAAAGAGCTGCCAGCTGGAAGAGAGGTTGGATTTCTTTTGTTTAACCCCAAAGGACAGAACTAGGAACCAAAAATCAAAGTTACAGAAGGCAAATTTAGGTTTAATGTCAGGGAAAGACTTCTTAGGAGTTGCAAGGAGAACCAGGCTAAAGCAGAACAAACTATCTGGACAGGTAGTGAATTGCCTTTATCAGGGATTTTCAGGGAGAAGCTAGATGTCTACTTTTTCGATACGTTGTAATGTGGATTCTTTTTCAGGTATAGGTTTGGCCTATGTGGCCCCTGAGGTCACTTCAGACTCTGAAATTCTGCAGTTCTGGGTGAAAAGCTGAAAAAAAAAAAGAATTAACTGGGTCATATAGATGAAAAAATAGTGCTTTAGGATTTGGATTCGGGTTCCAGATGGCTTCCTTGTAGGAATTGTATGGAATAATCCAATGTGCCTGGACTCCATATTGACAAAAGAGGACCAGGGCTGAAAAATGAATGGAAGGATTCTGAAGTAGGTTTTTTAGTATGAAGATAAGGGCCAGAAGACAAATACTTTTCTCTGGCAACAGAAATATGAAATAACAAGTATAAACTAGAAAAGCATTCATTGCAAATATTTATTTTACATACACTCTTTTCAGGACACATCTCTTTGCTAAAATGGAGTTCACCTATGGAGTACAGGTGTATAATATCTATCGGATTATAATATCTATTCCTATTCCATTAGTAGTAAATGAGCAACAGGCCTTTAAGATAAATACTATGTTGAAGTATGTAGTCAGAAGTCCAAAAAATGAGAAAGACAGATGAAGTAAGCCTTGCAGACATAATTGAATAGCACTAACTCTATGACAGCAAAAATACTGGAAATAACCATCAATTCAGGAAACACTGCGCAAACTATGGTATGCAAACATCCCTGTATCCTAAGGAATGAAGAAAATAAGGAATTTAGAGGAAAATACAAAGATTTCTATAAACCGATGCAGAGGGAAGAAACCAGAGCCGGGGGGACAATGTACCCAGTAAACCACAAGACAATAGAAGGAAATCAGACTAGAATGCATCTGTTCTCTGATAAATTGCCATGACCAATCACAGTCCTGAAAAAGAGATATTGAAACACACTCCCATCCTCACCTTAGTGAGGTGGGGAGCAGGGTGAGTAGAGGTGAGTCTTAAGAGTAAAGTATTGCAAATAACAATAATAGCTACCATTTTTATATAGCACTCACTATGCTCCAGGCACTTTACTAAGCACTTTATAAACCCCCTTTCATCCTCATGACAACCCTGGGAGGTAGGGATTTTTATCATCCCCATTTTACAGAGAAGGAACCTAAGGCAAATAAAGGTCAAAATGTTTGCCAAGGTTCACATAGTTAGTTAGTATTTAAGGACAGATTTGAACTCAGGTCTTCCTGACTCCAAGCCAAGTACTATCCACTGAACCACCTAACTACTCTAGGTGATGGTATATGTTTTCATGACTGATCATTTTCTTAGTAACTTGCTATTCTTTAAAGGGAGAAATAATAAGGTAGGGCGGGGGGGGTGATACAGAGCAGAGTATATAAGAAAATGTCTATGTGAAAAAAGAAAAGGCACCCACAAACTGCTTTACTTTTATTTTTTTTTTAAGTGAGACCAACTAATTTAATCTAATGTCTGTTCCTGGTACTTAGGAAGCAATGAAAGAACAGCATTTTAAGCTAATTAATATCATTTTGAGGTGGGTAGCTGGAAATCCACAGAGAAAAAAAAGTAAGCCATGCAAACCTGACTGAAGCATAGTTTATAAATGCAGTGGAAACTAGAGGATAGGAAATCATTCATTTCACCCAGGAGACCTATTCGTAAGGTCAGAGTTCTCTATTTGGACTTGGGGGTCTTCCTATATTTCCACAAGAGTACTTTCTCACTACATTAATTTAACAAATTGTTATCTAATCAAAAATGAACTTATCCCAACCCCCATTATTTTCTCTGTAAGGTGTTCCATCTTGTGGGTAATCAATTTGCTTTCAAGCGACTGTAGATCATGCCAGCTGGATTACAACTTTAAAGTTTCTTCAGACTTCAGAAAAGGCTTTTATAAAGGTAGCAGGAAAATAAAATTCAATGTAAATCCTAGGAAGGAATATGAGATCCTCTCAGATTCATTCATTGAGAAATCATTTGAATGTGGTCAACTGATCTTCTGTGTGGAATGGTTTCCTTCCTAGAAGACACTGCAGACAAGGACAATGGAATTTGAGGTTTTTTAAAGAAAAGGTGCTTTTAGGGACAGCTAGGTGGTGCAGTGGATAGAACATCAGCCCTGAAGTCAGGAGGACCTGAGTTCAAATCTGACCTCAGACCAAACACTTGACACTTACTAGCAGTGTGACCCTGGGCGAGTCATTTAACCTCAGTTGCCTTTAAAAAATAAAAAAAAAACAGTGCTTTTATGGGTAGCAGAATAACCTGAGCAAAAGTGAATAGACGAAGTGAGAATGGCTGGCTTCTTTATCTGTGTTATAATTGGCTGAACTGAAAGCTTGGTGCTGGTATAAGGATAAGGGTAGAATAAGACCAGGTCAGGGTCATCCTCAGAGTGGGGCATCTGAGAAGATCATGTCCAGATCCTTTCATCATTTTACAACTGAAGAAATTGAGGCCCTGGGGAAACAAAGTAACTAGCCTAGGGTCATGCAGTTAATAGTGGCAAAATAAGGAATAATAATTAGCTAGCATTTATGGAGTGCTTTCCACACGTTATCTTATATGATCTTCACAGTAACTCTGTGAGAGAGACACCATCATCTTCATCTTACAGATGAGGAAAAAGAAGCTTAGAAAAAGAAAAGTGATTTATCCAGGGTGACTGAGCTAGTTAGTTTCTGGATTGGAACTCAGGTTTCCTGACTCCAAGTCCAGCATTCTATTCAGTCTGCCAATGAGATAGATGACTGGAGCAAAAGCTTCTTGACTCGGCTAAAGGCTATCAATATTCTGTCTATTGTGCTAAGTTGACCCCTCCTAATGGCCAAAGGACATGGCAAATTGGCTTAAATTTTGTGTGTATACACACATATGTGTGTATGTGTATATGTGTGTATAGTGTATGTGTATGTATGTATACATCCTTGGCAACCACCTTGCCAGGATTATGCTTTATGTCCCAGTAACTTTTACTCCAGCCAAACTAGATGGCTCATTGAGAAGGGATTAAAATGGGAGGGGGAGAGAAAGAAAAAACAAACAGTGGAGAGAAGACTTTGAGTCAGAAAACCTGTGTCCTAATCTCTCCTGTGCTACTTAATATCGTTGACCTTGGACAAGTCACTTACCTTCTATGAACGTATTTTCCTCATTTGTAAACTGTGGAATTGAAATAGATGACCACTACTGCCCTTTTTAGCTCTGAACCCTATGATCCCAATCTAACAAGCATTTATTGTCTGCTGGGTGCAAGGTGCTGTTCTAGGTGCTAGGGATACAAAGAGAAAACAGACAACAGCAATATCCAGCCAGCATTTACATAGCTCTTTAAGGTTTGTAAAGAGCTTTGCAAATATTATCTCATTAGATCCTCAAAACTGGAGGTAGGTATAGTTATTATTTTCATTTTACAGATGAGGAAGCTAAGGTAGAGGCTAAGTGTCTTATTTAGGGTTACACTGCTTGTAAGTGCCTGAGTCTGGATTTGAACTCTGGTCTTCTTGACTGCAGGCTCAGAGCTCTATCCATAATCCTTTCGATTAATCAAAATATTTGAGGCTGTTGGGTTATCTTTGACTTGTTTCTATCTTGTTATCAGGAATGGCATGGAATCCATATATTTACCTATGCTTTACCTGTTTCTTTCATCCATCTCTCTAAGTTAGCATTTTTCTAAGAAACCAAGAATAATATGTGAGATGTTAAGATACATAGCAAAGAAAACTGAGAGGCCAATGCTTATTATGCCACAAATGTTCATCCTGAATAACCCCACCAAAAAGAGTCTGCAGAATCGGGACATTCCCATTCCCACTCATGTACTAACCACTTCTATTGAAAATTCTTTAAAAGAGTTATTTGTGTGGAATTGGGTTAGACAAAGTCAGATGGTCCATTATATTCCACTAAGGTTTCATCTCACCAGGTAACCAGCCATGTCTGCAGGACAACAGCAATTCAGTACTCTAAAGCAAAAACCTGAAAGTGTACAAACTGAGAGAGAGAGAGAGAGAGAGAGAGAGAGAGAGAGAGAGAGAGAGATTAAAATTCAACCTGACTCAACAAGCATTTATTAGGTACCTATTGCATTCCAGATATTGTGTTGGGTGTTGAGGCAAAGACCAAACCAGACAATCTCTGCCCTGAAGGAGCTTATAATCTAACAGGAGCAGGGTAGAACAAAGATTGTATTATGAGGTTGTAATAGAATCTAAGGACCCATACTGGCAACATCCTGGACGCAATTTGCTTCCATCTATGGCTAAAGTGAGCCTATCTGTTGAACCAGTTAGGAAAAATTGACCACCTTAACCAGCCACCTAATTCAAAGTAGCTATGTTGTTAGAGACAGCAAATGTATTTCACATCATTTTCCATTTTTTCTAAGCTTTCTTTTCTTCCCAATTCTGCTGTTCAATTCCAACTTGGGTTGAAGGCAATAATCCTAAACTCCAATGTCTAAGGCAGAACTGGGGGTTGGGGAATGGGGAGAAAATTGCTATACAGCTTTTGAACATACTTTGATCATCTTTGCATTTGCCAAAGAGAAAATGTCAATATTCCAGACACCTCATCTCAATGAAAAATGCCAACTTAAATGAAACAAAATAGGAAGCCAGTGAGCACAATGGTATTTTTCATGCTAGCTACCACAAAACCAATGGAGAAACAATGTTCAGGTTTAGCCAATCCTCAATCAAATTTAGCAAAATATATATTTTTAAAGCTTTATGTCACACTATAAAAGATAGCTAAAGTTGCCTTCTCTCAAAGCTCTTTATCATGGCTACAAAAGAATCTCTGGCTATATTCAATCCAAGAATCTCTTTTCCTTATTTCATACTTCCTCCATTTTCTTATGAAAAATTATTTTAAATGTATTGCCCTTATAAATTATATACAAAAATTATGACATAAACTATGTAACTCCATACATGTATATATATGAGAGAAATTGTAAATGTATTTACTCATGGATTTCTATGTTCATTTTACACATGTATTGTAAGTCTTATAGTATAGGGATGCATATATATATAACATATATATATATATATATATATATATTGCATAACCTCGGATTTAGAAAGGATATACGAGAATCAAATCCAAACCACCCCTGAACAGAAACCTTCTTCACCTCACTGGCAAGAGGTCATCCAATCTCTGCTTGATTACCACTATCCAGGAGAGATTCACTCCCTCCTGAGAGTGCCCATTCACTTTTGAGAAGCTCTAGTTTACAGATAGATTTTGACCCCCTTTACGTTAAACCTAAATCCACCTTTCTGCAATTTCTATTCATTGCTCCTTTTGAGGATGTCTGGGGCCAAGCAGAAAAATCCAGTCTTTTCTTTAGATTGTACCTCAAATACTTTATACTTGAAGCCAGGTATCATGTTTATATCCCTTCCAGAATAAATGGCCATTTTATGTAATTACAATAAGATTGAAATGAAAGCTCGACCTAAATATTAAAGGTCATATCAAGAGAAATAGATAGTTAAATAGACATAGGTGGATACAGCACATAGTAGCTGCTTAATAAATGTTTCTTAATTGATTGATTAGCTATCAAGTATCAAACCTGGAATTCAGTCATCAAAAAGGAGTTAGTAGTGATGAAAGAATCAATCAAGTTATTTTATTAATTAGTTTATTAATATATTATTTATTGTAAATTATATTATTGATCTTATATTATTAATAATATGATCATTAATATTACTCTCAGTTATTAAATTATTAATACAATTAGTAACTATCAGCAATGTTCTTATTTATTATTTTAATAATGATATTATTGGTTATCTTGTTGATTGATTTATTATTAGCATTATTCATTGCTGATTATACTATTTATATAGCACTATAAGGATTATAAATTTTACTTCATTTTATCATTATTTTAAAAAAACAAGTAAAAGGCTACACTTTCATATCATTCAAAAGATACGTTGTTGTGTTTTATTAAAATACATATTTTAGGATTTTCCAAGTTCCCCCACCCCTCAAGAAGATTAATATTTCTGTCACTGATTTCCTGAGGAAGTGCACAGACTCAATTTCAGTAATATATCTCAAGGTCTGACGTCAGAGGAGGGAAGTCCCGATTCTCACCACAAATGAATCTCACATCACAGTCCCTTTCACCTCAATAGCTCCGAACGGGCTTTCTCTTAATGCATCTACGAACATCATCTACAACATCTTGGTCACTTAATGTGGCCACACAACCACTGAATTGGATTGTTGAAAAATACTCCCTGCCTGTCCAGACCTCCTCTAATGACTTTGTTATTCTAATAAAGTGATTAGCACTCCTTTTCCCTGCTGTGGGTTGCTGCTAAATGATGTGCAAATACCCATCCTGCTGGGATTATCCTGCGGGCAAAATCCAAATGACCCACCAAGAAGTACAGCTGTCATCACTCGACTTTCTTTGCCCTTGTTATTTTTTTTTAACCATTCTTTAAGAATCCATCATTCTCCTCTTACTCCTGAGAATGGTTTTCTTCCTTTCTCTCTTCTCTGTCCTTATCTTCCTTTCTTCTTTCCCTCCTTCATATCTCTCTCCCTCTCCCTCTCCCTCTCC
>NW_020954588.1:25740289-25754811 GCF_900497805.2 Vombatus ursinus | reverse complement strand
CTCCCTCTCCCTCTCCCTCTCCCTCTCCCTCTCCCTCTCCCTCTCTCAACTTTGGGATGTCATAGCAATCACTTCTTAATCAGCATGACTTAGAGGATGCATTGAAAATAATTGATAACTGATCCACGTAGAGATTCCCCCCCCCCAGTAGGTCCTTTTTAAAAGCCCCTTTCCTCTCTTTTGGGAATTTCACTTGAAACTCTGCCAGTCCTTCCTTAGACTTCCATGGGAGAGTAGGGAGGGAAGGAAGAAGGGTTCTCTCCCCTCCCCTAACATGAGTACCAATACCAGCTGTGAGTAATCAGATTAGAGGATCATAGCAGTGAGAACATGTGCTTCCCCGGCCAAGCCTTAAACTCGACCTCAAGTCACTGACTGCTGCTTCTGCTTTGTTTCTTTCCTGAGGATACATCATTGAACAGTCATTCTGAAAAATAAATGTTTCCAGTTTGGGCAGCTTTCACCTGAGTTCCGAATTCCTGAGTTTTTAAGGGATGATCAACCAATGGGAGATACTTCCTAAAACTATCCCATTTCCTAGAGGATGACAATTCCTAGAAGGAAGCTGCTGATGAAAGGAATGAGGAAGCCCAGATAGCTTCTTCTGGTCGTCTGGATGATGCAGTCCCTTGTAAGTTGATCTGATTAGTATAGATCTAAGATAAATGTGAAAAATCTGTGGAGTCGTTCTGTGGAGACAATAATGTGTTACGCTTTTGTTTTTTATTGTGTTTGTTGAGGTTTTTTTTTTAGGTATTTGCTAATGTGCACTTAGGAGCTTTTTGTGTTTTAACCATTTATTTTGTTGTGGAAGAAATAAGTAACTGATTTATGCCTGTTATCTATTTTGTATAATGAGATCAGTTCTTTAAGGAATCCTGCTGAAAATCCCTTTTAGGGGAATCCTATCTAAGATATATTTAGTTTTGAACTCAGAGTGAGGACAAGCTAAAAGGCCAGGGAGGAGGTATAATTCTGATCACACCCCCCATACACATACTTTAGCAGTCAAACTCCCCTAGAACTAAACCTAGTGCACTTTGTGGAAGGGTTCCCTTTACACTGAGCAAACATCTCACTTCTTGCTTGCTTGCATATTAGTGGCGCAGTAGATAGAACTGGCCCTGGAGTCAGGAAGACCTGAGTTTAAATCCGGCCTTACACACTTACTAGCTGTGTGATTCTGAGCAAGTCACTTAACCCTGCTTGCCCCAGTTTCCTCATATGTAAAATGGGGATAATCATAGAATCTAACTCCCAGGGTTGTTGTGAGGATCAAATGAGATAATAATTTTAAAGCTCTTAGCACAGTGCCTGGCATATAAAAAGCACTATATCAATGTTATAAATATATATGTATAGCATTAATATATAATGAATATAAAACATGCTAATATAAAAACAACATCGTGTAGTATGATATACATAGAAAATATACATACACATATATGTGTGAGAGGTCTGAGATTTATAGTTCAAAGGATTAAACATTTGCTCACAGCTTCAAGAACTCATTGAACTATCACAATCATTGAGCTAGTAGGAGGAATTAGGTCTTACCCGGGAGTTTGAAAGAGACAATGAGAGAGAAGACCGTGAGGAAGGAGGTAAGAGCTAGTGTCCCCATGGATCCAAACTGGGAAGCATTAGATCTCAGGGGCAACAGAAGAAATCAAAATGAGAAACTGAAAAGTGAATAGAATTGCACAAAAGGGAGAGATTGAGGGAGGTCACTGGGCCTCTGCAGGTGTTTTAAAACAGAGGCCCAGGGTTGATGTTACCAGCTGTACTCTCCTCTCAAAAGACTTTTCAAAAAAGATCTACACTTTCCCCAACTTAACCTTCGTGTGCTGATCCAAAAACAGACACTATAATTTATTCACTTTTTTTCTCCTAAATATAACCTATATCCTGACCTTTGCTCAAATAAAGAGCCCTCAGTAGTTATCTGGAGAGACACAAAAATGTATATTAAGGGGGCAGCTAGGTGGCACAGTGGATAGAGCACTGGCCCTGAAGTCAGGAGGACCTGAGTTCAAATCCGGCCTCAGACCAAACACTTGACACTTACTAGCTGTGTGACTCTGGGCAAGTCACTTAACCCCAATTGCCTAAAAACAAACAAACAAAAAAATGTATATTAAACCAGAGAGCCATGTCCTATCTGAATGTAAGTAATTTTCCTGAATGGGGGCTCTGAAGTATTGTGACTTATTAATAACTTTTCATCTGACATAAACTCTATAGAACAATAGAGGAGAGGATGGCAGACACCTTAGGTCTATGGTATTTTTGTTCCATTGTTCAGTCATGTCCATCCGTGGACTACAGCATGCCAGGTCCTTCTAGCCTTCACTACCTCTTGAAGTCTGTTCAAGTTCATACCCATTGTTTCCAGGATACTATCTATCCATCTTATCCTCTGCCATTCTCTTCTCCTTTTGCCCTCAATCCTTCCCAAAGTCAGGGTGTTTTCCAATGAACCCCATCTTCTCATTATGGGGGCAAATTATTTGATATGACACTTGGGCTAAAAATCAAGTGAGTTCTTGTAAGAGGGCATAGCTAATCAAATCTCTATAAAGAGGAAAGGATGGTGGCTGAAGAGAAGATCACACACTAAACCAATCCCTAGGGAAGAGACACAGAAGGCCTGGGAAGGATTTAGTTTCACTCTATGGAACAAGGAGGAAGGAACAGAAAGAATTGATTATAGATTGCTCTATTCTACACTCCTCATAAACACTCAATAGCATTCTTAAGTAGAAAAGAAATTTATATGTATATTAAGAGAGGGGGCAGCATGGTACAATGGAAAAGTACTGACTTTGAAATCAAAGGACCATAGTTCAAACTCAGACTTTGCTGTATCCTCCCCATGTGACCTTTGCTTTCTTTTTTGTATGGGGATGGGAAGGAGGAGTCCATGTTAGATGATCCTTAAATTTATTTTGCGTGAAAAAGCCTCTAATCTCAAAGCTCCTTATCCATTCTCTGAAATCCTCCCACAATCCTAAATAATACTCGTTTTAATTCAAAAGAGTAATGTAACTTGGTTAAAAGTTGAATGCCATTTATATCCGTGCATATGTATTTGTATGTAGTCAGACAGCTGTGTTGTCAAAGTCAAAACCTTAGTCCCACTTCCCACCTGTGTGACCTTAGAAAAGTCATTTACTCCAATGGGCCTCTTGAATCTCTTGGGTCTCAGTTCCCTCATCAGTAACATGAGGGAGTTGTCCTTAGTGATCTTTAAAATGCCTTCCAGTTCCGTCTATGATCATTCATTTAATTTTACAATTCATACTGGGTTAACTAATTAATGCACAATGACCCCCACAACCCCAAGGATCACCTCAATAGTGAAACTCCAAAAGATACAATATGAATTTGATAGGATTTCCCCCCTAAATGCAGAAGGTAGAGAACACTAGTAAAGAAGTTTTCAAGCAAATTGGCTAATGGACCTGGAAGACATGAAAAATCGGAATTTGAAATCTCATTCCACACTCTGGCAAAAGGTCTCTTTCAGGATTTATGTGTCTCTGCACAGCTCAGGAGTCTCACATGACTGGAAGAATTCTACCCTCCACTCCCTCCCCTTCCCCTACACACAGCCGTAAGTTAAATGACAGGTGCATGGAAGACTTTACACAACCTAAAGAACTAAGAGAAAGTCATTACAATAATTCATTGATTTAATAGTCTTTTTTAATGGAATGCAATCAAAGGTCCAAAATACACTATTGCTCATAATTATGGAAGTCATAATACTACCTTACATGACATCTTTTTTTTTTTTTTTGAGAACATCTATATCATCTCATTAATCCTCCCAATGTCCTTTTGAACTAGCTCTGGGACAGACATTATTATCTTGCACACAATGGCCCTTTTCTCTATTGTCCCTCCTAAGTCATTTTAGTGAAGGTTGAGTAACAAAGCATAATGTCACTTATGTAAGCACCCAAAGACAACTCTAATGACTTTCCTGAGGCATAGAATATCCCAGTTAAAATCAGAATAAAAGAAGCATACACCTGTTATACCATCTTAAGCCCCAACTCTGTGTAACTCTGATTGACCTCTTCTATTTCTGCTCCCAAGCTGTTGGCAAAAGTCCCCAAATCATGTTATCTAACCTCAAATGGGCCTTCATAGCTTCATGGAAATCCCTTCTATTTATCTTAGAAATCATAGATTTATAACATAGGAGAGATCTAAGGTGATATCTAGTTTAACTGTTTCACTTTGCAGATGATGAAACTGAAGCCCACAGAAATAAGCAAAGAGCAGAGCTAGGAGTCAGACATAGGTTCTATGACTCCCAATCCATTCCCCCCATATCGTCTTCCTAATTTTATCACATTTCCTACAGTGGTTGTTTCAAATTACCTCTTCTATCCTAAAGGCCCCAACTCACCTTTGTCTCTCCTAGCTAACCAGAGAACCACAATTAGAGGGTAGCCATTGAACAAGAAGTAGTACAGAGGTATCCAGATTTTTTTTTTTGTCTCAGGATCCCTTCACACTTTTCAAAATTATTGAGGTCCTCTTTAAGAGCTTTTGTTTGGGTAGGTTATATCTACTGAAATTCACCATATAGGAAATTAAAAGGGATGATGATGAGGGAGAAGGAGAAGAAAAAGAAGGAGGAGGAAGAGGAAAAGGAAGAAGAGGAAAGGGGGCACCTAGGTGGTGCAGTGGATAGAGTACCGGCGCTGAAGTCAGTAGGACCTGAGTTCAAATCCGGCCTCAGACCAAACACTCAATACTTACTAGCTGTGTGACCCTGGGCAAGTCACTTAACCCCAATTGCCTAAAAAAAAAAAAGAAGAAGAAGAAGAAGAGGAGGAGGAGGAAGAAGAAGAGGAGGAGGAAGAGGAGGAGGAAGAAGAGGAGGAAGAAGAAGAAGAGGAGGAGGAAGAAGAAGAGGAGGAAGAAGAAAAAGAGGAGGAAGAAGAAGAAAAAGAGGAGGAAGAAGAAGGAAGAGGAGAAGGAGAAGAAGAAAAAGAAGGTTTTGAAATCATAGACTCACCCTTGGGTTCCACACTTTGAGAACTACTGTTATAATGCAAAGACCACTGGATTTTGAGTTTTAGGAGCTGGATTCAAAGCTTGCCTCTGCTGCCTTCTGCATTAGTCACTGATCTCTCTGATCTTCAGTTTTGCATTTATAAAATGTTGTTGTCCAGTCATTTCCAACTCTCCATGACCCCATTTGGGGCTTTCTTCGCAGAAATACTGGAGTGGTTCGCCATTTCCCTCTCCAGCTCATTTTATAGATGATGAAACTGAAACAAAGTGGGTTAAGTGATTTTTCCCAAGGCTAGCTAGGAAGTTTCTGAGGCCAGATTTAAACTCAGAAAGATGACTCTTCCTGACTCCAGACCTAGCACTATATCCACTGCAACACCTAACTTCCCCTTTATAAAATGAGGGTGTTGGATTAAGCTTTAAGGTCCTTTCTAGCTCTTAATTTATGGTTCTAGATACACTTCTTTAACTCTCCTCCTCATAATCTGTTGATGCCCACCCCCATCCTCTACTCTTTTGTTGGGGGGGGGGTTCTCTTTTTTTATTCTTTTTTTTATTTTTAGTTTTCAACATTTACTTCCACAAGATTTTGAGTTCCAAATTTTCACCCCATCTTACCCCTCCCCCCACCCCAAGATGGTATGCATTCTGAATACTCCTTCCCCTAGTCTACTTTCCCAGCTATCTCTCCCCCCCTTCCCCTTCTATTTTCCTGTAGGGCAGGATAGATTTCTGTACCCCATTTCCTGTATTTCTTATTTCCCAGTTGCCTGTGAAAACATTTTTTTAAACATGTGTTTTTAAAACTTTGGGTTCCAAATTTTCTCCCTTCCTCACTCCCCACCCAACCTCATTGAAAAGACAAGCAACTCAATTTAGTACATGTGCAGTTATGCAGAACACTTCCATAGTAGACATGCAGTGAAAAACTAACTCTATTTCCCTTAATCCTATCCTGCCCCCCCATTTATTCTATTCTTTCTTTTGATCCTGTCCCTCCTCAGAAGTATTTGCTTCTGATTACCCCCTTTCCCAATCTGCCCTCCTCTCTATCATCCCCTACTCTCTTGTCCCCTTCCCCTCCTATTTTCCTGTAGGGTAAGACAGATTTCCATACCCAATTGAGCATGTATGTTATTCCCTCCTTAAGTCAAATACTATGAGAATGACATTCACTCATTCCCTGTCACCTTCTCCATTTCCCCTCCACTGTAAGGGCCTTTTCTTTTCTGGTTTTTGTGAGATAATTTACAGCATTCTATCTTTCACTTTCTCCTTCTCCTAGTATAATATTCTCTCACCCCTTAATTTTATTCTCCAGATATGACCCCATCATCTTCAACTCACCCTATGCCCTCTATCTATCTACATATCCATCTATCTATCTATCTGTCTGTCTGTCTGTCTATCTATCTATCTATCTATCTATCTATCTATCTATCTATCTATCTATCTATATATATATATATATATATATATATACATCTAATTTTTTCCCTCCAACTACCCTAATACTGACAAAGGTCTCATGAGTTACAAATATCATCTTTCCATGCAGGAATGTAAACAGTTCAACCTTAATAAGTCTCTTATGATCTCTCTTTCCTGTTTACCTCTTCATGTTCCACTTGAGTCTTGTATTGGAAAGTCAAATTTTCTATTCAACTCTGGTCTTTTCATCAAGAATGCTTGAAAGTCCTCTATGTCACTGAATGACCATTTTTCCCCTGAAGGATTATACTCACTTTTTCTCAGTAGGTGATTCTTGGTTGTAATTCTATCTCCTTTGCCCTCTGGAATATTATATTCCATGCCCCCCGGTCTCTTAATGTAGAAGCTGCTAAATCTTGTGTTAACCTGATTGTGTTTCCACAATACTTGAATTGTTTCTTTCTGTCTGCTTGCAATATTTTCTCCTTGGCCTGGGAACTCTGGAATTTGGCTACAATATTCCTAGGGGTTTTGCTTTGGGGATCTCTTTCAGGAGGTGATCAGTGAATTCTTTCCATTTCTATTTTGTTCTTTAGTTCTAAAATATCAGGGCAGTTTTCCTTGATCATGATGTCTACGTTCTTTTTTTGATCATGATTTTCAGATAGTCCAATAATTTTTAAATTCTCTCTCCTGGATCTATTTTCCATGTCAGTTGTTCTTCCAATGAGATATTTCACATTGTTTTCTAATTTTTCATTCTTTTGGATTTGTTTTACAGTGTCTTGATTTCTCATAAAGTCACTAGCTTCCAATTGCTCTATTCTAATTTTTAAGTAAGTATTTTCTTCAGTAAGCTTTTGGAATTCCTTTTCCATTTGGCCAATTTTGCTTTTTAGAGCATTTGTCTCCTCATTGACTTTTTGGACCTCTTTAGCCATCTGGGTTACGCTATTTTTTTAAGGTGTTATTTTCTTCAGTATTTTTTTGGGTCTCCTATAGCAAGCTGTTAAGTTGTTTTTCATGATTTTCTTGCATCACTCTCATTTCTCTTCCCAGTTTTTCATCTACTTCTCTTACTTGCTTCTCAAAATCCCTTTTGAGCTCTTCCATGGCCTGGGACTGATTCATATTTTTCTTGGAAGTTTAGGATGTAGGAGCTTTGACTTTGTTTTCTTCTTCTGGTTGTATGTTTTAGTCTCCTTTGTCACCAAAGTAAGACAATATAGTCTGACTCTTTTTGCACTGCTTGCTCATGATCCCAACCAATTATTTGAGTTTTAAACTCTTTGTTAAGGTAAGAGTCTGTTTCCAATGTGAAGAATGTAATGTCCCAAGCTTCAGGGGTTCATACAGATGTTTTCAGAGACACTTCTAGGGACTTGAAAAGTGTCAGTTCTTCCAAGGTGCTGTGATAAGGGGCAAGGTGTTTCCTCTCCACAGCCACAACAAGCTCCACCACACCAGCACTCCTCCTTGCCCCAGGACCAACCCTCAGAACTGTGACCCAGATCCAAGAACGGGCAAAGCAAGAGATTCCTGCCTCAGCACTGGCAAGGAGATCCTTGCAATCCCCCTTTGATCAGTCACTCGATTCCCCCTCAGTCTGTGGGCTGGAAGCTCAGGAAACAGCCATGGCCCCGCACTAGGGACTTGTGGCTGAGACCTAGCTTCCTCTCTCACCACAGTCACAGACTTTTCCCACTGACCTTCTAAGTTGTCTTTGGCATTCATGGGTTGAGAAGTCTGGAAACCGCCACAGCTGCCTGTGATTCAGTCCTCTGAGGCCTGTTCCAGGTTTGCTGTGGCCTGTGTGCCCACGCCAAACTGCGCTCCTCTCCCAGCCCAGCGCGATATACCTTTCTGATCAACCATTCAGGCTGTCTTGGGCTGGAAATTTGTTTCACTCTGTCTTTTTGTAGGTTCTGCTGCTTTAGAATTTGTTTAGAGCTATTTTTTACAAGTGTTTGGAGGGGTTTGGGGGAGAGCTCTAGCAAGTCACTGCTTTCCCTCTGCCATCTTGGTTCCGCCCCCATCCTCTACTCTTTCCCTTTAGTCTTTAGTGTTTCTTCATGGCCAAAGTTAAACTTTAGATCTGTTCCCTCTCACCTTCTTTGGTCCATCAACCATCCCCTGTCTTTTATTCATCTTCATTGACTTCCTCTTCCTGGGCTTCTTCTCTCAACTAACAAATATCCAATTCTCCAGTATCATTCTTACAGTAGTATTTCTTTGACCCCACCATTCCCCTAATCTAAGATCCTGTCTCTCTCCTCCTTTTGCTACCAAACTACTTAGAAGAATAGTCTACATATATGGCGATTTCCCAACCAACCATTTCCTTACCAATCATGAAACAGGAAAAAGAGCACTGATTTTGGACAAAGGAGACTTCAGTTCAAATCCTTGCTTTTTAACCTATGTAATCTTGAGCAAGTTCCTTTCTCTCTGGACTTCAATTTCTTTATCTGCAAAATGAGGGATTGGAACTAGATGACTGGGAGACATCCCCTCCAACTCTAAACCTATGATCTTTCATAATTACAACACTATGGCATAAAATTCATATTGAATATGGAAGAAGTCAAAGTGATCTTTCCTTCCTAAATTTCTCTTCACTTTTTTCTGTACATCTTCTTTGTATTTGTGCCACATTCTTTGGTTTCATAATTATTCGTATATGTCTCTCCCTTCTTTCAATTATAAACTCCTTGAAAACCCTCGAGAACAAGAGTTGTGCATATCATTTCCCTAGAACCTAGTACATAGTAAACATTTAATGCACGTTTGCTGAATGAATGAATAAAACCTTTTCCTAAGAGGATACAACCGCCCAGAAATTACTTTCGGTACAAATACACACACACACACAAATGTACACAAACACACACATACAGAGAGAGAGAGAGAGAGAGAGAGAGAGAGAGAGAGAGAGAGTGTGTGTGTGTGTGTGTGTGTGTGAGAGAGAGAGAGAGAGAGAGAGAGAATAAGAAGGAAATTTGCCTTAAAGTACCTAGACCAACAAAGAAGCCCTTTATTTACTCACACATATGAAATAGAAGCTCCATATAAGTTGTTTAGAGTCACAATGTGGTCTGGCCCCAGAGCAGGAAAGATCTTATATCAGCTCCTTCCTCTTCTACATACTGGTTGTGTCCTCTGTGTCCCTGGGAACTCGGTAAATTGTAGAGAAGGTGCTCATTTACATTGAGAGAAGAGTTTCAAGGGAATTCTCTATCTCAGTGGAATCACAGTTCTATTCCCTATGCCCCTCTACTTAAGAAGGCAAGGAAGGAAGAAAATTTTATACTATTTGAAAGAGTTCCATGTAAAATGGTAAATAATTGTTGATGTTGATGCTTTTAAGTGCTTAAAGACACTTTTTTTTTAATTAAAAACAACAACAACTGCCTGTCACCTCAGCCCTACTTATATTTGTGTGGAATCTGCAGGATCAGAGATTTGGAGCCAGAAGAAACTTCTCAGAAGCCATCTACAACTCTGTTCCTTTAACAGATAAGGAATATAGGGCCTAGGCAAATGAAGTGATTTTCCCAACCTCATGTAAGTGGTCACAATCAGAGGTGGGATTTGAACCCAGATCCTCTGATGCTGGAGACAAACCCTCTTTCCTTTCTACCATGCTCTTGAGTTCTCAAATCTTAGGCCAGTGGTAAGCATTCTCTGACAAGCCCCACACATCCTGTATGAGGTCCAGTGATGAAACATGCCCCTTATTTGAAGCCAGATGAGCTAAATTCAGAACATGACTACAGGGGGAAAAATTTTCTGTTCACAATGAATCTGAAAGAGAGTGTCCCATGACATAGAGGGATCATGACCTCCAAGCATCAGTGAAGGGAGAAGCCACACCACAAAATCACAGTTTTGAAGAACAATTTGACTCTAGGTTCCAGGGATAAAATTTGAAAACTCAACCCTGTGGCACTGGTATTCTGCCCTTCTGTTTAAAAGCAATTTTGAAAAATGTCCTTTGCTGACATTCAATAATTCAATCTAGAAGCATTTATTAAGCATAGGCCATGTGCCAAGCACTATGCTAAGAAGTAAGGACACTAAGAAAGGTAAAAACACAGTCCCTGCCTTCAAGGAACTTATCTTCTATTTGATAAGGCAACATCCAGATATACACAGTGAAAATACAAAGTAATCTCAGAGGGAGGGACCTCCCTGACCAATATGGTGCCCTAGGGACTTGGCTACTTTGCCTACCAGATTTTGTCGTCCATACTTCATAAGTTGACATTATTTTGTAGCAATTTTTGAGTGTCTTTAGCCATTTTCCTCTATCTCCTCTATCCCCTCTATCCCCACTACTACCCATCCCTTAGCTTAGGAATTTTCCGCATGCAGTGGGGTGCCTGCTTCCACATTCACAAATCCTGGAACTTGATGCTTCTTTTTTTTTTTAATTTTCTCTAAGTATTTACAATGTCTATTACTTCTCCAGGGAGGTCACATTTCTCTTCCTGGCTATGGTTTTCCCCAGGCTCCAGTGGCAACAGATTTAATGAGAAGGAGGGAACATGCCACATATCACTGGATCTCCACTGGAAAAGCATCAACTTTACTCCCTGCCAATACATGGCACCATCTAATAGATTATATCCTCCAGGTTGAACATTCTCTAATTTCAAGATTTAAGGTAAGATCAAGTGAAAGTTGTTGGGAACAAAGCAATGGAATTAGAGGTAGAATACCATTTGGCTTTGCATGATGGAATAGAAAGAATTATGGCTCTGGGGTCCTGAGCTCATATCCTGCCTCTGAGATATACTACCTGTATAATTGTGAAAAATCCCTTTACATCCCAAAGTCTCAGTTTCCTCACCTGTAAAACTAGGAGGCTGGATGATTAAGTCCCTTCCAGCTCAAAATCTATAAGCATATATCCAGATGGCCTCTGAGGTCCTTCCCATCTTCATATCTATGATCCAATGACCTTGGATGTATTATCCTGAGCAAGTTACTTTTCACTGTGAACCTTTGTGTTTCTCATTTGTAAAATGGGGGCACAAATACCTGCACTATCTAACTCAACAGGTGTTTCTGTGAGGATGAAATGATATGAGAGAAATGATTATTGATAATCAATGATTTCGGGAGATCCAGAATTCCCCCCTTTTTTTCTAAAGTCCTCATTTCAAAACTCAGTCTCTGAAGGTTAAATTACCTTTCTCCTCAATCATGGTCAAATCCCACCCAACCTTAAAAAGAATTTAATCTAAAGTAGGGAAACCCATTGTGCTCTTCTCAGGTTTGGGTGGGGATGAATTATTTGATTAGATGGTCAGAGGCTGGGCAATTTAGAAGTAAATGGCATAACCAAAGTTCATTAGTCCAGTCCAGTCCCTCACTTTAATATTCATTCTCTCTCATTTCTTGTTAATCAATCAGAGTAAATCGCCACCCTCTGGAACAACCACTTTTCCAAAGGCATATAAGCCATGAACCCAGCATTCAAGAGCTCCACTGACTTCTTTTATTAAAATGCTAGCATTATTAATAAAATTATTAATTACCCAAAAATGATGTCTCTTGAACCTTTTAAGCAACACAGATACAATATTTAGAAAACATTTTGTAAGCTGAAAAATTCTTTATCAACATCCATTGTTACTTACTTTATAATAGCAGGTTTAAAAAATGCTCTACTTGGAGTCAAGAAGACCTGGGTTGAAATTCTGTGTCCAAAGCTCACTAGCTCTGTGACCATAAATAAGTCACTTAACCTCTTGAGCCTCAGACAATTCCCTATGACTTATCGACTAATTGAGATGCTGGTTCTGATATGCTTGGGTAGAGGGCATTCCCACCTTGTCTCAGGTAGGGAAGGTCTCCTATGCCAACATAATCATAGATCTCGCCTCTTTTTCTTACTCTATCAACTCTGAAGTTTCTCGATTCTGCCTCTCCAGGTGTAGTTATGATGAGGGATGCATACGTACTTAGCAGTCCAAATAATTATAACATAAATCATAAGCAAGGGCAACAAGGGAGGGGAAAGCTCCTACTCACTCAGACTGAAGCAATAAGAAAGCATTGATTTTACAACTACAGTCTCTGTTAATCTTTTTGAGTACCTCATGGAGGGCAGTCCACTAAGATGCTGCTAAGAAATGAGGATAATAACAACCTGAATAGTAGGGCTTTAAGCTTTGTGAGGCCCTTTCCCGTGTACTATCTCACCTTATCTCAGGGCCCTAGCAACAGCTGGTTTTATTATTCTTATTTTGAAGATAAAGAAACAAACACAAAAGTTCCAGCTTGTCCAAGTCAGTCAGCCGGTCAAAAAAACTTAGCAGGCACAGTGCTAAGCTCAGACAAGTGAAGTAATTGGGATCTCTACAAAATGGAGCCCTGGTCTCCTGCTTTTTTTTTTTTTTTTCTTTTCCTCCAAAACATAGAAATAGTCTCACTTCTCTCAGGCATCAGGATTCGGGAAAAGTCAATCCTTTCCCTCCTCCCCCAAGCTCTAGAGTAGGAAGGCTTCTGAACTTCCCACTGATAGGACATAAATGGAAGTGTATTCATGAGTCTGTCTTTCCACACCCCAAATAATTCATTCTGTAGGACAATAACATTTCATCAGTCTCTCTCGGAGTCATTGCAGACTCTGTCCAGGTGATAGGGGCAAAGGTTTTAGTGGGAAAGAGTGAACACAATGCAGAAACTCAGCCAGGAAATGACCAAGGCACTTTGTAGCAAATGTCTGTGACGTTGGTTTACTTGGGTTGATTTGATTTGGGGATGTTGGCTGTCCCTTTATTTTCTTTTCTTTTACAGTTTTGATTGATGAAAAGTGTTTATTTATTCCTCCAAAAGACCTAAATCTATAGTTCAGGTATTCTGCCACCAGGTGGGGGTTCAAGTCAGGCCACAGAAGGTTTTAATCTTTTGGTGTATTTATTGAATATTTTTATAGAAGTAATCTCTCTTCTTTCTCTTTCCTTTTTCTTTCTCTCTCCTTTTTTCCCTGTCCCTTTCTTCTTTCTTTCCTTCTTCTCTCCTTTCCTCTCTCCTTGCTCCTCTTTTTCTTCCTTATTCCCTTCTTTCCTCCTTTTCTTTCTTCTTTTCTTCCTTCCTTATTCTGTTCTCCTTTTTCTTTGTCTTTCTCTTTCTCTTTCCTCTCTTTTTCTTCCTCCTTATCTCTCTCTACACATATACACACAAATACATGTATACACATATAGCATATGTGTTTTACACACACACACATATCTAAACATAGGCACGTACACAGAATAGGCAAAAGAAAAGAAAGGGGCATGGTATGGCACAGTGATCAGATAGTCACCCTCAGGATCCAGATGACTTGGGCTTAATCCCCATCTCTCCTATATCAGCTGGACAATCCTGAGGAAGTCAGCTGTCTTCTCAAAATCTCAGGGAACTCTGTTTTTTGTTTTGTTTTGTTTTGTTTTGTTTCCCTGACAGTTTTATTTTTCTTGTATTTTTATTTTTAACATGTATTTTTAAAATTTGGGGTTACAAATTTTCTCCCTTCCTCCCTCCCCACCCACCCTCATTGAAAAGGCAAGCATCTCAGTATAGGTTATAGATGTGAAGTCATGTAAAACACTTCCATAGTAGTCATGTTGTGAAAAACTAAGTATATTTCCCTTCATCCTATCCTACCCCCTCATTTATTCTGTTTTCTCTTTTGACCCTGTCCCTCTGCAGAAGTGTTTGCTTTTGATTATCCCTTTCCCCCTTATTTTCCTGTAGGGTAAGATAGATTTCCATACCCCATTGTGTATGTTATTCCCTCCTTAAGCCAAATCCTATGAGAATAAGATTCACTCATTCCCTCTCACCTTCCCCCATTACTACTCCACTTTAAAAGCCTTTTCTTGTCTGTTTCATGTGAGATAATTTTCCCCACTCTCCTTCTCCCTTTCTTCTTCTCCCAGTGTAATCCTCTCTCACTCCTTAATTTTATTTTCCAGATATCACCCCTTCATCTTCAACTCACCCTGTGCTATTTATCTATCTATCTATCTATCTATCTATCTATCTATCTATCTATCTAT
>NW_020954588.1:25701781-25740279 GCF_900497805.2 Vombatus ursinus | reverse complement strand
TATCTATCTATCTATCTATCTATCTATCTATCTATCTATCTATCTATCTATCTATCTATCTGTCTGTCTGTCTGTCTGTCTGTCTGTCTGTCTGTCTGTCTATCTGTCTATCTGTCTATCTGTCTATCTGTCTGTCTGTCTGTCTGTCTGTCTATCTATCTATCTATACATACAAATATTTTTCCCCTCCCACTACCCTAACACTGACAAAGGACTCATGAGTTACAAATATCATCTTTCCCTGCAAGAATGTAAACAGTTCAGCCATAGTAAGTCTCTTATGATTTCTCTTTCCTGTTTACCTCTTCCATGTTTCACTTGAGTCTTGTATTTGAAAGTCAAATTTTCTATTCAGCTCTGGTCTTTTCCTCAGGAATGCTTGAAAGTTCCCTATTTCATTGAATGTCCATTTTTTACCCTGAAGGATTATACTCAGTTTTGCTGGGTAGGTGATTCTTGGTTGTAATCTTATCTCCTTTGCCCTCCAGAATATCATATTCCATGCCCTCAGGTCCCTTAATGTAGAAGCTGCTAAATCTTGTGTTATCCTCATCGTGTTTCCACAGTAATTGAATTGTTTCTTTCTGACTGCCTGCAATTTTTCTCCTTAACCTGGTATTCTGGAATTTGGCTACAATATTCCTAGGAGTTTTCCTTTGGGGATCTCTTTCAGGAGGTGATCAGTGGATTCTTTCAATTTCTATTTTGTTCTCTGGTTCTAAAATATCAAGGCAGTTTTCCTTGATCATTTCTTGAAAGATGATGTCTAGGTTCTTTTTTTGATCATGATTTTCAGATAGTCCAATAATTTTTAAATTCTCTCTCCTGGATCTATTTTCCAGGTCAGTTGTTTTTCCAATGAGATATTTCACATTCTCTTCTGTTTTTTCATTCTTTTGGATTAGTATTACAATGCCTTGATTTCTCAAATTGTCACTAGCTTCCAATTGCTCTATTCTAATTTTTAAGGAAGTATTTCCTCCAGTAAGCTTTTGGACTTCTTTTTCCATTTGGCCAATTTTGCTTTTTAGGGCATTCTTCTCCTCATTGACTTTTTGGACCTCTTTTGCCATTTGGATTAGGCTATTTTTTTTGAAGTGTTATTTTCTTCACTATTTTTTTGGGTCTCCTTTAGCATCACTCTCAGTTTTTCCTCTACTCTTACTTGCTTCTCAAAATCCTTTTTGAGCTTTTCCATGGCCTGGGACCAATTCATATTTTTCTTGGAGGCTTTGGATGTAGGAGCTTTGGCTTCATTGTCTTCTTCTGGTTGTGTGTTTTGATCTTTTTTGTCACCAAAGTAAGATAATACTTTGTGCTGCTGGCTCATGATCCCAGCAAATTACTTGAGTTATAAACTCTTTGTTAAGGTAGGGGGTCTGTTTTCATTGTGGAGAATGTACTGTCCCAAGCTTTAGGAGTTTTGTGCAGCTGTTTTCAGAGATACTTCTAGGGATCTGTAAATTTTCAGTTTTCCAAGGTGCTATGATCAAGGGCGAGGTGTTTATTCCTTTCCTGGCCTGTGTTCTGGTCTATGAGCACTCTTTTCTGTCTTGGTACTGTGAGGAGGATTTCTTCTCCATAGCCACTACAAGCTCCATCATACCAATGCTCCTGCTCACCCAAGGACCGCCACCCAGAACTGTGACCCAGATCCAAGGATGGGCAAAGCAAGAGAATCCTGTACCAGCAGAGATATTCCTGCAATCACCCTCTGATCAGCCACTTGATTCCCCCTCAGTCTGTGGGCCAGAAGCTCAGGAGGCAGCCGCCACCCTGGGGCCAACCTTGGGGAATGGGGCTGGGACCACCACGCTTCTCTCTCTCACTGCAGAGACAGACATTTCCCACTGACATTCTAAGTTGTCTTTGGCATTCATGGGTTTAAAAGTCTGGAAACCACCACAACTGCCCACGATTCAGTCCCCTGAGGCCTGTTCAGGTTCACTGAGGCCTGTGTGCCTATGTTGAACTGCGCTCCTTTCCCAACACGGAGCGATATACCTTTCCAATCAACCATCCAAGTTATCTTGGGCTGGAAATTTGTTTTACTCTGTTTTTTTGTGGGTTCTGCTGCTTTAGAATTTGTTTAGAGCCATTTTTTAATAGGTATTAGGAGGGGTTTGGGGGAGAGCTCAAGCAAGTCACTACTTTCACTCTCCCCTTCAGGGAACTCTTGAAATATTTAAGTTTCACATCATTGGTATGGGCACCATCTCACTAAGAGTTCCTCTACCAACAAAATATGGGTCTAGGGGAAGTCTATATCATATGACATTGTTATTAAATGTATAGGTCTATCAATTGGTCCAAAATAGTAATTTGATTGACATGTGAAATTCCTGATGTCAAAATCCCATCACCAGTGCAGATCACCAACTGCTCTGTTATTAACAGTATTAAATGAATTTCCTGGAAGCTCTAAGGGACTTGCCCAAGGTTACTCTACATCATTAGCAGGACTTCAATTCAGGTCTCCCTGTGTCTACAGGCAGCCTCTATTTATTATGCCATGCTCTATCTGCATATATGTTATCTATATGTCCTTTTCCTGCTATTGGTACAGACAGCTGAATTGAAGAGAACTAGGAAGGGACTGAAGAGATCATCTGTCCCATCTTATTTAACACTTTATAAAACTGAGTCATAAAACAATCTTGAAAAAGATTCCAAATCAAGTCAGTAAAAGATCTTCAAGAAGAAATCAAGTCTCCCAAGCTCTAGATCCTGTGATAGACCATTTATTCAACGTTAATCAATTAAAAAGATCATATTTAAAGCAAATTTTCTTAAAGAAATGAATGTCTATGCTATAATTTAGCACTATTCTCATATGTGCTTCACTTGTTTGTCCTAAATGTGATCAAATCCAAAAGCCCATTATGGTAGTCTTCAACTGTTCTGACTTGTTTGCCATCTAAGTACCCCTCTACTATTTCTCTATCTGCATTTGACTAAAATTTCTCTGGAGCTTGGAGGTAGTTGACTCGCCTTGCCTAAGCTATTCAAGACCCCTAAAGGGAAGGGTGTGTGTCTACCTCTTCGAATTCTAAAACCCAGTTCAGATGGCACCATCAACAGGAGCCTTTTCTTAACCAATTTACTTGAAGCTAGTAGTACTCCCCTCCTCTCAAAATTACTTTGTATATTCTTTATATATATTCTACATATTTGTATGTTTTATATATATATATGTGTGTGTGTGTGTATATATATATATATATACATATAGTCTTTATCTACTTGACACTTTAAAGTTTACAAAGTACTTTACATATAGTATCACAGTTGGTCCTCAGAACTGAAATAGTTATTATTATTCCCATTTTGCCGATGAAAAAAAATTGAGGCTAAGGGAATGACTTGTGTTGTGTCACACAGCTAGCCAAATATATGTTGCAATGCTCTTTCCTCTCAGCTTCCTAACATAACACAAGGAGGATGTAAGTTCTGTGAGGACAAAGATTCGTTTGTCTATTTGTTTTAAAAAGTGCTTTGCACTTAGTAGACAGAGGTGGTGGAGAAGTTAGGGAGAGACTTCAACATACAGATGAATGTGGAGGCAAGAGTCCATTTACAATACAACAGGCTAAAGACAGCGGTGGGGTAATCAAAACTCAATTCAATCCAAGGAGTACTTGTTAAATACCTATTATGATTGGTTACTTCTCTTTATGTTCAGTAGGGCAAGTCACTTCCTCTCTGGGTTTCAATTTATCTGCAAAATGAGGGGGTTGAACTAAGTGATTTGAGTGTTCCCTTCCAACTCTAACTGTATGATCCTTCATAATCATGTTTTGTTGTTCAATCATTTTTCAGTCACGTTTTTGTGACTCCATTTGGGAATTTCTTGGCAAAGATACTGGAGTGGTTTGCCATTTCTTTCTCCAGCTAAGGAACTGAGGCAAACAGGGTTAAGTGACTGGCCCAGGGTCACACAGCTAGGAAGTATCTGAGGCTAGATTTGAACTCAGAAAGATGAGTCTTCCTGACTTCCAGGCCCAGTGCTGTATCCACTGTACCAGCTAGCTGCCCTTTCATAATCATAACACTATGGCATGAAATGTAAATTGAATATTGTTGTTGTTGTTCAGTCATTTCAGTTGTATTTGACTCTTCTGTGGTTTTCTTGGCAGAAATACTTGAAGAGACCTCAGAGGTCTAGAGGTACAATCTCCCATGATCAGTTACTTCCATTATGTTCAATAGGGCATGTTTAGTTAATGGAATTGCCACAAGATCACAGAACTCAAAGCCTGAAATTTTATCCAAGGTTCAATTCCAGGACAAATTATTTGGATTGAGTATTTCATTCATGTTTGATTTCAACAGAATGGAATCGGGAATGTGTTCTGTCAGGCTACCATACACTTCCCCTCAACAGCCGTTTTTATCTGTTAAACTGTTTTTAGTTGTAGGGTGGCATAATCTGACAGTAAGTGTCTCCAAGCACTAGAGGAACCAAATTATCCTCTCGAGGCTGTGCGTGCCCTGCCTACTGATGGCGGCAGTCTCATTCTGTAGGCCTTCCTTCCTCCTTCCCTCCCTCCACCAACCTGCTCAAGCCTGGACTGAGGAATGATTACAGTGAGATGTTTAATGAAAACTGTATTCACAGTTCTGAGCCAAATATGATCCCAACTATTGTTTCACCATTAAGAAGTAATTACCCCTGTCACTTGCAAGGCATAATTGTAGGTGCCAAAGACCTTTGTTGCCAAGATATGCCAATAAACTATTAAACATTCATTTCTAACCATTTAAAGTGTTAATATTGATGCGGAGATGTGTGGAAAATACAAATACTGTCATTGGGATAAGTGAGGGCTTGATGGCCTTGTAAAACTGCTAATTTGGGTGAGAGTTTCAGCATGTTTTTAATATGCATTTATTTGTGATATGTATATAAGATTCATCTTTTTACATATTTTCTTGAGCATGTACCACATATTCACATATTTGGATCTAAGGCAACTGAAGTTATCATCCTTAATTTTTGACTTTTACTAATTATGTATTTGCCAGGTCACTCACCATATGTTGTAGAAATCCATCACAATTTAAGTTTATGTTGAAATCACTTTACCCACACATTGTTGACTTTTCCTTGTTAACTTACACCATAAGCAGCATGAAAAGGAAGCTCTGAAAAATTAGTAAACACATGTAAGAGTGAGAGTAAACCTGCAAATATCCCCTGAGAATATTCTGAATAACATATTCATCCAGCTACTTGTCCAATGCCTGCAAACTATGTGTGATGCCTTAAAATGAGTTCATGCTATCCTTCCCCAGTCCAGCCAAATTCCTGTAATGAGTCATTGATGGGGGAGGGATTAGGAAAAATTCAGAGCATAAAGGAGAGAGGCATAAACAAAATCAGTGCAGCTAAGATAAAAAAAAAGTTTTCAAATGGGTAAAATAAAAACTTTGTATCAAAAACCTAAGAAAAGTCTGAGATGAAAAAACATATAATGTAAATATGCATAGAACATGGTCTATATTCTATGTACTCCTATGCGGGGGAATTAACACAAATGTAAAACCAGTGAAAGGCTAAGGCAGGAGGCAGAGTTAGTATAGGAGGAACAGAAAGGAGGCAGTGTCACTTGATCTTAGAGTTCATGAAGGGAAGTAAAGTATAAGAAGAAGGCTGGGAAGGTAGAAAAGGTCCAGATTGTGAGGTACATTAAGTGCCAAACTGAGTACTTTATAGCTATCCCTGGAGATAATAGGGAACCAGAAGTATTTACTGAGAAGAGGTATGGCATGATCAGAACTGGACTTTAGGAAAATCATTTTGGCAGCTAAGTGGAGAATGAATTGGAGTGGGGAGAGACATGAAGCAAACCAACCAGAAGGTTATTGGAGTAGTTCAGTCCATGCAAGAGGCCAAGAGAGCCTGCACCATGTTGTAGCCATGTAAGTGGAGAGCAAGTGACATAGGAGATTTTGTAAAAATAGAAATCACATGATTTGATTTGATATGTAGAGACAGTAATTGAAAACTTAAGGATGACACATGGATTGTAGGCATGGATAACTGGAGGATGATGGTACCCTTGACAGTAATAAGAGAGGTGGAAAAAGGAGTGGGTTTGATGTGGAGGGAATAAGATTTGTTTTAGACAGATTTCTAAAGTACATCATTTGAGATGCCATAAAGGCACTTGGTGATGTGAAACTGGACCTCATCAGAGACATTAGGATTGGATATATGGATATGGAAAGCATAGAGATAAGAATTAAAATCAGGAATCTTATGAGATTACCAAAAGAAATAGCAGAGAGAAGGAAAAGAGAAGAGAGCCCAATCAGAACCTTATGGAGAACCCACAGTTGATGGGAGAAGTTTGAATATCTAGCAAAAGGAACTGAGGAGTAGGAGACAGGGAGCAGGAGATGGGGGTACCACAAAAAAAACCCAGAGAAAATAAAGTATCCAAGAGAAAGGGGTGATCAGTAGTGTTAAGGGGCTACAAAGAGGTCAAGCAGGAAAAGCATTGAGAAAGAAGTCATTAGACTTAGCAATTAAAGGATTAGTAGTGACTTTGCAGTGAGCAATTTAAGTGGAATAATAAGATTGAAAGTCAGACTGCAGAGGGTTTAGAAAATCAGGAGAGGAGAGAAAGTAGGGGCAAGAGTTGTAGATAGCTTTCATAAAGAGTTCAGCCACAAAAGGGAGGTGAGATAGAGGATGACAGAGAGTATGGTCTGATCAAGTGAGGGTTTTTTTTTCCCCCTGCTAGGATTGAGGAGACATGGGCATATTTGAAACCAGCAAGAAAGGAGATAGTACATAGGAAGGACTTGAAGGAGTAGAGGGGGTAGGGCTGGAAAAGACCAGAGATGATGGGAAGAGATGGAGAGTTGTCTTGGGAAGAAGGGCCATTTCTTCATGTCAGATAGTGGTGAAAGGAAATAGAGGCAGAATATACCTAAATGATATGAAATGAGGAGTAAAGAAAAGGAAAGCCTTGGTGATTGGCTTCATTTTAAAATTGTATTATTTATTTATTTTGAACATTCATTTCTTTTTAAATTTTGATTTCCAAATTCTATCACTCCCTTCCACCCCTCCCCCACCCACTGAGAAGGCAAACACTATGCTATTAGTTATACATGTGAAATCATGCAAAACAGATTTCCATATTTTAAAAAAAAGCAAGAAAAAGAAAGTGGGAAAAATATACTTCAATTTGTACTCAGAGTTCATCAATTCTATTTCTGAAAATGGGTAACACTTTTTTCATCATGAATCCTGTGAAATTGTCTTGGATCATTGTATTGATCAGAATAGCCAAGTGTTTCATAGTTGATCAGCATTACAATATTACTATTACTGTGCATGGTGATCTTCCAGTTCTTCTCACTTCATTTTATATCAGTTCATATAGGTCTTCCTACATTTTTCTGAAACCACACCCCTCCTTATTTCTTACAACACAATAGTACTGTACCACACTCATATGCCACAAGTTATTAAACCCTTCCACAATTGATGAATATCCTCTCGATTTCCAATTATTTGATCCTATTAACATTTGTACATGTAGGTCCTTTTCCTTTTTTGTGAATCTTTTGGGAATGCAAATTTAGTAATGGTATTGCTGGGTCAAATGATATGCCCAGTTGTGTAGCCCTGTGGGCATAGTTCCAAATTGTTCTCCAGAGTGGTCATACCAGTTAACTTTTCCAACATTTCATTAATAGTCCTATTTTCCCCTCATTCCCTCCAGAATGTGTCATTTTTGATAGGTGTGAAGTGGTATCTCAGAGCATTGATTTCAGCCCTGGAACTGCATATGAGCAATAGAGTTGCCAATCAGTGCCAGCTGTACCTAATGGCAGCAAAGGCTCCCCTAGGCTAAGAGCTCCCAAAGATGCTGCTATGACCAGTGTTGCTGCCCCTGTGCACCCTAAGCAGACCTCCCCACCAGTGGTAAGGAAGAAATGAAGACAATACCAGCTCTTGAGTCTACATGATAGAGAAGATGATAGTACCCCTAAGAGAAATAGGAAGGTCAGGAAGAGAAAGAGGTTATGAGGATGGTGGATTGTATGCTGTGTCCTCCAGATATCCATCCTGAAGCTAAATGTTCCATCTCTATCTGTCCTCAATCCTACCAGTTACTCCTTATCCTTTTTCTACCTCTCTCTTTGCTGGTGAGCCTTTTTTATAATAATTAAAAAATACAGGTAAGGAAAACCTATGCCCAACAGTTGTTGGCTCTAACCCTAAATGTGCATCTAACAGCATGTGCCATAGGGGATGTGTGACCTCACTTCGTACCTCTCTAAAAAAAAAATGGAAGCTAGTGGGGTGGAGCCAAGATAGTGGATTAGAGGCAGTAACTCAGCTGAATTCTCTTAACATTCCATTGTTACATTTTTATTGATTGATGTATCAAAATATTGATATCCAAATCCATTCACATATCTATTATCTATTTACAAAGAGAGATGAGGGAGGGAAAGAGGAAGAGAGAGATAGAAGGAGGGGAAGAAGAAAAAAGGAGAGGAAGGAGGGGGAGAAAGGAGGAAAAGGAAGGAAGGAAAAACAGAGACAAAGGAGAAAGAAAAAAAGAGAGGTTTATTAATACAAAATAATGTTCACCTTACACATTCATTTGAGTCCCTGTGAGCCCTGAAAAACACAGAGCTGGATTATCATGTCACTCTTATTGAAACTAGGCCACCCCTTTTTGGATAATAACTCATCCAGAAGTTTCGTCAGTCAGGGATAATTTTCCAGTTGTCAGCTTCAATGTTATGTTGCTTGATTTAGACTGATTCTGGTGCATCCTTGAAATGGCTCATCTCAGCTATCCATGCATGGCTGGCCTTAGGTTGCTATAAAGATAGTATAGCAATAGTCTTTAATTATGGGGACTCTGCAAAGGAAGGAGGTTAAGAGACTTGCCAAGATCGCAGAGCTATTGAACATTGGAGTCAAGAGTAAGACCCATGTCGCCTGGCCCATGGCTGGCTATTCATTCCAAAAACTTCCAGATACGTGCCAATTAGGCTGGAGAAAAACCAAAAGTAAGTGGTGAAATCTTCAATATCTATTTCATATCCTTTTCATGAAATTATAGGCTAAGTCTAGCCAACAATTGTATTGAGGGGGGAAGGGAGTCGCAGAGATTTGCCATTAAATTTGAAGTGGTAACCATACAAAAGCTCCCAGGAAAAAAAAAGGAATGATGATTAAAGATGAGCAATTGAAGCCTCTTTTATCTCCTTTGTAGAGGCATCTTGGGCAATAAGTATGAATCAAATGTCTGTTTATAGGGCTGTCATTTGGAACTCACAACACATTTTCCCATAGAAACTGTATCAGTCAAATTTGAGACTGCAAGGAATGGCAGCATCATAGATTTAGAGCTGAATGAGACATTAAATCATCTGATCCACTGCCCTCATTTTACAGATAAGAAGTAGGTCCTCTATGTTTAAGTCCATCACCCTTTCTATAATCCTTCCCACTCAGATGAACTAACTGAAAGGTTATTAATGGTATATAAACTATTTTAGTAGACATGTTCATACAAGAAGATTGATAAAAATCTACTCCATTACCATCCCCTGGTACCCCATCTTTTCCTTGCTTAGGAGAGTGGAACTGCATTTGTAAGTGCCTCTAGAAGGTGGGCTTTTTGCAGACAAATAGACCAACCACCTAATGGCCTGCAGATTTTTTTAGAGATTGTATGATTTTGTACTGGTTAAAAAGAGAAAAAAAGTGTGATTTAATCAAGAATTACCTCAATGTATTGTCCATTCAATAACTGAGTGGTACAGTGGATAGTGCGCTGGACTTGTAGTTAGAAAGAGCTGAATAAAATGCAATTTCAGATACTTATTGTGTAACCCTGGGGAAGTCACATATGTTCAATTTGCCTCAGTTTCCTCAACTATAAAACTTGGTGATAATACAAATCTCACAAAGTTGTTGTAAGAATCAAAAGAGATAATGTTTGTAAAAGGAGCTTAGCACAGTGCCTGGCATGTAGTAAGCACTATGTAAATGCTTATTCCCTTATTTCATTCTCTTAACCTTTATAAGCCTCAGTTTCATCATCAATAAAATGGGGGAAATAATACCTGTAGTCTTTGCCTTATGGGACTACTGTGAAGATCAAAAGAGATTTCTATAAAGTGCTTTGGAAAACTTGAAACACAATATACATAGCAAATAAGACCATTTCACCCATAATGTACTTGAATTGTGTTTCATAAATGTCCTATTCCAATTCTTCCTTGTGGCCTTGAGATAACCCTGAGTTCTCAAAGGCTCTGCTTACAGAGCGATAAATGAGAAAGGGTCTATGTATGACCTCAGCAATGACATCTGGGGTCCCCCATTAGAATGTAAGCTCCATCTGGCAAAGAACTGGAAATAAAGTACATACTTATTCAAAGGGAAATGCAGAAAAACTGGTGGTATTTGAATGCCTTGCGATATTACTGAATCATAAGAAATTAGGAAAGATACTCTGAGAAACCTGGAAAGAAGAGAGAAGGACCAGGAGAACAATCAGAAGGGCTATAAAAATGTAATAGAAGAAAAAGAAAGAGGAGGAGGAGAAAGCCAGATTACAGAGGGCCAGGCAAAGAAGTTAGAACTCTATTGGGTATGCATTGGGAAGCCATAGAAGGGTTTTGAGAAAAGCAATGTCATGAAAGATGCATATATAAGGAGGGTAACTCTGGCAGTACTTTGAAGGATGGTTTAGAGCAGGATTGAATATAGACAGGAAGACTATAAAGAAATTATTGCAATAGCCCAATTATGAGGTAATACAATATTATCTGGTTCCTACAACCAAGAAGATGGAGAAGGAAGTAGAGAGAGGAGACCCCACCCTAGACAAAGTGACAAAGTTAGGAAAGTCTGTCTTTGTCACTCTTCTGCCTCTTGTTCTGCTTTTTCTTCTCACCATCTTGAGCCCAGTCCAAAGGATGCTGTGCTGCCCAACCAGGACACGCCCCTCCCCAACCCTTTTCAAATAAAATTTCCCAGTATTGCTGATTGTTCTGGAGTTTTTGAAAATTAATCTACCCTCTGCTGACCTTCCCTTCCATTCCCTGGATTGGGTTGGCAGAACATCCTTCTTCAGGGTACTATCTGATCCTTTGAATAGAGTTAACCCATAAACTGCATTGGGGTGCCATGATGGATAGACAGTTAAATAGACAGATAGATAGGCAGACCTAGAACTCAGAAAATCCAGGTTCGAAGCCTGTCTTTTGGAGCTTTCTTGCTGTGTGTGTCAGCGAGACACAGCCAACTTTTCCATAATGTGCTTATAGATGAGTTATCTGCATCAGTAAGGGAAGCCTCCATACCAACAATATTACAATGCTTGAAGTCTGAACCTTCTTGGTCCTACATAGTATCCTGTTTACCCTAAGAGAATACAATTTAGACCATGCGCATTTCCCTCTGAGGGTTTTCTTCCTCGGGTTCTATTCATTGTTATTATCCTAAGATCATGCCTATGTCATCCCCATCAGGCCAGAGATCTTATACCCATCCGTTGTATATAATATCACTTAAGTGTTAGAAGGAAAGAGATTGAACTAAACTGATAATAATATGTAAAAGGCTAGTAGACTCATGGGGAAACTTACATTGTTGAGAGATTATTTTTTAACCTAAATAAATCTCTAGTTGGGAGAACTTCAAGTAGGGTAACTATATAAAGAGAAAAAGAGTAGTTAGTGTGGGAGAAATGGATATTTTAGCTTAATGGAGACTACTGAATGAGGAAATTGTCCCTGCCTGGATTGCCCCTCCCCCCACTAATCTCAGTCAGTTTACTAAAATGCTCTTGCTTTGCATCAACTAAACACAAATTTATTAAGTACCTACTATATATAAGCCACTGTGTAAGGTACTGGTAATGGAAAGAAAAATAGAAGCAATCCCTTCCCTCCATGAGGGTTCCTCATCCTTGGGAGGTCCCCAAGCAGAGGATCGATGGCCAATTGTTGGATATGCTACAGTGAAGATGCCTTTTGCATATAAGTTAGATAAGACAGGCAATGAGGTCCTTTCAGCTCTTGAATTCTGTGATTGTGCCGGTTTACAATCTACTGGCAGTGAGGATAGCGGTTGCAGGGAGATAGAACATAAGGGAATTGCAACTCCACAAAGCTAAGGAAATATAGCGAAGTAAAGATAATTTGAGGATTTTCAACAACTTGGGGCTCAGAGCTGACTTCCTGTAAGGGATAACCTGTGAGTTGTCTTTCAGTAATATAGTGATCCTCCTAGTCAGAAGGGAGGAGAGAATGAATTCCAGGCACAGGGGAAAGCCTTTGCAAAGGCATAGAGATGAATGACAGAAAGCCAAGGAAAGGCATCAAGTTATTCACATTAGTTTGTCACAGAGGAAGTAATGAGAAGGTGTGGGTTAAAAGCCTGGAAAGGTCAATGAGTGCCCAATTTTCACAGCTGCTTCTTTTCCCTTACATCTGATCGTATAGGCGCTCTAGCAAAAGCTCCATCTTTCACCATGCAACTTATACCTCTGGGTTCTCGGGCAGTGAATAGGTGGAGAAAAGTGGGAGCAGGAATACAGCAGAATGGACAAAGTTCTGGCTACAGTGTGTAACTGAAGCCCCCAAATCCTGGCTTTGTCAGGCACCATTTGTGTGACATTATTAGGAAAATCACTGAACTTCGGTTTCCTCTTGTGGAAAATGAGGGGGCTTAACTCAATGACCTCTAAGATCCCTTGTAACTCAAATTCTATGTTCTTCTGAGTCAAAGAGGATGCTTTCTAACTCAAATCACATTAAAAATATACTTTCGAATCCAATGGGTTGTGCCTTTGGTTAAATAGGTGCGTTCATCAAGCTTCTAAATTTCTCAAGAGATAAAATCAAAAATAAATGTGAAAGACAGTCTCTAGGAACTTAATGGTATGCAAACATGGATTTAGTTCAGTCACTAAATTGATTGTCCGTATTATTTGAACAAGAAGACCACATGACCACTGTTATGTGACTAGAGCAAAATAACTAAGAGATTTGATGCTGTGCCTACAAAAAGAACAATATCTAAGACTTCTGGGAAATTTCTCCTTCGAGATTTGAAATATTTGGGGGTTGGAAAATAACAATCTGGCTGTTCATTTATGAATGATGAATGATTTTCTAAGGGACTTGGTTCTAAATTTAGAGAATTCTTTGAAAGAAGGCAATTGTTCCTAACATCAAGAATATCGAACAGGAAGCCACAGAGGAGCAAAGAAACATTTGTAAGCTTCTCTTGAAGACATTTCCCACCTCCTTCCATTGTGAATTAATTTGAGAACATAGAATGAGAGATCATAGATCTCCAGCAGGAAAGGATCTTAAAGGTCATTGAGTACAATCATGTCATTTTACAGATGGGGGTGATTGACATGACTGGCACACAATAAGCACTTAATAAATGTTTTTTTTCCCATGCATTCATTTATTCATCCATCCATTCATGCAATACAAGTGTTAGAGGCAGAATTTTACAGAAGTGGTTACTGACATTCCCATTGATGTGACATGCCTGGCACATAAACACTCAAATGTTTTCTTCTTTTTCTCTTCCTTCTTTCCCCTCTTCCCTTTCTCCCTGCTTTACTTCTTTCCTTCCTTCTTACCTTCCTTCCTCTCTTCTTTTCCCTCTCTCCTTCTCCCCTCCTTCCTTCTCTTCCCCTTCCTTCCTTCCTCCATTCTTTCATCCCCCCTCCTTTCCAGCTTTCCTTCCTTCTTCCCTCTCTGTATCCTTCCATCCCCTACATTCTACCCTTCCTTCCTTCATTGCTTCCTGTTACACAGATAAGTGGCAAGATTTAAACCCAGGTCTTCTTAGTCAATTCCAAATATTGAAATTATTTAGTTTGAGCTAAGTGTTCTTAGAGTGTGGTCTTCAAGAAAAAATAGATTTCCTAGATGTTCCTCCACTGAGACCTTTGCAGTAATCCGATACCCCTCTAGGGTTCTTGTGTTCAAACTTTACAAATTTTACAAACCTTAAAACGTGATAGAAATGATAATTCTCATTATTCTTATAATTGTTATTATTACTGCTCATTAGCATCCTCTATCCCTGGCAGTGTCTCAGAAAGGACCCCTGGGTCTTCAAAGACAATTCCAGCATAGCACAACTTCTAGAAGGTCCACGAGGGAAATGCTTTGATAAGGGGAATCTCAGGTTACCCTCTGAGTATCGGGCTCACTCAATCCAAGGAATCTACCAGGTTGGCTCCTGGGTAATGATGTTTTTGGCCAGAACAATTTTCCAGAACCATTTCTCGAGTCATAGATCATGATCTGTGCCTGTGGAGGAAATGTTCATATAAGCAGAACCATAGTTCCTTGGATTTAAAAAGCAGGCTCTGGAAAAATCATTCCTTTATGAGCTACTGATGAATAACCTTTCATTCTCACAAGTCCACAGTGTCTTCTACCTTGAAGATTCTAATTTCTCTGGTCTGGTCTTCCTACTTGGGTTGTTTCTCAACTTTAGGACTTAGACCAAATTTACTTTTTTTTATTATCTCACTTATGAGTATTTGGGCAAATTCAGGATGATAGTCCTGGTGCCATTCTGGAAACCTTTTCTAATGGAGTGCATTCATCTCATCCCTCTCAACCCACAGAGAGGGAATGACTCAATATATTCCCCATAGTCTACTGGCATGGCCTTCTCACTGCTTCATCACCATAACTCAATAGCCCCTTCTTTTTTTCTTCTTTTTTAAATATTCTTTTTCATTATGATATTAAGAAACATGAACATTTCCTTTAAAAAGAATAGAAAGTGAGGATTGTATATAAAACTGTGATCTTGTTATGTAGTTTGTTTTAAAATGTATATTTAATTCTCACACAATAGTAGCAACATTAAAAAAAAAACCAAATAATAACATCAACAACAACAAAAATTTTGTCCTGCTTGTCTATGTCCCCTTCTGAATTTCCTTCTGCTTTCTTCTGTTAATAACAGAGGGGGAAGTTTTGTGCTCCACCACAAGCTAATAGATGTAGTGAGGGATGGTAATCACAGAGGATGAAGAATTCACATATTAACAAGACTGGAACATCCTGTTATCTCTTTAAAAATGCAAAGGTTTTTCTCTGATTGGATCAGAAAGGAGAAGTCCATTGACCAGGCTGAAACTTCGCCCTACCTCTGAAAGACTTTAAATAGCAAATACTATCAATAATCAACACTATTTCAGAGCCGGAGACAGTTCAGAATCAGCACAGTTGTGGAGTATGGGCCTTGCAACTATACCAGATGGAAGTTGGGGTGGGAAAGAGAGTTTGTCTCTTCAAACCATAATTGGCCATGGTCCTTTGAAGAGGAGTTATTCAACCAGAAGGAGACACACCATCTGGTAGTTCCAGACAGTTTGAGGCACAATTGAGGGAATAGGAAAGCACACTTTCCAGATAAAAATTGTGAATTGTGAGTTGCCTTGGACACATGTGTTCTCTTACATTTGTATTTTAAAAGTAATTTTGTGACCACTTTTCCCATGGATGCTCTGCATGTTGGTGAAAGAGTATACCCAGGTTTATGATGGGAATATTTTAGCACTGCTATTCTTACTATTTCATCTAAATAATGTCTTTTTTCAAGTAGTTCAAGCAGCTACTGACTGACTTGTAAAGGAACGCCCACCAATAGGGATTTATGAGTGCAGACCCACTGAGTACATCTTACCTGGAAGGAGTAGGCACCTTCTGGGGACTCGATTAGCAAGTGTATATTCAAGTTGGAAGAGTAACCCTAAGGGGGAGTTACATGTGTATTTTTGCATTATTGTTCTTTCATTTTTTCTATTTTTCTTTTTACCATTGCTACCCATGAACTCCCTCTCCCCAAGCAAAAGTTTTCCCTTCCAACAAATAAGTACAAACAAAACAAAATCACAGATTGGCCATGACTGAGGATCTGTCTCTCATTCTGCATTTCTCTTCCCTCATCTCTCTGCCAGCTGGTGAGAAGCATAATTCCATCATTGGACTGCCTATGTTACAATTTGTTGTTGCGTAGATCAGAGTCCTTAGTATTTACAAGTTGATTTCCTTTGTAACAATTAGTTTATCTTATGCGTTTTCCTCCTGGTTCAAATCACCTAAACCTGAATTATTTCTTATGGTTTTCTGTTACATTCGTATACCAGAGTTTTTTTTTCAACCAGACGTCCAGTTAATGGACATCAATTTGTTTCCATTTCGTTACTACAACCAAAGGCACTCAATTCATCCAGTTCTTTGTTGAGACCACTAAGAAGAAGAAGAAGAAGAAGAAGAAGAAGAAGAAGAAGAAGAAGAAGAAGAAGAAGAAGAATTGTGTATACAGATGCTATATTTTGTATTTGATATATTTGAGGTATATGCCTAGTAGGAGTATTTCTGAGTCAAAGGACATGCATAATTTAGTGGCTTTGGGGACGATAGTTCCAAATTGCTTTCCAGAATAGTTGGTCCAATTCACAGTTGTACCCACAATGAAGTGTGACTGACATCTGAGGGCCCAACTCTGCAGATAGTTTTCCAGCAGCATTCTCATGGAAGACCTCTTTATCTCCAAGTTCTCTTCCTCTGATTGGTTGGTTTAACCTCGGTTTGGTAGAGGCATAGCACTTGTGCCAGTTCTGTTCATCTCCAACCTAATTCAGCTCCTGATTCCCAAGTCCTCTTCATACTATTTAGCTTCTTTTTGTCTACTCCCAATAGACTGCAAGCATCTTGAGGTCAAGACATTTCTTTTCCCTTTATTTGTATTCCCAGTCCCTAGTGCATGGAATAAACTTAAAAATCTTTATATAATCTTCCCATATTCTCTTGAATAATTGGCATCTTCCTTTTTTGTCATCTTTGCTCCTGAGTATGAGGTGGAAACGCAGAGTTGTTTTCATTTGCATTTCTCTTATGTGATTGGGAGAATTTTTTTTTTCCGTATGATCATTAGTATCTTGAACTTCTGAAAACTTCCTGGTCATGTCTATTGATAATTTATCTATTTGGGAATGGTTCTTAATCTTGCATCATTTCACACCTGTAGCAGTCACTTCTGCTCCTCAACTAGCCCTATGTCAGAATGCATGCCCAACTCCACAGCACATGCCCCTTTGTAACAAATGTCCACACCCTATAATTTCATCAGTTGTATTGATGGACTCATTTGATAAGTGAAGTCCTAATCTAAACTCTCCCACACCAATACACATATGTAGTAGATGTTGTTACTATTAATAGAATACTTATTTTATAAATGAAGAAACTAAAGCCCAGAGAGGTAAATAGTATTACCAATGACCTAGGCTCAAAACTTTGGAAATATCTCTAACTCTTTCCACATTTCTTACCTGTACATTCACTCAAATTTCACATTCCACCAATCTTATGACTTATTACTCTGGCAGTGAGTATTCTTTACATCCCAGCCCTGCCCCTACTTCAGGACCTAATTACCTTTCATATAGACCCTCCTAGACAGTCTTACCATTTCTAGCCCTGCCATATTGTACTCTATCCTACATAATACTGCCATACCATACATCTTACTAATGTGCGATTAAGATAATATACTTGTCTGTGGACACAATCTTCCTATGCTACACTAGACACAATCCCAATTCCTTAGCTTAGCATTCAAATCCCTTCAGAATCTGGCTTCAATCTGTCACCCTTTCATATACCTGCCACTCTGCATAAATAGGACTAAACAGAACCAGTAATTATTCCCTGAAGGTATTCCCTACTTTCTTGCCACTGGGTCTTTGTTCTCATGTTTTGTTCAGCTATTTACTCCCCTTAGTGCCAAGCCCAGCATCTTACACGTAATAAGCCCTTAATAAAAGTATTTTTTAAATGAATGAACTCTGATCCAGTTTACTGCATTACTGATATTTTTTTTTTCCTATTCCCTCTGTTGCTGTCATTGAACAGCTTACCTGCTGGCTATTTCCCAGACCTTTCTACACATTCCTGACTTTCTGATTTCTCCATGCTATATGATATGTAAGTTAACTGGAAAACTCCCCATTTCTTCCTGGGCCAGACTATTGTTTTAATCCTTTATCAAATCCTTATGGAAATGTACTTCCCTTCCCCAAGACGTTAGGGTCTCTTCCCCAAGTAGATTCTACTTGCATTATTATCCCCACCCCACCCCCATCTCCAAAACTGGGAGGAAAACACACACACACACATCAAGAAATATGATTTTTTCTTAGACTTTGGAATGTTTTCACTTGATGTGACTTCTGTTGCCCTTTACTGGAATAAGGGACATTGTGTATGTGTTAAGCTCTAATGTGACTATATCTTTTTACTATGGAATAATGTAAGGGGTGAGAAGATGGGGAACTTTTTAACCCTCCGGCATTCCAGTGACTAAGAGTATCACATGCATTATTAAGGTCTATTTCAGTTTGAATCTGGTATTTCAAAGTCTCTGGAATCTAAATGAAAAGTCAAGCTACCCTAACAGATATTGTCATCTTTAGAGTGGGATTTATTCTATTATGGCATAGTTAGATAGACAAGTTAGCTGATCAAAGTAGATCAATGTGTTGGTGGATGTAAATATTTTCTGTTTCTTTGGATCACATCCAAATTTCAATAATCCCCTAGAATAGATGGAAGCTGCCTTGGGGCCCAGTTTCTTTAGTTTGCCTCCAGACAAACCAGATTCTCCCAGACTCAGAACCCAGGAGGTCAGCCCAGGGCAGCCTCATATTCCCATTTCTGAGGAGCCCAATGGAGCTAGGAATGAAGTCCAAAATCAATACAGAATCACAGAATGTTTTAAACAAGAAACCATGGTAATTAAATCTCAGAATCCCAGAGTTGGAAAGGACTTTGGAGGCTGTCTACTTTAACTCTTCTTTCTACAGTATATTCCACAGCCTTTGATTAAAGATCCCCAGTGAGAATGACTTCAATCTCTCACAAGATAGCCAATTTCAATTTTGGCACGTGCAAAATATTCAGAGATTTTTTTTCTCTTGAAGTCGAACTGAAATATCTCTCAAAATTTCCATTTGTTGTTCTAGTTCTCTTCTCTGGAACCCAGAACACATGTAATCCTGCTTCCACGTGAGATCCTTTCCAATATTTGAAGGTATCGATCACGATTTTTTCTTTCCCCGTCAGACTCCATGTTCCCAGTTCCTTAAACCCTCAGATGGTATGATTGCAAAGCCCTTCACCATGCTGTTGATGTTCCCCAATATACTCCCCAGATTATCAATGCCTTTCCTAAAACATAATGCCCAGAACGGAACACAGTTCTTCAGTTCTAGTCTACCCAGAGCAAAGTAATATAGAAACAGTACTTCCTTATTTCTGGAAGCCACAGTTTCCTGAATCTAAATGATATTGAACTAGAGTTTTTAGCCACTGTATCACACTGCTGATTATGCCTGGTAGATTACACAGAAGGCTCATGAGTTATTTGAGAGAAGACTTGGTAGATGCCAGACATAGCACATAATCTATGTCTGCTTCAATTACCTCGTCTGTAAAGTAAGGATAGTAATAGTACTTATTTCTCAGGGTCGTTGAAATGACCAAATAAGATATGAATAAAGTGTATTCAAAACTAAAACTGATACATAAATGCTGATTATAATGAGGAAGATGAGGATGACAAGCACCAATAACATTACAAAAGCAAGATAGATTGTATTTTTTACAAATAGTTAATGTCTTATTACTGGCTTTATCCCTGAATGAGCTGCCAGTATACAGTTAAACCGTATAATTGTCAGACTCAAGATCAGAATTAGTAAAGAGCATGAAGATAGAATAATAATGAGAAATATATGGGTATGATAGAAAAAAACTCAATAATGTATTATTTAAACAAGTAATTGAAAGTAAAAACAGAATTTGGCAATTTAATGATATCAACACCAACTATAATAATTTTATTTAGAAGTTTAACTAATGTAAATTAATTGCCACAACAAGGAGTCCAAAAGAGTCCAAAAAACCCTTAGTCAGCAGTTAATTCTCTTGCCAAATGGATAGAGATGGCTGCCAAAGGCAACAGTAGGTTAGAATATAAACTCATTAATAAAATCCTACAAAGAATCATGATGAACTAATACAAATAGCATCATCTTATAAGGTGGAAATGAAGGCAGAGAACAACACAAACAGTTTAAAGATAGCCAACTAGAAAAGTCTTCCCGAGGTCATTTAAGAATTTAAAGGGAGTAAAGACAACAAAAAAAGAAAAATGGAAAAGACATAAACATTGTTTTAGCATACAGTTTTCTCCAAATGGATATGGAACTATCATTTTTGGACTCAAACATCATGGTACTATGGCTTATAGGGGAGGTGAAAATGTCATTAAAGATAACAAACAGCAAAACAAAACAAAAGCAAATACAAAAAAAAACCCCACTGGATTATAACAAGTGTATTTAGAGGAGAAGAGTGTGGAAGGTATTGAAATAGTGAGATCTGACTTGTCAGTATACAAGGAATCTAAAAGAAAGGGAAGGTAACAAAAACATAGGAAAAAATTGAAAACATCTTAATACCAGAGGAAAACTACAAGTACAAGGAAATCATCAATGACTACAAATCTATGGACTTACTGTCCCATCTATGTAAAATATGTGTAAGAGCCATCTATAAATGAGTAGAGGCCATCTTCAATGAGGGTATTAGTAGGAAACAAGCAGACATTCACAATCTATATATCTTCACCACTTCAAAAAATGTGAAAAAATATAGAGGGTATAATATCCCATTGTGGTTTGGTTGGTTTTTTTTTTTTTGTTTTGTTTTGTTTTCGTTTCGTTTTTTCACAAAGGATTTGATTCAGCAGAGCAAAATACCATCTTCTCAGCTCTTTTTCAACATGACGACCCTCAAACATAAATCAAAGTCATTCAAGATTCCTTGGAAGATATATTAATAGAAATAACTGTTCATTGACCCCCTCACCAGAAATATCAGGTGAGCCATAGAAAAAGGAGATGTATGGTTGTCAAAAGTATTCACAAGTGTGATGGAAGAGAACCAGTTGAAGAAATAATTCCTGTGGATAGTGAGATACTGCAGATGTTCCTCCCGACTTCCTTTAAAGAGGGCAGAAACTGGATTTTGAGGCTTATTCCACTCTTTATCTATTTCCCTGCCTGGTTTTTTCAACTTCACGGAACAAGATACCCCATGCTAGATACCTCTGGCATTTTGTCTCTTTTCCTGATTTCCTGCCATATTTTGTGTGTTGTCTCCCACTGTTACATCATAAACTCCTTAAAGGCAGAAACTGTCTTTTTTATTAATGATATCCCCAGCATTTAGCACAGTGGTAGACACAGAGTAGATATTTAATAAGTGTTTATTGGATGGATTAGACTGGACACTACTGTGAAAATTATATCATTCTGTAGAATATTATATAACTGCCTGGAAATTATATTGTAATCAGTTTAAAAAATTTGGCTTGATCATCTACATAGGAAAGATCAAGCAGCAAATAGCAGTCTATTGTCCAGATTACAACATGAATGCAAAGAGATAAACTATGGTTAAGGAATTGGGCCCAAAATTGAACAAAAGGCAAAGAGTGGGCTGAATTGCCTTTGAAAAATTGCAAAGCTTCTTTAATAATCCCAAGCTTCCTACAAAAGCTAAACCCTATATTTTTAATGCCGACAGTCAAATGTTGATGTGTAGTAGTGAAATGGAATACAACAACATCCAAAGAATTAAAAAATGTGGAGTGTAATGGATAAGTGCCTATTAGACATGAGCAGTTACAAAATACATACAACAATCAGGTCTAACATATAACCAAGGAATAGTTTTTAAGGAGAGCCAGAATAAAAGATTCCACTGAGGAAATGTATGCTAGGAAGAGAAGATGGATGAACAAGGATGAGAGGCAGTAAGTAGACAGTAAGAGTGTTGCAGTGATATGCTTACAATGTCCAGAGAAAGTGAGTAAGGACTCCAGAATGTTGGATGGACCATGTGCAATGAATTCATGAAAGGAGATGCATAAAAGTCACATGGGATGGGCAAGCATAGGTAAGTTGCAATCTGCATCAATAAAAGAATGAGGTTAAAGTTACCTATTAGTATTATATAATAGTCTTATCTCAAGTGTTTTGTCCAATGAAACTGAGATCTTTTCCACAGGAACCATTTAATCATAAATCCCCATCTTAGACTTATGAAATTGACTTTTTGAAACAAGTATAATTCTTTATATAGAGGTATTTAGGTGACACAGTAGATAAAGCCCTGAGCCTGGAATCAGGAAGACCTGAGTTCAAATCCCCCTAGACACTTACTAGCTGTGTGACCCTGGACAAATCATCTAACTTCTGCCTCCATTTCCTCAAATGTAAAATGAAGATAATAATACCACCTACCTCCTAGGCTTGTTGTGAGGATCTAATGAGATAATGAAAGCACTTAGCATGGTATCTGGCTCATAGGAAGCACTATGTAAATGCTTCTTCCATTTCTTTCCTCCCTACGTCTGTCTACATTGCATTTTATCTTATTAGGTTCAACCTAATCTTACGGCTTTTCAGGTTCTTTTTGGATCCAGATTATGTGTTAGTTATCCCTCCAAGCATTGTGTCATTTGCAAATTTGATAAAGCACGATTTTATTCAAGTTGTATATTTGAGAGTATTACATGCACAATACAAAGTGCAATACTATAAACCAACTAATATTAAAAAGCAATGACAATATCTCTTCTCCATCAATTCACACGCCGTCTCTTCTGCCTGAAGTGCATTTCTGCTTCATCTACACTTTCTAGAGTTCTTATCTTCCTTTGAGTCTCAGTTCAGGTGCCACTTGTTCCTTGATGCTTTCCCTGATTCTATACCCCACATCCTACATAAGCTATTAATGTTTCCTCCCTTCCCAAATCTGCTTAGAATTTTTTCTCTGTCTGATGTCTCCTTTGATCCCTTCACTCTCAATCCTGTATTATACTAAGGTATGTTAATACTGTTTGCCACAAGGAGAATATCACTGAGAGTAGGAAAATATATAAATATATGTGAATATGCATAAATATACATATATTTATATAGATATGTGTGTACATACAGTCTTTGAAACTGAAGATCCGTCAAAGGCAAACAGAAAAGCATATGTGAGTGGGGGCAGACTAGTATCATTGACAAACAAAGGATTAGACATAAAAAACTCTAGAAAAGCAACTAGAAAAGAAATGATTGACTAAAAAATAAGATAGGCTGGGCACACAGCAAAGTTGAAATTTATCTGAGGAATGGCCTGAATGCTCCATCAGTATCCTCTCAATAGTAGGAGAATATGCAGAAGGCCCAACCAGTGCAGTAGAATGCCATTTTGGGCATTCCTGCATAGAATGGGCAGATATGGAAAGATGGGCATCAGCATTATTAGAGGGAAGGCCCATGTTCATGAGATCCCAGATCCATTTATGTACTACCATGTTCCCCGTACCCAAGTATGTTGAGTCTTGCACAGAGTATGGACTGAATAAATGTTTGTTCAGTTCAGTTGGAACTCTTAATAGGCATCACATCGATGTTTAGCTTTGTTGGTGGAGGTTATATTTCTCTTTTCCAGAATGGATTTTAAAAAAAAAAAGAAAAAAAACTTCATTCCACACTTCTTAAATGAAAAAGAGAGGAAGATTCACAAAGTGATGGTGTACTTGAAAAGCCCAATTTCATTAAAAGAAAAGGGATTCCCAAGGAAACAAAATATAGCATAACAAGACCTGAAAGAAAGGAAGAGCCCTCTTTAAAAAAAAAAAAACTTGGCTTACAGTGAAAATAGCTATAGAAGCTATAGAAGCTTCAAAAAGGGAAATATATATATCTTTCCTTCAATGAAATGGTCCCCCATTAGTGAACCTTGAGAGGGCCATGGTTAGTTTCCTTTTAGCTTTTAAGTCACGTACCTGAATGATCTCTCAAGAAGGCAATTGTTAACCAAAAACAAATAAATAAATAAAAGTTTAAAAACAGAAGGCAATCATTGAAAGTATAGGCAATTCCTTGATGTATCAAACACCTAATGAATGCTAGATTTCTATCACAGGAAAATTTGACTCAAATGTCTCACTAATCATCTCCTTTCAGTTCCCTGTGATTCAAGAAAATAATAATAACTGGAAGTTATATAATATTTTACATTTGCAAAACAATTTCCATAGATGACCTAAGTTGGGCCTTACAATGACCCCAATGACAAGTACTACAGGTTATCTTTATAGAGGAGGAAACTAGCTTGGAGAGGTTATATAACATGTCCAGGGTCTCACAGCCACTGACTCCAAGTCCACCATTTTATCTACTGTGCTCCCTTTTTGCAAATTATTGTTCCTAATATAAAATACAAATTCTACTACCTGAGTTTTCAAGCCCTTCAAAATTGGGCTTTAATACATCTTTCCAGATTTATTGCATCTTTCTTCCATAGTGCATTCTATGTTCCAGTCAAAGTGACCTCCTTCTCTTCTCCATATGTGCCATGGCATCTCCTGCCTTTTGCACAGATCATCACAGTCCATGCCTGGAAATCACTTTCTCCTTCTTCAAACCCCTAGTACCCTCCAATGTTTAATTCAAGAACCATTTCTTTCAAGAGGCTTTTCCTGAACCCCATAGTTATCACTTCTTTCTGGCCTACTCCATGCTTCTATAAAATCTTTGTATTTATTGGTATATATTATGTATTTACCTATCATTTTATATCATATTTTCCCTCAGTGGAATGTAAACATATTGAGGGTAGGGCAGGGACTATTTCATGAGAAACAACCCATCCATCTGTAATTTCTTTATCTTTATTTGATAAGTGTTTTATATTTGTCATTGCATATGATGTTTTTCCTCAGTAGATTTAAGTGTCTTGAAGGTAAAAAAATATTTCATTTTTTCCCCATCTATTGTATAAAAAAAACAATAGTAGGTTTAGGGGCTGGAACTGTGATTTTTTTGGTACTGGGAACTCTCAAGTGAGTAAATTGCCTCTAATAATGCAGGTCACCATCTTCTCTGCAACTTAGAAGCTTAGAAGAAGGGTTCATAATCCAGGGTCCATGGATAAATTTCAGGAGGATTTGTAATTTTTTTTGAATTGATAACTGTATTTCAATTTAATTAGTTTTATTTGTAATTCTATGTGTTTTATTTTTATGCAGTTAAATAGATTGTTCTGAAGAGGAGCCCGTGGCCTTCACCTGATTGCCAAAGAGATCTGTGATGAAAAGAAAAAGGTTAGTGCTGTATGAATGGAACTTGCCCAGCCTTCCACAATCTGTATTAGAGACAGAACTTAAATCCAGGTCCTCCTGGCTTTGAGGTGAGTTCTCTATCCACTGTACTGTACTGTACTTTCTCTCAGTAGTAGCCACCTAATAAATGCTTTCTGAGTGGAATTAAATTAAGCAAAGAGTTGCTGATGGAGTTAGTCTTCAGTCCTACTTGTGATAGGGGCTATTAAAACAGAATGTGGTTTAAATGTGATCTCCAATGGAGCAATTAGCCAGGGCATGCAAGCCCTGATCTGCACTAAGCATCTTGTTCCAGCCCAACTGGAGGTCAGATTGAGGGAGAAGCCCCCATGATGAGCTAAATGACAAGGACCCAAAGTGCCTGGAGCAGGGGGCCTGCATTTCTCCTTCCCCACTTGCAATAAACTGGCTCTCTTGCTTTCAGTCCTCAATGGGGGTGAATATAGATTGGTTTTCTATTTAAGCCTAATGTGTACACTACCCCTACTGGCTCACTATGCTCTTCTTGCAGGGGGTAGAACAGCAGGAGACCAATTGACCACTTTTAGCACTCGTTTCTTGGCTCTGTTCTTCAATTTGAGCAGATGAGAATGTCAAGCTGTTGGGAGGGAAGTGGGAAATTCAATGCTGGGAATCATGGGACCAGTTGGAAAACACATGTTTGTCTTTTGATCTGTCTTGTGTTACCAGTAAACAAAAAAGAACGAAGTCAAAATAATTTTGGCTCAGTGATGAACTAGAGTGAGCTAAGGCAGACAGCAAAGACCTAGACTGATGATAAAATAAATTTAAAAATGAAGATGATCAAGGCTGGGCTCCAAGGTCTTCCTCAAATACAGTGAGATGCAACAAATTTTTTGTTTATTTTTAGCTTCTAAGTTGTTTTTCATCAGGAAAATTAAAAGATTTTGGAAAAACAATCAAAGTGGAAGTCATCCAAAAATAAACAAACTACTTTTCTGCCACAAGGACTTGAATAATACTTTGAAATAGAGCTATGATTTTATCAGTCTCAAGATAGCAACTCATCTAATAGTGTCTAGAAAGTTGTTTGAGGAAAAGGAGTCTAAGAAATGTATCCATGGTTACACTTTTAGTAAGGTATAGACAAATTTCATTGTGTTCAAGATTCTGAAACCCTGCTTCAGAACTCTGAGTACAAGTGATCTACCAGCCTTAGCTCCAACCTCATCAGTAGAAAAGATCACAAGTATATACCACCACACCCAGCTAAAAGATAAAACAGTAATATTTCTACAACCCTTCAAACTTGTTAATATACGCAGAGATTGGAAATTTGGAATGTAGACATAATGATCTCACAAAGTAGGTAGGTGCAAGTGTTGGAATGGAAGAAACTGAGGCTCAGAGAGGTTAGGGTCTTTCCACTATCCTGTTCTATACTTCTTTGAAAGACCACAAATATCTGGGCAAAGATTTGAACCCACAGGTCCCTTAAGCACAATCCTGTATCCACTTTCATCCTCTGCCTAAACATACCCCAAGCATGACTGCTTGTATTTAGGCATGTTCTGGAGCCAGCTCTGCTTTATAGAAGCCAATTGTTATCTTTCCAATGTGCACATTTACACCTTGGAAGTGCACAGATGCTACAAAGCAGGACTTGATTTACTCTTTTGTTGATTGTCGACTTAATAAAGTAATGAGGAAAATATTAATAATGCAGATGAACCTTAAATGCATGTTCTACATACAATTTTTTTTTCCGGCAGACTGATTGTTATACATATGCCAGCCTGCTCCTACTTGTATTCACTACAAAGTCTTCTTTCTTCTTGTGTTTGTATTTATGCCTTTCTGCTTGTATTTGTATTCACAACACTTAGAGTAGCACATGAACATGTATGATTCTCTATGAGTGGCTCCCTTAACAAGAGTCTTGAACTTCAGTCAACGAATCATCAGCCAGAAAGGCAGTCATTGGGTACCAATAAGGGGGATATCTGTGTCCTCTCAGAAAAGAGCTAGGGTGCATATTTACTTCCATGGAAAGTGCCAATCTTTGCCAGTTTGACAAAGGTCTGCAACCTATAATCTCATTAAAGTGATTGAGCTGGACTGTCAGAAGAGCATGGCTCTGGAGACAGAAGACCTGAGTTTGAGCTGGGTGGAATAGTAGATACAGTACTGTAGTTGGGGTGAGAAAGATTTGAGCTGAAATCCTCCCACACTTTCTAGCTTTGTGATCTTGGACAAATCAATCAATCTGAGTCTCAATTTCCTTCTCTATTAAACGAGTTGGAGTAGATGTCCTTTAAGGTCCCTTTCAGCTTTAAGTATTTGATCTTATGATCATGTCACTTAAATTCTTTTGTTCTCAGTTTCTTCATCTATAATATGAAGGAAGGGAATACTCAACATCTTCTCAGTTCCCTTCCAGGCCTAGAGCTTGAATCACCCCCTCCCTACAATATATTTTTGTTTTTATTATTTTAGATTATGGAACTGAAGGCATGCATCATTTGGACACCCTCATGTGATGTATCCCAGGGCTCCTAGTGTGGTAGTGAACAGCATGGGCTGAATGAGAGGAAGGAGGGCACCCATTAGAAGGTCCAACACTTTGCCCAAAGGGTTCAAGTCCTCCATCTGACACTTCCTCACCATCTGTGACCATAAACATTTCATGGCCTCAGGCATCTCTCAAACATTACAAATTACAGATAAATTCTGAAGTTTCATCAGTGGAAAAAATTCCCACCCAGAGAGTTCCCAAGATGGGTAAAATCATGGCTGTGGATTACAACAAAAACTCAGCCACATCAACAGCTTAATTTTTAATGTTCCTTCATAATTATCACCCCCTATGCCTGACAACCTTGAGCCTCTTGCTTTGTTTTGCTTTATTTTTGTTTATCTTATTTTTTTTTTTGCCTCTGGGAACCAAGTTTCTAACAATAGTGTTGTCAGAAGACCATATTCTCCTTTAAACAGAGTCACAGCTATCTGCAGACTACAGAGTCAATCACTGTGGGGAAAGCAAAGAAAGAATAAGAATGAGTCTCTATCCTCAAAGAGCTCTCCCTTCTCCACCAAGAAGGTTCAGGGTGGAGAGAAATGCACAGACAAAAATTTAAGTCTGAATCTAAGTCAGAATGTGACTGAGGTCCCCAGAGGCACTGGCACAGTCAACTGTGGGGGAATTTGGATATGGGAAATATCAGTCAGGTACAGGTAGAATGTAATTTTTAGATTAGGCATCATAAATAAAGACAGGAGAGGAGAGAGGGAATGATAATTTATCAAGTGCCTACTATGGCCCAAGTATAGTGGATAGAGTGCTAGATTAAGTCAGGAAGATCTGAGTTCAAATCCACCTCAGAAACTTGCCTGTGACATCAGGCAAGTCATTTAACCTCTGTTTGCCATGAAAGGAGGAAACAGAAAACCACTCTAGTATCTTTGCCAAGAAAACACCATAGACAAAAGTCCACAGGATCACAAAGATTTGGACAATGCCTGAAATTATTGAATAATACCAACAAACAACATGGTTCAGGAACTGTGTTAAGTACTTTTGAATAAAGATTATGTTATTTGATCCTCACAACAATTCTGAGAGGTAGGTGCTGTTATTATCCCCATTTTTACAGTTAAGGAAACTGAGGAAGGCACTGATTAAGTGATATGTTCAGGGTTGCACCACTAGTAAGTGTTCAATGATGGATTTGAACTCAATTCTTTCTGGCTCCAGGCTGAGCACTCTACCCACGGGGGATCTTGGTCTGAGCCCTGAATAATATATCAATATTTACAATATTATCAAGAAATCCAGGTCGGGGCACAACAAGAGAAAACATTCAATACGTCAATAAAACACTTTGAAAGGGCACAGAAGAAAACAAACAAGCTCGAAAGGGGACATCAGAGGAGTGTTTTGATCGCTACCTTGCTAAACTAAATATACCCTTTTTTAAAAAAAAAGGAATAAAAAATTAAAAAATTAAAAAATGGAATGCTTTAACAGAAATTCATGGTTTCATATATGATGTTGTTATTGTTGTTGTTCAGTCAAGTCTGACTCTTCATGATCCCATGCACTATAGCATGCCAGGCTATTGTCCACTGTCTGCCAAAGTCTGTCCAAATTCATGTCCGTTGTTTATGAGACTATCTATCTATCTCATCCTAGGATGTCCCGTTCTCCTTTCGCTTTCAATCTTTCCCATCATCAGGGACTTTTCAAATGAGTCCCATCTTCTCATTATGAGGCCAAAATATTTCAGTTTCAGCTTCAGTATTTGACTTTCCAGTGAATAACCTGAATTAATTTCTTTAAGTATTGACTGATTTGATCCCCTTGCTGTCCAATGGACTCTCAAAAGTCTTCTCCAGAACCGCAATTCAAAAGTGTTAATTCTGTGGAACTCAGTTTTCCTTATTATCTGACTCTCACAGACATACATTACCACAAGAAAAACCAAAGCTTTGACTGTATGAACATTTGATGCAAAGTGGTATCTCTGCTTTTTAATATGCCATCCAGATTTGCCATAGCTTTCCTTTCAAAGAGCAAGCATCGTTTAATTTCATGGCTACCGTTGTCATTTGCTGTGATCTTTCAGCCCAATTAAATCTGACACTGCTTCCATTTCTTCTTCCTCTACTTACCAGGAAATGATGGGACAAGTTGCCAAGATCTTGGTTTGTTTTGTTTTGTCTTGTTTTGGTTTTGGTTATTGTTGTTGTTGCTAAGCTTCAAACCAACTTTTACACTCTCCTCTTTCACCCTCATCAAGAGACTTCCTAATTCCTCTTCACTTTCTGCCATCAAAGTGACATCATCAGCATATCTGAGATTGTTGATATTTCTCCCAGAAACTTTAATTCTAGCTTTTGATAACTTAAAAGAGGTTTCATATACAATCCTCTTTTAAGTTATCCTTTGCGTATTGAAATTCTTTGCATGTGTTGATGATTGTTAATAGTAATAATATGTTTTGTTTTGCCAAGCCAAAAAGACTCCCAAGTAGAGGCAGAGTGGGTAGAGTGCCAGACGTGGAGTCAGGAAATCCTGGATTCCATCCCAGCCTCAAATATTTGCCTTTCTGAACCTCACATTCTTTACCTATACAGTAAGGACAATCACACTTGATTATAAAGGTCATTTGGGGACTTGAATGAGACAATGTTGTTAAAGTGCTTTGAAATCCTTAATGTGTTACGTAAATATCAGTTACTATTATTGTTGATGAAATATGAAAAGAACAACCTGATAGAAGGAGTACAATTGCATTAGGGAATAAATGATAGCTAAACATAGAGGTGATGTCAGATCATCATCATCATCATCATCATGAAATGTTTGTTAATTAAGTGTACATACTAGATTCTGAATGGGGAATGTCTTGAAAGCTAAGCTGAATTTGTACTTTATTTTCTGGGCTAGTATTCTTTAAAAATTTTTGATTATCCTCCCCGTCAGTTAAAAAAAAAGATTAAACACACAATATCAATATTTGCATATTAATCAACTAAAATTTGTTAAGTGCTTACTATATGCCAGGCACTGTGCTAAATGCTGGGGAGGCAAACAGAGGAAAAAAAAAAAAGGATAGCTTTGGCTATCAAGTACCTCACAATCTAAGTATTTATAAATTTTCTACATGTAGTATATAATAAGTAAATAAATAAAATAAATAAAAATAAGTAATTAAATATATAAGTAAATAAATTTTCTACATGTAGTATATAATAGGTAAATAAATATATAAGTTAATAAATTATAATGTTATATATTGGTATATATTATAATATTATAACATAAAATTGCAACATGTATATTATATAATTTGAAAAAAATATAAACTTGAGATGTTTATATAAAAAAGAAACAGTATTTGGTCCTTTTTGTCAATAGGAAGCCATTGAAGCCTGTTGAGTAGGGAAGTGATATAGTTAGGCTTGAACTTTAGAAAAGTCACTTTTTTCTCCAGCAGATTAATGGTCAAAGAAAGGATATGAAGAGGCAGTTCTCAAAGGAAGAAATATAAATTTTTAATACATATGAAACATTTTCCCACATTTCTAATAATTAGAGAAATACAATTAAAAACAACTCTGAAGCTTCACTTCATATCTATTGGGTTGGCAAAAATGACAAAAGGTGGAAATAATCAATGTGAGAGCAGTTGTGGATCAACTAGTAAATGGATGTTGATGGAGCTATAAATTGTTCCAGCCATTCTGGAAAACAATTTAAATTGTACCCAATAAAGTCACTTAACTATGTATACCTTTTATCCAAAGTCATACCAGTATTGCTCCAATGACACAAAGGATTGAGGAAAGAGGAAAGGACCATGTATACAAAATATGTTTATAGCAGTTCTTTGTGCAGTGGCAAAAAAAAAAAAATGGAAGCTAAGGGAATGTCTGTCATTGACAATGGCTGAAAAAATTTCAGCATATGAATGTAATGGAATATCACTATGCTGTATGATAACAAGAAAGCAATCACTACAGAGAAACCTGGGAAAGTTTACATGAACTGATGCAAAGACAAATGAACAGATCCAGGAAAACAACTTATACTATAACTTTGTAAAAAAAAAAAAAATTGAAAGATTTAACTGACCAATTTAGGGATTAACCACAACTCAAGGGAGCTGATGATTAAGCATGTTGTCCACCTCCTGATAGAGACAGGTGATGGCCTCAAGCTGTAGAAGGAGATATACATTTTTGAACATGGCCAAAGTTTGGGTCAGTTTTCCATGACTATAGTTATTTGTTACCAAGGTTTTATTTCTTTTTATTTTTTGTTCAGCAGAGGCTGGAGAGGGGGATAATGATAACGGCAAAAAGAAAAAAAAAGTCACTGGTACACTTAAAGAAAATGCAAAAAGAAATCAGAAGGAAATCCAGAATCAAATGCAAACAAGCGAAAGAATTTTTTTTAAATAGTATGTTGAATGTGTTATATGCCTTTTACAAAAAGTATGTAGTTTTTAATAGATTTACAAATTCTTACATAATTATAACTTTTGTTCTGCTATGTATAGAGATACAGATATGTGGAAATGTTGTTTTTTTCCTTTGATGTCTGAGTACATAATAAAATAAAACTATTTATTTACAATAACTAAAAAAGTAATGGCAGCTGAGTGGAAGATGTATTGGAAATGGGAATTTCAGTCAAGGAAATCAATTAGGAGGCTATTGCAATATTTCTAGTCAGGGTTGATGAGGGCCAATGGTGGTGGCTATGCGAATAGAAAACTGAAGGATACAAGAGTTGTCCTAGAAGAAGAAATGTCAATATTTGGAAACTGAATGGGTATGGGGGTGAGTTGTGCAGGATGACACCAAGGTTATGAACCTGGGTGAGTGAAAGGATGGCAGGACCTTAAGCAATAAGAGGTAGGTTTGAGAAGAATTAGGTTTTATGGAAAGGATAGTGTAATGAGATCTATAATGCAGATTGCAATCCATCCATGACTGCTTATCCTGTAGAACTGTAATCAACAAAAACAAAAAGTGGTGGGAAAAGAATATTATTGCAAATCACTCTAGAATAGGCTTGCATGCCTATTGGAGTGGGCAGTTTGGTGCTTTAATGAGTAAAAGCAATGGGGTGGGTGTAGTGGAAACAAACTCAGTAATTGAATAGCACTTGGTGGGTTGAATTTAACAGGATTTTCCACCCTCTGAATTAATTATGCACATGAGTCATGCCATGGTCTTCCAGGGAATGGAACTCCCAATTTGGAGGTATCTGCTCTAGCCAATGGGGAACCATCGACACTTTCTGATCCATGGAGGGAAATGTTGCAAAAAAAAAAAAACCAACAAACTGTTCAGGAAGTTCAGACCTATGATTATAGTTGTCTTCATGTATTTGAAGGGTTGGATCATGGAAGAGGGATTCTTTTCTGACTTTTCCCCAGAGGACAGAACTTAGAGCAATGGGTTGAATATTCAAAAAGGCCAGTTGATCTTCTTGCTAGGCAGAAAAGAGAATGTCCTAGCCATTATCTCCACCCAAAAGTAGAATGGGCCATGTACAGCACCATCTAGTAGCTTTTCCCTTCACTTTAGGTTTTCAAGCAAAGGTCAACTTTAAGATTAATAATGGGTCATTTATAATAGCATCTTTTTTTTTCTTTTTTACAAAATAAATTTATTTATTTTTAGTTTTCAACATTCACTTCCATAGGATTTTGAGTTCTAAATTCTCTCCCCCTCCCCATGATGGCATGCAATCTGATATTGGCTCTACGTATACATTCCTAAATAATATCACTTTAAGGTTTCCAAAGTATGTTATATTAATTAGCTCATTTGATCCTTTTGACGACCTCATAAAATGCTTTTGTCATGTCCATTTTACACCTAGAATATGTCCAAGGCAAGATTAAAACCCATGTCTTCCTGACTCAAAGTCTAATATGGCATCCGCTTTGCAAAACTGCTTCTAAGTAGATGACCTAAAATCCTTTCACTACAAATTGGAGTAGGCAGAGAGTAAAGGGAGGGAATTGGGTCAACTGGCTAAGCACAGGATTTGGAGAACCGTTAGGCATAAGGTATGAGGCAGAGTGATGAATCACGTATCTCAAATGTAGTTATATCTTGTCTTTAGGCCACATATTTTGTTCCCTTTAGAATTCAAGCTCAGTAAATTCCACTTTGAAGACATCTGAATACCTACACTTGGAAAAAATGGAGAGTCGAAGTGTGTGGTAGAGTCAACTTTTCTCATTTGTTCCTTTTTTTAAGTGAAAAAAATTTGATGACCCCTGTAAACCTTATAAATCAATCATTGATTTTTTCCTTTCTATTTTTCTTTTTTGACTTTCAAAAGATGCAGCGCCAGAAGGCCTCAAAGATCTTCATATATCTATGAATCAGCATGAGCCCCATATACAGGCCCAGCATCCCTGATTAACTCAAATGGCCCAGGCCTCCTAACACAAACACTATTCAAGCAGCCAGAAGAGGAGAGGGACTTGATGGAAATCCTATGACACAATGACAAAACCAATCTATGGATACCTGGAAGGAAACTCAGGTACCAAGGTATTCATCATCTGACAAATATTCTTCAAGAACAAACCTGAAAGAGAAATAATGATGATAATACTGGTTTGCAGTGTGTTTCCATGGATGAGCTCAGAGGATTAGTATCTCCTGTTGGCTCAGCTCTACTCAGAGAATTCTGACTGTAAGAGACTGCCAGAGGGATCATTTCTTTGTGAGCTGGAAAGCAAGCAGAGATTATCTCATTTAGCAGATGGGGAAAGGGGGGCTCAGAGGGTTTTACTTTACTTGGTCAAGATCAACTCATTAATCAGTGGGACTAAATCATGGGCTAATAAAGCTGTGTCTCTATGGTGCCCAAACAGCCAATTGACAAGTGAAAAATTGAGTCAATGAGCCAGTTGTTTTATTCTACAGGATGACATATCTTTGGAATGACAGATAGTCTGTCTATATTACCCAGCTGTTTGGGTTACATTGTACCAAACAATGGGTATGACAACCCATTCCTCCTGCCAATCCTGTTCTCGTGCCTTGTTAGAAATGAAGAAAAGAAAAGACCAGGGTCATTGCACTGGGATCATTCTACTGATGTCTCTTTTAGCATTTGAACCACAACAGTTTAGAAGCCAATTCATTCTTAGGCATCCCTCAAAGTTAAGATACAGGATTACTATGGTCAACTGTAAGAGGTGTGTGTTAATCCCCAGTAGTATTCATCCACTTTAGTATTCTCACATTTACTGTCAATTATTAGAAAGACATACAACCTGAGAGCTTTTTTATTTTGCAAAGATTCATTGCCATCCATCTCTCTATTCCTTCATATCTATAGTCCCCTTTATAACAAGTATCTCCTAGAAGTTGGGAGTTGTAAGGACTGGAAAAAAACAAAGAGACATTGAAGTGGGACCATAATTTGAAGATATGTATTATCTAGTATATGGAATGAATCTTTAAGCCTTGACTTCTTGTTGGTTTTCCATCAAGAAATAGATAACATACAGAACATACTAAGCAGAGCAGAGCCCCATACTAAAGAAAAGCTCCATAATAAGATATTGTGGAGAGCAGCTAGGTGTTGCAACGAATAGAGAACCAAACATGGAGTCAGGAAGACTCATCTTCATGAGTTCAAATCTGGCCTTAGACACTTATTAGATATGTGACTCTGGGCAAGTCACTTAACCCTGTTTGCCTCCATTTCTTCATCTGTACAATGAGATGGAGAAGAAAATGGCAAACCACTCCAAGATCTTTGCCAAGAAAACTCAAATGGGATCAATGAATAGTCAGACACAACTGAAAAGACTGAACAATAACAAAACATTCTGAATTAAGAGAAACCTTTTTTTTATGCAGGGGTGGGGGAGCAGAAGGGAGCTTTATAGTATTTGATAATACTGGTTCTGGCATTTATTGCTTGATAACCCTTGGATTAGCTATTTAAACTCTCTGGGCCTCAGTTTCCTCCTCTTTTCATTAGCATCATCATTATCATAACCAATAGCTATATAGCACCTACTATGTGCCAGGCAGTATGTTAAACACCATACAAATATCTTGTTTGATCCTCACAACAACCCTGAGCAGTAGGTGTTATTACTATCCCCATTTTACAGATGAGGAAACTGAGGCAAACGGGTTAACTGACTTATCCAGGCTCGCACAGCCTGTAAGTGTCTGAGGCCATTTTTGAACTAACTCAGTTCTTCCTGACTCCAGGTCTGGTGCTCTATCTACTGCACCACATCACTGCTCCAACTGTGGATATCAGTCTCATAATCCTGAGGTCCCTATTAAGAAGCCTCAGATCTATGTTAGAATTATTGTTTTTATAAACAATGACTAGCACTTGGAGCTTAAAGTATCAAGAAAGCACAATTCTCTGAAATTAAAAGACACTGAATTATAATAATTTGGGATTTCTGACTCATGGAAAAAATTAATCAATGTTCTCCATTTTGCTTTGCCAAATTAGTAAACAGATAAAATATTCATTGAATGTGTTTTCTTCCATTCTGAATTTTAAGCCAACACAATTTTAGGTTTTTTTGCAGCAATATGGATGGTAGAGAGAGCTATGGAATCTGAGTTCTCATTCTTGCTGTTCAATTATTTTGCTAACCAGTCTCCAACAAAGTAATTCACCTGTCAGACCTCAGTTTCCTTTTTGGAAAAATGGATGGGTTGAACTAGATGATGGCTAAGTGGTGTAATGCATAGTGTTCTGGGCCTGAAGTCAGGAAAACCTGAGTTCAAATCTGCCCTCAGACACTTACTAGCTGTGTAATCCCCTGGGCAAGTCACTTAACCCTTGTCTGCCTCCATTTCCTCAACTGTAAATTGGGAATAATAATAGAATCTGTCTCCCATGGTTTTGTGAAGATGAAATGAGATAATATCTGTAAAGTGCTTAACACAGTGCCTGGCACAGAAAAAGCTTCACATAAATGTTGATTTCCTTCCTTCTAGTTTTCAAGTTCTATGATTCTATGAATAACCATCAATTTGATCAGAAAACATTTCTAATAGGTGTCAAGAATTTTTTTATTGTCACAATGGCAAAATCTGGGAAAATGCAAGGCCTCTATATTAGCAGGTCTTTTGGAAGCTGATAGGTAAAATAATCAATTAACATTTCATCTGTATAGTATTGCCAAGCCCTGTACCAGGTATTGGGAATACAAAGACAAAAACTAAGCAATTCCTGCCCTCAAGGAGTTTACATTCTAACAATAGAGAAACCTGAACATCCATAAATCTATACACAAAAGACAAACAGAAGGGATGATCATGATACTGGTGGTTTAGGGGGTCAGGAAAGGCTCATTTAAATTTAGGTGAACTTTTAAGAAACTATGGATTCTAAGCAGAGGAAAGGAGGTACATTTCAGGGAGAGGGAATGGTCTGGGTAAAGGTGCAAAGAAGGAAGATGGGATGTCATGTGTGAAGTAAATCTGAAGGACCAAGCCATGGAATGCACAGAAAGGAGTGATATTCAACAAGATGGGCACTGTGCTAACTGATTTAGAAAATTTCTCTACCTGAAAAAAAGAGGGATGGACACTATGATATCTAAAAGTCATTTCTAGGTCAATGGTTCTAAAAGTATTCTAATGGGATCATAGATTTAGAGTAAGACAGGACTTATCTGCCATCTCTAGATCTATGATCCCATTACTTTGGGCAAATCATTTAGCATCCCCAGGCCTCAGCTTCCTAAAGTGACAGCGTATAGAGCAGTGGGCCTTGCACATGGTAAAGACTTCTTCCTCTTTCCCTCCCTCCCTCCCTCTCTTCTTTCTTTCTTTCCTTCCTTCCTTCCTTCCTTCCTTCCTTCCTTTGTTTCTTCCTTCCTTTCTTCCTTCCTCTCTTCCTTTCTTCCTTTCTTCCTTCCTTCCTTCCTTCCTTTCTTTCTTTCTTTCTTTCTTTCTTTCTTTCTTTCTTTCTTTCTTTCTTTCTTTCTTTCTTTCTTTCTTTCTTTCTTTATTCCTTCCTTCCCTCCTTCCCTCCCTCCCTATAAAAGTGATTGGTCTCTATATGTGTATATATATGTATGTATATATACACATGTACATACATGTATGTATGTACACATACATTGTACACAGACATATACATTATATATGTATGTCCAAAGATTATATATAATGTACATGTATGTATATGTGTGTATGTATCATCACATCTCAGTACTCACCACAGGTGGAGTTCATGGACTCTGCATTCATGAAATCCAGCATGTTTTCTATTGACCCCCCTATCCATACCATCAAGAGTCTCTATCAAGGCTGTAAACTGATGAATTAGAGTAGACTCATAACAAAATGGTTCAGTCTCTTAGTCTTCCATGAAATTGGCAAGAATCAGAACTACAGTCCTGAGATCTGATTGAAAAGTATTTGAACCTAGCTAGTTTATAAAAAGGCATGGGGAATCTTCAGCCTAAAAAGGTTCTTTCTTTTTTTTCTTTTCTTTCTTTCAATTTTTGTTCTGTCCCTCTTTCCTTCCTTTTTTTCTTTTCCTTTTATTTTTGTTCTTTCTTTCCCTTTTTCTCTTTTTTCCTTCCTTCCTTTCTTTTTTCTTTCTTGTTTTTCTTTCTCCCTTCTTCTCTCCCTTCTTTCCTCTCTCTCCCTTCCTCCCTCCTTCCCTTTCTTTCTTTCTTTCTTTCTTTCTTTCTTTCTTTCTTTCTTTCTT
>NW_020954588.1:25694124-25701771 GCF_900497805.2 Vombatus ursinus | reverse complement strand
CTTTCTTTCTTTCTTTCTTTCTTTCTTTCTTTCTTTCTTTCTTTCTTTCTTTCTTTCTTTCTTCTTCTCTTCCTCTCTTTCTTTCTTCCTCTCTTTCTTTCTTCTTTTACACAGTCATGATAATGCCAAGAGGCCTGCTCTTTTACAGTCTCTCAGGGAGTTCTGCTCAGCAAGGCAGCTACAGGAGAATGAAAGCACCATGCTTTGGGGAAGCTGCATTTTGATGTCTGGAGCTGCTCTATCAGGTCACTCTGTTAAAGGTACAGTTCCTTCTTTGGGCTGTCCTTGTCTGCCTCTGTAGAGACGGTTTTCATTCCAATCCCTAGCTGCAGTGTTCTCCTTCTTAGTCAATATAGACAAATAGTATTAAATTAGAGGGGGTGGGGTGGGGGATGGGGCTGTGCAGAAAGCTTGCCACGGTGGTTTTTACCAGTGGCTGGGGGAGAAAATTTTAATCTGATATACAGAAGAAAGAGAAGGCAGTAATACACTATGTTCTGATAATTTCCAGGAGGGAATGTATAGATAAATAAGGGCTTCAAAGAGTCCTACACAGAAGGCTGCCAGCCAGTCTGTGTTTCTCCTTTAAAGGACTGTCTATTACAAGGCAAAGTACAAGAATGGTGGCTCTATCTCTAGAAGATGGGACGACCAAAGATTCTAATGCTACAAATGTTACTCTCCTTTGTTCTCTTCTTAAGACGTGTTCCAAATCCTCCAGTAGATGAAAACATGGTTAGGGATAGGATTAAAAAGGGGGTGAGGGTGAGGGGTGGGGCTTGATTTTGTTCTGTCTCCAATTTTAGATCACACAGATATTTTCCATTTTTCTTGCACAGAGTAAGAAAATATAAAATATCATCTTGACTTTCTTCAGGAAAATGTCAAACGGAGTTTCCTCTAACCAAACTCAATTTCCTTGCTTCACTTAGAGATGGAACTCAGCCCGAAACTTTATTCCCTTGACTAATACTAAAAATGGAGGGACTTTCTACAGCTGTCTGAGGTTGGCTTTCCAGTTCTACATTTTATTTTTTTAATGTACTGTTTCCTCGACATTGTTAGGTAAATCCCTGCTTTGTTTATTCCTGTAATTATTTTTCTTTATTTTTCTTTTTATTTGTTTGTTTCATTTTTAAGCCTGTGAGTGTGATTAGCCAAACTCTTTAAGAACTGCCTGTAATCTTACTTGACTGGAATTTTATCGAACACTGCTTGAATTCAGTGGGCCACTGCCTGAGACTAGGAAATCATAAAATTATAGATTTAGAGTTGGAAGAGATATTAGAAACCATCCAGGCTAAGCCACTCATTTATAAATGAAGAACTGAGGACCCTGAGAGGAAAATGTCTTACCTTGTTCTGTCACATGGATAGGAAGTCACAGAGGCTGGATTCGAACCTTAGGTCCCATCTACATCCTCTTGCTCCAGAGCCTGGATTCTTTCCATTATAAAATCTTGTCATTATTATGCAGAGATTCTCCCTGTACTAATGTTTGCTCTGCTATCCATATGCTGGATTCCTAGCACTAATACGCTTCACCTTTTCACTGCATATGAGCAGGATAAAGCAATGTTAGAGACCAAGCTCCCATCTTTGAGATATGAAGGATTCTTGCAAAACAAAAAGCATCATCTAAGAAAGAACTATTTATAGCTTTCTAGTCTGTGAAAAAAAAACAAAATAATTTATATAAATATATATAGATATTATAGTCAAGCCAATATAAAAATAAAATACTTTTAATGCTGACTAATTTATGGTTATCAATCCATTTATTTTTTTTCTCAAGAAATGTCCCCACAGTTATTCTAATATAGCCATAACTGTAATATGTTGCAATCTTTTTCTGTCATTTACTGGACTAAGTTTCCTTTTCTTTTAAACAGGGATAATAACAGCTCCCACCTCACAAGGCTATAACAAATAAGATAATATAAATAAAGTGATTCTCAAATCTCAAAACACTGTAAAAATGTTAGCAGAGAGATGGTGGTATAGAGTAGATAGACGGACTAACTTCAAGTCAAGAAAATCTTTATGAAAGACCTGTCTCTGATACATACATACTGTGAGACCTTGGGCAAGTCACTCAACTTTTCAGTGCCCCCAGGAAACTCTTTATTAACGTAATCCTAATAGGTAGCATTTACATAATACTTTAAATTACAGAGCACTTTATATATATTCTCTTTTGATCCCCACTGCTACCTCGTTAAGTAGATGCTATTATTATTTCCATTTTACAGTTGTACAAAATGAGACTGAAGAGAGATAAAAATGACTTAGCCAAGATCATAAACCTAATGAAGGATCTGAGGTAGGATTCAAACACAGGTCTTCCTCTTTCTAAGTCTAGTGCTCTATCCAACCTAGTGGCCTTCTTCAAAAGCTATACATTACTAAAGAGTTGAAGATTCATATTGGCAAAGGGTTTTTCCACAACAGGAACTCTACACGGAGTTCCTCTCTATGTACCTTCTATAGCTATACTAAGTCCCCACTTATTAGAGACAAGAAATACTTGTCTTTTTCTGATCAGCATGTCTTTTAGAATTGGAAATAAAATTGGATTGTAATCTACTAGAGATTTTACTTATTTGGTATTTCAATGGATCTATGATCTCATTAGGGTTGGTTCCCATTACTACCCATCTATACATAAATATCCTTTGTGATTCTTGCCCACAGACAGAAACTTTCTCATAGAATGTTTAAAATCTTCTGGATACCTGAGAAGTAGTCATATGTCCATCTCTTATCCTTTGTTTTCATGATGGGACCAACTCACCTACTTGTCCAAGTCATAGACATCTTGGAGGTTATGTTTTGATATCACTTTCTGCATCTAAGTCATCATGAGCAATATTTTGTAACTGATTTATGGCTACTCTATAGTTCTTTATTCCTTTGTACCCACAATTTTTACTTTTTGGAAATTATAATGTTCATGATTTATAGCCATATGGCATCAAAGGAAGAACACCAGTGTTTCAATAATGTGTTTTGTTGTTTTATTTTGTTTTGCATAAGGAAGTAGTTTGGGATATTTGAACATGTTGTGAGAAACCCCAAATGTATCAAACCTGTTCTCTTCCTCTTACTCAACTCTAGGTTCAATTAATTTTCCATCTGCAGCACCTGTACAAGAAAGATGTGTTAAAGAATCAACTCAACAGAGTATCCATTCAACGGGTAGACAGAGCAATGAATAGAGTACTAGGCCTGTAGTCAGGAAGACCTGAGCTTAGATCTGACCTCAGAAAACTTACTAGATGTATGATCTTGAGAAAGTCACTTAATCTCTGTTTACCTTAGTTTCCTCAACTGTAAAATGGGGATAATAATAGCACCCACCTCCCAGAGTTGTTGATAATGAGATAATATTTGTTAAAGTGCTTAGCAAAGTGTAGGTACTATTTAATGCTAGCTATTATTATTATTAACAGGATGTCGTAAACCAGGGCCATATAGTCCTCATAGACTTGTTTTATCCTGTATGCATTCATACAATGATCTTTTTGAGTAGCTGTGGAATACGTTGAAAGATCCTACAATCCTATGAAGTTTGATGCACACAGAAACAGGAGTATCATGTATTAAGACCTCAGTTTCCTCATCTATAAAATGAACTGGATAAGGAAAGGGCAAACCACTCCATTATCTTTGCCAAGAAAACCCAAATGGGGTTACAAAGAGTTGGACATGACTGAAACAACTGCACAGCAAAATCAATAGAGAATCCTTCTTGCATTTGTACTCTACCTAGGACATATACCATTACCTTTGGTGAGTGTATAAATCCATGTTGTAATGTCTTGCTTAATGTTGATAGGGAATTTCTGAATACAATCGTCTCTATGGTTCCCCTTATCATAGCACTTTGTATGATCTTGAGATATGCATTGGGACCACCTTGTTGGGGGACAGTGTTTAGGGCTGCGTTTTTTAAAAGAGACAAATTAACATGTGTAATCAACAAATAATAAATTTAGCACTATCTTTTATTATGTACACATGTTATTTAATTGCATTCTTTATTCAATGAGGAAATGACATTCTGTATAGAATCATTAGAGAAAGCTTATTCTTCCCTTCTCATGTTTTCATCTAAAATTGTCTCAATATGCAATTAATCAATTTTCATAACAGATGAGACAGTAAGTTAGTAATTGCTGATGTCTTCTCAGCCACTTTGTTATTGTTGTTGTTAGAGCAGAGGGCAGTAATAATCCCTTTCCTGGTGTGTTGCCATTCTTTTTATGTGGTCACCTCTTTGAGACAGATTGAAATGCATTTCCCCCGTGTATTCAAAATTGTGTACCTTCCTTGAAGCTTCTTTCTGTTTGTACTTATCTAGCCTTCTATCACCATTGCCTTAAGCACTGTTTCTTTTTTTTTTTCATTTAGCACATCAAGGAAAGACATTTTTAGAGTCCAAATCTTCTGATGCCACCATCACTGATGATAAGAAGAGGTTATTAAAGAAAGGATGGTAAATCTGCCATAGCTTGTGTTTTATTTAATTTTATTTTGTTCTATAAATGTTGTTTCTCATTATTTCACACACTTGCCTCATCACTTCCTCCTCTCTCTACCCTTGACTTCCATGACACAGCTTTCTCTTGGTCCTCTCATCCCATGTGTCTTACTAGTGTTTTTCAGTATCTCATGATAGATCATCATATCTCCTCCTCATCTCCTGAAAGTGGGTGTTCTAGAAGACTCTATACTGTTTTCTTATGCTCTCTCTCAAAATCACTCCTTTTATGATTTCCATCTGCTTCCATCAATTCAATTATTACCTCTACTCATGTGACTCCCAAATTCACTTTTAGTTCCAATCTCTTACATGAACTATAATCCCATATTGTAATCGATGTACCATTGAAATCTCAAACTCAGCGCGTCTAAAAAACAAAAAAAAAAAATCATCTCCTTCCTTGTGTTAAAGTCCTTTATTTCTGTTAACCACCATCCTCCCAGTCACCCAGATTTGAAACTTTGAAGTCGTCTGAGGTTCTTCTCTTTCCTTCTCCCTCCACCATCCATACATCCAATCTGTTACTGCCTCATTGATCCTTCTTCTGCATGTCTTACATCTGCCTCTTCTTTCCATTCACAGAAGTACTAATATAGTTCAGGCCCTCATCAAGTCTCACCTGGGTAAATGTTGTAGCCTTCTAATTGGTCTCTCTACTTCTGGTCTCTTTGTTCTGCAGACTGTTCACACAGCTGCCAAAATAATCATAAGAAACAGGTCTAAATATTCCATTCCCCTGCTCAAAGCCAGTAACACCTTATCATCCACTGCTGAATGAACCCACAAAATGCACCTCATATACTCTGAAAATAATTCTTTCAATATGTAGCAACCCTAAGTGTGGCGATTTGCATGGATGGTATTTGGAGCCAATCATCATAAACCAAATTCCTTCATTGAACCTATTTATCACATTTCCTGGCTTTGTTTGAAAGACAAAGCTTCCTGTGTTTCAGTGCCTCTATCCCACAAGGGTTTCCATGTTTAAAAGTGCAAAAGCTCTAGAAAGTTTGGTTTTTTCTTTCCCATATGGTGAGCAGGAAATCCCACTTAGCATACCTATTGTGCAATGATTTATACCAAACAGCAGACTGCCTTTAAGAATAAACTCCTAAAATATTCTAAATGCAAGTCCAATTACTTGAAATCAGTCATTTCCTGCTACAGATGTCACAGCTTCTCTGTGTTAAGAGTATAGGTCAATGATTGTTGACCATTAAAAAAAAATAGTAATAACCCACAAGTGAATTGTGTGAGGCATCAGTCGAAACGAAGCTAACAATGTTTTGAATGTCATCATTACGGAATATGGACTACTCATATTTGTCCCTGTATACGTGAAGGAGAAGCTCTCACTTTGAAGACTTGCCTAGTTTATCTGTGAGGCCGATTCCCTCTTTATTATCCATGAATAGCAGACATACATTTATGGCTATTTAATTTTTCTTTATCTTCAGATAAGTCTTAGCTACTCTTGGGGTGGTGCAGGTGGCAAAGAACGGTTACCCAGTGTTGGACTATGGCAAGAGACAGTTGGGTGTTTGCTTCGTGACTTCTCTTGGAAATGATATTAGGTAAATTTGCCTGCCTTCCTTCCTTGTCTTGCCTCCCCCTTTTTGTAAGGTGATATGTCACTGGTGCCTGAATTAGGTGACTCTGGAAACTAGAATAATGACTACATACATTTACATGAGGCTCTTAGGTTGGCAAAGTATTCTACTTCCATTATCTCAATTGAGCCACATAATAGCTATTAGTTTTCTACATATGCTATTTCCCCTATGTTGCAGATTAAGAAATTGAGACTTAGAGTCTATAAGTAATTTGCCCTGGGTCACATATTTATTGAATGTCAGATGTGGGATTTTAACCCAGGTCTTCTTAGGTCCAAGTAAACCACTCTTGGTAAATTACATCTTCATTGACATTCTATTTTAGGGGTGCTGAGAGAGAGGGAGAGACAGAGACAGAGAGACAGACAGAGAGACACAGACACAGACAGACACAGAGACAGACAGAGACAGAGAGAGAGAGAGACAGAAGTTCAGTCTACATGTTGTGGAAACACCTTTAAGCTGGAAATCTCTAAATATGCTAAGAAAAATGTAATTTGCCCTTCAATCTGTGTTAAAAATCAAGCCTATCTACAATCTCCATCCCACCCCTAGAGTCTAGGCAATTTCAAGTATTCTGTGACAGGGAGCGTTAGAGAACCATACTAATGGAAATAGACAAGAGAATGGGGGAGGCTAGTTAGAGACCAAAACACACTTTGGGAAGGGGGAGGTTTCAGCCAGTAGTCTTGGATATTTAGCAGACAGTTGAATTAGAAGGTTTTCCAACATCTACTTGCCTTAACTCCACACTGCTAATCCCCACAGCCCCAGAAAGAAAAATAAAATAATTATCGATTCTCTGTCTCCTCCCACAGGAAAAGGCAAACACAGTATAATCACAGAGATAATTTATTTAGCATGTTAATAGTTGCCAAGTAATTCACATATGTGATCTCATCAGACCATCACAATAGCCCCATAAGGTAGGCATCACATATTCTGTTATCCCCATTTTACAGAAAAGTAAACAGAGTTTAAAACTAAACCAGAGAGTTAAAGTGATTTGTCACTGGTCATAGAGCTACTAAGTGTGAGAGGCAGTATTTAATCCCAAGTGTCTCCAAACTCCATGTCCCACATGTGTTCAATTACACCAATTTACCACCTCAAGACATACTTCCAGAGACATTTTTAACCAGCAAGATGCTACAGAGGGCCATGGAGAGGATTCCCCCAAAGATCAGATTCGGGAGTCCTCAAGGACACCTATAACCTTGTCAGTTTGCTTGCAGTGGAGATTCCCTTCCATCCTTTCCTGTACTCTCACACTGCCTCACTGTGAACACAACATTGACCATCAGCATCCCTCCCCTGCCAGTGTGTCTTCAAATAGCCTGGGGTTAATTACCATCCCTGACATTTTTCAAGGCTAGCACCTACTCCGTTTTCCCACCTGCCTGTTCAGTGCTGAGGTACATTATATCAAGGTTTCAAGGGAACCTTAGAAATCGATGAGTACAACAGCTCCCTCCCCCACTTTGGAGA
>NW_020954588.1:25688210-25694114 GCF_900497805.2 Vombatus ursinus | reverse complement strand
ATTCTGTGCATTCAGAACCAAGGCTGCAGTGAAATTACACGACGTAACATGGGCAAGCCCTGCCAGAAACACCTCAGATTCATTACACACTTGATTTTTAATTAATTTTTGGTCATTACACATTCAGAAACCTTTTACTTTTGCCAGAATTTTTTGCAACCCCATATGGGGTTGGGACCCACAGTTTAAGAAGCACTTCAAGTTTAGAATTCTTTCCATCCCTCTTCAAGCCTTGTAAAGCTCCCTCTCCCTTTATCCTCTCAGCCCTGAACCTTCCCTTATATTTATATATTTTTTCCTTTTAAAAGAGTCAACTGGGGTTCAGTGACTTGCCCAGGGTCACACAACTAGTAAGTGTCTGAAGGCAGATTTGAACTCAGGTCCTCCTGACTACAGGGCCATTGCTGTATCCACTGTGCCACCTAGCTGCCCCTCCTTCCCTCATATTTCAATGAAAAAAAATGAGGCCATATACAGAGATCTCCCTCTTCTCCCCTGCTCCTCATCTCACATCACTCTAATTCCTTCTCCACTATCTCCTCCTTTATTCCTCTCACATGAAAAGGTGGCCCTTCCCCTTGCCAAAACAAATCCCGCTACATGTACAAGTGATACTATTCTATTCCATCTTTGCCCCCTCTCTTATCCCTATTCTCTCATTATTTGTCTACTGCTTGCTTCTCCTCTGCCTACAAACATACTGCTGTTAACTCCATTCTCAAAATACCCTCACTTGATGCCTGCTAGAGACCATCCTAAATCTGCCCCACCCCCTTCTCTTTAGTAACTAAACTCCTTAAGAAGGCTTCCTACAATAAACACTTTCTCTTCTTTCCTCTTACTCTCTTCTTTATTCTTTGCACAATCTTTGACCAAGATTGCTTTCTCCAAAGTCACTAATGATCTGTTAAAATGGCCAAATCTAATGGCTTTTTCTCAATCCTCATCCTTCTTAACCTCTCTGCAGCCTTTAGTACTGACAATCACATTCTTCTCCCCTGTGTACTTCTCTCTCTCTGTCTGTCTCTCTGTCTCTGTCTGTCTGTCTCTGTCTCTAAGTCTCTATCTCTGTCTCTCTCCGTCTCTCTGTCCCTCTGCTTCTCTCTCTCTGTGTCTCTCTGTCTCTGTGTCTCTCTGTGTCTCTCTGTCTCTCTGTCTCTCTCTCTCTCTCTCTCTGTCTCTCTCTCTCTCTGTCTGTCTGTCTCTCTCTCTCTCATTGCTCTATTGTTCTTTTCTGGTTCTCCTCCTACTTTTCTGACCACTTGTCTGTTTCCTTTCCTGCATTCAGGTCATACCCAATGACTGTGGCTGTTCCCCAATGCACTGTCCTGGGCCCTCTTCTTACTCTATAATATTTCACATGGTGATCTTACCAGCTTTTAATTACAATCTCCATGCAGATGACTATCAGATTTACTTGTCCAGCCTGAATCTCTCTCCTACTTTCTATCTCGTATCTCCAGCAGCCTCTTAGACATCTCAAACTGGATGTCTCACAGAGATCTGAAGCTCAACGTGTCTAAAACTGACTCTAAAACTCCCAAACCCTCTCTTCTTCCCAACTGCCCTATTACTGTTGAGGGTATCACCATCCTCCCAGTCATTCAGGTTCACAACTCAGGTGTCATTCATCTTTGACTCCTCACTCTCTCTCAGGTCCCTTCCAAAATCCAACCAGCTGCCAAGTTCTATCAATTCTACTTTCATTGTATCCCTGGCATGTGCTCCTTTCTTTCCTTTGACATGGCCACCCCTCTGCTTCAGGCCCTCCTCACTTCATATTTGGGCAGCTGAAAGAGCCTAATGGTTGGTCAGCGGGCATAAAATTTCTCCCAACTCTAATCTACCCTCCACTCAACTGTCAAATTGATCTTGCTAAAGTGAAGTTTCAAAGCTGGGTAGATTAAACTCTCTAGGAACTAGGGGCATTACTTCTTAAGGTTTAATACAGAGGGTGCTGGTCCATAAGAAGTAATCAGGGCTGAGATGACAAGATGGTCTGGGTGAATGGCTGGATGGTATGCAAATCATGGTCTGGTCTAGGCCCAGTTAGCTAGAGTGATCCAGGTGTCACCTACCATGACAACTCAACCCCAGACCAGGAGTTGTAAAGCTGAGTCATAGTTGAACTATCATTACACTTGTGTCTTTGATTTATAGGCATATTTCCTTGATGGCCAACACATACCTGTGATAATATTTTGCCCACTTATAAAAACAACATTTAGAAGTCACTTTAACTAGCTGTGTGACCCTGGGCAAGTCACTTAACCCCAATTGACTAAAAAAAAAAAAAGAGGTCACTTTAAAATTGACTTACACTGGAAGTGACCTTATGGATTTTAACAGATGACTGATGCCCAGGTCTGAAAATAGCACCATGTTATTTTAACAGGAGAAGAAAAGAAGGTCTCGCTGTTCACACAGCCTCAAGATCCATTAAACTAAAGAGATGCTTTTAAAATAGAATACCCCCCCTACAAATTTAGCTTGAAAACAAACAAATGTGTTACAGACGATAGGAACAGGTGACCAATTCACATTTAAAGGCTGGAGAGAAACAGGGAGCAGCTAATGTGTGTTGTTGCAGAAGAAGGTGAGCTGGGTAAAGCTGTGTATGTCAGACCCTACAGAGCTCCCTTCCTGGAATGGGCCTTTACAATCCCAGATGCACATGGCTACAGGGTTAAGGCTATTACTTCCAAAAGCAACAGAAGCAGAAGCAATACAGACCAGATTCAGGCAAGCTGCCCATGACCAGCTGCCCTATTCAATTCCCTGTGAATTGAGTCCAGTATACTAGCAAATATGGCTTTGGATTTATTAACTGGTAATCCTTCCTTATCATTGGCATCCATGGACATCCAATGGCACACTCTTAGCTTCCTCCAGTGTTTTAACCCTTCGGCCACAGTCTTCCAATTTCCCCTATCCATTCCCATCATCCGCTGGGATGTCAATCTTTACATAGTCATAGATTTAGAACTGGGCAGGACCTTAGAGATGATCTAATCGGATTCAGGAAACTCAGGAAACTGAGACCCAGTGACCTACCAATGATCACCCAGGTTGTCCTTAGAAGAACTAGGATTTGAAACCAAGCCCTCTGACTTCAAATCTAATTCTTTGTCTCCTCTCAACTTGGACTTTTGGTAAGGGTCACTTTCTAGGAGGTGGTTATTATTATTATTCTCCTCTCCCTTTCCTGTTGGAATTCTCCCTTCTTTCTTCCAGAATCCAGCAAAATTCTCCTACAAGTTCAGTACCTCTTTGCTGCTCTGAGAAAGCAGTGTTTTACCTAAGATCTTTTCTCCTCTCTCGGGACAATGAAGAACTGGTCCAGCACCAATATCATCAGGTGCTATTCCTTTGTGTGAATTTCTGATCTCAGACACAGCTCCCAGAGAGATTCATATAGGACCCAAATAATTCTGGGTAGTTTCCATCAACATGCTGTCTCAAAATCAGGTGCTTGCTCTTAGAACAGTTTCCTTCCCACCTGGGAACACCCACTCACAAGTCCTTTTCTGTTCACGTGAAGTTGGAATTTGGAAGATTTTAGGACTGAATAGGCTTGGCCATAGAATGAGGCAGGGAGATGAGAGCTAACTTCAAATATTGAAAAGCTGTCATGTGAAAGAAAGATCAGGCTTGTCGTTTTTTGGCCTTATGAGATACATCTAGGAACAACAACAACAACAATAATAGGTAGCATTTAAATAGTGCTTTAAGATTAGTAAAGCATTTTATAAATTTTATCTCATCTTATCCTCACAACAACCCTAGGAGGTACGTGTTATTATTATCCCCAGTTTACAGATGAGGAAGCCAAGGCAGACAAAAGTTGAGTGATTGCACAAAGTTACCCAACTAATAAATATAAGACTGGGTATGAAGTCAGGTCTTTCTTACTCCAAGTCTTTAATTACTGTATACCCTGCATGACCTAGCTGCCTTAGAACAATGTAGACTTGTTTAAAATTTAAAAAAAAAAACTTTCTTAACAATGAGAACTATTTACAAGTGAAATAACTGTCTGAGGTCACACTGTAGGTTTTCTCTCACTGGGCATCTTCATGGAAAGGCCAAATAGCTATTTTTCATGTGTATTGTAAAGGAGATTGTAATTCAGGACTAGCCAGGTAGAACTAGACAGACACTGAGAAGTTTTGTGTCTACTCCTCTAAAGTTTTGTTGTTCAGTTATTCAGTTGTGTCTGACTCTCCAATCCCAAGGACCATAGCACGCCAGACCCTTCTACCCTACACTATCTCTTGAAGTCTGTCCAAGCTCATGTTCATTGCATCCATGACACTATCTACTTTGTACCTCTTTTATATGTATATAACTTATTTTTACATATTTGTTTTTTATTTTATATATTTGTTATCACCCAAACACACACACACCCCATTAGAATGTGAGTTCCTTGAGGGCAGAAACCATTTTAACCTTATAGTTGATGTTCTTTTGTATGTGCCAGGAACACAGCAGGTAAGGATAGGACAAGAACTTCAATTTCCTCGGCATAGAGAACCCCCAGGTCAGGCAACTCTCCCTACCAATGCCTTCTCTTGGACTTGTAAATTGAGAGGATGGCCTGGAGTGTTGCCCAGGGTCACAGAGCTACTAGGTGTCAGAGGTGGGACCTAAGCCCAGGCCTTTCTCTTTCCAAAGTAAGCTCTCTATTCACTCGACACACAGCCTTTGCACAGATAGTGAGTATGAAAAATGCTTGTTGATTGGTTGAACAAGTGAATGAATGAACTATTGCCATGTGACCATTACTTTGCCTCCAGAGCATCAGCCCTACGGCTGAGACTTCTGTTCTAGAATGATTTTCTCATCAGTCAGCCATTTTCCTTCGTGCCTAGTTTGGTCCACCATAGTCCTGCTGTTGAACCTTCCAACACTATCTCCTCAGGACTTCTTAACCTCCTCACCTTTGTTGACCTCCGTCTCTATCCAATGTACTCATGCACACATGCATGGTTGCGTCTTAACCCTTACCATTCCATGGGACTACACCATTTTCAAAGGACCAAGCCTGAAATGTTATTTTCTGACCTCAGCTTCCTGCTTTCCTTTGTCTTACACTTCCTCACTCACACACAACTCGCTTTTGGCTCTCACTGTGGCCTTTGATCCTTTGATCCCCTTTATTATTTCCTCATTTATCTCAGATGACAGTTTGTCTGAAAAAGATCTGCTCTGATCAGGCAATATCTGCAGGATTGCATTCAATTCCAGGTGCCTTATTATTTTTGACTAAAACTCCTAGTGAAGGACTTTTGGTATAGGCACATGGGCACAAAGATTAATTTTATTAAGCACTTACTATGTGCCAGGCACTGTGCCAAGGGCTGGGGATACAAAACAAGCCCCAAAATTGCCCCTACCCTCAAGGAGCATACATTGTGATAGAGGATGACAACATTCACAAGAAAACAAAAAAAACAAGGGTGGGGGTAGCGATGGAGGGTAGGACCATTGTAGTGAAGTCCAGAAAGTCAGAGCAAAAGTTGTCCAGCGGGGACCCCAGTGCAACATGAAAGCCTTGGGAGGAGCTCACCAATGGGAGAACAGGGCTGGCATGACAGATGGATAGTTCAGAGTAAGGAGGCCACATTTTAGGTATATTCCAGGGTGAGATTGCAGCATAGACACGATATTAAAGTTGGCATCTTCTCTTCAAGTTAAAGTCTAAGACAGTTGCCTTGGGCAATGAGAGGTGAAGTGACTTGTCCAGGGTCACACAGTCAGTATGTAGCAGAAATAGAATTTCAATCCATGACTAGTGCTGTGTCGTCGTCGTCATCGTAGTCATCGTCTTCTTCTTCTTCTTCCTCTTCCTCTTCTTCTTCTTCTTCTTCTTCTTCTTCTTCTTCTTCTTCTTCTTCTTCT
>NW_020954588.1:25667927-25688200 GCF_900497805.2 Vombatus ursinus | reverse complement strand
CTTCTTCTTCTTCTTCTTCTTCTTCTTCTTCTTCTTCTTCTTCTTCTCCTTCTCCTTCTCCTTCTCCTTCTCCTTCTCCTTCTCCTTCTCCTTCTCCTTCTCCTTCTCCTTCTCCTTCTCCTTCTCCTTCTTCTTCTTCTTCTTTCCTGCAGTTATGTCCAACTCTTTGTGACCCCATGGACCATGGTACACCAGGCACTTCTATTCTCCACTGTCACCTACGGTTTCTTCCCACCCCATCCTGAATTTGCCACAATTAGGAAGGATATTGAGAAGCTAAAGTGCATCCTAAGGGGTCTGATGGAATTCAACTACAAGATTATTGTAAGAGTGCAGAAAGATGATGGGGGAGAAGGGTAAAAAAGAAAAGGAGGAGAAAGAGAAAAAAGAGGAAGAAGGATACTGGAAGGAGGAGTGAGTGAAAGGAGGGGATGGATGGGGAGAGGAAGGAGGACAAGGGAAGACAAGGAGACAAAACTACTATTTCTTACACACTTCAATATTTTCTTTATCTCATTTCAGCCTCGTAGCAGCCCTGCAAGGTCAGCGGCAAGGTGGACCTGGGAGTTGGAATAGGAAGGAGGGAAGAAATATAAAAAATGCTGTGGAGGTGGAATTCAATGTCCTGAACATATAAATACCAAACATGTGGAAAGTTCTGAGTTACACACTGGGGATACATAAGTTTTTGTTGTTTGTTTGTTTGTTTTTAAAATACATTTATTTACTTATTTTTAGTTTTCAACATTGACTTTTATAAGATTGTGAGTTCTAAAATTTTTTCCACTCCTAAGATGGTATGCCACTGCCAGGCAACAGGCTGCGTGGCCAAACACCATGCGCTCTGGCGCAGCAGGGAGGCTGCTGGGGAAAAGGAGGGTAACCAGGTGAAAGCAGCCGAACACTGAGGGCATCGAGTCGAGCTGGCTATATAGTCTGATATAGGCTATACATGCCATTTGTTTGTTTTAAGGGGGTGGGGAAAACACTGTGCTTGCCCACAAGGGGCTTCTAGTAATTATTTACAATACCTATCAAGGGCAGCTAGGTGGTACAATGGATAGAGTGCTAGATCTGGAGTCAGGAATACCTGAGTTCAAATATAATCTCAGATACTTACTAGCTGTGTCTGGACAAGTCACTAACTAAATCACTTAACAATCTCTGCCTCAGTTTCCCCAATTTTGAAAATGAAGATAGTAATAGCCTTATCAACCTCACAGGTTTGTTGTGAGGATGAAATAATATATTTCTAAAGCACTTAACCAGGTATAATAGGCACCAAATAAATTCTTACCCCCCCTTCCTTTGCATCTCTGGAGAGCCTGATGGTTTACAAGATACTGTCCTGACATCAGTCCTTTGAGGCAGTCAGTGCAAATACTGTCATTGTCAATTTTAGTTCAAGGCCAGTGGAAAGAATTAAATGACTTTCCCATAGTTACACAGCGTCAGAGCTGGGTCTTGAATGCAAGTGTCCTAAACACCAAGCCCTTGGTTCTTTACATGATATGATACTACTTCCTTTCATATGGGAGAGGAAAAGGGTATGTCACAAACAACTCAAATACAAGATAGCATATAAGTGTGTTGGAGAGGTGGAACAGAGAGGTATGAGAAATTCCAGGAGAGAAAGATCCATCTAGATTTAGGGAAGAAGGAGAATCACAATAACTCACATCTCTATAGGATTTAAGTTTTCAAAGTACTTTCCTCTCAACAACTCTATGAGGCAAATAAAGCAAAAAGTAGCATCTCCATTTCACAGATAAGAAAATAGAGTTCACAAGGATTATCTGATTTCCCAGTCACTCAGCTTGTAAGTGATGGAGACAGGTATTTGGGAATATTTCATGGGATTGGTGGAACCAGATCTGAGCTCTGAAGGAGGAGGATTTCACAAGATTAGAGATACCAGATCTAAACTTGGATAAGGATTCTATAAATCACTTATTCCATGGCTCTCATTTTACAGACAAATCCAATGATGCTCACAAAGCAAAAGTGATCCACCAAGGACACACAGCGACAATACACAGCATTTGGATTTCAGTCCAAGTCTTCTGATTGCAAGTCCAGTCCACCTTCCAGGATACCAAATCACTGAAGTGTAGATTGACTCCCTCTCTCATTCTGGATAATTGGCTTCTGTGAATTCAATGTGAGATCAAATTAGCTTTTGAAGCAGTACATCACATTGCTGACATATATGGAGAATGCATATGACAGAGACCAACAAATCTATTGCTACTTGCAGCAAACAAATTTGCTGTTCTACTGCCTATCCCAACCTGTACTCACGAAACTCTATGTAGTCAGTTACAAGAAAACCTGGAGCTCACTGTGGCTCAGATCATGAGCTTCTTATTGTAAAATTCAGGCTTAAACCGCTTATAGGTGTGATATCATACATAAATAACATACCTTATGAATATAAAGTGAAGGTAATGAATAGATTTAAGGGATTAGATCTGGTAGACAGAGTGCCTGAAGAACTATGGACACAGGTTCACAATATTACACAGAAGGCAGCAACAAAAAACACTCCAAAGAAAAAGAAGAGCAAGAAAGCAAAATGGTTGTGTGATGAGGCTTTACAAATAGCTGAGGAAAGAAGAAAAGCAAAAAATAAAGGAGAAAGAGAAAGATATACCCAATTGCATACAGGATTCCAGAGAATAGCAAGGAGAGAAGAAGGTTTTCCTGAATGAGAAATGCAAAGAAATAGAAGAAAACAATAGAATAGGAAAAGTAAGAGATCTCTTTGAGAAAATTAGAAATATCAAGGGAAAATTTCATGCAAAAAATAGACATGATAAGACAAAAATGGTAGGGACTTAACAGATGCAGAAGAGATTATTAAGAGGTGGTAAGAATACACAAAATAACCAAACAAGATCTTAACATAACCAATAACTACAATAGTGTGACTACTGATCTAGAGCCAGACTTCCTTGAGAATGAAGTCAAGCATTTAGGAAGCACTTCAAATAATAAAGCTAGAGGAGGTTAGAGAAATCCAGCTGAGTTATTTAGAATTCTAAAAGCTGATGCTGTACTCAATATGCCAGCAAAATATGGAAAACTCAACAGTGGCCACAGGATAGTAGAAGATCAGTTTATTTCTCAATCCTAAAGAAGGGTGGTGCCAAGGAAAGTTCAAATTACCAAACAATTGTACTCTACATTAGTAAGGTTATGCTTAAGATTCTGTAAGCTAGGCTTCAGCAGTATGTGAACTGAGAATTACCAGAAGAGCAGGCTTGTTTTAAAAGAGACAGAGGAACTAGAGACCAAATTGCCAACTTTCACTGGATTATGGAGAAAGCAAGGGAGTTCCAGAAAAAAAAAATCTACTTCTACTTCATTGACTACACTAAAGCCTTTGACTTTGTGGATCACAACAAAATATGGCAAGTCCTCAAAAAGATGGAAGTACCAGATCATCTTACTTGTTTCCTGATGAATCTTCATGTGGGTCAAGAAGCAACAGTTAGAACTGAACATGGAACAACTGATTGATTTAAGAATGGAAAAGAAGTATAAGGTTGTGTATATTGTCACCTTGTTTGCTAACTTATATTCAGAGTACATCATGTGAAATGCCAGGTTGTATGAATCAAAAGCTGGAATTAAGGTGGCTGAGAGAAATATCAACAATCTCAGGTATGCAGATGACACCACTCTGAGGGCAGAAAGTGAAGAGGAATTAAGAAGCCTCTTGATGAGGGTAAAACAGGAGAGAGTAAAAACTTGAAGCTTAATATAGAAAACTAAGATCTTAGCAACTGGTCCCATCATTTCCTGGCAAATAGAGGGAGAAGAAATGGAATAAGATTTTATATTTTTGGCCTCAAAGATCACTGCAGATAGTAACTGCAGCCATGGAATTAAAAGACGCTTGCCCCTTAGAAGGAAAGCTATGGCAAATCTGGACAGCATACATACGAAAAAGCAGAGACATAGGCTTGCTGATAAAGATCCATATAGTCAAAGCTGTGGTTTCTCCATTAGCAATATATGGCCATGAGAGTTGGACTATAAGGAAAACTGAGTGGTGCAGAATTGACACTTTTGATTTTTGGTGCTGGAGAAGAATTTTGAGAGTCTCTTGGATAGCAAGGTGAACAAATTAGTCAATATTTACAGAAATTAATTCAAGCTACTTACTGGAAAATCAAATACTGAAGGTGAAGCTTAAATATTTTGGCCACATAGGCAGGATTCATTGGAAAAGACTCTGATGCTGGGAAAGATTGAGGGCAAAAAGAAAAGGGGACAGCAAAAGATGAGATGGATAGATGGTGTCATGGAAACAATGAACATGAACTTGGAGTGACTTCGAGAGATAGTGGAGGATAGAAGGGCCTGGTGCATTAAGGTCCATGGAGTCATGAAGAGTCAGACACAACTGAATGACAACACCAAGGCAGAAGATTTTTCCTTGTATCCTTTCTTGAAAATTGAGACAATTGTCTGTCTTAAATCCTTTTTGTCTTTCTCCATCATTCTTCCACGTTAGCAAACAGTGTTTCTGCAGTCAAAGCCAGGGGTTCTTTTGGTAGACTAGAATCAAATTCATCAGGGGTCTGGTGACTTGAAGTCTTTTGAAGGAAATTGGATATTTTATTAGCATCTCTTCCTTCATCTTGGGCTTCAGTTTCCTGACAGTGACTTTGATTTTATACTTTCTCATCTGTAGCTCATTCTTGTGAGAAAACAACAGAAGCAAAATTGGAGTTAAGTTGTTCTGCCTTCTTGCCATTGTCTGTTATTACTGTCCTATCCACAGTGAGTTGCAGTTCCATTCCTTGTTGTTTGGTTTTACTCCCACACTATCTCTGGACAATTTCTTTCTTGGATCCCAGGGATCTAATTAAACCACAGGTCTTCAAATATTGGCAACAACATCTTGGAAATCAGGATTTAAGATTGAATCGTCTGAGTCCACGCCTATTGACTTTTCCATTATACAACACTGCTCCTCAACAAACTCAGTTAGCTTACCTGATCCATAATACTCATCACACAAATCCCTTGAGCAGTTTCTTATCATCAGTAGAGCACTGTATTCTTCTTCTGCAGTAGACACCAAGTCATATCAGAAAGAGTTGGTTAGTTATCCAATACATGATTACAAGCACTGGTGTGGACAAACCTGGACAGAATTTTATGTAAAGTTGGTCTATAATTAGAACCTGAGATCAATACACAGTTTACAGAATTTTTCTGGCTCACACAGACTATTGACTTACAAGATGGAGGGAAATATTCAATTCTTTCTTCCTCTCTAATCTATAAATATTTTGGGGAATCAATGGATTATCATGGTGGGCCCAAACATATACATTGGAAATGATTTTGAAAAGAAATTAAAAACAATCACAATGAGCAAAAAACAGAAATATGGTGGTAAAGAATAGCAAACAGATTTACATACACTGTGGTAACAGAGGGAAGATGGAGAAGAGAGGAAAAAAGAATGTGACTGTCAATTTTCTGGAGTACTCAAAAATTCTATCTTACATGCAACTCTTCTCTGATATTTTAAACTTTATCCTTTTATGAAATGAAATTGCTATCTCTCAGACACAGAGGGAGAAAGCACTTTGTGCCACTTAGAAAAAGGGAACTACCTAAATCCCAGGTGTCGACAGCAGTAGTATTGACTAAAGAGACTTACATTAAGATAAAAATAATGGAGAACACTGCCTGAAAAAAGACAGAATGCTCTTATTTATAGAATCCTCAGTTACTTACATAGGATATCAAAAGAGATGCACTTGTGAATACTTGGTGCAAAGATGGAAAGTTTTAATCAAATAAGCCATGTGTAAAGCATTGTTATTTACCTGTTTGAACTCCTGCTCACTTCATTAAATGAAGTAACATCAATAGTAATAATAATAATAACAATGGTAACAATAGTAATAACTACAGTGGGATTATTAATAGCAGTAATAATAATAACAATAATTAACATTTAACAATAATTATGATGATGACGACGGTGATGATGATAAGTGAAATATGTTTCTATTGAGCCTAAGAAGGCATTTTAAAAGTATCTCTCCAACATTGGTCATTTTGAAATACTATTTGACATAACATAGACTTCTGATGTAAGGGAGAAAGTGCGATTGAAATATCTCATAAAGTAATTAAGATGTAAACTAGCAAAGTCTGTTGGAGTTAACATCTTAAATTGCAATGGGGACCATCCACTCAGTTGCCTTCCTTTTAAAAAGAAAGTCTGCTCTCTAAGGAGAATGAATCAACCCATCCTTTTCACTTAGCTACAGATTATGCTAAGTAACTTGGAGCTCTTCCTTAGATCCAGTCTTCCAAAATACTGTAAACAGGCTTGACATTTGACATCGGTGTAAATGTATTGTTGAAAAATAACAGCTCATAAAAGTCTAGTCCTTTATGACTGTGTCCCTACTCAAGCTGAGTCAGTCATCTTGGAACATAATGTCCTCACCTCCCACAAATATGCCTAATACAGTTCAGTTGTGCTGCTATCTTTGTTTGCCGCAGTTATAATAGTTCCTCTTCTTATCTTCTGCCTTAGCAACAGGTGAAACAATAGGTGATCTTGTGAAAGCAGAAATTTGAACCGTGCCAAGAAAAATCTTTCTACATTAAGTAAGACAGAACACTGGAATGGCTCCTTTGAAATGAATGTAGAGGAAAAAGCAGAGCATTGGCGGTCTACTTTGCTACTTGGAACTCTGACATTTACCATGTTTGTGATGTTGGGTCAGTCACTTTGCTTGTGAGTTTCAATTTCCTCATCTGCAAAATTAAGGATTAGACTAGATGACTTCTAGGCTTATTTCTACCTCCAAATAGATGACCTGCCATCCAACAAACTGATTTATTTCAGTGAATAAGAGTGCTGTGATAGAATGAGGAGCAGCCTGGAGTTTGAGAAGAAGGCAAGATGGTTCAATGGAAAGAACACCAAATTTAAAATCAGAGGGCATGAGTTCAAATTCCAGCTTTGCTACATAATACTACTGTGACCTTGGATAAGCCCTGCAATCTCCCTGGGCCTCAGTTTCCTGATCTGCAAGTTTGTAGTAGGTGATCCTTTTCCAGCACTAAATCTATGATTCTATGTCCTGAGGGACACCTTCACTTCTACCATATACCACCTGTGTGACTTGAGGTAAGTTTGGTCACTTCTCTGGGTTTGCATCCTCATTCACAAAATTAGGGGAATGGGCTACATGACTTTGAATATAAACTTAAACCCAACAAATTGATTTTATTTATTTATTTATTTATTTTCTTTTTAATTTATGGAATAAAATAATCACTTCCATAACATAGTGTAATAAAAAAGATGATTGCCCATGAAACTGCAAATCTGTTATATACAACTTGTTATTCCTTTTAAAATATATAACAAAGTTATCATGTAAATTTCTTTTTTTCTTTCCCTCTCCCTGGCTTAGAGATGGCTACCATTAGATACAAGTAGGTGCATATATATGTATATGTGTGTGTGTGTGTGTGTGTGTGTGTGTGTGTGTGTATATATATATATATATATATATAAAGTTATTGCATACATACTTCTATTTATCGGTTCTTTCTCTGGATACAGATGAAGATGATTTCTTTATATGTCTTTATACTGAATTCATATTATATGTTATACTTATGTTATATTTATATAACACAAATATATATTATATAATAATATATAAATATATATTTATATAACATATACAAATATGTTATATTTATAACAGTCAAAATTACTTATTTGCTCAAAGTTCTTAAAAGATTACTGTTGCTACTATATACAATGTTCTTATGGTTCTGTTCATTTCACTCTTCATTATTTCATGCAAATCTTTCCATGTTTTTCTAAGATCATTGAGATCATCATTTCTTATAAAATCATGCTATTCCATCACAATCATAGACCACAACTTGTTCATCCATTTCCCCAATTAATGGGCATCCCTGCCATTTCCAGTTCTTTGCCAGCACAAAGAGAGCTACTATAAATGAGGCATCTGTGACATAGAGAAAGGACTGAATTTGTAGTCAGAAGACCTGGGAGTAAAGTGTCACTCTAACTAGATGCATGTCCTTGGACAAGTCCCTTCCCCAAATCTGTTCTTTGTTTTCCTTTTCTGTAAAATGGAGGTCATGGTTAATGGCTGCTCTTGTGGAGTTGTTGGCAAAATAAAAGGTAATAATGCATCTGAAGTGGTTTGTAAATGGTGAAGCTATTAATAGTGTGTGTAAACTATAGCATTAAAGACTATGGGATACATTCTGTTGTGTGTAGGCAATTGTGCATAGCTATAAAGTTGATGTAGTTTAATCATTATGGTGTATTCAATCTAGTCTGCACATTGAATAGCTCATTCCTGCTGTCTTAGCTTTTAGCCATTAGCATTAATTAATGATATATTTAAGAACTCCTAAGCAAAGAATCATCTTTCACAACCCAGTCTGACATTTAATGGAGGTAGAATCTACACATTTAATTCAACATGTATTTGTTTAGTAGTCCATCCTCCTCCAACTTCCCCCAAGCACAAAGCACTATGCTACATGCTAAGGGAGATGGAGATGTGCGACCACATTATTCTTGTGCTCTAGAAGCTTCAGTGGCTACCTGTTGCCTCTGACATCTCCTCTCCCTCAGTGTGCACATGCCTGTAATGTTCTCTCTCCTTCCCTTATCCTCCTAGAAACCACATCTTCCTTCAAAACTCAATTTAAACACAAGCTTCTACATAAGAATTTTCCAGATTCTCCCATCTTCTCTCCCCTCCCCATATATACATATATATCTTGCAATTATTTTGTATTTAGACTTACATTTGTCCAGTTTTCATTAGGTAGAAAGCAAGCTCTTTGTGGGCTGGGGCTATTTCATTTTTGTCTTTGTATACTCATTATCTAGCTTAGTGCCAGCCACATAGCAAGTGCTTAATAAATTATTGAGTGAGGAAGATGTTACATACATATATACACACATACATATGTATATATGCACATCTACATACACTTCTATACACATATACACATACATATACACACATACGTGTGTATTCTTTGATCATTTAGCCCCCTTCATACTTGGGTTCCAACTTATTTTTCCAGATTTATTTCCTGCTACTCCTTTTTATGCAATCTTCCTTCTAGCAAAACTAGCCTACTTACTGTTTCTCATGCCTGACGTTCCACCTCCCACCTCCACTCTTTTACAGAGGCTGTTCCTCATGCTTGGAATACCCTCCTTTCTTACCTTTACTTCGTAAACCCCATTGCTCCATCCAAAGCAGGGCTCAAGAACCTACCTGCTTTTCTGATTCTTCCATTTGTCACTTTGCTTTGTATTTTGTATTTGCTTATCTGTATACGTGTTTTCTTCCAAATGGACACTTTATTGAATTGATTTGAATGATAATTTGGGTATAGACATTGCCCTCTAGAGATTCAATGGAAAAGTGTTTCAATGGAAAGCCAGTTGACCTCAAAAGTCTATTTTAAGGACAATACCAGATCAAATGGCATGAGGCTGTACCCATTAGACAAAAATAATTCTGACTTGACCAAGTTTTCCCCTTATCCATAACTCAGGAGCTTTATTGCTCTTGGTTTGATCCGAGGGTTAAAGCATCTACAGCAAAAGGCTTGGTTTCTTGGAGTAGTCTTATGTCTTATCATTCTTTTGTCCTTCTCATCCTTATGTGATCTCATCCTTCTCTTTAGCTATTTTAAGTTAAGGGTCTTCCACATTAGTAGGTTCTATCTGTCTGCTTCACCTCAGGATCTGAACTATGTCCACTTGACTTTGCTTGGAAACAAGGATGGAAGATTAACTCTTGGTTATGTAGTGATGTCCTGAATTCACTCTTCTAGAGTCTCCCCCTTAGGATCCTAGGGGTTCCTTAGAGGCGTAATATGTCTTCTTTAATATTTTTGGGTTGGGCTCTGTCTCTTCCTTAGGATCCTAGGGGTTCCTTAGAAGGGTGGAGAATATATCTACTTTAATATTATTGGGTTAGGCTGCCATAATAGGGTATGTTCCCCATTCCAATTAACATCCGCTGGTTTTTACAAAAGGAACATTTACTTTAAAGACAAGGAAAACAGATAAATAAACATTTCCCCCCAACATTTGGGGTAGAACTGCTTTCTCTTAAATGGCCTTGGTCCCTGGGAAGAGTGGGCTCAGACAACAAAATTTCTGCATGGCATTTATCCCTTCTGAATTCACTTCCAAATATGTAAGGAATGTTGCATCCTTGCTACTTTAGGAGTGGACCAGGCAAGTCACTGGGAACTGATTTCATTTTTTAGCTTGTTGCTTCTGGCAAATCTCAGCATGGACTCTGGATTCTGGACATCTGGTGGCTGGTTCTCCTGACCTTTATCCCAAGGTCCTGGCCATTTCCAATTCACCTAAAAGCACAAATAGACACAACAGAGACAGAAACAACAGCAGGGTCATGCACTCAGAAACCATATTGTGGAGCCCACAGTGGGCAGAAAAGGATCCGAGGTCTCTCTTCCCACTGGTCTTAGTCCTTCACTCCTCATTTGAATGGACTTTAATGGTCTTTAAATGGTCCAGAGCTCTGGCTCTGTAGTTATTCAACAGTTTGTCTCCTCACCGTATGGCTGACATTGGAACCGGCTACAGAACAGCTGGATATGTTTCAAATTAGAGGCCATAGAACTTCCATTATTATGCCTTTCTGAAATCAGTCTTCTATTCTCTTCCACATAAGGGATTACATCACAGTTGTATTTCACTGCTCATGGAGATACACTGGAAAATTCCACAGAGAATTTGAGAGAAATTAGAAGGAAAACTTAGAATAATGCCTGAATTAAATGGCTCATAGATGTAAAACTCCAGTCCCATTTCACCAATGGCTTGTTGGACATTTTCACCTAGGTCTTCCATCAGACATCTCAAACTCAACATGTCCAAGACGGATCTCATATTTCCCTCAAACTTGCCCCTTCTCCTATATTCCATATTTCTACCATTCTTCCATATTTCCACCATTCTTCCATATTTCCACCATTCTTATACTCACTCAAGTTTGCAACCTAGGAATTCACCCTCAATTCTCCATTCTTATTTTTTTCCCATATCTCAACAGTTTCCAAACAATGCCTGTTCTGTATACTCTCTTTCCTCTGTCCCCTTCTCCCCACTTACAATCTCTGCCCTAACTTTAACTTTTATCACTTCTCTCTTTCTCTCCCCCTACCCCCACCATCTCTCATATATTGTTTACCCCCCCTCCCCATTAAAATGTGAACTTCTTGGGTGCAGGAGCCATTTTTCTTTTTTGTGTTTTTATGCCAAGGTGACTGGCTTATAGTAGGTGCTCAATAAATACCATTACATTGAATTGAGAGACAGAAAAGCACACTAAATGTCCTATAGTCCAAATTGCTACCTTTTTTTTTTTTTTTTTTTTACAAATGAGAAATTTGCTGAAAAAAGGTAAAGGTTAGACCTAAGGTAACAGAATCAATCCAGCAATATGTGTTGATAAAGCACTTATTCTGTGTCAGGCACTACGCAAAATAATGGATATAAAAAGTGAAAGCAATAATAGTACCTGCCTTCAGAGGATTTAAACTCTTTCAATATCTTTCTTCCTCTTTCTTTCCTTCTTCCTTTCTTTCTTGCTCTGCATTTTATTCTGCAAACAAAAAAGGATTCAGTTAAAAAGACCAGAGCCTATGGCATCATCCAACTTCCTGCAGTCATCTTTTTTTGCTTCTTTGTCCTTTTCCTTGGCAGGGTAGCAGCTGCTAGGGCAGGCCAAACAATATCTACATTGCAGGTGAAATTTCTATTGCTTTCACTTGATTAGACAATTGCAAATAAGCCAGATTCTTAGGGTTCGAGATTTACATGTTAATATTTATTTGATTAATTCATTAGTATATTAATAAGTGCATTCATTTTAACCCCTGGACTCTGTAGGGTAAAGGCACAGTAGATGCAAGTAAGGGCGAAGGGGATAAGGGTGTTTTTTTATTGGTGCTAATAGCCTATAGGCTTCCCTGGGGTGGGGAACCTGCAGCCTCAAAGCCACATGTGATCCTCTAGGTCCTCAAGTGAGGTTTTTTGACTGAATCTAAATCCTTTTTATCATTGAGTTAGAAGGATGTCTACCCCAAGCATGTGAAGACTTCCTGGTGGAATGGGCGGGCTAGAACGATTTTTTTTTCCCCATGGCCAAGAAGAACGCTATAACAGCTTATTTTCCCTCTTATTTTCCCTTTTATTTATTTGTTTGTTTTAAACAACTTCTGCCTCAGTTTACCTTCTTTCTCATTCAAATTTTCAACTGGAAGTTCATCTCTGCCAAAAAGTTTTCGAATGAACTAAAGCCACCCTTTTCGTGGATGGGTTTCTGATAATAATGATAAACAGAAACAGAAGGCACCAGAATGAATAGAGAAACAAAACAAAACACGGAAAGGAAAGAAACAGGAGAGAAATGTTGATCTCTCTTGGAATCTTAAATCCTAAGCTCCCAGGAGTGGGTGGGAGCTCAGATATTAAGTAACCACTTTGGCTCAGATATTGCTGTAGACTGCGCACGTCTATGTTAGGGCCGCTTTTCTCTAAAACTGAGTGAGTGGAGAAAGGAACATCACTCCACCATTCCAAGGCACCAGAATTTAGCCATCTGGCATCCCTTCCAGGAATCCAGCCCACTCATTTTTGTTTTGAGTTTGATGACTCAGCCCCTCAAGTTGTAGCTCCAGGAAGACTGTCCTTCTGGCAGATGGAGGAGCCCCTTCTCATTCACTGGAATGGGGGCCCTCCCCACTTCTGATTTCATTTGGGGCCTTTGAGTGCCCACTGTTGTAAAGAAAAAGAGCCACGTCCCTTTGCCTAGGAGGACTCTTTTCTAATGCTGCTATCCACCCGTAAGCGTGCCTGGGGCCTTGGCCGAGGTCAGCCCACTGGGGCTTTGGGCACTTTGCGCGTGTGACTTCTTGAAAGCTCGCCCCCATCCCCCTCCCCCCGCCCCCCGCCCCCCCCCCCCCCCCCTCCCTGCCGAAGCCCCGCCCCCCCCCCCCCCCCCCCCGGGGCCGCCCCCCCCCCCCCAACTCCCGCCTCCGGCTAAGATGCCTCTAGTTTTGACTCAGCTGAACTACCTCTCCCCAGGCAGGCGGCCTGATGAGCTCGCTCTCTCTCTCACTCTGCTAAGAGGCCAGCCGGCAGTTCAGGGGAGAGGGCTCGCTCCTCACTCACTCTCTCCCTCTCTCCATCACTCCCTCTCTCCCCCTCTCCCCCTCTCCGCTTTACGGCTGCTGAAAACCCCATGCAGAGCTCAGCAGCCGTACCGCAGACAAGCCCGCTCCTGCCAAGGTAATGGGAGTTCTCTCCGTATTTTCAAAGTTTTGCAGAAGCCCGGGCTGGGCGCGCGCCGGGGGGCGGCGAGCGGCGAGCGGCGAGCGGAGCAGACGCGGCCGGCGAGGCTGGCACGGCTGGCTCTGCTGTTGCTGCTGCTGCTGGTGGTGATCCGGGCTCCTGCTCCGCTGGGGCTGCCCGCGCCCCGCGCCCCGCGCCTAGCTCCATGCTCCCTGCTCCCCGCTGGGCTCGTGCGGCCGGACGCCCCTGCACTGGATGCTCCTTCTGCCCACGCGCGCCCCTTTCCGGGCGGCCATGGGCTGTTCCGGGACGCCAGGCCGGGCTGGCGGGGGGCGCGGGAGGGGGACTGTTCTGAGCCGGCCCGCGGTCCAAGCTTGAAGCTAGGATGAACCCAGAGCGGGACTCCCCGGGGGACAGGGGCGTGGGGACCCCCGGGCTTTGAACTGGGTGTATCATCGCTGGCTGCTCTTACCTCGCTAGCTCGGGCTGTGTTTCCTGGAGGGAGGGGGGAAGAAATCATAATAAAACCACAACACACTTTTGCACAAAGCCGTTCCCCGCATCGTAATACCCTCCCCACCTTCACCTCCCCCACGCCCTCCCTTCGGAAGACAAAGCATATTATATAAGAGCTGATCAGAGCAGCTGGTGCCGTGGTCCGCCACTCTTGACACATGTTTACTGAAGCAGTCCCCAGCCAGCCTAGGGGATGCCTGACATTTGCACCAGAGAAGCGGGAGGGGGCAGCGGGGGGCGGGGGTTGAAGGTCAAGTCTGGCGGCCAGCCCTGACACGTTCTTCAGCAGAGATGGATCTCACTGGAGGGCTAACGCTTACTCCCTAGTTGCATTTCCCCTTGGTCTGGATGGGGCTAAGTGGGGAAAAGACTATTTTAATTTCACCAAACGTCTTTGAAACAGGTCCAAGCCGCTGGGTTATGTTCTAGGGTTGCAAAAGCAAAAGTCTCTACTCTGGAGCGTTTATATTCCCCCGGGTTGCGATAAACAGACACACCAGGAAAAACAAAGAATATACAAAAGCATTACAGAGCATTATAAAAGGGATACAAAGTAATTTCAAGAGGCACCAATGCCCAGGGGCTTAGGTAAAGTCTTCCATTAGGATTTAGGGATTCAGCAGCTTTAATGGACGCTAAGGCTGCTAAGAGTTGGAGGTGAGAGAGGAAGTGGATTTTAGAGCTAGGAATACTAAGGGTTGGAGGTGAAGAGGCAATGAATTCCAGGCACAGCTTATGCAAAAACATAGAGGCAAGAAATGAGCTGTCCTGTGCAGAGAATAGCCAGTATACCAGTTTGATTGCAATGGGAAATGAGAAGGGGGAGGACTGTGTATGGAAAGGTTGGTTGGATCTAACATATGAGAACCTTTAACGTCAGACTGAGGATTTAAAGGCTGCTGAAAGAGAATCTCTTATCTTGGAAACCTACATTCTAATGCCTGTGTCTGTAGAGTGTACTTTGTTTCCTCCCAGTAGGAGGCAAATACCTTGAGAACAAGGACCATTTCATTTCTCACAGGGCTTTACATATTAGATGCTTTGATTAGTTATTGAATTAAAAGCAGAATCAACTGCCTGGGAATTATCCCTCTTTCTACACTGCCCAGTGAGGGCTGGATAACCACCAATTAGGGATGTTGTGGGTGGAAGATACTGTGAGGCAGGGAGAGATTAGACCAGAAGGCTATTGATTTACCTTCCAACACTGAGACAGTGATCCTGACTGTGTGAATTCAATTCAAGAGGCTAAAACGGTGGAGGTCCCTACTTTGGAAAGACTCTCCCCTATATTTCCATCTTCCCAGGTCCAGCACTCATGTGCCCCTTCTTCCTGCCTCTGTCATCCCTTTCTCCTCCTTTCTTATTCTCTCCTATTCCTTCTATTCCTCCACTCTAGCCTCAGTTTTCCTCTTTTACCTTAGCTAGTACCCCTTCATCTGCCTCTTTTCATGCTTATTGCTATGTCATCTCCTTTCTTGGTGTTTTTTCTTCTTCTAAACAATTTCAGGGATGTTAATCTTCCCACTTCCCCTTTCTCCAATCTTCAAGCTTCATGGGAAATGAAAAAAGGTCTTGTTCCTGGACCTTGGTTGCAATACATCCTGCTGGAGTAGTTGGAAAGATGGCCGAGGAGTTATTTAGGCAATTCTAGCTTCCCCTGGGATATCTTCCTTTCTTTCCCTTTACTAAGCGGTCAATATCTACCTCATTGCTTCCTTTAATTTTAAAGATCCCATGGTTTGGCTGCAGGGGAGCTCTGTTACCCAAAAGGAGAGATGAGGGACTGAGGGATTTAGGGTATCAGGAGTGTATGTTCTGGAAGGTTTCTTTGTGGTTTATGCCTTCATTTCTCTTTTTATTTTTATTGTTCCCCCTTGTTGGTTCTCCCTTTGAACCACAAAATTTCAAGGCTAGAAAGGACCTTTGAAATCATCTAGTGTTATCTCTTCAAGCTAAGGAGGAGGTGCCAGGGGCCTAGAGGGGCCTTGAGCTACCCCAGGTCACAAAGTCTCTTGCTTATTCTTCATAATATACCCCCTCCTTTTGAGACCTAACATTAGCTTCCCAAGCACATATTTTATCTTCATCATGTGTGTGTCCTGCTTCCTACAGCCTTTTAATTTCTCTTCTTTAATCATTTGCCAAGCTGGATTCTTTCTACTTTTACAATAGCTCTCACACCTTTCCCTTTCTCTATACTCACAGACTCTAGCCTGACTCTGGCCCTGATCACCTACCAATTGGTATATTGTAATAGCCTCCTAAGTGGTCTCTATGGAGATTACTGTGGATATCTCCACTGCAGAGATCATGGTACAGTGGAAAGAACGCTGGTGTTGGAGTTAGAAGTGTAAGTGCTGTTACTTACTACCTGTGTGTGACCTGTCTAGCCCTCATATTCCTCTTCTGTAAAATAAGGGAGTTGGATAAGATGGCCTCTAAGGACTGTTCCATGGCTAAATCTCTGATTCTATGAAGTCTTTCCCCCCCTGGAATCCATTCTTCATACTGATGTCAAAGTGCTCTTAAATGTACCAGTCTGACTATGTTAGTCGTCCATGCTTGATAAATTCCAGTGACTTCCAGTGCCTGGCCCTGAAATCAAATATGAACTCCTCTGTTTGACATTGAAAGCCTGGGTCCCACCTACCTTTCTAGCTGTATTTGGCATGCTCTTCCTTACATATCACACTTAACCTCCCTATCTCTATACCTTTGTAGAGATTACCTTTCATACTAGCAGTGCCCTATCTCCCCACCTCTACCTCTTAGAATCCCTAATTTTCTTCAAAGCTTAGTTTGGTATCTTCTAAGAAGCCCGCTTTGAATCTCCTGGATGCTGGTGCCTTCTTCTCAAACAGATTTTTTGTAGTGATATATTAACTTTCTGTACTTATATATACACATACAATACTGCCCCAAGAATTAAGGAACCCTTTATACACATGTTTGTGTCTATATATAATATATAAATATACATATTTAAATATAAAATATGTAAACATACATATAATTGGTATCTATATATAACATATAAATATACATATTTAAATATAAAATATGTAAACATATACTTTATTACCATATATTGTTTTATTAAATATGTAAAATATATTATATACAAAATATATAAATGTACAAAAATATACACACATACATGTTATTTCCCCCAATAAGATTTAGCTCCTTTGTCTTTTGCATCCCTGGTGCTTAGAGTGACTGGCCCATAGTAGGTGCTTAGTAAATACTTACTGATTGAATAATTGATTTTGATGACTCAACATACCTTTCATAACATTCCCTAATTCTTCAGTTTCTTATGTTTTTCTCTTGAATTGTTATTCTTGGTTTTTTCCCCCTGGGCACTCATCTTTTCCTGTTTCTCACTTGTTTGTTTTGGTCTTCTTTAAATGTCATTCCTGTATCACACAGAGCTTAAGGTATCAGGGCCTTTTTCCCTCCCCATGACCCAACCAGATCAACAGGTTTTGGCCTTCTTGGAGTGAGGTGTTAGCTCAGCCCAGGGAGAAGTTTGGGGTCCTGGGAAGAACACCACCCAAACAGTGAGAAAAATTAGCTTCCAGAACCAACCCTGGTACTCACTAGCCTGGCAATCTAGGACAGATCTGAGGAGTGGAGAGATTTGATTCAGTTCAATGAATTCAGTTAAATTGCAAACATTTGTTGAATGTGTACTGTACTCTAAGCACAGAGATCAAATGATCAAAATGATCAAAATCTTTATTTGCAAGGAATTTACATTCTTGTGATAGATTTGGAATGACCTTAAGATTATATTTTCTTGGCTGATCACTGGTCAGCCCTTTTGGTGGTATCAATAGCTACCTTCTCTATTTTCATTTATTTTGAAAGTATAGTTTTGCTGCATGGGAGTTGTTTAAAGGAAAAGGAAAGACTGATCCTCTGGGTTTCACTTTCATCGTCTGTCACGTGGAGTCTTGTCATCTGCCTCACAGGTAGAATAAAAAATCCTAGATCTAGAACTGGAAGGAAACTCAGAGGACATCCAATCTGACCACCTCATTTGACAAAGGAGGAAACTGAGGCACCAGGAGGTGAGATGACTGGCCCATAGCCATTCCAGTAATCAATCCGTAAACATGTATAAAGCTCCTACTATGTGCCAGGCACTGGGGCTAAGTGCTGGGAGTCCAAAAGGAGCAGAAGAAAGTCCCTATTCTCAAGGAGCTTGAACCCAGCTCCTCTGGTTCTAGTGCAGAGGAGTTCTCAAACCTTTGGCATGAACCCCTTTGGCAGTCCATCTGGCGAAACCTATGAACCCTTTTGCAGAATGATGTTTTTTAAATGCATAAAATAAAATATATAGTATTACAAAGAAAGCCAATTATATTGAAATAAAGATGGAAATTTTGTCCATCCAAATTCACTGATACTCCCTTTCCCCAAATCTATCCATGGACCCTTAGATGGAGAGTCTATGGACCCCAGGTTAACAGTCTCTGCTTTCGAGCCTGTCTTCTTTCTTCTAACATAGCCTGAGAGTATATCTATGTAAGATAATGCAACTAAAGACACTTTGTTATCCTTTATATTTTGCTTTTAATACCACCTAAAAAGCACCAGGTTTGTAAAGAGCTATTATTTCAGTTGAATTAATGGGAGCTTAGGTATAAGCCTCCTGATGTTTCTTCTGGATATGGGCAGCAGTTACTAAGCAGCACTGTGTGACAGATCCTCAACCTGTAGGTAAGGCTCTTCTGGGAACATCTCAGAGACAGTTGCTATTGCTGACCTCACCTCTGCCATGCCCACATCCGTTCTTCACTGTACACAGAGACTTTATTGTTACGACTTGAAAATTTCTTACTCTCCCTCTATTCTTGTCTCTCTCAAGGCTTTAGGGATATGAAAAGGATATGAACCCAGTACCTCAATTTTCTTGGTGCTGATGTAAAAAAGGAAGGCATTGTTATATGGTACAAAGAGCCCTTTATTTAGAACCAAATATCTCAATTCCAATCCTTACTCAGCCACTTATTACCTATATGACCTTGAGCAAATGAATGAATGAAGAAAAAAATGCTTACTGTGTGCTAAGCAGTGGAAATATAAATAAAATAGTCTCATATGCTCAAGAAACTATCTTTTTAATGAGAGAGAAAACAGAAGGAAGAAGTTTCGGTTGCAGGTTGAATCTAAGGATTCCATGGTCCATGGGGGGGGGCAATTAGTAATGCCTTGGCTAATATAATTTCCACTGTAAAAATCATATTCATTTCCTATGTTGTCATTTGGTCGTGTCAAGGAACTTTGGTGGCAGGAACTATTTTTTTCCTTGTTTTTGCTAGCTATGGCTGCAGCACTCACAGAAACAGTTGATTGTAAGACTTCATTGTGTTTTCCTAGATGATGGTAGTGGAGGATGGGCCAGAAATAGACTTAGTGATCTGGAGGGCACTGCTATTCCCAAAGCTCTTTGGTTCAGGATCCTAGGCTATCTCCATTGAGATCTAAGGGGAAGAGGTAGTAGTTTGACTTGACTGGCATATACTGTCTTCTGTCTCTCCAGCAAGCCTTGCTGCTTCAACTAGTCAAATCATTTGACTTTTATCTAGGATTCAGTTTCCTCAAATGTAAAATGAAGGTGCTGACCTCAAAGAACCTTCAGTTACTGAATTGATGATTCTGATTAGCCCTGAAAATTTTAGACTGGAAGTCAGACGGTGCTTAAATGATCCCTTTCAGGACTGTGATCTGAGTAATTCTATACAGCAAAAAAAATTCTATGGTACTTACTTAGAGGTATGTGAACCTCTTTATTCACAGAAGAACTATAAGGCAGATAGCATTAGGAGAACCACTTCTATTTTTACAAATAGGGAAACTGAGGATCAGAGTTAAGTGACTTACCTAAAATCACACAGCTAACTAATAACGGAGCTAGTGTTTGAACCCAAGTTTCCTGAATCTGAAGTCCCATGGGCTTTCTACTATACCATGAAGATTCTCCGAGCACATATCAAATAGGAGCATGATTTAATTCATGGCTTCCATGGCCAAATAATTAAGCTTCCTGGTGACTAATTTCTGCATACTTAGACAAAGTGATCCTCCCATAGAAGATGCAGTTTGCCCTCCAGAGTGGTACTCAAACCTTTCAAAATGGTTTCTGAGTTTATGTTATGCTGGCAAATCCTTCAAGAACTCAGGGTCATTTCTGTACCATGGTGTGGTATCTGAGGAGGATTTTTCAGAAAATGCACTTACTGGTGAAATAAAACATTGATATAAATAGAGGCACTGACTGATGCATATGAGAGGTACATGGAGTGGAGAGAGAGAGAGAGAGAGAGAGAGAGAGAGAGAGAGAGAGAGAGAG
>NW_020954588.1:25645816-25667917 GCF_900497805.2 Vombatus ursinus | reverse complement strand
GAGAGAGAGAGAGAGAGAGAGAGAGAGAGAGAGAGAGAGAGAGAGAGAGAGAGAGAACATTTATACGTTTGCAAAATGCTTTACATGTATCATCTCATTTGATCATCATAAAACCCCATGAAGTATATGTGTACTTCTCTTTGTTTAGTACTACAGTGTTAGCCAGTATTTTGTCTTCAGCCATATTATGGATTTCATATATTGGCATGATGTGATGCTAGAAAGTATCCTCGTCCAAGCTCTGTTCCAAACTTGTTCTGTGACCTTGAACAAATCACTCTTGGCCTTAATTGTCTCATTTATAGGAAACGAGGAATTTGACTTAGATTATCTTTAAGGTTGCTTCCAATTCTCCGCTTTTATGAGAATGGTTGACAGAACCTTGGAGCCAGAAAAAGCTGGGTTCAAGTTCTGTTTCAGAAACATACTGTCAATGTGACTCTGGGCAGGTGGCAATCTCTCAATGATCTAGAACACTCTTTAAGGCTATAAGATACAGAGAAAGTACTGACCTTCTTTGGCAGAAGCAACTTCCTAGAAGCTGGTAGTTCTTCAAGGAAATGAGCTCTTTCCTGGTCCCCTTAGTTGTCAACATTCCCCTCAGATTATTTGGTATTATTTTGAATTTTCTCATTTTCATACGTATTATATCTCTGCCCCTCCCTGAATAGAATGTATACTTCTTGAAGGTAAGGAATCCTTATTGTTATAGCTATAATTTTTCTTATAAAACTCAATTCAATCCAATGATGGTTTATTAATTGCTTAGTATGTGCTAAGTTCTATACAAGATACTAGGGATACAAATACAAAAATGAAACCATCCTTGCCCTTAAGAAGCTTATATTCTACTTCAAAGAGCTCTCATTGATTGACAGAATATTGTGATAACGTGAAGAAAGCCCTTGGCCTGTTGGGCAACCTCCTTCTGATGGATTCATGGGGCAAAGTGGATAGCAGTCATATGTAATGGGCAGCAATGATTGCTGTGTAATGTGCATGAGCAGAGGAAATTCCCACATCAATGAGATGTTGATTTGTTCCAATGGACTACTTGAATATGGTCAAAGAAATAATTAGTAGAGAAGACTGAAAGAACTAGGCTTACAAAGACAAACAGAAATTAATCTCCTTCATACCCTTTCTCAGTACATACTTAAGCTGGTGGATATACCATAATAAGATAGATTATCACCTGTATATTAAGGAAGCTAGTCATTAATTTATAGTTTTACCTACTTAATAGATGAATTTCTATACCAGTATTTAAGTATACAAGTATACATATATGTATGTAGAGATTCAATGAAATAAAAATTCAATCAATTTTTATTAAGTGACTATAATATACAAATACTGATTAAATAAAACACCAAGTATAAATAGATAGACTGATGTGTATTAGGGGGGCATGGAGTGAAGATGTAGCCTTTTAAGACATAGAATGCCAAGTCCCCTTATTTTTCATTAATCAGCTGTATACAAAGGGTATACTGGATATACAAAGACAAAGTTTAAGCTGTTCCTACACTCAAGGAGCTGGAATGTCTGTATTGTGGAATGTCCCCTTCCCCCCAATATAATTTCTTCACATAGTACTACTATGAAAAGTGAGTTCAGTGAGGGCCTGGGAATTTCTGTATTCTCAATGATTTTTTATCTTCCTCTTTCTGGAGAAAAAAAAAGTCAATTCCCTTATAAAAGATAGATTGATAAATTATTTCCTTCTAATCCTAGAGAAATAGTTTAATTCTTCTTATGGAAAACAATTTGGAAATAGCTTTGGGGTATTAAAGGCTGGAGGAATGGAAACAGTACTAATATGTCAGAGTAAAGGCAAGGACTTCCCTAAGATCTCCCAAATTTCCCACCAAACAGCTTTAAAATAATGCCTCAAGTCAAATCCTGGAGTGGCAGAACCAACAAAAGGTCAGGATCAATATTTTTTTAGTCCAGGATATCTTAAGAGGTTGCCAGGAGAGGTCTATCTCCGCTGGGTGGAGGTCAGACCTGGAGCACAGCACAGACTGTAGCATAGGCGTCTCTGATGCACTAGGATCTGGCTTTGAAGGAAGTTCGATGTCAGCAGCCGTTTTGGGAGCTGTCAGCTCACAGATGGTAAGGAGGTTGGACAAGTGGTCAGAAGGAGATTACAGGGTGCAGGATTTGCTTTACTAATACTGGGTGCAAGACTCTGTTGCATTACCCATATACAGTTCTGGGTTGTAGTCTTAGAGCTAAGAGGAGCCCTAGATGTTTACTGAGGTGACAGAGATTGAGATAGCAACTCAAAAGAAGACCAAGAAGGGAAAACTTGGGAAAGGAAATGCGAATGATGCAAGAAAATTATGAAAAGAGAGTCACCAAATTGGTAAAAGAGATGGGGAAAGATACTGAAAAAAAACCTTAAAAAACAGAATTGACCAAAGGGTGAAAGAAATACAAAAATCATTGAAGAAAAGGACTCTTTAAATTGGCTAAATGGAAAAGGAGTTACAGAATGTCACTAAAACAAAACAAAATCAAACAAAATGTAATTCCTTAAAAATTAGAATTAGGCAAGTGGAAGCTAATGACACCATGAGACTACATGAAACAATAAAACACAGTCAAAAGAATAAAAAAAAATAGAAGAAAATGTGAACTATTTCATTGGAAAATAACTAACTTGGAAAATAGATCCAGGAGAGATAATTTGAGAATCATTAAACTGCCTGAAAACTATGATAAAAAAGAGCCTCAACATCATATTTCAAGAAATCATGCAAGAAAATTACCCTGATATCTTTGATCCTGAAGGTCAAACAGAAATGGAAAGAATCCACCAATCAGCTCCTGAAAGAGATCCCAACATGAAAACTCCTAGAAATATCATATCCAAATTACAGTGCTCCCAGATGAAGGAGAAAATATTGCAAGCAGCCAGAAAGAAACAATTCAAATATTGTGGAGCCATAGTCAGAATAACCCAAGATTTGGCAGCTTCTACAGTAAAGGATCAGAAGGCATGGGATGGATCTAGGATTACAACCAAGAATTACCTACCCATCAAAACTGAGTATAATCTTTCAGGGGAAAACATGAATATTCAATGAAATATAGGACTTTCAGTTATTATTGATGAAAAATCCAGAGCTGAATAGAAAAAAAAATTGACTTTCAAATGTAAGACTCAAGAAAAGCATAAAAAAAAGGTTAACAGGAAAGAGAAATCATAAAGGATTCAATAAAGTTGAACTGTTTTAACTACATGGAAGATGATATCTGTAATTCCTAAGAGCTTTGTCATTATTAGAACAGTTAAAAGGAGTATACATGATGTAGGCCATGAGTATGAGTTGACTGTGATGGGGTGATTTAAAAAAAAATTAAGGGGTGAGAAAGAAGGATATGCTGGGAGAATGGGGAAGGGAGAAGTAGAATTGGCTAAATTATCTCACATAAAAGGGGCGTGAAAAGAAGAGTTTTTACAGTGGAGGAAAAGATGAAGGAGTAGTGTGTAATGCTTGAACCTTACTTTCAGTGGAATTGGCTCAAAGTGAAAATAACATACACATTCTGTTGGATATAGAAATCTGTCTTGCCCTACAAGGAAGTACAGGGGGAATGGGATAATGGACAGGGTAGGATGATAAAAGGGAGGGTGGATTTGGGAAGGCAACGTTGTCTGAAGCAAAATAGATTTTTGAGGAGGGGCAGGGTAAAAGAAGATAGGGCAAATGGAGGAAATAGTATGGAGGGGAATACACATACAGTATTCATAACTGTGAATGTGAATGAGATGAAGTCACCTATAAAGCAGAAGTGGACAGCAAAGTGGATTAAGAACTAGAATTCGACAATATGTCGTTCACAAGAAACATACTTGAAGCAGAGACACACAGAGTAGAGGATAAAGGACCGGAGCAGAATATATTATGTTTCAGCGGACGTTAAAAAAGTAGCCGTCATGATCTCACACAAAGCAAAAGCAAAAATAGACTTAATTTAAAAAGATAAGCAAGGAAACTACATCTTGCTAAAAGAAACCGTAGAAAGTTAAGTAATATCAATACTAAACATACATGCACCAAATAGTGTGGCATCTAAATTTTTAAAGAAAAAGTTAAATCATTACAATAAGAAATAGACAGTAAAACTATTCTAGTGGGGCATCTCAGCTTTCTCAGAACTAGATTAATCTAACGAAAACATAAGAAAGAAAGAAATTATGGAGATGAATATAATTTTAGCATAGTTAGATGTGGTAGACATCTGGAGAAAATTGAATGGGAATAGAAAGGAAGACATATTTTCTCAGTGGTGCATGGCCTCTCAAAAAAAAAAAAGACTGTATTAGAGCATAAAAACCTTACAACCAAATACAGAAAAGCAGATTAAATGCATTTTTCAGATCATAATGTAAAAAAATTATATTCAATAAAGGGATATGGGAAGATGGATTATAATATTTGGAAATTAAATAATCTAATCCTAAAGAATGAGTGGGTCAAAGAACAAATCATAGAAACAAAAAGTAATTTCATTAAATAGAATGACAAGAATGAGACGTGCCAAAATTTATGGGATTCAGCCGAGGCAGTACTAAGGGAAAAAATTATAACTCTAAGTGCTTACATCAATAAAATATAGAAAGGCATGCAAGTAAAAAAAATCTAGAAGAAGAACAAATTAAAAATCCTCATTTAAATACCAAATTGGAAATCTTGAGAAGTGATTAGTAAAATTGAAATTAAGAAAACTGTGGAACTAATAAATAAAATTAGTAGCTGGTTTTATGAAAGAAAGAAAGAAACAAAATAAATAAACCATTGGTTAATTTGATTAAAAAAACAGAGGAAAACCAAATTCTAATATCAAAAATGAAAAGGGTGAATTTGCTACCAATGAAGAGGAAATTATAACAATTATTAAGAGCTATTTTTCCCAATTATGTGCCAGTAAATCTGACAATCCAAGTGAAATGGATAAATATTTACAAAAATATAAATTACCCATAACAGAAGAGGAAATAGAATACTTAAATGGCCATAACTTAAAAAAAAAAGAAATTGAACAAGCCATAAATGACCTCCCTAAAAAAATTCCTCAGGACCAGATGGATTTGTGAGTTCTACCAAACATTTAAAGAACAATTAATTGCAACACTACATAAAATATTTGGAAAAATAGGCAAAGAAGGAGTCCTACCAAATTCCTTTTATGACACAAATATTGTGCTGATACGTAATGATCAAATGAGCAAAAAGAGAAAAAGAAAACTACAGACCTATTTTTGCTAATGAATATTGTTGCAAAAAAATTTTAAATAAAATACTAGCAAGGAGATTACAGCAATATATAACAAAGATTATATACTATGACCAGGTGGGCTTTATACCAGGAATGCAGGGCTAGTTCAGTATTAGGAAAATTTTCAGAATTATTAACTATATAACAAAAATAACAAAAATCATGACTATCTCAGTAAATGCAGAAGAAGCTTTTGAAAAAATACAAACATTCATTCCTATTAAAAACACTGTAAAACTTAGGAATAAATGGAGTTTTCCTTAAAAAGATATGTAGTATTTGTGTAAAATCAGCAGCAAGCATCATCTGTAATGTGGATAAGCTAGAAGTCTTTCCAATAAGATCAGAAGTGAAGCAAGTTTGCCCATTATCACCACTACTATGCAATATTGCATTAAAAATGCTAGCTATAGCAATAAGAGAAGAAAAAGAAATGAAAGGAATTAGAATAGTCAGTGAGGAAACAAGACTATCACTCTTTGCAGATGATATAATGGTATAATTAGAAAATCATAGAGAGTCAACTAAAAAAACTAGTTGATGTAACTAACAACTTCAGCAACATGGAAAGATATAAAATAAACCCGCATAAATCATCAACCTTTCTATATATTACCAACAAAGTCTAGCAGCAAGAGATAGAAAGAGAAATTCCCTTTAAAATAACTTTAGACAACATAAAATACTAGGGAGTCTCCCTGCCAAAGCAAACTCAGGAATTATATGAACGCAGTTACAAAACACTTTTCACACAAATAAAGTCAGAGCTAAACAGTTGGAGAAATATTAATTGCTCATGGGTAGGCTAAGCCAATAGAATTAAAATGACAATTCTACCTAAATTAACTTACTTATTCAGTGCCATGCCAAACTACAGAAAAATTATATTATAGAGCTAGAAAAAAATAATAACAATTCATTTGGAAGAACAAAAAGTCAAAAAATATCAAGGGAATCAATGGAAAAAATGTGAAGGAAGGTATTCTAGCAGTACTATATCTCAAACTGTCTTACAAAACTGTAATTGTCAGACAATCTGATGCTGGCTAAGAAATAAAGTGGTCGATCTGTGGGATAGATGAGTTAGTAGGTGACCATAGTTATCTAGTGTTTAATAAATGAAATGATCCAAGATTTGGGGACAAGAAATCACTATTTGACAGAAATTCCTGGGAAAACTGGAAAGCAGTTTGGCAGAAACTAGGTATAGACCAACATCTCACACCATATACCAAGATAATGTCAAAATGGGTATAAGATTTAGACATAAAGGGTGCTATCATAAGCAAATTAGTGGAGCACAGAATATCATATTTGTTAGATCTATGGATAAGGGAAGAATTTATGACAAAATAAGAACATTATGGGAAGTAAAATGGATAATTATGTTATGTTAAATTAAAAAAAGGTTTTGTACAAACAAATCCAATGTGGCCAAGATTAAAAGGAAAGTGGAAAAGTGGGAAAAACTTTACTACAAGTTTCTCTGATAAAGACCACATCTTCAATGTGTGTTTCTTTCTCCTTGGATCATATCTTATGTTTTTTTTAAGCTTATATGGTGATGGAGAATATATCTTCAACATTAATTATAAAAATATTTGATTGCCTGGAACTTATTTCAAATCACTTCATTTCAGAGAAAAGCTTTTCAAATTACTTGAAATCAACAGATATTGGAAATTCTTGGATTCCTATCTTATTTTGTATTTGCAAGCATAAGTTTCAATCTGTTCTTCTTTTAATTATCTTGGCATTGTTTTTTCAACTCTATGGTGCAGAAGTCCTGACTTCAGGATTGCAGGGGACAGGTTTGATCTTGGAGGCTACTTTAATTCACTATCTTTTTAGTTCCTTATGTCAGCATTTACTCTGGGAAATCTCACACTCATATTTAGATCATCACAATTGTGGATAACAAGATCCCAGCTCCTATACAAGCATTCACGGTAACACATATTTATTTGTTATAGGACAGCTTTTGTTCCTCCCCACAGAAAATGTGAAAACCTATCAAAGAATTTGTAGGTGACCATAAATAGTGAAGCAATATACAAATGACTGACAATATCACAGAACAGCCAAATTAATTCTTCTCCTTCCCAGTTGAGTCCCCCTTTTCAAAGGGTCCTAGAGTCCTTCCGACTAATTGCTCTGCTCTGTGCATTGGACTACCCTGGGAAGGGAAAAATATTTGGTGCTTCTAGACAAGAAACTCTTCCCCTCGTTTCCCTCAGATTTATACCATAAAATAACTCATAGCAGTAGTGGAGGTCAAAGTCCAAGTGTGTTTTGTTTCCCCATATTCTGCCACTACTCTTTCCTGTACCAGAGACAATTTTCTTCTACCAAAAGGCTTACTCATTTAAGGCATTCATTTTTTTTTCCTTTGGATGGGTGAGGAAATTGAGATACAGAGAGTTTAAGTAATTTACACAAAGTAATGAACCAACTAAGTGGCAGAGCTATGCTTTGAATTCAAGTCTTCTGATTGTGAGTACCTTACTTTTTTCAGTAAAGAATCAGTAATCAATTAATCATATGATATATACCATATGCTACAGCATCTATTCCTGAGTGTTTGTTTGACCTACCTGTATTTTTACATTTATTCAAAACACTTTGGGGGGAAAAGTGATATTTTCATAATGATGGACACAAGGTTGTGGGAATAGCTCTGGGAAATAATTGGACAGCTTCTAAGACCAGTATTCAGTTTTGTAAAACACTACTTCTAGGGATAACTTCCTGGGGTTGTTCTTAATTCCTTGTTTCTCACAAAACTTAATCTTTCACTTTAGTGATTTGGTTTAGCAAGCATTTTTTAAGCACATCCTGTTTGTAAGGCACTGTGTGAAGTGCTAGGGATACAAAGACTTTGTCCTCAGGAAGCTTACATTCGATCTAGGGCTTACAACATTCACATGGATTTAAAAAAAAAAAAAATGCAAAGTGAGACCAAACAATTTAAAGAGGGAGAGAGTGTTAGCAACCTAGTGGGGGTGGTGGGTGGAAAAGACCTCATTTTGGAGGTGGCAATTGAGTCCAGCTTTGAAGGAAGCAGATGAGGAAGGAGGAAATTCCAGTTTTAAGGGGTCATTTGTGTTATGCAATGGAAGGAGGACAGGAGACAGAATGTTAGTGTAGGGAAAACAGCTTTCAGGCTAGGGTGACTAGAATGTTATGAATGAAAAGGGGTAAAATAAAAATAAAACTGAAAAGGTAGGAGGAAGTCAAATGACAGAGGGCTCTAAATGTTAGCCTAAGAATTTTGTGTTTTATCCCAGAGGATATAGGGAGCTACTGAAGACTTTTGTGGAGGGGAGAGGTGACATGATCCGTGTTTTAGGAATAACAGTTTGGCGACCGAGAGACAGATTGGAGAAGGCAGAGACCAAGCAGGGAGGCCAATTAGGAGGCTATTGAAATAGTCCAGGCAGGAGGTAATGAGATGCTGTGTGACCCAGAGAATCTGCTTTACTAATAGGTACATACCAACACTTTCCTCTGCACCTTTGACACCTTTTTCAAATGCTAATTGACTAATTGGCATAGCTATCAGTGTAAATTTTATACCTGTTCACTTTAGCTTAAAAAAATAAATCATCCTGGATTTCCTTACCCTGAGTGACAAAGAGCTGGCTCTTAGTAGTCTAGAGTCCATTCCCAAGGTTGAGTGGGGACAATGAGGACATAAAAGACTGGAAATTGGAAGCAGATTATAGAGAAAGACCCTAAAGAGTCACCTAGTCCTCCTACCTCCTTTTGCAGATGAGGACCCTGAGGCCGAGAGAGGATGTGATTTGCTCAGGTTCACACAAGTAGTGATAATAGCTAACATTTATATAGTGCTTACAATGTGCCAGGCACTGTGTTAAGCACTAACTATTATTTCATTTGTTCCCCACAACAACTCTGAGAGGTGGGTGCTATTATTATCCCCCATTTTACAGATGAGGAAACTGGGGCAAACAGAGGTGAAGTGACTTGCCCAGGATCATGCAGCTGGTAAATGTCTGAGGCTAGATTTGGACTCCAGGCCTGGAACTCAACCATTGTGCCATGTGGCTACCCAATCCAAGAATTGAACCCAGTTCTTCTGACTCCAGACTTCACCCTCGTTTAATGCCCTTTGTAGATGTTGATATAACACTTAAAGAGTTGATACTTAACCAATTTGTAGAGTTCAGTGTTTTAGGAAGTGTTTTATTATTATTTTTTCTCTCTCTGAATGTCTGGTCCCCTCACATGGTACCTAGCATATAGTACTTACTTATACTTAAAATATATTAACAAAAATTTATTGAATTGAATTCTTTTGGTTTATATCTATCCCCAGTGTCACCTGTGATGAAATGTCAGAAGGTATAACAAAACAAGTGTAAACTCTGGGCTTAGAAGCTCTGGGTTCAAAACCTGGCTCAGCTCTTCTGACTGTTTGATCATGGTCCAGTCATTTAACCTGGCTGAGCCTTGGTTTCCTCATCTGTAAAATGAGGAGGTTGAACTAGATGATTTCTGTGGTCCCTTCTGGAACAAAATATATAATCCCATGATCCTATGATAAGGTACTGATAGTGGTTCTGTCACCTAACATTCTATAAAAGGAGATGACAGTCACATAGTGAGAATGGGGGGCACTAGATGGGCAGCTGAAATCTAGGCTTTAAGACATTAACAGAGTTTCATAAGAACTCCAGGGTATCGAGTGACTCCTTTTTGAGGATTTAAAGAAACATACAACCTGGAAGGATGAAAAATACTCATACCAATGCATCCAAGGATATGAGGAAAGGATAAGTAAGTATGAAATCAGATTGAAATAAGTTAAAAAAAAAAAAACCTAAATCCATTGCTAAAATGTCATCTAGAGGTCCCAGAATAATGTAGAAAATGCCAAAAAAAAATTAATTATCCTCTATTTTTGATGAAAATGGATCACTTATGCCTAGGTGCATCTAGTGTTGTGAAAAAAATACAATATTTGCCAAAGCCCCCAAAGGAAAAGAACCAATGAATATATATAAAGGGAAGTTTTAAGAAAAATGTGACCGTTTTAACAAGAAACATCCACTTTTTAACACAAATTGTATAGGCAGCCTTCCATATTCATGGTCCTGCTCCTCAGGATCATTGTCTTGGTTTGTCATCCTGCCCAGGGCGGGAAGTGATCTCCTTCAGCACCCCAAGAATTGTCTCCATCCCTGTCACCTCTGTGTTAGAACATTTTAGCGCTGGCATATTTGCCATAACAGTTATTTGATATAACAGCCCTCCATATGGAGACGCTTTGAGTGCTACTTAACACCTCCGTGTTTAATATATGCTCATGGGTCAAATGAACCAGAAACTTGTAAAAGCACTGCATACCTTGTGTTTGGGTTTTCCATGTGATTTGCAGCTGCTAAGGCCCTGCCAGGAGAGAAAATATTGGTGTGGATGTAAGCAGCCACTCTGAACAGATGCAGATGGGATGTCTGAGACTCTTCCTGGCTGCTTGTCTCCACATTCCTCACTCCATCTGGGTTTTTCCCACTTGCTATTTCCTGGGGGCCTCCAGGAAGTGCCTGATTCTAGGATTGACTCCTGCTTGAAAAATCTAGTGGACAGAGACCAAAAGCTCAGTTTCTTGATTCTGGCTCCAGCCACCCACCTCCCAAGTTGTTGACATCATATGCCCCTAAAGAAGTCTTGTTGACCATCATCTGCCTGGAACCTGAATTCTACAATCCTCTTGACTTTTTTCTTATTTCCTGCTTACTTTCTGGTCATTCAGTATAGGGGCTAAAGCTAACCACTTGGAGTAAGGAGATCTGGGTTCACATTTTTACACTAGAAAGTTGCTGAACTCATATGGCCTCATTTTCCAGATATATCAATTGGGGATAACAATGCTTGTATCCGTTATTTCACTGGGATATTGTAAGGGAAGGACTTTGTAAGGCTTGAAGGATAATGTAAATGGGAATTCTTCTTCTTCTTCTACATTCAATTGTGTCCAGTATGTCCTTCTGACTCTTACCATTCTTATTACTTCTTTGTTGTTTCCTGCCTCTGATATATCTGTTGCTTATCCCTGGCCTGATTCTAACCCCTGGTTTTGTTCTGTTCCTGTAGACCAAGGGTTCTAGTCCTTGGGATGATTGTAGTGGGTCTGTGAGCTTGGTTGGGAAAGAAATTAAATCTCCATTTCAGTACAGTTGATTTCCTGTGTAATCTTGTTTATTCTATTTTATGCTTTAAAAACATTATCCTAAGAAGTCATCTATTGGTGTCACCAGACTAACAAAAGGGTAAATGATGCTAAGAACCATTGCTTGAACCCAGACCATGATATACACAATGACAACAGCAATGTTAATGGAAAGAGCAGTCACAACAGACTCAGAAGTGAATATTGTAAAATTACAAAGAACAAGGATGGCCCCCAAAAAAAGAGATAAGAGGAAACACCTTCCCCTGTTCCTTTACAGAGGTGGTGAGGTCCATAGGCATGGAATATTGCTTCCTCAGTCATTGAACCTCAGACTGTGGGTACTGTTCCAGAACCTTCCTGAGGTGGCTTGTTTCCATGGGTTCAGAAATCAGCCCTACAAAAACCTCCGGGGATAGGCATTGCAGTGGAGTTGAAAAATCTGGAATTCAGATTCAGAGCTCCTTAGTTCAATTTCTGGCTTGTTAGGACTTCCTAGGTGGCACAGTGGATAAAGTACCGGGCCTGGAGTCAGAAAGACCTGATCTCAAATCCATCCTCATATACTTACTAGCTGTGTGACCCTGGGTAAGTCACTTATAACCCTGTTTGCCTCAGTTTTCTCATCTGCAAAATGAGCTGCAGAAGGAAATGACAAACCACTCTAGTATCTTTGTCAAGAAAACCCCAAATTAGGTCATGACTGAAATGATTGAACAGGGTTTGAGTCATAATTCTCTTTACCTGCAAGTGCCTTGCTCATTATGTCCACAGAAAAGAACATAGAGGCAAGTTGGTGCTATGGGAGGAGTCCTGGATTTAGAATCAGAGTCCTGGGGTTTGAATCAGAGTTGTGACTCTGGAATTTACTCCCATGTCCTCTTGGGCAAGTCACTTAACCTCTCTAGGTCCTGATGCCCTCATCTGTAAAATGAGGGAGTTGATCTAGATGATCCCTGAGGGCCCTTCTAGCTGTTAATTGACTCCAGGAGATTCTGCTGATGCACTGGATTTGACTGTCCTGGGCACCTGATGTGAGCTTCTCGGTCTAGCCTGTAATGCCAGGACCACTCTCAACCAATTAAAATATCCGGATTGATTTTGGTATGCCTTTCATGTTATTGTGATTACCTGCCATCTGATCCCCGTTGCAGGGGAGAGAAACAAGTACATATAACAGATGGACAGTATTCCTGTAACCACAAAAAAAATATTAATTAATTTGACATACAGGTAACCTCCAACATTCAGAAAAAAAATTAAATCTGGTCCCTAATAAAGAGTTAAAAGAATTATATCATAACTCTCTATAATTTGCAAAGAGAAATGAAAGATAATTTAAGCCTAAACTTCAAATATTTGGTTATGTTTAAAGGGTGCTAAGTAGTTCTCTCTTCTTTAAATCAGAGTGAGTCAGTTAGTCAACAAATATCTCTTAAGTGCTTACTATGTGCCAGGCACTGTGCTAAGCAATGGGCGGGTACACACACACACACACACACACACACACACACACACACACACACACACACACACAGTCTTTGCCTTTAAGGAACTTATGCCCTGCTATCATAATGTTATTTGTCTTTATTACCATATTTAAGGATTTACATCTACTTGGGATTTTATGTCTGTCTGGATTTTCTTTTTTGCTGTACTAAAATGGGGACTGAGTGAGGTTGGGGCAAGATGGAGAGTAAGTTTGTTCAACTGAGCTGATTTCATTGCTGATTTACAATTTCATTGCTTGATTGTTGTTTGGTAACTTTTAAAAATCTGTGCTTATTCTAGAAGCCTGAATTTGATTATTTTTAAAATAGTAAACTGTCAAATTTGGTCTTTTCAACTGTTGATATTGTTGAAATTGCCATTACTGACATATGGCAGTAGATAGAACTCATGCCAAGGATCCACAGGAAGAAGGGATGATGGTTGGTTTACCAGTTGTACCGGTGGGCACCTGGACCATGTTACTTTTTCTGCTGTTTGTCTCTGATGTCTACATCAGCCTCAGCTTAGTAATGTTGCTGTCAGTGCTCGGGGTTTAATTTATTGGTAATATTAGGGGTGAAGTCATTGGTAAGAATTGAGTGACTTATCATCCCCAAAGGCTCATTCGAATGGAGTTGCTCTTGACCCTGTTCCTGCTAATGCTAAAACAAAAGAAAAACTCAGCTCCTTTGCTATATGATCAATATCAAAGATAAAAACCTCCTTTTTTTTTTCTTTACTTTCATATCATGGTTACCCAGAGCTCAGTTTCAAGGTAAAGGAGAAGAACATGTAACATAACTGAAGCTTGACGTGGTTGTGTTATAATCTAGACATTTCCCTATTATGGAAACAGAATGAACCCCTTTCCCATTGTTATGATTAAAAATGCCTGCCATTTTGTATTCTTGGCAAAATGACTGTGTAAACTTGAAATTCGTGTTTGATAAAAGGACCAGTTGTTGCACACCTCTCTATCACTGATCATTTGAGACGTATTTGATTTCACATGCCTTCCTTTGGGTTTATTTCTTCTAAGGAGTGAAGCATTCCATTTATGCTTCCTCATGTTTAACAAGCTTTTCTATATTATACACCCTCTTCTTTAGGGCAAAGGTAGGAGGGGGAAATGCCAATGGAAATTTATTTCTTTAAGAGTACTGTTTAGGGTAGAGGCGACAGTAGGGGATTCATTATTCCCTTTCATTTTATCAATTGTAATTTATTCCACTTACAGCAAATTAACTAAAACGGATTTATAGAGCTGGAGGGGCCCTTAAAGATTATCTAGTAATGGACGAATAGAATCTGGGACCTGTGTCTCCAAATTTAGTCTACCACAATGCTTCTTAAACATGGATTCCTCTAAGTTAGAAGGGACCTTAGAGAACATTGATAATATTCATTCTCTCTACCTAATCCACCGGGAATTTATTAAGTTATCTAGTGTGTGCTAAACATTGGGTATACAAGGACAAAAACAAAGTAGACCTTGACCCCACGATTCTTCCATATTGCTAAGGAGATTATCTTACGGGGTTGTTATATGGGTAAAATGAGGCCATGGATGAAAAAAGAAAAAAAAAACTTTGTAAAGCATTAAATGCTATAAAAATGCCTGTAACTGTGCTCATGTGATTCTCATAATTATGTCTGATGGGGTTCATAGTGAAATTCCTGCATCAAGGTTCCATATTGCTGCTATTCTTTTATATTTGGCAGTCACTAAACTATAGGACAAATGGTCTAGCACAACTATAGCATTGAATTGTGCACAAACACAAAATGATTGATTTTTTTTTTTGTAAGTGACTAAATATATTGGGTTGTAGGCTTATTCTTAGTGAAAGTATTTTCAGAGCTACTCCGGTAGTGGACAGGATGATGTGGGATGATGTGCAGTTCTTCCACTTTCCTTAATGCTTTTGTTCTCCCAGGTCTGTGTGTTTTGAGAGGTTTTCCATTACATGATATGGTTTGAATATTGGGGGTGGCAACATCTATCAGTGATTTTGTTCTTAAATTTTGTGGATCAGTATGAGTATGGGTGATCCTGTGTATCTGTTGATGCTCCAAACCCAGTAGCCTATTTGTTGAACTCTAAGTATATTTGGAGGTTTGCAATCATGACACGGGTACAGCTTACCTGTTAATTTATGAGGGACAAAGAGCTTTTGGTTTAATTCTGCCCACTTGATCATGTCTTCTTCAGGACCTGGTAGCTACTAAATTTTTGCCACCTGCTACACAGTTTCTATTATTTCCCTGAAAAGTCTGGGCTTCTCAAGAGTCCGATTTCTGCTAGTAACGATCTCATAGCAATAGACTGCTCTATTTCTCTAAACAAATCCTCATGAGCCAGCCAGCTTTTCAGAGATTCTTTGTTGATGTACTGTTGGCTGAGTTCTTGCGAACGTCCCCCATGGAAGGTTATTATTAGTACTCTGGTTGTGGCTTTGCTATCTTATCATTCCCATCTGTTATTATACTAGGAGTTGGTCTATCGATTAGAAGTCTGGCCTGGGAGTCAGGAAGATCTAGTCCTACCTCTGACACATTCTAGTCATGTGGTCAGTTACATAACCTCTCAGTGGCCCCAGCAGTTCTAGAGGACTTTAACTTACAGATGAGTTGCCACCTGCCTGGGTGGAAGGAGTTTTCATCTGGGGAGTTTATGACACTGATGATATCATAGGTCTGTATGCTTTCCCAACATATCCTCACTCCCCACCAAAAACCCAAACATTATGCTTGTTATTATCTAGTCCAACTGACTTATTTTACAGATAAGGAATTAAAGTTAAAGTGCTGTATGCATTCAGGACGCCTGGGTTCTCTTCTCATCTCTCCCGCCATCTAGCTGTGTGACCTTGACAAGTCATTAAGTTCTCTGTGGCTGTGTGTCCTTATCTGTTGAAGGAGATGTTTAGACTAGATCATAGGTTTTTAACCTAGGGTCCACAGACTACTAGTGGGGCCATGAACTTGAATGTGAAAATGGTGTACATCTTTATTTTTCTGAACCTCTAACTAAAATTTTGCATTTCCTTTGGATATGAAGGTAGGCTCCAATAGAGGTCCTTCAGCTTTACTAGACTGACAAAGGGGCCCGTGACAAAATAGTTAGGAAGCCCTGGCCTAGACAGACCTTAAAGTCCCTTCTCCCCCCAACAGCGTTTCCAGTATTTGTCTGGGCTTTCTTACATTTCTCCCTTTTTTCCTAGTCTAGGTCCTCATTTTCTCTTCTCATCCCATTTCCTAAGGGGCAGGTTGAATGTGGTTCAAAAGATAGCAAAGGGGAGAATAATTGGGGACTGTTATATTCCTCTTTTCCCCCACCCCTCATTTTTTATCCAGAATGGGCAAAATAGAATCAATTGGAGCGCTCAGTCTATGGAGTTTGTCTTCTCAATAATGTGGTAGTTTCTCTGCTTGTGACCTCTGTGTGAGTGACAGCAGACAGGGTCAGGGGACTTCCTTCATAATTGGATGGTAGCTGCTAGAAGCAGGTTGGGGCTCAATTGGGATTAGGATTAGAGCAACTGGTAAAGTCTGTGGCTTTCTGTTAGCTGAAGTGGGAGCTCTGATCTAACTTTGTTCACAAGTGTGGCTGTAAAGTGGGAACTTTGTTAGCACAAAGCCAGAGGGAGGCTGAGGAGATGAGGGAACAGTTCAAGGTCCCTCTGGCTCTTTGATTTTATGAGGGGTTAGGGAAAGAGGGAAGAAGGAGGAGAAAGGGCAGTGGGGGCCAATTGACCTCTGTGCCTACTGATCTGCAGGCAGGCCTGCATAGAATGCTCCCCATCTAGCCTCTCCCCAAACCCTCTAATGGAGCTGTCCCCTTAAAGTGTGTTCTCTGCAGAGAAAGGCACAGTGTGCATGGCCAGGGATTGTAGCCTCATCCATTCTGCTAGTCTGGAGAGCAGAGTTCCTGCTCATTCATTCCAAAAATGTGCAAGACCCCAGACTAGGCCTCTCCTAGGCTGTAATACTTTGTTCAGAAGTCCAGGGGCTTGGGTGATGGTTCAAAAGGAGAGAGGGCCAGAGGCTAGGCTGTGAATCACAATCTAGCTAGTGGAACCACTGGGCCAATGTTTCCAATTCAGTTCAATCTAATGCAGTGCAATTTAATGCAATTCAGTTCAGTTAAGTTCAATTCATCCAGCATTTATTAAGCAACTGCCATGTTCAAAACACTCTGGTATGATAACTATACAAAGACAAAAGGAAAAAAAAAACATTTCATTCCTTTCCTAAAGGTACTAACATTGTAAGGGGAAGAGGAAATAAGTAAGTGAATGAGCTGATAAGTAAATGCATCCTGATTAGAAAGGTAGGGTGCTAAGAGCAGAGTAGACTCTTCTATAGGCAATTGCACTTGGGTTGGAATTCTGTGTATATGTGTGTGTGTGTGTGTGTGTGTGTGTGTGTGTGTGTGTGTGTGTGTGTGTGGTTTAACCTCAGATTCTGAGTTGGAAGGTTTGGGTCTCTGAGGCCCTCTTATTCAACTTATACCTGAATAAGAATCTTCTCTCTGATATATGGAAGAAATGGACATTCAACCTTTGTTTGAAGTCCTGGACTGAGGGAGAAGCCAATACCTCTCAAGGTTATTGGTTAAAGCAAAATACTATGATGTAAAGCTGAAAATTTGAGCATGTGTGTATGTGTGTGTGTGTATGTGTGTGATGTTGAGAGCCTTAAATGCCAGGCTAAAAAGTTTATATTTTGATAACCCAAATGCTTTTGAGTAGGATAGACATTTAAACAGAATACTTTTATGGTAGTAATTATTTAGCTAGGTGCCTTCCTGCATAGAATGGGACTTAGAGTGGCAGGAGTTCAGATCCTACCTTAGACACTTACTAGTTATATGAGCCTGGGCAAGTCACTTAACCTCTGTCTGCCTCAGTTTCCTCATTTATAAATTGATGGTTTTGGGCTTGATGGCCTCTAGGGTCCCTTCCAGTTCTGAATCTATGATCTTATGCTAGTTTTGGGGGGATAAGAGGAACACTAGTGTTATCTCTGTCTTTTGAGAGATTATATTATGTAGTATATGGTGTAATAATGTAACCAAAGCCTTGTATAGGCCTTAGTGTGTGAGCTTTGTGATCTCCTAAAGTATTGAATTGAAAAGTAGAAATATTGATGTCAAATTCATTAGGATTTCCCCTGAGTTAATAACTCACTGGGAACCAGGGCAGCTCCCACCTATGGGAGGAGCAAGCATCTGTGGTATATATGACACCAGGGACAGTCAAGGGTGACCTTTTCCTGAAATCCCTCCCCCAATACCTGCCATTGTTGCTTGTAATTCCTATCTGTAGAGTTATTCATTTGGGTTAAAACATTGTGATATTTGAGCAGGCTCCTGTTTAAAGATGCCATTCAAATTAGGCTCAGTTCAATTTCACAGACTCTTAGCATGTACAAAGTCAAGTCAAATGGTGTGGTTGCCAGACTGTTGGTCTTGCAGTCAGGAAGGCTGGTGTCGATACTTATTAGTTTTGTGATCTGGGACCATCTTGGAAGTCTGAGCCTCAGGCAGCTCTCTAAGACATTAACACAAATTCTAATCCTATCAGCACCCTAGTCTGTATGTAAAGCATTGTATTAGCTGCTTGGGATATAAAGATAGAAAACACACTTTTTCTGCCCTCCAGGAGTTTATCATCTACTAGATAAGTCACTTGGGAGGGATAACAGTGAAAATTTCTCGTAATAGTTAGTGACCTAGCACAAAAGTTTAAGGGCTTGGGGCACAATGATGAATTTTCATAGAGAAGAAGGAATGGTCTTGAGCATGGGATGCTGTCTGAAGAATGTGGTCTTCATGTGGCATGCCAATGGGGGCTCTGAGTAACAGGGAAAAATGGGGCATCTGATGGTAGTTCAGAGGAAAGAAATTGTTTTAAAAACAAACCAGAGGTTAATGTGTGGAGGTGACTTCTCTGATGCTTTAATGGATCTGTGATCTCATTGGTGTGACTACTCCCTTCATCAGTGCACATTACAAGTCTTTCATGCCTTCTCACATTGAATTACTCTTAACCATGTTTTCTTATAATTCCTTCATGGGGGAGGGGGTGTCCATCCAAAGTACAACTTTTTCTCTTGATATTCCATGGAGAAGGAGGTGACAACAAATATTAAACATACCTCACTGGACCATTTGCATCTAATATGGAATGACTAATGTTTGAAAGCATAGAATCATTGGAAAGTATTTGAAAGACCAGAAAGTGGCTTGATGTATCATTCTTCAGCACGACTATGGGACTACTTCTGAACTCCCACTTGTATTAGTGTTTCTCAGAGGTCAGATGATTACTATTCTCAGTATTCTGGGGAGTTACTCTGAGAGGCTAGGTTTCTAGAACTGTTGCTTATGAGCTCCCCACTGACATAGTTCTTATTGATTATCAGTTCACAGCTTTATTTAGTTTTTAGCAAAGGTATTTACTAAGGTGGCTTGTTCAAGACAGTTTATACAAAATATTCCCCCGAACTAGGCAACTTTTTTTTCCACCTGCATACAAACCTCCCGCCAACCCAGAAATTGTGTACTCAAAGATAAAGTACAAAGAGAAATACATGCAGGGAATCCATGTGGCAAAGGGGTACTTTGTAAGTGTTGACACTTTTCTTCCTTGTAGAATCCTTGTGGAGTTCCGGTTAGGTAAGGAGTTTTGATTTGTATTGTTGTTGTTATTGTATTTCTGGGCCCTAAGGCTTGCTGACTTTCTAGAGTCCATAAATGGTATTCTCTGGGTGCCATACTCCCAGAAGATGCTTCCTTCACATGTGACTGTCCTTCTGTATCTACCCCCTCTGTGTCTGTCTGTGTTCCTTCTCAGTATGTCATTTTCACTCCTGGCTGGATGTTTTTTCTACTACTGGTCAGTCTGGTATCTCCAACAACATAGTCAATAATGGGGGGGGGTGGTAGAGAGAGAGATTTCATGGCTAATATTCTCTCCCCAGTAGGTTTATAAATTCCGCCAATGGTTTCTTCTTGGGAGCCTTGCCTGAACCGGCATCCTCAACTGCTAAAATGACATTTTCAACCCTTAGGCTGGACCCTCAGGACTAGGGAACCTGTGACATTCTTTTGTTATATTAAATTCCCAGTGGAGTGCTTAGTTTATTTAATGAGTCAATCACATTTTTCCCCTTCTTGACTCAGTTAAACAAGTTCACATGTTGGGGTGTAGGCAATTTATTTTATCAATAATATCCATTAATTCTGTAACTCAAAGAAATAATTTCATGTGATAATAATTTTATGGCTTAGAACCTCTTTCAATTGAAAAGGAGGTAGTAGAGTGACTCCAACCAGTGGTGAGCTAGTGAAAGTTTAACAACCAGACCTCTGAAAAAAGCAGGTCACACTTTTAAGTTTATTCTGCAATATTAACATTTTCTCCATTCCTTACTTAAGTCTATACAATCAACAAAACAATAAATCAAGCCCTAATTTGTGCTTTTTTTGCTGATATCAGAGGTGAAAATACTCACATTGAAAATTTAACAATTGGCTCTCAAAAGCCAGTATAAGCTGGCACTAATATACCCTTGTCTCTGTCTCTTACAATAGAATCACTGATTTAGAGCTGGAAGAGACCTTACACGTCCCAGTCTAACCCTTTTCATTTTAAAGATGAGGAACTGAGGCCCAAGGGGATCAAGTGATTTCCCCAAGGTGACACAGGTAGTGACAGTCTTCAAAGCCAAAGCCTCTGATTCTCTGTCCCAGGCTCTTTCTTCTGAATCAGGAGAAATGAGTATTTGGGGGTCTTGGATGTGAGCCACTGATATATTGATTTATCCTAGCCAAATGATGGAATCTGTCATGTCAGTATGTCCTTCACCTGCCAAATGATAATGATGAAGCTTATTTTCAAAGTACTCTGATATGTGAAGTGTATCATAGCAAGTGACAAAACATGAGCCTCACTGGTATTGTTAAAACTTGCCTTTTTCAAAAGGGGTGCAATTGAAGCTTGGCCAGTGAGTGAGCATGTGAGGCAGTGATTGTGCTCTTCTGAATGTTTTTGAAAGCACCTGCCTGCCCTTTCTGTGAGTGTTTAGGTGATGTATGAAAATATCATTTAGTGTTTTGGAAAGTTGCCCTAACTAAATATTTAATGGGCGTCTGTGACATAAGTAGGGTTAAAATGTAACCTGCCCTTAAAATGACTGGCTTTTCAAGAATATAAATTCTGCTTAAGTTAAATGAACACCAAGAAACAAATACCACCCCACCCAACACCAGTAACCCAGATCTGGACAGATGGGTTGGTCTTGGACAGATTGGGAGCCATAGTGTAGAGAAAATGGAATATGGAAAAAGCATCCTTGGCATTTTGTTTCTCTTGTAAGTGAGCCTAAGATGTTACCATCTTTTTGGAATGGGAAGGAAAAAGTTGCAGAGACCATAGAGCAACTCTGCTATTTTGTGAACTTCACGATGCATACATGGAATTTGAAGAAATCAGGAAAAATCAAAGTGCTTTATTTTTATCTCCATTTGAAGAAACTGGGATGGAAAGCCCTCAATGTTACAGAACACATGTGAAATGAGGGGTTTGCTTGTCACTTTCAGTTATAAAATAATAACAATGTTCAAGGGGTAGCAGGCTCTGCAGTATGAAACATCACATACATTGTTGGGATCTTTTAATATTTTAGTTTTGATGAACTTAATTTTTCTTCTCTTTTTTATTCTTTGTTATAAAGGCTAGCTCTCTGGGAGAGGGTGGAAAAGCAATACATTGGAAACTGTATCTATTGGAAAAAAATACAAAGAAACCAAACTGTATGTAAAATCGTAACAACATAAAGGGAAATAACAGTAACATTAATTGACATTTGTGTAGAGCTTTTAAATTTAAATACACAGTATCTCATCTGGGCCTCACCACAATCATGTGAAATAGGTCTTTGAATTGTTATTATTAACCCTTAGCTTCCTGACAATTAGAGCCATTCAGAAGAGGAATGGGTTCCCTTGGGGTGCAGTGGGTTCCCCTTTGTTGAGCTTCAAGCCAATGCCTGATTTGTTGTGAAGGGATTGTGTGTGTGTGTGTGTGTGTGTGTGTGTGTGTGTGTGTGTGTGTGTG
>NW_020954588.1:25518557-25645806 GCF_900497805.2 Vombatus ursinus | reverse complement strand
GTGTGTGTGTGTGTGTGTGTGTGTGTGTGTGTGTGTGTGTGTGTGTGAAGGTTAGACTAACTGTTCATTGAACTCCCTTTTGACTCTGGGAATTATTTTGTAATCCCCATTCTACAGATGGTCAGAATGAGGCTTAGAAAGCTTCATAATTTACCCATAGTCACAGAGCTAGTAAGCAGGATCTTCCTGATTGATTCTCCGTGTAAATTAGCCTTATAAGAATAAAGAAGAAATACACAATTTAGTGTCTAAGTTTATCTTAATCTCAAACAATTTTGAAGGGGGATAGAAGGAAAGTCTTCAAATGCCATGCTTGTCGAGACAGCTATCTATGACTCCAATTTAGTAAAGTCCTTGAAAAGCCCTTAATTTAGATCAGATCACTTTTTTAGTGAATTTCCAATCACATCTTTCCATTACTTCTCTAAGCTGGGGATTTATATGGGAGGCCATCCATCCTACTTTCCCCACCAACCTTCAAAGTAAATTAGTTTGAAAAGTCCCCATTATGCTCTACATGGGGGTGATAATTCCAGTTGGGCCTTAATGTGGGTATTGTATGAAGTCATTTGAAGACAAGTGTGTGCCCTGGATCTTTTCACTAAGTTACCATGAACTCAGCAGGGGGTTCACATGTCCACTGAAGAGAGAATATTAGCCACAAATATGTATTGAGAGAATATAAATGTAAATGCTAAATTTCTAATTTAGGGAACGAAATCTTCATATTCCTTATACATTAAAAACATTTTTCTACTACCAATCATTTTACTTCAATTGTATGCAAAGTGCAAAGTTTTCTTCCAATATAAATACTGATGGGTGCATGAATTATATAATGATTTTTATGTATAATTTATTTTTTATTGAACAGCAGTACAGCAGCAGTTTCTCAGGATTATATTATAAACAGACCATTGGCTGCAAGGGCCATATCTGGATTTAATAATTACATTCTTTTCCATAAAATTTAACATATTGGAGAAAAAAGATGTATAGTGATATAAATTGGAATGTAGTGAACAAAAGATTTAGTGTATAACCTACTAAAAATACATTCCTGTATGGGTTTGTTACTGCCCTTGGTTTATGATCTTTTCATTCCTGCTTAAAAGAGAAACTAATTGCCAAAGCAGAAATTAATGGAACCTTGGGAAAAAATTATCCCCATCCATTGAGCCTAGTTGAACACAAAGATTAAATTCTGGGACACTAGAATTAAAGAAAAGATAACTAGTATTGTTCCTTGAGATTCTAAGAGGATGCCAGAGGATTAAGATATTGTCCAGGAAAAATTTAAAAAAAGGCAGAAATAAAAATAAGCCCAACCTACCAACTAAACAAACAAAATCTCTTTTGACACCAATGCAAATAATTCTAGTGAGAAAGAAAAGGGGGAGCCCAATGGCTACTCATGGAACTCTCCTACCAAGATTGTATCTGAAAGGGTTTCTTTTTCCATTTCAGTGTCTCTGTTTTTGCCCCTATGGCTTTCAATTTTATTGACGTCTATAAATGGGGCACACTCGTACATTTCCAGTCCTTAATAATCAATGTCCTTTTGCAAAGATAGATCTCTGTATCTAGGAATAGTTACAGCAGAAAGATTTATTTATTAATACATTGGATTTGGATTCAGACCACCACAGCTTGAATCTTGGTTCTACCACTTATCCACCCACGTGACCTTGGTTAAGTCCATGCCGCTGATTCATTATCTGTAAAAATAATGCATTTTTCTGAGGTGATCTATGAGGGCTCTTTCAAGTCTAAATCACTGATCTTAAAAAGTAAATGAATACATAAATAGTTAAATAAATAAATCACTGATCTTATTATATACTTAGTCCGATTCCATGTTTAATACAGGGTCTGACACATTTTTGCGTTTAGATCCTTAAATGTAAGGGAACTCTCAGGGTATAAACACTCTCCACCTATGCAGATCAATAACCATCCTGTAATTTAGAATCCTAAAGACTGGGGTAAAATATGGACTCTAAATGTGGATTGAAGAATTTTTTCATTTACTTTATTCTTTCTCATGTTTTTTTTTCCCTTTTGATCTGTTTCTTCTTCCACAACTGTGATGAATATGGAAATGTTTTACATGATAGCATATGTATAAACTATATCCAACTGCCTGCCATTTTCAGAAGAGGGGAGGGGAGGGAAGGAGAAAAATTTAGAACTCAAAATTTTATAAAAATGGTTGCTAAAAATTTTCTTGATATGTAGCTGTGGGAAAAAAAATAAAATTCTATTTAAGGGAAGAAAATTAAAAAAAAAAAAAAGATTGGTGTGAAGTGCTAAGGGATTAAGTGCATTAATTGACCCTTGCAATGCAATAACTTCTCAAAGCCAAGACTTGAATTTGGGTCTTTCTGACTCCAACAGTCCCCTTCTGTATGCTTTGTGGACATAAGCAGCCAGGTCACAAAGTCCATAGTCAAGAAGTTGTTCAGTTATTTTTCTACTGTATCCAACTCTTTGTGACCCTATTTGGGGTTTTCTTGGCAAAGATATTGGAGTGGTTTGCCATTTCCTTTTCCAGCTCATTTGACAGATGAGGAAACTGAGGCAAACAGGGTTAAGTAACTTGTCCAGGGTCACACAGCTAGTAAGTGTCTGAGGCCGGATTTAAGCTCAGGAAGATGAGTCTTCTCTTTCCAGGCCCTGCACTAAGACTTAAATTAAAATGTGACTTCAGATACTTACTTGTTGGGTGACTCTGAGATAGTTATTTAACTTGTCTGCTTCAATTCCTTCATGTGCAGAATTAGGGTAGTAATAATAATAGGATATAATAATACCTACCTCACAGGGTTATTGAGAGGATCAAAAAAGATACCTTATATAAAGTGTTTTGCATAGCTTAAAGCATTATATAAACGTGAGCTATTTTGTCTCTCCTAAACAAAAGCTGAATGAATGAATAATGACGAATGATGAATAAGATACAATTATAAGAGGTAATTATTTACCAAAAAGTCTATATACTTAATCTCCTATTTAGTAAAATGCTTTTCATATCATTATTACCATGTTGCAATTCTTAGATGTTCCTTTTTTTCACAAAATTAAATGAGTCAAATGTTATGCTCCTCTCTAATGACTTTCATTCACTTTTATTTTGTCTTTTACATTTCTTTGAGGAATGATCTCAGTAGTCCTATGATTCTGATCCATTAGCTCCTTCTCAGAATGAGTCAGGTTATATGAGATTTGAGGCTACTTCCAACATTGACTATGAAAATGAAATTTAATTCCACATTTATTGAGTGATTTAATATTAGGAGTCCATCATAGCAGTAATTGGATCAAATGTACCTTCCTTTGTGTTTGTCTGTTTTTCTTATGGTTTTTCTTTTTAATTGTACTTTAGCTCCACAAGAGACAGCTGGTATGAAAGGCAGCAGGTGGTCCCAGGCTATTGCCCCACTCATAGAACTTCACGTAAAGAAAAAAAAGATCTTAGAATGAATAGCTTGATAGAGTAAAGGAGTCAGTACCTTTCCACAAAAAATAAAAAATAAAATAAAAAAAGCCTTAATACCTAACCACTTTCTCCACCAAGAATCTATTGAGAACAGAGGTGAGATTGCCCTTCTGTATGATTTGTACATGTATGTAATAATAGAGTAGGTCTTAAACTCTTTCACAAGGGAAAGGGAGGGAAAAAAAAAAAGAATAGGACTTGTTGAGTGTACTTCAAAGTTTTTTAAAAGAAAAAAATAACAATCCAGGGACAAAGAAACCTCAGAAGTCCTAGGGAAAACAGCCGACAAAGCAGCAGAGATGAAACTCTGAGTGTCTCAAGACTCATGGGAAAATACGTAGATGAAAGGTCTGAACAGCCCAAGCAACAAAGATTGATTTGAATGGAGAAACTGACAAGTCCTTGATTGTTAAGAGAATTAAGTCACCAGTTTGGGAGGTGAGTCCCAGTGGATACATCCCTGAGTCAGTGGAGAATACCTCTCCATCATAGCACCCTTGTGAAATGATAGGAGGGGAAACTGAATGGGCCATGTAGGCCATGGAATAGAGGCAGGAACAGAAGGCAGTGGAATTGGCTAAGCTATGCCATTACAAATTATAGAGCAAGAATAGGGAAGGGTCCTATGAAAATAACAGGATTTCTCTCTCTTTCCCTCCTTACAACACAAAAGTGCCATCAGACAGCAGCCTACAATAATGCTAATTCTCCAGCCCCATTTACTTCATTGTGGGTGCTCTATATTATCTCCACAAAGGTACTGGGGAGCAGTCTAAATACCTCCAGGCTTCCATCAGCCATGGAAACAAGCTGTGGCTTAGAAGTAATCTCTGTGCCTTAGATGACTTACACACAACGAACCACCTTCTTTGGAAGAATGCTATACACAACAAGCCATTGTGTAGAGGAGACAGTTGAGAAAAATACAATTTCATTGCAGGGTCTGTGGGGAGGGATTTGCAGAGCCTGTGAAATCCTGCAGAGATTCAAGGAAAATCTGCATTACAGTACATTATCTCCCGCGGGGAGGAAGCAGCAGGAATGCTTGGGGCTACTTAGCTATCTTTGCTCAGGATGCCTTTGTCCAACTATATTAAAAAAAAAAAAGCCTTTGACTTGGTGGAAGGAGTTGGAATGTTGGAATAGGAAGGGAAACAGATAAAAGAATGAGGAGCCACATCTACTTGAACTGAATATTTCTAGCTAAGCCTGAGCCAGAAAAATTGGAATTGAATGGAAGTGTGAAGGCTGAGTAATGGAGTTCTTATTTGAAGTCTTGAGATTATCACTGTCAAACTGGAAAGGAAAAAAGGAATGTATGAGTGAAGAAAGCACCTGGTATATGGTTGAAGCTGTGAACTTTTTGTTCCCCGGTGGAAGAACTATATATCTTGATTTTTAAATAATGTTTAGGGACTGAACCTCTCTCATTTTATTTTGTAGTTGCTTCTTAGACTTCCCTACCCACCCCCTCATCCCTACGCCTCCAAAAAAGAAACTCACTGGAAAAATCTACAGCAAAAGAAAAAGATAAGCATTTATGGAGGAATTGAATGCAGACTGAAAATGAATTAATTTGTCTGAAATAAAGAAAGTGAAATATACATTTCCCATCCTACCCCCAACTCTAGTGACTAGGAAAGCAGGGCTCCAAGAAATCTTGGTCTCCTAAGAATCAATAGCAGTTCATTTATTTCTCCTTTCTCTTCTCGTTGAAGGTTTCGTTTTTCTCTGCTCTAGGAAGCCGCTTTCAGAAACTAATCTTCTGGTCACTTTTAAGTGTTCCATGTTTAAATAATCAGCCATTTATGAGGTTGCTGTTTCCCAATCCAAAACATGTCCATAACACTTTTATAGCTTGATGTTAAGCAATAATTGGTCATATAGTATAATAACTTTATCCTGCTCATTCTTGAGGTTTTTTTTTCTTTTGAAAATAGGTGAATTAATTTTATTTTAAAATCTGTACCAAATTTACTGCTGCTTCCCATGTTTCTTTGTGGTGGGTATGTAGATATTCTTGAATTTGACTTAGTAAAAAATCAAGCCAGTAACTTGAAGACTCTTTTGCAACTCTGTGGTTTGGTGGAAATGATAACTCTTTTTATTTAGGTTTGCAAAGCACTTTACAAACGTCGGCCCCCTTGATCTATGCACTTTGTGAATCTAAAAGCATCAATTAATCACTTAATCATTTATGAAGTAATTACTAGGTGCCAGGCACTGTGCCAGCATTGGGGAAACAATGACAAAATTGAAACAGTCCCTACTCTCAAGGAACTTACATTCAAATAATAATTAGAAATTATTATTCAGCCATTTCGTTCACATCCTACTCTTCATGACCCCACTTGAGATTCTCTTGGCTGAGATACTGGATTGGTTTGCCGTTTCTTCTCCAGATCATTTTACAGATGAAGAAACTGAGGCAAACAGAGTTAAGTGACTTACCCAGGGTCCTGCAGCTAGTAAGTGTCCAAGGCCAGAGTTGAACTCGGGAAGATAAATCTTCCTGACTCCAGGCCTGGCATGCTATCACCTAGCTTCCCCCAAAATATGTACTATTTATAGCATTACTATTATTATCACTATTACTAGCAATAGTAGTAAAAAAAAAAAATACTTCTTTGGACAGAGAATTGGTATGCCTAGGTTCTTATCTCTACCACTAACTGATTGACCTTGGGCTAGTCCCTTGTTTTTTTGAAAGTACTTTCTCTGTCTGTAAAATGAGGGGGTTTATTAGCTTGAGGTTCATGAACTTTTTAAAAAAATACATTTTGATAACTATATTTTACCGTAGTTTATTTCCTTTTTAATTCTATGTGTTTTATTTTAAGCATTTAAAAACATTCTGAGAAAGAATCCATAGGCTTCATTGAACTGTCCAAGGGGGTCATGACACAAAAAATGTTGAGGAGTTGAATGATGCTGTCTTTAATGTCTGTGACTTCCATGATTCTTTGTAACTTTACTCAATTTTTGCTGGTTACAAGATGGTGACAGTGGAATCGTATTGATTTAGTGTTAATAAGAAAAGTTTAAGTTTGGGGGAAATATGGAGGTGAATATTTATGTATAGTAATATTCAGTCATAATCACAGAATTAAATTTTCATGTGATAAAAATAAATGCTTATTTGTCATTTCAGGTAAATTTCAGCATGAATATAGCAATACACTTATTACCATCTAATATGCAAATAACTTCATCCTGAAGGTGAAGATGTAAAATGAAGTGTAGTCTAAAAGTGTTGATCATATGCCAGGGGCTTCTACTCTCCACCTCCTGTATCCCCACTCCCCACCTATCCCTTCAGAAGTGGAATAGATTTATTCAGTATATAAAATAAGCTGTTGTCTGTGCCCTGATTTGAAGATGTTGTGGCCAGAAAAGCTCAAGTCATTTAATATTTCAGGAAAGCAAGTTAAAAAGTTTGTTACATGGAATGTGATGTTTCAGGATGAGATTTCAAAAGCAAATTTTCGTATTTTTAAAACTGATCATTATCATGGAAGCGGATGATATCAAATGCAGTCCCCAAAGGAGGTGTACATATGCATAGGTTTTGGCAAATTTAAGTCAAATATAAGCTCCTTGTGGTCAAGAACTGTTTTCACTTTTTATATTTCTATCCCGGCTCCTGGTTAAAGCACCATGAATGTAGTAGATGTTTTATAAGTACCCCTTAATTTAAGCTGATACATATATATATACAAGACACACACATATGTAAACATCTGCATACATATATTTGTTGTTGTTGTTGTTGAGTTGTTTCAGGTATGTCCAACTCTCTGTGACCTCATTTGGGGTTTTCTTGGCATAGATACTGGAGTGGTTTGCCATTTATTTCTCTAGCTCATTTTACAGATGAGGAAACTGAGGCAACAGGGTGAAATAATTTGCCAAGGGTCACACAGCTGGTAAGTGTCTGAGTCCAGATTTGAACTCGGAAAGATGAGTCTTCCTGACTCCAGGCCCGGCACTCTATCTACTGTGCTACCTAGCTGGCCTCTTCTTACATATACACATATACACATATACATATATAAAAGTGTGCACACAGATATAGGAGAGACAGAGACACACACAGTTGAACATGGTAGAGTGGAGAGTAGATGCTAATTGATGTATATAGAAAATCATGCTTATATTGAAAATATAATCCTCATAGTTCATTCAGTTTTTACTGACACATTCCTGCTCAAGTGTCTCAGAATCATAGTCTCAGCACTGGAAGCAGCTGCCAAGTTGGCCCATTTTAGTCTACACCTGAATAAGAAAGAACCTCCTCTATGATATACTGGACCGATGGTCTTGGAGCCTTTCTGTGAAGCCTTCTACTGAAGGTTCATTGGTTGTTATACCATAAGATCACAGAATTAGAGCAAGAAGCAACGATAGAGGTTCTTACCAGTTGTTATAACATAACATTATTGAATTAGAGCAAGAAACATTGTTGCTTGGCACATAGTAGGCACTTGAATGTTTATTGATTGCTTGATTGGTAGACGTTCTCCTGTCCAGCCCTCTTGTTTTACAGATGAGAAAATTTTTATTTAGGGTATGATAGCCTCTGTTATTTAAGTCAGGAATGAAAATTACAAATGAATTTCAATCTTTCCAAATCTACTTGCTAACTATAGTTGAATTATTGCATTGTACAGAAGAAGTGATCGGAACCACAGACATGAGGCTTGGGAGGGGTGTGGGATGAGGTGGTTTGGGGCTAAATCTCTATTGGAAGCTATTTCCATTATTATCATAAAGACTTGGAGTTCAGAGCTGGTAGTATTAGAAAGGATCATTTGCTCCATTCCCGTCATTTTAGAGGGGGTGAAATGGGGCCAGAGAGAGGGAGGGAAACAGTTAGTAAAAGGGATGAGATTTGAATCCAGCCGGGGCTTCTATCACTATACTCTGATACTTCTTAACAGAGCTGAGAAAAGAGACCATCTTATTCTTATTGAAATTTTAAAAGGTACATGAAAATTTCATCCAAAGAAAACACTTGAGCTTCTGATATCAGTTAATCTGCCATTTTTAAATAATTGTCCTATTCTCTTTGGATACATGGATTATGATCTTCTTGTCTCTAATCTGTATTTCTCACATATGTAACCTCACCCTGATGCTCAAATGAGTTTTTCTCTTTTACTGTTGCTTTAAGACAGTCTCTCTTACTCATTGTTTTACTTGCTTTTTCTATCCTTTTCAATTTATACATATTTTTATGAAGTGAAGGGAATTGTTCCCCACAAATACAAGCAATCAACAAGTATTTATTAAACATCCTCTATGTGCCACTCAGGCAGCTAGATGGGACGGGGGACAGAGTGCCAGGCCAGGTATCAGGAAGACTCATCTTCCTGAGTTCAAATCTGACCTCAGACACTTAATAGCTGTGTGACCCTGGACAAGTCATGTCACTGGGTTTGCCTCAGTTTCCCCATCTGTAAAATGAGCTGGAGAAGGAAATGGCAAACCACTCCAGTATCTTTGCCAAGAAACCAAATGGGGTCACAAAGAGTCAGACAAATTGAAAAATGACTGAACAACAATGATGGCTAGAACTGAGGTAGTAGCTATGTGAGAGGAGAGAAGGGGTCTGTATGTGTGAAATGTTGTGAATATACAAACAGCAAGATTAAGAAACTGATTGGATATGTGGTGTTAGGGAGAGTGAGGAGTGAAAAATAATTCTGAGATTATGAACCTGAGACACTGGAAGGATGCTGGTGCCTTCACCCCAAATTGGGAAGCTTGGAAGTTAAATTACAGGACATTTGTGTTCAGATTTTCAGGATTCCTCCTGCTTGGGGCCTTGGTATCCCCTGAAACTGAATGACATTGAAATACAAAAGCTCTCCTCTCTCTACAGTTTTCTTCTCCTGCAGGTTATAGTTTGGGCTCCTAGAAATCCTGTTAAGCATGGTGGGCAGCTCTGAGGCCAAGCAGCGTGGCTAATTAACTAAGAAGTTATCGGTTGAAGATTATGAAACACGGGGAAAAACTGGGAAGAGTTGGATCCCAGGCTTGAGAGAAAGTTTAAGAAAAATAGTCAAAAGGCATCTATAATATGCAGAAATCACTCCTCTGATTATGGGGGAAATTGGACAAACGCTATGGGATGCTGACACTTGTCTTTCTGCCTTGCATATTTTTCATTAGGGATAGAAAAGGAACAGAGAGAGTCAGCTGGAAAGATGAGTCCCTCTTGCTGAGAGTTGTAATAGTGAGTCAGAGGGAAAGACCATTTCAACTGAATGGGAAAGAAAACAAAGAGAGATAAAGTAGCTTTCCTCTTTGCTTAGCTCAGAAAAGTATAGAGCAGGGGTGGGGAACCTATGGCACTTGAGAACCTAGAGGGCCACATGTAGCCTCTAGAATGAGTTTGAATTCAGTCAAAGGGCTGCACCTGAGGATCTAGAGGGCCACAGGTAGCCCCTAGAATGAGTTTGGTTTCAAAAGGCCGCGCTTGAGAACCTACCTGGCCATGTGTGGCCTTGAGGCCACAGGTTCCCCACCTTTGCTCTAGAGGTAGGTTGTTCCAACCAGACAGGAGCAATAAAGACAGTTGCTGGGATTGAGGACAAACTGGTTAGAAGTGTTTAGACACCAAGTCAACATTTGTGTTCCTTGTATGTCACAGAGTATAATGATGATAATAACAATAGCTAATATTTCAATAGCACTTCAAGACTTGCAAAGAACTTTATTTACATGATCTCACTTCATTCTCACAACAACCTCAAGAGGAAGGCAGCTAGGTGGTGCAGTGGCGAGAATGCTTGGATCTGGAGTCAGGAGGACTGGAGTTCAAATCCAACCTCAGAAACTTACTGGCTTTCTGACTCTGGGTAAGTTACTTAATCTCTATCTGCCTCAGTTTCCTCATCTGCAAAATGGTGATAATGATAGCCCCTGCTTTGCAGGGTTGTTGTGAGGATTGAATGAGATAGTAATTGTAAATCACTTAGCGAAGTGCCTGGCACATTTTTTGTCGTTGTTTATTTGTTTCAGTCATTTCTGATCTTCGTGATCCCATTTGAGGTTTTCTTGGCAAAAATGCTGGACTGATTTGGTATTTCCTTCTCCAGATCACTTTACAGATGAGGAACCGGAGGCAAAGAGAGTTAAGTGACTAGCCCAGGGTCACACAACTAGTAAGTGTTTGAGGCCAGATTTGAACTCAGGAAGATGAATTTTCCTCATTGCAAGCCCAGTGCTCTATCCACTGTGCCACCTAGCTGACCCTGGCACATAGTAGGCACTTAATAAATACTTATTTCCTTACCTTCAGGTATAATTATCCCCATCGTACAGATGAGGAAACTGCATTTGAAGCAATATTTGAACTCAGTTCTTTGTGATCTCAAATCCAGAGCTCTATTTCCCTTTTGACCTAAGATCCCTAGATTGGGATCAGAAACCTTGAGCTTGAGTTCTTATACTTGGCTCCTAACTTGTCAAGTGACATTCAGCAAGTTGCTCTGCACCTGAGCCTGTGTTTCCCCATTTGTAAAATGAGAGGGTTCAAGTAGGAAGGTTCAATTTCGTTTCAGTTCTAAGAATTCACTGAGCATTGCTTAGGCATGGTCACCAATAAGATTAAATGCTACCTTCTTTGCTAGGGTATTGTAAAGCATGATATCGATATGAATATATATATATGTAATATATATATATATGTAATATATATACACATACACACGTATTCATATATATACATACCCATGTGTATGTATATATACACATATAAAATATATATTATATATCATATATAATATCTATATCTATGTCTTTCTATATATATCTATCTCTATCTCTATATCTGTCTATCTATCTATCTATCTGTCTGTCTGTCTGTCTATCTGTCTATATGCTTTTGTGGTATGGATTCCATTCATTTCAATTCTGCCAGCATCAGGAAATGCCTGCTATATACCAGGCATTGTGCTACGCACTGGGGGTACACATTCAGAAAACAAAACAGCCCTTCCCTATTATACTGGTTGGAAAGCTAACCATAATTTATAATATTGTTTCTATGTAAGGTTATTATTTTAGAGCTGAGAGAGACCATTTGGAAGTTATGTTTAATCCTCATTTGATGGAAGAGGAAATGGATGTCCAAAGAAGGAAAGTACCTTGGTCAGGGCAAGCTAGCCAGTGTCACAGAAGAGTTTGAATCAGAATCTTCTGACTCCTAAACCATCAGTCTTTCCATTTCACTACGAGAATTCCATGGTCCAAACTAGGAAACACATTATCAGTCAAGGACAAGTCTACGTGAAGTGTGAGTATAAAGAAATGAATCTATTTTCCACATGTGCCTTATGAGGCCATCCTCATTTCTTTGTAATCACTCTTGCTAGCAGGCATAGGTCTTATATGCAGTAATAGTGAATAAGTATTAAAGGAAGAGTAAGAAATAGACGGCCACTTATAATCAAAGTCATCGTGTATATAGAAAAATAAATTGGTTGTTCACATGGTGAGAGCAAGGGATGGCAAAAGAGCAGTTGGCATCTTCTCTTCATTGGAAGAAGGTGAGCCAAACCTCAGTGAGAGGCTGGTATACATTTGGGAGGGCATTGAGGAAAATTCACAGGATGAGAAGACATGGATACGTTCCCATTTGCATAATTGGGAGGGAACTCCTGAATCAATGAGACTGAAGATCCATTTGAGAAAGTAGGAAATCTCGTATTATTTGAGCATGAGGCTATGGTCTCTGATCTAAGTTTTTAATCTGTTTATTTTTAGGGTGTGTGTATATGTGTGTGTGTGTATTGGGTAAATACAACCGGTTTATGTCTGATGTCCTCATTAGCCTAAGAGCTTTCAGGGTGGTTGATGGCCATTCCTCAGTGATGCAGGGGAAAGAATGCTGGATTTGGAGTCAGAGAACCAGGGTTTGAATCACAGCTCTAGTATTTACACTTTGGATTAGTCATATGAAATTTGTACTAACTAATTGCTAAGGTCACTTTCAGTTCTAAATCTACAATCCTGGACTCTCGTCTTTCTGGGGAAGAACAAACAAGGCAGATACTGAATTTCCCAGGGACATCTTGGTGGGGGTGGCGGGGGGGGGGAGGCAGGTGATGCAGAGAGAATAGAAGGGTCCCTAGAGTGACCTAGACTTTTCTTATCAGGAGGTAGGTTCTGATGCAATGCTTACACACATATTAGTCTAGTCACCAAAATCATAGAATATTAGATTTGGAAGGGACCTCAACAAATAATCTTTCTTTAATCCCTAACTTTTTTTTTAAACAAATGAGGCCCAAAGAAATTAAATGACTTACGCAAGTACATACAGCTAGTTAGTGGTAGAGCCAGATCTCAGATCCCTTAGATAATATGTCTGGCCCTTCTTTCCACCGTCCCACATGGCCGCTCTTACAAGTCATTAAGCGCTACTGCCTCTACCTATGGCTTGTGACACACTCCTTGAGCCTAATAGTGCCAGCTATGTCAAGGAAAGGACTCAGACCTATATAATAAACCCACTTATTTTATATCATCACTTAAAATTTGTGATTTAGCATTTGTCTTACCTAATGAGAATGACATGAAAATTGCTAGTTCCTCTTCCTTTGCACTGTAATACTGTTAGTCTTGGATTAAAACAGACTTAATTACACTTTAGTTGAAATCAAGCATCTTTTTGCTGATAATTTAGCAATCTGTTGCCACTCCATCCTTTCAGTGCTTAGTCTAGGAGAGATAATGTGCATTTCCTTATTAATGTCAAACTGAACTTAACATATCCACCCTGTGAATATTTCCTCAGGCCATTGATTCACAAATTTTTAATTAAAAAAAGTTGGAATTAAGATTCCTTCCAAATCCTTGAATGTAACTGGGAGGCTTCAGAGTTCGAAAATCTGGGTCACAGATTTCAGTTTGAAAGAGCAGCATTTGTTAAACCAGGGCAGACAGGTCATTTTTGAGAGTGAAGTGATTCTACAGGGGGGATAGAGAGGGAACTTTTGGGGCCATTGAGCCTGCCTTCCTCATTTAACAGAGAAGGAAGCTGAGGCCTGGACATGTTAAGTGCTTGCCCGAGATCACAGAAGAGGAAGAATTGGATTCAAACTTAGGTCCAATGACTCCAAGTTCAGTGTGGTGGTCTTCACTACCTAAAGTGCATTTTGTTAGGGCAGTTACGGTCATTACTGAAGATGCTTATGTACTGAGGGAGTGGTATGACAATTGTTGGTATCAAAGTGCAAGATGAAAAAGGCATCAATAACAATGTTGTTATTGTTATTTAGAAAGGCTTTTAGAATAGGTCATTGGAATTAGAGATGGAGAACCTGGGTCTGAATCGTGGTTGGACCACTTCTGGAATCCACTAAGCCAATATCAATCCCCTTCACCCCTCAACCTGAGTTTTTCCCTATGTAAAATTAGGCAGTTGGACTTCATGCCATACCAACTCAAAGCTTATGCTCCGTGATTTTCTATTATCAAACTTCTCATTTTGCCAGGAAGGAAAATGAAGCTCATAAAATGGCTTGCTTAAGGTCTCACTATCCTTAAGTGGCTGATTTGGTGTTCAGTCCCAATTCTTTGCCTCCCGCTCTACCTCTGGGTGTGTTGCCTTGGTGTCTGTCCAGTTCTCTCAATGTTATTTGTCTTCCATGAAGAGAGAGGCAATGTTGCATAGTAGAAAATAAGAGCTAGTCTTTAAGTCAAGAGAGTCTGGATTGGCATCTTGCCTCTGCTTTCTCTGGGGCTATGGGGGGATGGATGACATAATACCTCTGAGCCTCAGTTTCCACATGTATAAAATGTAAATAATACCTATAGTCCCTACATCATATGGGATAATATATTAAAACACTTTGCAAACCTTAAATTGCCATAAAACATTGGCTTTTTTTTCTGATATTATTATTGGGATGGTCAGATGATATAGAGCTGATAGGTGTCATCTCTCCCTGTCCATCAATACCCTGTTTTTATAAATGACTAAACTGAGACCCAATATTGTTAAATGACTTTACAAACACATTCACTGTGACTCAGTAGAATGCATTCTGGATTTATAGTTGGAGGATTTCACCTCTGATTCTTACTAGCTCTGTGACTTTAAGTCCCTCTCGGTGCCTTAGTTTCCTCATCTGTAAAGTGAGAGGGCCTCTGAGGTCCCTTCTGAATTTAAAGCTTATCACTCTCTGACTCCAAGTCTGCTGGACCATGAATGTAGCACTGAGTTATAGATGTGCAGATGGGCAGACTTACAAACTAAGTCTGGTCCAGGATCAAAAAACTAATACTTATCTGAGGCAAGATTTGATCCCAGGTTTTCTGGACCCCAAGTCTGCCTCTCCATTCTTTGTTTACATCTTGCTGCTTCTCTAACATTTTCTTAGCTTCCGTTTTCTCATTTGTGAAAAAAAGAGGGGCTTGATCTAGGTGACCACGAAGGTCCCTTCCAGCTCTCAATCTTTGAGCTTACTTTCTGGTTGGAATGTCCTTTAGAGAATCAGCATAAAAAGGGAACGTTTAGTGACAGAACCAAGACCAGAACCTGAACTGGTGACACCTAGTGTGTACTGCTCTTTAATTCAATTAAAGTCAACACATTTTTATCAAATGCCCATGATGTGTTGGACACTGTATTAGGCACTAGAGATACAAGGACAAAAATGCCACCACTCCTCACCTTGAATATCTCATGATACAAAACAAAAACAAAACAAACAACAACAAAAAAAAAAAAAACAGCCCTTACTCTCAAGGAGACTTCATTTCTTATGGAAGAATACAACACACACACCACACTTACACACATACACACACACACACACACACACATGTAACTGGAATATATACAAAGTAAAACAAAATGTTAAGACTTAGACGTCACTCAAGGTCATGGGTAGAAGATGGTGCCCAAGTTGTTAGAAATTCTCAGATGCAGAAGCTTAGAGAAAGAAAAGTCTAGACATAGGAGACTACCTGGACAAAAGACACACTTATTTTCCTAATTTGGAATTGAACTTGAATTTGAATAGCGCATAAAAAATGCCTGGTCTTGGTAGAAATCAGAAGCCATGCTTGAGCGTGCATCCCAGGAGGCTTGAAACATAGAAATCCCATGTAACTTCTAGGCAGTCACTTCCTTTCTGTGTACGCTCTGGGATTGACATCTTGGAATCACAGAACATGATGTTGGGTGAAAGCGAGGGCAGCGATTTGCATGAAGTCGCTGCCTAAATTGGTTAATTGGCTTTCTGCAGTACTCCCTTGTTTAATTTGTTTTTTGAAATAATAACAGTTACGGCATTAAAAACATGCTTCCCGAGCAGGAATTTGCATGCTGGAGCTTAGCTGCTCAGTCATTATTATCAAGAACAAATCTGTGTGAGCCCTAGAGCAAAAATTATCCACACAGTTTTTCTCCAGGGAGGATTAAAATGGGGAAGGGAGTAAGCCAGACTGTGCAGTCTTGCCTTCATAACAAAGATCTCTGTAGCTGGAAAGGAAGAATTGTCCTGGGAACATCTCTGCAAGGTATTCTTCTTTCACTGTTATCCCCAAGAAAGGCTTTGGGGATAGCCCCAGAGGAGCTCTGTCCATTGTTGAGTTGGGGCTTGTGGAGGGAAGGGAGTCAGGTTTCTTGGAAGGAAGAGGAAAAAAACCTTTGGCCAAATGAGTAGGATGGAGACCTGGGGGAATGACTGATTTTGCGTCTAAATGAAAACGTGTCTGGGCCTCACTGTTTTGGGCCTTCCTTGAAAATAGGTCTAATGTGGTCACCTACCTCACTTCCCAAACTCACATGCAAACCCTGTGTTTCATTGGTGTCAGGTTCGTTTATTTTTCTGAAACTGGCCTGTACCAGCTTTTCTTGCCTTTGTCCAGATGCCTCCCCCACTCCCAACACCTGGAATGCTCCCCCTCCTTACCTCCAGGTCTTAGTATCCCTAGCTTCATTCCCCATTCAATGGTCAGGTGCCATCAACTAGCTCAGGCTGTTCCTGGGGTCCCTGATGGTTGGGGTTATCTTCTCCATCAGATGATCATGTATGGTAGTTATCTCAAGATTGTTAACACGTATGTCTCCTGCCCTCCTGCTTCAGTAGCATGTAAACATTTATAGCCTAGGACTGTAGGTTTTTATATTTGAATCTCTAGCTCCTGGTCTAGTGGGGTGTAGAGGAGAGAGTGGTAGTCTTAGAAGACCTCAGTTGAAATCTTCCCTCAGGTTCTTACTGGCTGTGTGACCTTGGGCAAGGAACTTTACCTCTCTCACCACCTCAGTTTCCTTATCTGTAAAATGGGAACAATAATAGCTCCTACCTCAGGTTGTTGTTGTGAGGACAAAGTGAGATAGTATAGATAAAGCATTTTGCTAACCTAAAGTGCCGTATAATTGCTAATTATTATTATTATTAAATTTATAATTCTATGGTCTTATGAATCTATCATGAATGGCAGTGCCTCCATTAAAGTAGCAAATGCTTGCAGGATTAGATTGGATTTCACTTAAGAGTGTGTTTCACCAACATCTGAATGGCAATCAATCAATCAACAAACATTTACTAAACTCCCGAGGTGTGCCAGGCACTATCCATCTGGAATACAAAACAATGACTAAATAATCCCTCCTCCCGAAGGAATTACTTGGTCTGGGAACAACTAAAGCCAGCAATAAACATCTGACTTATCAAATTACAGACCTTAGTGTACATTTAGTATCCAGGCCCCAGAAATTTTTTAGCTGTGTGACCCTCACTGACAACCTCTGTGAATCTCAGTTTCCTTATATGTAAAATGGGGATGTAATAGCACTTCCCCCCACAGGGTTATGGCAAGGGTCAAATGAGGAAATAGTTTGTAAGGCACTTTGTAAATTTTAAAATGTAAAACCTTAAAATGCCATGTAAATGTCACCTCTAATTATTAGCCATACATTAAATTAAAGGGGGGGGGTAGATATTTGGATGGAGCTTTGGTGCATGCTTTGGAATACTTTGAGTTTTAGAAATGTGGAGGGATAAGGTTCTATCAGATTTTGACATTAGTCTCTGGATTTTAACTTCTCTGTTATTACAGTTCCCAATATTTTTTTTTCTGTAAATCTAAGTGTAGGAAACTTTTCCTGAGCTGAATAGTCATATATCTACACCAGATATGCGTGTGAATAATCTTTTTGATTGGTAAATTACCCATCCTCTGGATGAAAAGCAAACTTCCACAGCATCCCCTTTTAGAAACTTGCTAATAGCAGATCTGAATCTGGGGTGGCTTCTTGGCATTCAGTATAACAAAACACGAGTCCATCAAGGTTTAAATAAAGCACCAAACATAGTCAGCCCTTTTATCTATATATAATCATCATTGATTTTCCATTGTTTCTTTTTTTTTTAACACAGTGCAATGGCCAAAGGATCTGTCATAAAGGGGTGGTGGGAAACCTCTCCATACTTGGCTAGGCTGATCCTTGGAAAACAGAAACAGATTGTCTCTAAAACCACAACTAAAGCTTTTCTAGTATGATAGAATCTACCAAAGTTTATCTCGTATAGGAATAACCTTTGAGAACCCCGGATAACCTCCATGCCATGATGAGATATAGATATCCAAGTAAAAGTGCACATGAAAAGGGATAGAAGTCATCTGGGTATACAGTTTAACTATGGCCAATTTTGCCAAAGAGATGATAAAAGCAGCATCATTACAAAATCATTGTGACCTTTAACATTTAAATAAAAAAAATTATCCCCATATACCAACCCTACCCTCTGTGATCTTCCTAAATTTGAATTGTACATAACTAACTTTTTCTCCTTTGTTTTGTTCCGCTTCTCACCCACCTAACACCCCCTCACATACACCCATTTCTGTTTGTCAGCAATACCAAGAGTAACTCTGAAAGCTTGCCTACAGCAACTGATATGTGGAAGACATTTGCTTACATTAATAGGAGATGACATAAATTGGTGTTAATAGTGATGATCAACTCTGGAGATGCTCTGTCTTGAGGCGAAATATATTTCAGTGTCTATATCATCATTGCAGATGGCAGAGACCAGAAAGAAAACTTTACAAAGTAGGTAGAGTTCAGTACTTAGGACTGGGAAAGTATGTTCACATCCTAACTCTATTAACCCTTACTAATTGTGTGACCATAGATAAATCACTTAACTCTCTAGGCCTCAGTTTCCTCATATGTGAAACAAACGTGTTAGAGTAATTGTTATCTGACATTTCTTTCTCTTCTATGGGATCTTTGTTTCTGTAAACTTACTGACATGATTACTTCATGTTGCTATTTGAACATTTCACTTAAAAGTGGAAGTTGAGGGTAGGAAGGTGGTAAGAGAAATTGTGAGAGAAAATAGGTTGTTTTTCTAGCTTGGAATTTATCAGTTTTTCTAGTTCAGTTCCTAAAAGTATATTTAAAGTAGTCCTTCAGTTTGTTTATTCTGAACAATTTCAAATGAGTTGGTTGGAAAAAAGAATAATTATAGTATCCAAGAATCAGGGACCTTTTCTCAAAATGAGTCACTGATCTCTTTGTAAAAGTGCTGCTTTCACTGGGGCAGTTTGGAAGGCCATCCGTGCCTTTTTATCCTCAGGATCCATGTCCTTGTCTTCCCACAAATCCTCCATGAATGATCTACCCAGTGATTAGATATTTATTCTGGGGGTAATTGAGCATAATTTGGCCAGTCATTTTGTTATCTTTTTTTACATCAATTTTTTTATTCATTTTGAACTTCTGTTATCTTTTAACTCTAAGGTTTTTTTTTTTAATTCCTTTCTCACCTTAATCTGCGATGTCTTCTATTTGGGGAACTCCTTCACTTTTATAGATTGGCTACTTTTCTATAATCCAGGGCCTCCATGAGTTATAGTAGGGCACTGACTTCCATAGGGCTAAAAACCTAAAAGCTTAAACACTGAATATGGACTCAAAGGACGGGTTTGAATCCTGATAATGCCACTTCATACCTGCAGGACCCTGGACAAGTCATTGAACTTTTGGGTCTCGCTTTCCTTATTTGTAAAATAAGGGGCTTTTACTAGGAGGCCTTTAAGCTTCATTCCAGCTTGAAACCCACGATTCTGTGAATCTGTGGTTCAGTGTCTTTCTAAATCCAAGACTAGCTCCGTGGAGAAACCTTGGAAGTTAATTTTTGGGTAGCTAATTAATCTGTCTTTGGGTCCATTTATTTACTTATATAGTTATCCCTTCTTCATCAAGAGGGTGAGGGTTACGGTGCCACAGCTATCTGGAATATCCACATAACATATTTTTAGACCTCCCTTCATACCAGAGAAAAAGTCCAAATTATTTTGGTATTAAAAAGATAAAATATGTTAATATTATACAATACTATACACATATTTTATACATTTTTGAGTTTCTAAACTTTTTCTGTGTCATGTACTGGCCTGTGTGTGTCATCTGTGGCTTCTGCAAAACTCCCTCCCAAATTTCCTTTTAATCTCTTATGCTGACTCACAATATATTGAAACTGCAGTGGGGAAAGCCGTGATATGGAAGGGATAACTGTTCTTGTTTTGTGATTGAATCCTACAAATAAAATAAATGGAAAAAGAATCTGAGATTTGCTCCAGGATTTTCTTCTTAACACGCTCAACGTCCTAGCCCCTCTAACATTTTTTAAAGATTAACTTCAGTCTTTTGTCAATTGCTGCCATAATCTGACCTACCTCCCCAACCCAGTATCTTTATTACTGGCTGTATTAATTGAAGGAAGATGGAGAGTCATGGTTCTTTTCGTCTATGCCTAAATATTTCCCATCATACTTCTTCATGGCATTCAGTGAATTCATACTGACTGATGTTGGGATGTACTTTTTTTTTTCCTAACTGGAGCTGTGTAGATAAGCACCTTCCTCTTCCACCCATTAGCAAGAATTTAGGGTAAAACATTTTTTTTATTACAAGTAAATCTCTTCCCCCATCACAACCACTGTACATCTTGTATCTCCAATATGGGTGGCTCTCTGAAAAGGGCTAAGTTCTCTCCATATGACAGTTTCATATGGAAGGTGCAGAAGCATGTGGTGCTTCAGATGGAAATCAGAGACAGCTGTTAGGCAGGTAGACCAGGAGGGCCCCAGCTCTGAAAGAAGGCATTTTTAATCATATGGTGTATTTGCTACTGCTCTGAATTAGGCTTTTTCACAAAACTGAGGAAAATCTATAGGTAAATGGAAATGCCAAGTATCGTGTCAAACTATGTAGATTATTCATACTTCTTTATAAAGATAGACTTTGCCTATGTAACTGAGGGAAAAGGAATTTATTGCTCTCCATTGTAATGGGTAAGTGGATATGTGTTCTGAGCCATCTTGACATCCCATCTACCTGCAGGACATATGTTCAGGGCTGTCTGCCACCCAGAGTGCCCTCTAAGGCAAAGGGAATGATCAGGGTGCCAGAGTTTACAAAATCTCAGAGTTAAAAGGTATCATAATCCAAACCCCTCATTTTATATATGAAGAAATTGATTTCAAATGAGATTAACTGAATTTAAAGTCTCATGGGTAGTAAGAAGGGTAGACTAGATGGCTTCTGGGAATCCTTCTCAACTATGTTGATGATCCTACAATCTACTGATTTCCCACTTCTCTGACTTTGCACTGTCTGCCCCCCAGGCCTGGAATGCCCTTCTTCTCATCTCAGCCTCCTAGAATCCTAGCTTCCTTCCATTTCATCTCTGGTACCATCTTCTGCAGGTGACTTTGCCTCATCCTCCAGCTGACCAGTATGTTCCCTTTTAAGTTTTCCTTCTAGCTATATTATATGTATCTTGTATTGGCCTATATATAGACATGATATCTCCCCCGTTAGAAGGTAAGCTTCTTGAGGACAAGCCGTTTTTTTGCTTGGAGCATTAAACGTGAGGCTTCGTAAGTAGGCCAGTAGGCTGTACTGTGGAGTGCGTGCAGAAGAGTAATGTGTAAAAGGACTTGAAAGATAGGAAGGGTGAGTATGCAAAAAGCTTTAATTTAACAGAATTTAACGGAATTTTTTATTTGATCATGGAGTTAATGGGGAACTACTAACGTTTCCTGAGTAGGAGGATAACATGGTGAGACCTACCGTTTAGGAAAATCGCTTTGGCAGCTATGCTTGTAGAGATATGAGGCAGGGACCAATTAGGAAGCCATGTAATTAGTCTAGATGGGAAGCAATGAGGTCCTGAACTAGAATGGTGGTTACATGAGTAGAAAGAAGGGCACGTAAGAGATGTTTTGGAGGTAGAAGTGAAAAGAGTTGATCAATGATTAGCTGAGTAAGAGTAAGGAATAGAGAGATATGGTGTAATTCTGGTGACTGGAAGGATGGCATTAACCCTTAGCAGGGATAGAAAAGTTTGGAAGAAGGGTAGATTTGGGGGTAGGGGATAATGAGTCTTGTTTTGAACATGGCAAGTTTGAGAAATGTGCAATTGGCAATTTGTGATGCTTGACTGAGACAAAGGCTAGGTATATTGAACTCAAAATCATCTGCATAGAGAAGATAATTGAACCCATGGGAGCTGATAGGTCACAGAGTATCTAGAACAGAGCTTAGAAGGCTCGCCCACACTTAAAGGGCATACTGTAGATGAAGATAATAATAAAATAGCTAGAATTTATATTGTGCTTTACAAAAGTTATCTCATTTGGGGCAGCTAGGTGGCGCAGTGGATAGAGCACTGGCCCTGAAGTCAGGAGTACCTGAGTTCAAATCCGACCTCAGACCAAACACTTGACACTTACTAGCTGTGTGACCCTGGGCAAGTCACTTAACCCCAACTGCCTTAAAAAAAAAAGTTATCTCATTTGTTCCTCACAACAACTATGGAAGATAGGTGCTAAATGGACGATAGTTTCTTGCAGAAACTAAGGCAGACAGAGGTTAAGTGACTTGCTTAGGAGCGTACAGCTAGTAAGTATCTGAAGCCAGATTTGAGCTCAAATCTTTCTGACTCCCAGTTCAACACTCTATCTTCTGTGCTGACTAGCTGACTAGAAAGGGGGGATCCATAGATGGAATCCATCAAAAGAGACTTAGAAGGGGCAATTAGACAGATAGGAGGAGAACCAAGAGAGAGCCCTTTCACAGAAACCCAGACAGGAGAGCTTATTTAATAGGAGAAGGTCATAGCATCATAGATGAACATTTTCAAATGCTTCTGAGAGGTCAGGAAAGATGTGGATTGAGAAGAGGATGTTGGAGAGTTCAGCCAAGATAGTATTCACTTTCTTGGTTTGAGCAGTGCGCTGCTGATTCTGCTTGTAGTCAGCTGGTACCCCCATGTCATTATTTCTTGACCAGTGTGTATCATACATAGCATAAGGAGGGGCAATTTTGCATAATGGAAAAAGCTCTAGACGTCAAGACAGGAAGACTTGGATTTAAATCCAGCCTCTGTCATTAATTGGCTGTGTAATCCTGGGCACATCAATTAACCTCTCTGAGCTCAATGCCCTCATCTGTAAAATGGAGTTAATAATAGTATGTACCTTAACGTTTTATTGTGAGATGACATATTTTTGACTCATTACAAACTTCAAAGCTCTGTGTGAATGCCAGCTGTTGTAATAAGAATAAAGTCAGTTTCACTGGCGCATGGAGTACATGTAATATGAGTTAGTAAGAGAAATAAGATGGGATAAAGCTTGAAAGGGGAGTGGTACCAGGTGGAGGACTTTCTGGAATGCTAATCAAAGGATCTCATTTATGTATTTTTGGTTAAAGAAAATGCTACACACACATATACACACATCCATCCATCCATCCATCCATCCATCCAACATTACAATGACTTTATTGTCTGAGAAGTTGTCTTTCCTTCCCCCCTCCTCTCATTGGAGAGGCAAATCACTTAACCCCAATTGCCTAAAACAAAACAAAACAAAACAAAACAAAAAATAAAACAGTAGGAGCAACTGAGGCCCAGAGAGCTCCTCTAATAATTAGATTCAGACCTGGAAGGGCTCTCAATGGTCTTTATTTCAGTCCCTTCATTCTAACACGGGGAAACTGAGCCCCAGAGAGTCAAGTTAATAAGGATTTATTAAGCGGGAGGGGTTAAGTGAATCGCCCGTAGCCATGCAGCTATCAAGCAGCAGAGCTGGGGTTCAGACCCAGGCCCTCTCATTCTAACCCCCGCCCACTTTCTACTGTCCCACAATGTTAGGTAACCTGGACATGCTCGCGTAGTTAATGCTCTTGCCAGTCCTGGACCTCAGATTTTCATAAATCCCATTCCAGCCCTGATCCTCCCAGAATGTGAGCTTTGATTCTTGGGCTGCTGTTTTGTTGATAGATTTTTTTTTTAAAAGAAAAAAGCGTTCTCTCCCTTACTATCAAAATATATGTAGAATAATTAAAAGAAAAATTCTTTTCATTTCATTCCTGAACCATACTGGAGAGTACAGCAGGTTGATTTTCCTCTTTTCTCTTCCTTGGTTTGTTTTGAAGCCAAGGTCAATAAATAGGCCATTTACGTCAGCTCCCAGCTTAATGAAGAACTGGCTTTTTGATGGAAACAGAGGAACAGAAAAAAGGCTTTGCTGCATCCCGACCTCTGGGGCAGGTACTGAGCTGCCAGGAGATGCAGAGGAGGGGCAGGGGAGGATGCTCCTGCAGTTTTCATACCCTCTTCAGAGAGCCTTCATCACTCAATTCAGGGGTCAGCCTCCAGTGGCTTCCCTGTTTCTGTAGCCCTGCCACTACTCGCTGTTTTAATCGAGAAGGGCAGCATCCCCTTGTGACCACTTGGCTGGACTCTCCTTCAGAACGCACATTGGACAGTTAAGGCTGGGGGTGGAGGCAGAGAAGTGCTATTGTAAATAGTGAGTGGGCCAAAGCTCTGCGGCTCTGGAAGGACTTGAGGCAGAGAACTACTCAGCTGGTGAAATGTGGTGAGGATTAGTGAGAATAAAAGGGTCCCCTTCCCCTCCCCCACACTGAATAAAGTGTTGGTGGGGAGAGGGGTCTGCTAAGGGGCAACTGAGAATACCTGCTCTGTTTCCTAACATGTGACATCTTTTCATTATAATGACTTTATTGTCTGGAAAGTTGTCTTTCCCTCCCCCCCCGCCACTGGAGAATATTTGGAATAGATGAATGGTTTCCAGGCTTACTTCTACTAGTACTTTTGTATCTCTTTATATACATTTCTATTCCTCAAAATGTGAATTTTTAAAAAAAAATGTTTTTCAGTCTTAGTATTCTCCATTAAAAATTAGTATTCTTCCTTTTTGCACAGTATTAGATACTCACTTGGAGAGTTATGCTTTTTTTTAAAAAAAATCACATATTTAGTTGACCAAATTTGGGCATAAATAAATGGCACATCCAAGTCTAAAGCAAATTGGGATATTCAGGTCATTTCATTGGGGATACAAAGTCTTGAGTAACTATGGGGCAGATTTAGGCACGAGAGAAAGGAAACCTCTGAAGCACTATGGGCTGCCTCCAGAGGTGCTGGATGTCATGGAAGGGTCAGATGGCTGTCTGCCAATGTGTTGTAGTGCAAATTCTTCTTCCTCTTCTTTTTTTTTTTTAGGCAATTGGGGTTAAGTGACTTACCTGGGTCCCACAGCTAGTTAGTGACAGGTGTTTGGTCTGAGGTCAGATTTGAACTCAGGTCCTCCTGACTTCAGGGCTGGTGCTCTATCCACTGTGCCACCTAGCTGCCCCTGTAGTGGGAATTCTTGATCACAAATGGGTTGGATTGACTGGCCTCTGAGGTACCTTCTAACTAGGAAATTCTGTAATTCTCTGAGCAGAATTAGTGAAGAAAGGCTTCACGGAAGAGGTGAGCCTTGAGTTAGTAATTAAAGGAAGAAAAAAAGAAGAGGGGAAATAACAGCTTTTCATGGGGACTGTGGATGACAGGCAGCAAAAAGACATCAAAGGTGCAGCGGAGGAAGAAATGCTGGGGGCACAAATATGGTATGGTGTCATGGGAGACTGGAGAAAGCTATGGGCCAGGACTTCAACTAGTCAACAGTACAGAGTAAGTTTCATTCTGAGGTAATGTCAGGCCGGACATTACTGAAAAATGACTGAACAACAAAAGGGAGGGTTCTTTGAGTCCACGTAATATGAGGACTGTTTGAAGGAACAGATTAAGTTTGTCCCCGAGGAGAGAAGACAGCGAGAAGGGGATAACTGTCTTCAAGGATTTGCAAAGCTATCATATGGAAGATAAATTAGGTTTATTCTGCTTGACCCGAAGGGAGAGAAGTAGTAATGGTGGGTGGAGAAAATTGCAGAGGTAACCTCTGACTCAGGAGTTCTTGATGAGCTCTGAGGACAGAGTACAATGGAACCTTTGTTTTCCTACAAGGAATTCCTCTCTGAAGGCAGACTATTGCATTTACTTTTTTGATGGCATCATACTACGATCCCGTATGGAATTTGGAGTCCTCTAAAACTCCCTGATATGTATTTTTTGAAATCCACCGTCTAGCCATAGCTCCCCACCTTAAACCTGTGGACTTGATTTTTTTCTTACCCAAATGTAAGACTTTATATTTTCCCTGTTGCATTGCATCTTATTATATTCATCCCAATGCTCTAACCTGTCAAGCTTCTTTGGGGTCCTGAATCCTGTTATCTAACGTGTTTTCTATCTCTCTCAGCTTTGGATTCAATGGAAGAAACAATTCATAACAGCGAGAGTCACCCCCAAACAGAATGGACTCGTTTATTTCTCATGGGATGTCTTCCACCAAAGGCTAAATGATCATCCAAAGATGTCAGATACAGAGGGGGTTCTTTTGATATATTTGCAAGAGAAATACAGCTTGTGTTAAATGGTCCCTGAGGTCCCATAAAACTTAGAAATCAAAAGATTATATTTAATTTCTATCAAGACAGGTGTTTTTACCTCAGGTTGTGGCAAGCTCTGGGCTTATAAGTGAGAATAGATTATTAGTTACACCTGCTTGGAAGGGAAATAGAGTGGAAGCAGGTTAAGGTAGATAGAGACCAGCCTGAGGAAAAATACAAGGGTAGAAACAAGTTGGATATCTGTGGAATAGGAGAAGGTCACCCCTTTTTCCCTGCCCAGCTAATGTGACCATTTGATGGCCAGTAAAGTGACAATTGGACAGGTAAGGTGACTGGTTGATGGAGGACCTTAGATAACTAATTGGTTAGCCCACCCAGAGCCAGTCTAGGTTAGGGTGCAGTACATTGAATGTTGTATTTTAGAAAGCTCTATTTATTGGTGGTGAGCCTGGTGGACTAGAGTAGGGGGAGTTTGGAGGAAGGAAGAGCAACTGGGAGTTGCTTGCAGTAATCTGAATGAGAACTGAGAAATGTCTAGATTAGACACTTCATCTCTGGATATGGAGGTTAATGATAACAGTTCAGTTCAACTACAAATTTTGCCAAGTGCTTATTGTGCTAGGTTGGGGAGGATACAAAGACAAAGAAAAGATAATTCTAGTCTTCAAGAGCTTACGTTCCATTGATATTAATATTAGTATGATGTCAGTTATCCTTCAGATATGGAATAGTGGGACAATTGTTGTAAATAGAAAAAGAAACACTCTACATATCTTCATATCTGTAGGGTAAAGTTCTGGTAACCTCTTACTATGCAAGCACATAAAAACCTGGGCTCAGAGCCATGGACCCCGAGTTTTATTCTGACATACTGGCTGGGTGACCGTGGACAAGTCACTTAACTTCGGAGGTCTGAGAAAGTATCTAAGACTATAAATTAAAGGGAAGGTGCTGGTGTGTTTTAATGGAGGGAATTTCTTCACCTGGGAATTGCCTAAACTAATGAAATCACAGTTCCAGTACATCTTGATGAGTTGAATTGCCTGTCTCTGGTATCGTGCCCCTCTGAGTGGCAAAAAGTAATGAAAATCACTGAGGATGTGAAAATTCCATGTTATATGATACCTGAGTGTTCTCATTGTTTGGCAAGAGTTGTAAAGATCAAGTCTTAGGAGGGAAAACCAAGAAGAGTAGGGGAAGCAGTAGGAAAAAGGATTGAGGATAAAAAGAGAAAAACAGGGATAGTAACAAAAAAGCATGGTGGGTGGCAGGAAAGGCAGCAAAGGAGGAAACTGAGGCACAGTGAAGTTAATGACTTGTCCAAGATCACACATCTCATTCATTTTAGTAATTTTCATTTCTTCTGACTATGCTACAAAGCAACCACATCACAGTAAGGGCAGCTTTTTATATGTGATAATAATACAGGAGTTCATGAAATAAAGCCTTTGATGATTGGGTAGTATAATCACCTTGCAGCTTCCAAAGGTGATATGTGCTTATTTCTTCTTTAGAGAAGGCATCCTGGTACATTGATGGAAAAAGACATTTTTTGTTATAGGTTCTATCATCTTGGAAGAAGTGAGTTCTACTTTCAGCTTTGCCAGTAACGAGTAATGTAATTCAGTTAGATTTAATAAACATTTATTAAGTCCCTGTTATCTTCAAGGCACTGAGCTTGGGATATAAAGATGAAACTGATAGACCTTGTCTTCAAGGAGTTTACGTATTACTGGATTTACTTTGAGCAAAATGCTTACCCTCTTCTTTCCTCAAATGAGGTTTGATTAGGTAATCTCTCTCCAGTAATCTCAGCTTCTTTTTGTGTGCTGTTTCTCCACTAGATTGTAAACTCCTTAAGGGCAGGGACTGTTTCTTTGTCTTATTTGTATCCTCAGCACTTTGCACAATGCTTGGCACATAGTAGGCACCTAATAAATATTTATGGAATTTAATAATACTTTCCCATCCTTAAAATTATGTAGTTCTCTGCTTTTGTACTTGTAGTGTAAAACTATTCATTATTTACTTTACAGCTCAAGCTATAAAAGTAGAGTTAGTGTCTGCTAACACATTTTTTTCCATCTCCCTGGATGTGGGTGTTACTGCATTGATCCAACCTCTTGACCTGAGTGTTAGTGAGAATAGGAATTGTTATGAAATGAGCACTCTTTAAGAAAATTGGTCCATTATCCAGTTTTATACAGGGTGTTCAGCTACATTTTTAAAATAGATCATGTGAACATGGTATATGTATAGCACTTTATTAAACATCAAACATTAAAGGGAATGGGAATATACCTTTGTATAAAACCTACTGTGTTCCAGATACTGTGCTAAATTGCTCTGACAAATATCTCATTTGATCCCCACAACAACCCTGGGAGGTGAGTGCTTAAAAAGATGATTTGGAGAGATTTTTGGAGAGATTTGGAGAGAATCTTAGCCTGATGGTTTGTTTACTGAAGTCTCATCTTCTGATGCTTTTTAGAAAGATAACTTCATAGGTCTAAGAATAGTTTGTTTCTTCCTCCTTGCTTCCCTCCATCCTTCCCTCCCTTCCTCCCTCTCTCCTTCTCTTCCTTTTTTCTTCCTTCCTTCCTTCCTTCCTTCCTCTCTTTCTCTGTTTCTTTCTTTCATCTGGGTTCTAGTCCTAGTTTGGGACTATTTTGGCAAGTAATGAAAAATGAAAAAACTGGCCTAGATGATTTCTAAGCTCTCTCTCAGCTCTAAGAAATGCAGCAATTCTCTGATTTGAGGGTGAGACAACTATTTGGAAGAAAGCTGCTTTAATAATACCCAAGATTCAACAAATAAAACTTCTCAAAAGCATCATATTGCCTCACTCCTGGCCGTGAAGGGAATATCCTGTATGATGTATGAGAAAGATTGAAATGACCAAAACACAAGTTAACAGTAGGGATTTTTTTTTCAAAATCAGTTTCAAGGCAATTAGCGGTCCCACTCAGCTGCCAAACTACGTTTAAATCAACAGCCATGTGTCACAGCAAATTGATGGTCCTGAGTCATCCAAATAAAGGTAAAATTAAGCAGTTCTTACAACAGTTGAATGCCTGCTTGTTTTTTGTTGAGTACTACTTAAAAATTTGTGGGGGGAGGTGGAGATTAAGCAAAAAAGGGTCGTGACCTCCAGTAGCTTAAAATTCAGTTGGGGAGACACTCATTCATTTATTTTTTCATGAAGCTATCAAGTAACAGTATAAGGGAAAACATGATGTAAGTGAAACCAAGACACTTAGTAATTCAGAAGAGAGGGAGGTCAGATGGGGGTGGATTCATGGAGGAAATTAAAATTGAGTTGAACAAATATTTACATCTTATAGAATTAATGCAAATTCCCAGAAATAGTGCATATATACATTTTAATAATTATTTAGGAATTTTTTTAGGTGCATGGTTTGAACATTTGGGTAACTACTATGAGGGTTTCAGGAGACCTAGTTGTACAGAAACTGCCCATTAAGGGAAGTCCTTCTATGATCCCTGAGATTTCTAAGGCTGATTTTTTTTTCTTTTTGGATTAGAGCCAACATTGATTCTCACCACTCCCCCCCCCCAAAGATCACTTTGAAATTTTATTTGGATTAACAAGGGAGACAGGAATTGATATGTAAATATTTTCTCTGGACAAAAAGCATACCTCAGTAAAGTATTAATAAAGAGATTTTATTCAACAGCTAAGACGTATAACTTGTCTTTCCTTGACAATATCCTTGCATCTATGGGGCCTGGAGACAGCTGAGTATGGCTTCCATTGGGCAATCATCTTGCATGGAACCCAAACAACCATGATGAAATAAGAGCTAAGAAAGATGGCATTTCATTAGCTATGATTTTAGACATCTGCAGTATCAGAATGGAGAAGAAAATTAGTACCATATTTATCTGATTTTTTTCTAAGAATAAAAGGCTTTTTGTCCTGCCTCCTAAAGCTTTGGGGAGTTGTCTTGCATACTGATGCCTGATTTCTTGCCCCTCCATAGGTAATTAGGTGGAAAGAATGGATACAACATGTCCTAGATATATATAGGATGTCCCAAAAGTCTTAGTGCAATTTTAAGTAATCAGAGCTTTACGGTACAGTAAGACTTTTTGAACTTGAAATCTTAGCTTTGTGATCCTGGAAAAGTACATTTCCCAACCCAAGTTTCATCTTCTTGTAAAGTGAGGTTAATAACAGTATCTCCCTCACAGGGTTGTTGTGGGGATTGAATGAGATAGTGTAGGTAAAAGTGCTTTACAAACCTTCAAGACTACATAAAAATGAGCTATTTTATCAATAAGTGACATTTGTATAGCACTTTAAAGTTGACAAAGCAATTTATGTACATTATCTCCTTGGATACTTTCAACACCCAAGAGGTGAATATGACTAATGATCATATAGTTGAGGAAACTGAGGCTAAAAACAGACAAGAGATTTCTCTAGGTCATATAGCTAGTAAGTGTCTAAGGCAGGATTTGAACCTAGCTCTTCTTAACTCCAAGTCAATCACTCTCTTCCATTATAGACCCTCTTCCCTTGACTGAGTCATTGGGAATAAACACTTGTCAGGGAAATTCAAGCAGGAAATTTTTTAAAATATCAATTTAACTTTGGTTTGTATAAAGGAGGAAAACACCCCAATTGATTCTTCAATTATAGCTCTTAAGTGTCATATTGTGTGCAACTTCCAGCAAAAACAAAAACAAAAAACAAAAAAACACTGGGCTTGTTTACAGCATCATTACAGCATTGGAATCATAGATTCAATTGAGTAAAGTCATCCTTTCTTTTGGTAACTCAAAAGTTCTCCCCAGCAAAGTAGGAAGGGCTGCCTCTTTATTTATTGAGGAGGGAGAAGCAGTAGTTGATACCTTCAAAAGTCATCAAAGTCCTGAATGAGAGGAAGAAAATGGAGGGTCTAGAGTCTAAATAATTGGATTGATAGCTATACAAGGCACTTTTTACAGATTATTTAATCTACCTTGCTCATTTTCAGATGAGGAAACTGATGCCTTTTGAATAGAAAGGATGGTATAGCATCTAAATTCTTAGAGGAGAAGTTCAGGGAGTTACAGGAAGAAATAGACAGCAAAACTATACTAGTGGGGGACCTCAACCTCCCCCTCTCTGAACTAGATAAACCTAACCACAAAATAAACAAGAAAGAAGTTAAGGAGGTGAACAGAACATTAGAAAAGTTAGGTATGATAGACCTGTGGAGAAAACTGAATAGGGTTAGAAAGGAATATACTTTTTTCTCGGTGGTACATGGCACATACAAAAAAATTGACCATGTACCAGGGCATAAAAACCTCACAATCCAATGCAGAAAGGCAGAAATACTAAATGCATCCTTTTCAGATCATGATGCAATAAAAATTATATGTAATAAAGGGCCATGGAAAGATAGACCAAAAAGTAATTGGAAACTAAACAATCTAATCCTAAAAAATGATTGGGTCAAACAACAAATCATAGAAACAATCAATAATTTCATTCAAGAGAATGACAATAATGAGATAACATACCAAAACTTATGGGATGCAGCAAAAGCAGTTCTTAGGGGAAGTTTTATATCTCTAAATGCTTACATACATAAAATAGAAAAAGAAGAGATCAATGAATGGGGCATACAACTAAAAAAAAAAAACAGAAAAAGAACAAATTGAAAATCCTCAAATACCAAATTAGAAATATTGAAAACCAAAGGAAAAATTAATAAAATTGAAATTAAGAAAACCATTGAACTAATAAATAAAACTGAGCTGGTTTTATGAAAAAAAAAAACCAATAGAATAGATAAACCTTTGGTTAATCTAATTAAAAAAAGAAAGAAGAAAACCAAATTACCAGTATTAAGAATGAAAAGGGTGAAACTACCACCAAGGAAGAGGAAATCAAAACAGCAATTAGGAATTATTTTGCCCAATTACATGCCAACAAATTTGACAATCTTAGTGAAATGGATACATATTTACAAAAATATAAATTGCCAAGATTAACAGAAGAGGAAGTAAAATACTTAAATAACCCCATCTCAGAAAAAGAAATTGAACAAGCCATTGATGAACTCCCTAAGAAAAAATCTCCAGGGCCAGATGGATTTACATGTGAATTCTATCAAACATTTAAAGAACAATTAATTCCAATACTATATAGACAATTTGGTAAAAATAGGTGAAGAAGGAATCTTACCAAACTCTTTTTATGATACAGATATGGTGCTGATACCTAAACCAGGAAGAGTCAAGACAGAGAAAGAAAATTATAGACCAATTTCTCTAATGAATATAGATGCAAAAATTTTAAACAAAATATTAGCAAATAGATTATAGCAACTTATCACACGAATAATACACTGTGACCACGTAGGATTTATACCAGGAATGCAGGGCTGGTTCAATATAAGGAAAACTATTAGCATAATTCATCATATCAACACCAAAACTAACAGAAACCACATTATCATCTCAATAGATGCAGAAAAAGCTTTTGACAAAATACAACACCCATTCCTATTAAAAAAAACACTAGAGAGCATAGGTTTAAATGGAGTCTTCCTTAAAACAATAAATAGCATCTATCTAAAACCTTCAGCAAGCGTAATTTGTAATGGGAACAAGCTAGAAGTATTTCCAATAATATCAGGGGTGAAACAAGGATGTCCATTATCACCACTGTTATTCAGCATCGTACTGGAAACGTTAGCTTTAGCAATAAGAGAAGAAAAAGACATTGAAGGTATTAGAATAGGCAAAGAAGAAACAAAGCTATCACTCTTTGCAGATGACATGATGTTATACTTAGAGAATCCTAGAGAATCAAGTAAAAAACTATTTGAAATAATAAACAACTTTAGCGAAGTTGCAGGCTATAAAATAAACCCACATAAATCATCGGCATTTTTATATGTTACCAACAAAGCCCAACAACAAGAGGTAGGAAGAAATTCCATTTAAACTTACTGTAGACATTAGAAAATATTTAGGAGTCTACCTCCTGAAACAAACCCAGGAACTTTATGAACACAATTACAAAACACTTTTCACACAAATAAAGTCAGATCTAAATAATTGGAAAAACATCAGTTGCTCATGGGTAGGCCGAACTAATATAATAAAAATGACAATTCTACCTATGCTAATTTACTTATTCAGTGCCATACCAATCAAACTACCAAAAAATTATTTTATAGAGTTAGAAAAAATAATAACAAGATTCATTTGGAAGAACAGAAGGTCCAGAATATCGAGAACTAATGTAAAGAAATGCAGGGGAAGGTGGCCTAGCCATTCCAGATCTTAAATTGTATTATAAAGCAGCAATCATCAAAACTGCTTGGTACTGGCTAAGAAATAGAGTGGTGGATCAGTGGAGTAGGTTAAGTATGCAAGACACAGTAGTCAATGACTATAGTAATATATTATTTGATAAACCCAAAGATCCCAGCTTCTGGGATAAGAACCCACTCTTTGAAAAAAACTGCCAGGAAAACTGGAAAAGAGTATGGCAGAAACTAGGCATAGACCAAAATCTCACACCATATACCAAAATAAAGTCAAATTGAGTACATGATTTAGACATAAAGGCTGATACTATAAGCAAACTAGGAGAGCAAGGAATAGTTTACCTGTCAGATCTATGGAGAACAGAAGAATTCATGACCAAACAGGAGATAGAGAACATTATGAAATGCAAAATAGATAGCTTTGATTACATTAAATTGAAAAGTTTTTGCACAAAGCCAGTGCAACCAAAATTAGAAGGAAAGTAGAAAATTGGGAAAGAATTTTACAACCAGTGTCTCTGATAAGGGCCTCATTTCTAAAATATATAGAGAATTAAATAAAATTTATAAGAATACAAGTCATTCCACAATTGATAAATGGTCAAAGGATATGAACAGGCAGTTCTCAGATGAAGAAATTAAAGCCATCTATAGTCATATGAAAAAATGCTCCAAATCACTATTGATTAGAGAAATGCAAATCAAAACAACTCTGAGGTACCACGTCACACCTATCAGAATAGCCAACATGACAAAACAGGAAAATGATAAATGTTGGAGAAGATGTGGAAAAATTGCAACACTAATGCATTGTTGGTGGAGTTGTGAAATAATCCAACCATTTTGGAGAGCAATTTGGAACTATGCCCAAAGGGCTATAAAAGTGTGCATACCCTTTAACCCAGCAATAGCTCTTCTAGGGCTATATCCCAAAGAGATCACACAGATGGGAAAAGGACCTATATGTACAAAAATATTCATAGCAGCTCTTTTTGTGGTGGCAAAGAATTGGAAATTGAGAGGATACCCATCAACTGGGGAATGGCTGAGGAAGTTGTGGTATATGAATGTGATGGAATACTATTGTGCTATAAGAAATGATGAAAGACTTGTAAGGACTGATGCTGAGTGAAGTGAGCAGAACCAAGAGAACATTGTACACAATAACAGCCACATTGTGTGATGACTAATATTGATAAACTTAACCCTTCTTGACAATACAAGGATCTAAGACATCTCCAGAGACCTCGTGATGGAAAATGCTATCCACATCCAAAGAAAGAACTATGGAAGTCAAATTGCTATTTTTTTCTCTTCTGTTGAGTTTTGTTTCCTCTTTCTGATGGTTCCTCCTATTGGTTTTAATTTTTACTTACAACATCACTAATGTGAAAATGTGTTTAATATGAATGTAAATATATAGCCTGTATCAGATTGTGTGCCATCTTGGAGAGGGTGGTGGGGAAGAAGGGAGAGAAAAATTTTAAACTCAAAAGCATATGGAAGTGATTATTGATAAATCAAAATAAATTAATAAAAAAAGAGAAAACATGAAATTTTCTTCCTGATTCACATCAGAAATCTTTCTCCCTTTCGTCGTCATAAATTTAGAGTTTAACGTGACCTTAGAGGTCATCTGATCCAATCTTCTACTTTTACAGATGAGAAAATGAAGTTTAGTGATTTGCTCAAGATTGTATTAACCACTAGGGAGGCAGGGAGGGATAGAATTTGGAACTCAAAATGTTAAAAAAAAAAACATCGAAAAATGTTTTAACATGTAATTGGGAGAAAATTAAAGTAATATATTATAAATTTAGAAAAAGAAGAGTTAATTGGTAAAGTTGGGATTTGAAGCTCAGTCCACAGAGGCCAAATAAAGCACTCCTTCCTTTAATTCCTTAGGAGAACATGAGTTTAGGGGTTTAGATCTGGGTACAGTGGACTATTGAACAGGAAGTCCAAAGTCATGACCTTAAACCTCTATTCAATCTACCTGGTCGAGATGCTATTTAACCTCTCTTGTTACTTCAGATCTGCTATAAAAACCCTGAGCACCTTCCTCCCAGGGAAGTGATTAATTAATGTCTATAAAAGTGATGTGTATTGCAGAGTAGGGGAGATCCTGTATAGGTACATAGATGGCTTATGTTGAATACATGAAAAAGCATTTATTGTACATTTATGTTGTACCAAGCACTGTGAGAAGAACTGGAATATGAATAGAAAAGGATGATAATCCCTTCCCTTTGGAATTTCCATTCTAATAGAGGGTCATGCTTGCCAGGGAAAAGTGTTTGGTCTGAGAAGTCACAGGACTGGTTAAGGGAGCCACAGAGAAGTTGATAAACAGACCTTTTCCAGTAGCAGTAGTAGTATTGATTTAATTATAGTTCCCTGAGAAGCAGGAGAAAGGCAGAAGGGGTGAAACATACATCAATAGATCAATAGGGAAGTTGGCAAGAAGATGGGTGGATGAGTGTGTGTGATGTGTGGCATGGCTGGGGCTGGCTGGATATAGTGGACACTTTCAGTCAGTCAGCAAGCATTTACTAAGCACTTATTATGTGCCATGCACACTGTTAAACACCAGGGACACAAAAACATGCAAAAAACAGACCCGTGGTGCCTACCCTCAGCAAGTTCACATTCTAATAGGGGAGACAAATTGGAAACAACCCCGTACGTAGGAGAAGTATATGGTGTAAATGGAAGGCAATCCAAAATGGAAGGTACCAGTAGAGGGAGTGACTAGGGAAGATCTTGCAGAAGATAGAATTTGAACTGAATCTTTTTTTTATTAATTAATTTATTTTTAGTTTTCAAGAATCACTTCCATAAGCTTTGGAGTTTTAGATTTTCTCCCCCTCCTTTTCCACCTCTCTCCCCAAGGTGGTGTGCAATCTGATATAGGCTCTACATATACATTCCTATTAAATATATTTTCACATTAGTCATGTTGTAAAGAATTAGAATCAATGGGAGGAATGATAAGAAAGAAGAAACAAAACAGAAGGGAAAAAAAGAACAAATAGTATGCTTTGATCTGCAGTCAAACTCCATAGTTCTTTCTCTGGATGTGGATAGCATTTTCCATCATGAGACCTTTGGAGATGTCTTAGATCCTTGCATTGCTGAGAAGAGCTAAGTCTATCAAAGTTAGTCAGTTAGTTTACTGTGTACAATATTCTCCTACTTCTGCTCACTTCAGTCAGCATCAGTCCATACAAGTCTTTCCAGGTGTTTCTGAAGTCAGCCTGTTCATCATTTCTTATATCACAATAGTATTCCATTATATTCATATACCACAACTTGTTCAGCCATTCCCCAGTTGATGGGCATCCCCTCAATTTCCAATTCTTTGCCACCACATATAGAGCTGCTATAAACATTTTTGTACATGTAGGTCCTTTTCCCATTTTTATGATCTCTTTGAGATACAGCCCTAGAAGTGCTATTGCTGGATCAAAGGGCATGCACATTTTTATAGCCCTTTGGGCATAGTTCCAAATTGCTTTCCAAAATGGTTGGATCATTTCACAACTCCACCAACAATGCATGAATGTTCCAATTTTTCAACATCTTCTCTAACATTTATCCTTTTCCTGTTTTGTCATGTTAGTCAACCTGACAGGTGTGATGTGGTACCTCAAAGTTGTTTTGATTTGTGTTTCTCTAATAAATAGTGATTTAGAGCATTTTTTCATATGACTATAGATAGCTTTAATTTCTTCATCTGAGAACTGTCCATATCCTTTGGCCATTTATCAATTGTGGAATGACTTGTATTCTTATAAATTTGACTCAGTTCTTGAACTGAATCTTGAAGGAAGGTAGGAAAGCCAGAGGTGATGAAGGAAAGATATCAAGCATGGGGGACAATTGGAAGTTGGAGTATTATGTGAAAGGAAGAACAAGGATACCCATATCATTGGATCATAGAATACATGGAATAAAATAAATGATAGGAAATTTGGAAAGGTCCACGCAAGGGCCCAGATAGTGAAATGCTTTTAAGATGACTTAGTCACTCAGATCCCAAGGTGCAAAACTACCTAATGAGTAGAAATTGAAAGAAGAAAACTTTAGGCTTGACACCTGGGGGCAATTCCTAACCATAAGAACTATCTCAAAGTGAATTGAGGTACTTTAGGAGGTACAGGGTTCCTCCTAACTGAGATCTTTAAGCAGTGGTTGAATCATAACTTTTGGGGTATTTTGTAGGGAATATTTGTGTGTGGATGTGAATTGGACTAGATACCTGCTGAGTAATACTTTGAAAAGAATTCTGGACTTGAACTTGAGTCCCTCACTTAAAATTCCATTAGGTGACCTTAGGCAAGTCTTCTCAGAACTTCAGTTTCCTCATCCATACAATGAGGGAGTTAGGTTAGATAATGTTTAAGTTCCTTTCCAACTCTAAATCTATAAATGTATAACCCTGTGTGCCCTTTGAACTTTGACAGTAATTCCCTGACCTTTCAGAAGGATTTAGACATAAGAAGAAAATGAAAATATTGTATTTAAGGAAATAAGAATGCTGCAAGAAATCCTTTGGAGAAAGGGTCTCTTTTTCATGGGAAGGACTGAATGATCATCTGCCCTGAAGATTCCCAAATGATCTTTTCCCACCAACTTCAAAATGGGAGTTATGCTAAATGAGAATTAGTGTTGTTGAGAGCTGCAAATGACAGTTATACAGCCCTCTGTCCCATGTCTTTCAGTTCCTCTGACAATATTCACCAAATCTATCGTCTGATGACTATTTATAAACTCTGGAGGTTTCAGGTGTTCTGAACTCCCTTTCAGGATCAAGTTGTTCCTTGACACAACCATAAAATGAACAGATATTCCTCCCTTCTTGTAAATGCCTTCTTTTGATGGCCATCTGCAGGTGATTTACAGTTTTTTGCCATACTTGTAGTTGGGACATTGACAGAGCAGAATCCTAGATAGAGTCTACTGTCTTGATGATGAAAGGCAGTGACTATTCTCGGGACTGGAATACTGGTGTTTGCAGTAGAAAGCACTGAGTATGAATCTTAATTCTTGCTTCAGATACTTAGCAACTATGTGATACCAGGAAATTCCCTAATCTCTCTGAGCCTCCATTTCCTCATTTGTAAAATTCAATCAAAAGGCAGTTATAACGTGCCAGGCGCTGTGCTAATCACTTAGGTTGCAAAGAAATTGTACAACAGGTCACTTCTCTCAAGGAGACATAAATAATTAGGTACCTGCAAGATATATACAGAGTAAATGGGGATGGTAATCTCAGAGGGGAAGATGCTACCCATAGGGGAGGTCTTGGAAAGATTTCCTTCAAAAGGAGGGATTTGAACTGAATCCTGAAGGAAGCCAGGAAGTAGAAATGAAAAGAGAGAGCATCCCAGTCCTAGGACCATTGGGATAGGGAGGGTTGTATTCAAAGAATAGAAAATTAGGCAATCTAGCTGACCCGTAAAGTTTAAGAAGATTGGAAAAGTAGGAAGGGGGCAGATTACAAAGGTCTTTAAATGTCTGACAGAGGATATTATATTTAAAATATTTACAGCACTATATAAATGTTAGCCATTATTAGAACTCAGTTGGACTCACTTTAGGTGCAATGTAGTCCGCTGGGCAGCAAGGTGACATGGTAAATAGAGTGCCATGCCTGGAGTCAGGAAGACTCATCTTTCTGAGTTGAAATCTGACCTCAGACACTTACTAGCTATGTGACCCTGCTACCATACATTAACCTTGTTTGCCTCAGTTTCCTCATCTGTAAAATGACCTGGAAAAATGGCAAGCCACTCCAGTATCTCTGCCAGGGGGTCACAGAGATTGGACATAACTAAAAAATGACAACAGTAAACAGTACCTGGAAAGAGGTTTAGTCAGCTTTGGAACTAAAAGGACTTGGTTTGACATCCTGGTTCTGCTACTTCTACCCATATGACTTTGGACAAGTCAATTAACTGCTATAGGTCCCATTTTTTTTTCTTGTGGTATGAAGCCTTTTGACTAGATGGCCTTTAATTTCCTCTAATTCTAAATCTATAATTTTATGTCTCCTATCTAATTAGATGATTCAAGTTCCCATTATTACTGGGAAGAACATGATATTTAACTGTCTTATGGCTGCACTTATAGTTACTCTGACTTTCTGGACCATAACTTCCTACCTTGACCCTTCCCAATCTCTTCTCCATTCATTGTATGCGTCCATTAGTATACGAGGTCATTAAGGGCAGGAGATACCAAGCTTTTACATTTGTATATCCCTTGTCTAGCAAAGTACCTAGCACATATAGTAGGCACTTAATAAAGAATTGTTTGCTCATCAGTTCATTCAGTAAGCATCTATTAAGCACCTACTGTGTGCCAGACACATGCTAAAGTCTGGTGATAGGAAGATAAAAGCAAAGCAATTTATCCCCAAGGATCTTACTATCTGTCTATTAATGTCAAGACATTTGACTTGATTAATGTGCTGAGCTGTGCTAGCAACCTGAAATATTAGCCCCCAGTTAGTAATTTTTCACATAGAATTTTCCTTTAAGGCAGTTGTCTGTCCTGGGAAATCTGGACTACCGGAATAATCTCTGCCTTATTCCTAAGCACTTTCATCATCTCAGAATTCACTAACTTAAGCCATAGCTATGTGATGTAATATCCCTCAAAGGGGATACTTACCTGAGTCATTTTCTTTCAACATTTTTCTATCCTATTTACTGATCCTTGCTCCCTTTGCCTGGATTATTATTGCAAAACCTTTGGCTCAAAGGGAAATGTTCTCCCTCTTAGAGCTAGGTTTTATTTTTCTGTATCTTCATCAGCCATTCCAGTATTTGATAAATGACATTTGCCCGGGGTCAAAGGAATCAAACCTGTGTCTTCCTGACTCCAGGCCTGGTATTCCATTCATTATATACCTCCCCTGCCTTTACATGACTCTATTAATTAAGAAAAATTATTATTATAAACAACAAATTAAAATTATTAAGATCAGATACCTGAGATACTTTGAAGGTGCAACGATGGGCAGAGTATTGGACTTGAAGGAAGAAAGACTTGAATTCACATCTGGCCTCAGATCCTTACTAGCAGTATAACCCTTGGCAAGTTACTTAATCTCTAAATGCCTCAATTTCCTCACCTATAGCAAGGAGATAATAATAGCACCTACTTCCCAGTACCCAGGACTTTTGTGGACCAAATGCAAACATCTATGTAAAACACTATGCAAAACGTAAAAGTGCTATATAAATGTTAGCTATTTTTTAGTTTAAAAGTATATTTTGTTTTCTCCAATTACATGTAAAACACTTTTAATATTCATTTAAAAAAATTTAAATTCTAAAATTCTTTCCTTCCCTCCTTCTCCCCTATTCTTGAGAAGGCAAGCAATTTTATATAGATTATACATGTTCAGTCATACAAAACATTTCTATATTAGCCATGTTGTGGATGAAAACACAGACCCCAAACATCCTCAAAACAAGAAAAATAAAGTTAAAAAAAGTATACATTGCTGTGCTTTTAGACTCTATCGGTTCTTTCTGTGAAGTGGGTAGTATTTTTCCTCATAAGTCCTTCAGAATTGTCTTAGATCATTGTATTGCTGAGAATAGCTAAGTCATTCACCGCCAATCATTTTACAATATTGCTGATACTGTGTACAGTGTCCCCCTGGTTCTGCTCACTTCACTTTGCATCACTTATAAAAGTCTTTCCAGGTTTTTCTGAAACCCTCCTGCTTGTCATTTCTTATAATACAGTAGAATTCCATCATAATCATATACCACAATTTATTCAGCCATTCCCCAGTTGATGGGCATCCCTTCAATGTCCAATTCTTTAATGCTAGCCATTGTTAACATAAAGTGCTCTCGTCAAGACAACCCAATAAAGAAGGTGGTTATACCAGTTACTATTCCTTTCTTATGGATATAAGAGGGAGTCTTAGAAAGATCAACTGACTTACCCAAAGCTATGTAGCTTCTATAAGTGAATACCTTAACCCTAGTAAGTAGTTTACTGGCTTTCATGATATGGTCCATTTTCCTATGATACTGTTTTGTTTTTCTTGAGAAAAAAATAGCAGTAATGGCGACATCTGTCCCTGATGGAATTTAGCTCCTTTGAAAGGATGGTATTGCCTTGGGTGACACTGACCATAGGCATTTTGGTCAATCTGATGCAACATTTACGCACACTGAAATGACTAAAAAACATTCATCAGTCCTCAGAGAGCCCGTGAAATTTGTAAAGTGAGTCTGGAAGGTTAAGGCTTCAGTTGCTCAAATACTTCCAAATTAAATTGAATTTATATTAATCTCTTCATTTAAATAAATCCAGTTGTGATATTTCTGGGTTACCCTTGCCATTTACAATTAGAAGGTAAAACGGGCAGAAAACTGGAGAAGACAGGCTTACTGAAATTTAGAGTGGGAGGAAATGATCTAATCCAGAGGTATCCAGTACACCGCCAGTGGGCTCCCAACATCTCTGTGTGAAGCCCAAATCAGATTAGAATGAAATTGGGAAATATTTAACAAAAGAAATAGAAACACAATAAACCACAGAAAAGATTAAAATTTAAAACTAACTCAGTGTGACTCCCATAGGGATTCTTATGTCCAGTTTAGTGGACCCTGTTTCTTGCTGAGTTTAATGCCACTGATCTAGTCCAACCATATGATTGAAAAGATAAAGAAATTGAATCTCAGGCATGTTGTAGTTGCTGCCTGATGTAAAAACACTAGTTAATGGTAGAACAGTAGTTAGAAATGATCTTTACTGATTCTTAGACCAGTGCCTTTATCATTATGCACTAATCACCGCCCTCTTTTTTTTTCAGTGACTGATTTAATGTGAAAAAGAAAATGGGTCATTACTCTGATTCACTATCCTGTCCAACCCATATCTGAAAGGATTTCCATTACAACATGCCACATCCAGTGTATTGCTTGAAGACTTTCAAAGATAAGGAAACCAGTCCCCCTTGAGGATACCTTAGGCATTTGATTCTTAATATTCACATAGAGATAATACTCTGTAGCTAATGGGCTGCTGGGGTTTGAGTCAGAGGAAGGCATGGGTTCAAATCCAGTACCTGTGGACAAGTCCCTTAAGCTTCTTTATTTCTCAGACAACTTTGTAGGGCAGAGCACAAATGTACAAAGTCATAGATGTGATGCAGTCCACATTGAAGGAAGAGATTGGCACAATGGGAATCCCCTGTGCAAACAAAATTACAAATCCTGCAAGTATTAAGTAACAGTTGGCTATCTGCAAGGAAGTTTTCTCAACCTTAGAGAGCATTGGTTTTATTTTATTGGACTCGTATGACTTAAGAATGCTGATGGTAATTTGGAAAACTACCCTAAGCCATGACATTATAAATACTTGGACTGTACCCTGGAAAGGATCAGTCTGCAGTGTTTGATGCTTCACAGGTGTGAGCTCTACTCTGACATGTTACTCAGGTTGGTTCACTGGACATTTTTGCCTGAATCAGCAATGTGCTGTTAGGCTGTAGAGGCCCCTGGGAAATCTGGGTGAAGATGAGTTCAATAGTGTTGTTAATTTGCTCAAAGATTTTTATTCATTAACACAAATGTCTTATATGTAGATACATATGCATGTATGTGTGTATATACACATATGTGTATATATAATTACATCCATATATGTGTATATATATAAATGATAAAAAAAATCCTTAGAATAAGTGTTCAGTTCTTTCATTGCTTAGCTTCCATTTGGTATATCAACTATTTTGGGATAGTAGAGAAAACAGTATGAGCAAGAATAGGGATGGTTGTTTTATACATCCAAACACATGTATGTGTGAGTGTATGTGGGTGTTGGTATACTCATATGTCAGTAGATCTATAATTTCATGGTGGGACTATTTTCTCTACAATGCAAGTCTAAATATCGCAGCATTTTCATGGATGCCCATCCTATGTGATTCGTATCTGTGTGTTCCTTTAAGTTCACCGTGGGTTATTGATCTAGAATCCTGGGGAACTCTCTCATGACATTAAAAGGGTGCCAATGGAGTGTGAAGTTTGTCCATTGGTTATGGTTTGATCTTCCCGTGTGCCTGATTTATCTTCTGCTTTGCTGGTATAGTTCTTCGATGACATCTATTACATTGTATTGTATTACAATTAGGTCTTTAAAAAAATTAGATGCTCATCTTTAAAAGATAAGCTAATATTGATTGTGGGAATTTGCATCCATCATGCCCAGTTAACTTTAGGTTGGCATTAAACTCTAATCCTCCCTTCCCAACTTCCTGAAATTTAATAAGAATGCTTTCCATTGTCTCATTCGTGTTGAAGTCACAAATATTGACTAACGCTGACCCCAGACCAATGCCGTTCTACAGAGAACTGTTTATACCCCCAAAACCCCTCATTGAACTAATCTTTAGCCACAGCACTCCAAGCAATTAAGCATCCCATAACTGCAATAAGATCTAGACTGTATTTTCCCAATTTCTTAATTAATATGTCCTACAGGGCCAAATTAAAAGCATAGCTAAAGTCAAGATATTTTATCTATTGCTTTTTTCTCATTTAGTGGGCCCATTACTCTGTCATGAAAGGAAATTCGATTAGCCTGACAAGGCTAGTTCCTCACCAAACCATGCAGGTTATTAGCCAGAACCCTATTATTCTCCCAGTGTGTGAAAATTGATTTTATTTGATGAATTGGTCTAGTATTTTTTAAAGTATGGATGTTAAGCTAGCAGGTCAATAATTCTCTGGATCCTCCTTTTTCCTTATTTAAAAGAAAGGTAAACACACCTTCATTGAACTGTTTCTTTCCATCATCATTGAGTGGACAAGGACTTCAGTATTGTTCTTACGGTGGCTGCCTTGCTCGATCACTACTAGTTACAGCGGAGACTTTCTGCCACTCAATTGTGATCATTGGGATGTGGTTAGAATAGGGAAGTGGATGGCTTGGGTGTTAGAGGAACTCATTTCCGATCTTAAATTGTGATGGAATTAATGCATGTTTTAATTCAGTGAAGCTAAGAAATGTTTAGTAAAACAATCACCAAGGATTCACTTTTAACAGTTTTACTATAAGAAATTTCTAGAAAAATACACTCTCGGATCCTGACCCTTATCATAATTTCGAGTTACTTGCTTTCTCAGGGCTTCAATTTCCTCATCTATAACATTTTAAATAGATGCCTAAGATTCCTTTTAACTAAATCTATGAGCATATGTCTATATATTGGGCTGAATCTTTATCTGGGTTCAAGTCTTTACTTGTTATACATTGATATTCAGTCTTGGTGTACTGTGTTTGTTATGAAGTAGAAATGCCATTTGTTTCTGGAATATTTGATCCTTATAAGTTAAGTGGTTCATGTGAAAACCAGTGAACCTTGGTGTTTTAGAAACTGTATTTCCTACGCATATAGTTAGCACCTGTTCACAGCAGGTGATGCTCTTCTGAATGTGTCTTTTCCTAGGAATTTTAAAGAGAGAAGATCACTGAAAGCGAGTCCTAAGTGATTCAGTTTCACTAAATATTTCTTAGTTTCACAGAATAAAAGTTGCTCATTACTGATTCCAAAGGTGAGGGGAAGGAGAGCTCAACCGCTGTTGTTGTTGAAAGGCCATGGTTTTTGGACTCCATTCTTCTAATCGCAATCAGCTAAGGATTTGTTAGACACCTGCTGTAGGAGAGGGACAAAAAGAAAGAAATGACCTTCCCTACTCAGGAAGATAGGGACAAAAAGACAATGTTCATTTAATGCTTTTCCCATTTACAAATTGCTTTCTTTGCAACAGCCCTGTGAGGGTAGTTTAGGGACTGTTGCCCTCACTTTAATAGAAGGTGGTTGACTTCTCAAAGTAATGGTCAGGACATGAATCCAGCTGTTTGCCTCCTTCTTGGACTCTTCTCATTCTGCTACTAAGATAAAACACCAATAGTGGTGCAATGGGAAGAAGAATGGATTTAGAACCTCAGGATTTAGACTCAAATCCCATTTCTGCTACTTATAAACTATGTTACCCTAGACTAGTCTCCTTACTTTTTGGGATTTGTTTGTCTCATATGTAAAATAAAGGAGTTGAACCAGATGCCTTCTAAGACATTTTCCAAATGTATGACCCTATTGGGCTGAGGTATCTAAGGTGCCATAGTAGATGGAACGCGAAAATTGGATTCCAGAAATCCTGAGTTCAAATCTGGTCTCAGACTCTTACTAGCTGTGTGACCATGGGCAAGTTCTTTAACCTCTGGTTGCCATCATTTCCTCATCTATCAAATGGGGATAATAATAACACTTACCTCCCAGGGTTATTATAAAGATAAAATGAGATAATATTCACATAGTTGTTTGCAAACCTTAAAGTGCATGTGAATATTAATTGCTAGTATTATCTGAAAAGTTAATAAATGATATAAGGAGGTATGAAAAAAGAAAGAATTGAATAGTATCGATGTTGTGCCTTTATTTTAAAATGAGAGATTTGTTCCAGCTGGTCTCTGAGGTCATTTCTAGCTCCAAATCCAACAGCTCATTATTATCAGAGTTTAAAAGAGCGAAGTATCACTTTTGCCTGAAATGGCTATTGAAGCCTTCACGGGGGAGGTCAGCCTTGAGTTGGTCATTCAAAGATGAGGTTCTCTTTAAGGTGTGAGAAAGAAGGGGACATTCTAAGTCAGGGGGATATTGTGAGCAAAATCAGATGGAAATAAGGATGTGCTGATAACAATATGTTGAAGAAATGTATAATCTAAAACATTATGGTTAAAAAATAAGCTTCTGTGCCACTATAGGAGGCTTTAGGTTCTTATGTGATTGTATGCTAATTAAAGTATTTAGTAAAACTGATTCCCACAATACCCCACTTATTTGAATACTACAAAATAAAAAAAAAAGGTTGACTAGAGGCTATTGGGTCCAACTTATACAAGAATCATTTGTGTAACATACCTGATGATAACAGCCAACATTTATATAGGATTTTAAAGTTTGCAGAATACTTTACAAATATTAACTCATTTGGTCCTCACAATAGAGCTGGGAAGTATGCGTTATTATTATCCCCATTTTATGGATGAGAAAACTGAGACAGACAGAGGCAGAGTGACTTGCCCAAGGTCACATAACTCGTGAGTGTCAAAGGGTGGATTTGAACTCACATCTTCCTGATATTGTGCCCAGCACTCTGTTCACTGTGCCACCAGCTGCCTCATTCAGTGCTCATCCATTCTCCACTTGAATACGTCCAAAGAAGGAAGACCTTACTACTTTCTAGGCCTGCAGATCATAACTTTTTTTTGTGTTCGGGACCCTTTGTCAGGCTGAAGAAACCCATTATGCCATTCTCCGAATAATAAATATACTTAAAATGTACAAAATAAAATGCATTGGATTACAAAGGAAACCAAATATTTTGAAATAAAGTGAACTTAAAAAAAAAAAGGCCATAGGCCTCAGGTTAAGAGCCATTGCTCTAAATGGTAGGTTTTCCCTTCTCTCAGACCCAGTTTGGCTCTTCGAAAGTTCCACCCATTGTATGGACCTCTACCCTTTGGGACCAACTAGAACAATCCATTCCTTCTTCCACAAGGAAGCTCTTTGAATCACGTAGATGCAGCTGATATTGATCTAGTGCTTTAAGGTGGGGAAAGCACTTTATAAACATGTGTTCTAACCACTGTACCATCCAACTGCCTTCAGATTCTTGAAGACATCCATACTATTCCCATTTATTCTTTTGTTCTTCAGGCTAAACAGTTTTATTTCTCTGTATAGCTAAATCTTCATATAATATTTCTTTCTCTCCTTCTCTACCCCTCTTCTCTCCCCCTCCTTTTCCCTCTCCCTTTTCCCCGTCCTTCTCTGCCTTTCTTTCTCTTTTCTTCTCCCTCTCTCCCTCTTCTGTCTCATATATGTATGTAGAGAGAGAGAGATCTATACATACATATATAAATTTATAAAACTATCTATCGATCTATCATCTATTAGTCAAATACTTCTAATAAGAGGAAATCCTATTACTTACTAGGCCAGGAGTTCCAGAAATAACCAAGGCATAGTGAAAGAGTATTTCCTATGATGAAGAAATCATAGATCCTTCCTGTGTTCTTTTTGATCAAGGTAATCTAAGATACTTGAATATATCTATATAGCTTTCTATATCTATATAAATATAAAATCAGTGTGGGGAAATCCCAGTGTGAAAACCTCTTTCCACTGCTGCAGGCCATCAACTTGTTTTTATTTGATAGCTTTGCTTGGAACCCTGAGAGATTTGGGATTTTCTTTTAGGCACACATACAGATTATGTCAAAAGTAGAACTTCATCCCAGGCCTTCCTGACCGCACAAATGCTGCTGTAGAACTGGACTACTTGAGGCAGAAAAGATTGGGTTGGATTAGTATTCATAACATTAATTCATCATGGACATTTTAATTTTTAAATTCTGATTTCTGTTGTACTTGAGTGAAAAAGGAAGTTGTCTGGAAGAGGTAAATATTCTATTAAAATATCTTTTAATTGAAGAAGCCAAATAGTTTTTTTTCCATTAGAAGTTAAATAAATTGTTCAGAATATAAGTTGGCCAAGTTTTAACTCAAAAATTTAAAATTATCACTATGTAATGAACCTCTCATATGCTAGGAACTTCTAATGGGTTGCCCTCTTACCATCCTAATTTCATCAAAATTAATTCCATTCTCAGGCATTCTTGCCATATTTAGCCATTGAATAACATTTTCTTTGGAGAGAATTTGTAGATCAATAATCTTTAAGAAATGTAATGTGGACCTTGACTTCCTTTTTCAAAAGCAACTTTAATATACACCAAGCCTGGGCAAATGTCCTAATGTGAGGATGTGGTTGGTGTCTGGTACTTAGCACACTGCCTGGCACATAGTAGATATAAAACAACTGCTAGGTGACTGACTGTGTGGCCCACCTTTTAGTTTTGTGCTTGAATATGTAATTCATCAAGCACTTATTTTTATTTTTTTTATTATTTTTTATTTTTTTTAGGCAATTGGGGTTAAGTGACTTGCCCAGGGTCACACAGCTAGTAAGTGTCAAGTGTTTGGTCTGAGGTTGGATTTGAACTCAGGTCCTCCTGACTTCAGGGCTGGTGCTCTACCCACTGCGCCACCTAGCTGCCCCTCATCAAGCATTTATTAAGAGCCTACTATGTGCAAGGCATTCTGCCGAGCATTCGCAAACCAATACAAAAAAAATAAAGCAGTACAGGTCATATTCTCAAGATGCCTATATTCTATTGTATTACTATTATTAGTTTTTATTATTATATCTTACAACATTCCAAACAACTGTCTCCTACCTGTCCCCTTGATTTGGAACTATCTCGTAGAAGCATTCATTGGTCCTAGATCTTATCACTAGGTTATGATCTCCTAAGTAGACCAGAGGAGAGAAGGAAGAGCCATGGAGAGTTGGAGCTAAGTAGCAATGGCTGATCTATCTCCATCATTCATACCTTTTACCTGGAGGAAACAAACATAGCAGGTCAGTCACAGTCTTGTAGATTTCATTTTGAAATGGACCTTAAAGCTCATCTAGTCCAGTTTGTCCAAGGATACACAAGTAGTGTCAGAGACAGTCCTGAGCCCATGTCCTCTCACTATTCCTTCTTGTGTTAACTTGGACAAGTCACTTCACATCCTTGGGCCTCAGTTTCTTCATCTATAAAATGAAAGAATTGGACTAAGTGGATTGATTCTGAGGTTTCTGCAAACTCTAGAGCTATGAATCTATGGCTTAGAATTCTTTTTTTCTTTCCATGGAACCACGTAAACCAAAGCTGTCAGTCAGTGGTGATTTAGGGATAGGAATAGAGACTGGAACCATCGTTTTATGAATACAAGAAACTCCAAGATGTGGAAACTAGTTCACATCATCTTCTTCTGTGCAATTTATAATTTACAAATACCACTGAATGTTTATGTGACTTTACACAGACAGTAGGTTGGACTTGAATCCAAGACTTCATGCTTTCAAGGCATCATTTTATCCACTATACCTTATTACTACAGAAAGACCTTGGTTCAAATCTCACCTTTGACACTGATTAACTTTGTGACTTTGGGCAAAAGACACTGTGTGTATAGCTCTGTCAGTTAAATCAGTGGAGGGGGAATTCCCCATGCCAAGTTAATCATAGATCCTACATATACTATTTCTTACCGAGAGGAGGACTTAGGATGTCAGACATTATGTAAAAACTCATTCGGGGTTCATAGTCAGAGGTTCATAAAACTTAACTTAGTTATATTTGAAATCTTCCTATTATGGTTCAGACTTTTAAAAAGAAACTAATTGATCATCATTGCTTTTTTAAAACCTAAGTAACTATTTATGGCTTTTATCTAGTATAGGTACATAACCATGACAAATATTTTAAGAAATGTAATTACCTCTTCCCATTTGGAAAGATGAAGATTATGGCAAATCACTGCTCTTAATTCCACCTTCAAACCCCCACAACAGTTCTTTAAATGGGTGTGGAGGGCAGGAGTTCCAAAGGCAATTTTTGACATTATAAATGGTATTTGTACTCAAAAGTTAAGTATTACTGCTCTACGTAGTAAGGGGAAAAATTCAAGGGAAGTGAAAGTATCCATCAGTAACAAAATAAACACATTTCAGTGTGTTTGACTAGCCAACAGTTGGTTATCTAGCTTGTATGCAAGGGATAGCACTTCAAAAAAATTTTAGATACTACATAGGTCATTACCGTTATTAGAGGAACCTGATTCTGTATTGTTAGCTAATGTCGCCTCATATAAAGGTCCATTTTTATAACCTAGTAATATGGAGTGTGGGGAAAAAGTCCCTTTGTAAAAATTCTCAGCCACTATCTCCATAATCTCTACTTCAGTGAGCTTCACCCAAGTGCGAAAATGAAAAATTATAACCTGCCAAGCATCAGTGACAGAGTGAAATGAAAAAATTGTGAGTTAATAACAGTGATGCCTCAAAAAATTTTGCTGGCCAATTTAGCATTGCTTCATCCAAGGTCACTTCTTGGAGCTGATTATTTTTAGTAATTTGCAGATGAAAGTATTCTACCTTGGCCTTGGTCAGTGAAGATCAAGAAAATGTCTAGGAAGGAATAAGACTCAAGGTTATCTTTCTTTTCTGTTAAGAAGAGCGCCACAATTCCAGTTTGTTTGCTTAAGACTAGGAAGAGAAATAATTTTCAAAAAAAGTAAAATTGACAGCCTATGCTGCCCTTAAAGGATAACTGCAGAGATAAAGTCAATGTCAAATAAAAAAAAAACTAATATGAGAGGGCTACAGGTAAGGGGACACTCTGTGCAGTATTGTCTTGGATGCCTTAGGAAAGATATACCCACAGTATTTTCCTGGTCTTCTAATTTAATCTTTTTCCTAAGAATTTAATTTTTTAAAATAATTGTTTAAATAACTTTAAAAATTATTTACACCTTTTATTTTTGCAAGACAGTCATTTTTCACTATCCGTGCTCTCTCCTTTGTAAATGAACTTCCAGCTCATGTTTGGTTAAGAATTTTTCCCCTAAACATATCTATGAAAGGTACTTCCTTTAAAAAAAAAGTTTTGTTCTTTTATCTGTAGATTACATCTGTTTGGAACTTATTGTGGTATGTGGTGCAAGATTTTGGTCTGAACCTAATTTCTGCCAAATTGTCTTTTAGCTTTATCAGAAGCTGCAGGTATATAGGGAGTCCTTCTCCCAGTACTTCATGTTATTGGGTTACTTAAATGTGGGTCTGCCTCATTCATAGGTTTTTGCTTCTTGTTTATCTATTCTCTTTCATGAATCTACTTTCCTATTTGTTAATAAGTACCAAATAATTTTCATGATTACTGTTTTATTATATAGTTTGAGATCTGGTAATGCTACACTCTCTTCATTCCTTTCTTTCATTTTTTCCCTTGACGTTTTAGGTCTCAACATGACAACAGAAAACATAAAATATCTTGTGGTTAACCTACAAAGGCATATTTAGGATATGTTTATATATATTTGTGTATATGTGTATCTGTGTGAGCAAATATGGAATAGGCTTTGATCGTTAGATTTGTAGACTCCATCTCAGAAGGGAAAAGAGACATCAGAGATGGTCTAATATGAAGTTCTTAACTTTGTCCATGAGCTTGATTTTTGCTTAAATATTTTAATAACATTTCAAAATATAACTGATTTCCTTTGTAATCCTATGTGTTTTCTTTTAGATATTTAAAAGCTTTACTCTGAGAAAGGTTTTCTAAATTTCACACATAAAAAGGCTAAGAACCCCTGATCATGTTCAAAACATACTAGAAAAAAACAATTCACTTGACCTTTATTGTATATCTATAAAAGGGAGGACCCATGGCTTTCTGAGGCGGCCCATTTTACTTTGGAATAACTCTGATAGTAAGAAACTTATGTCCTTTAGGTGGAGAATATTGGGAATTAACTTGTTCATATGTAGGGGAAGGTAGGGGGCAAGAAAAGAGAACAGTTGGTACTATTTTTTGTTGTTAAATCATTCAGTTGTGTCTTGACTCTTTATGACCCATGGACCATACTGTTCTTTTTTTTTTTCTTTTCTTTTCTTTTTCTTTTTTTTTTTTTTTGCAGGGATGCTGGAGTGGCTTGTCATTTCCTTTTCTAGTGGAATAAGGCAAACAGAGGTTGAATGATTTGCCCAAGGTCACACAACTGGTAAATGTCTGAGGCCAGATTTGACTCAGGTCTTCCTGACTCCAGGTCCAGCGCTCTATCCACTGAGCCACCTAGCTGCCTGGACAATTTATAGAAGTTGTTGAAAACCACAATGGAAGAGCTGATATTTGTTATTGAAGGTCTTGAACAATGAAGGAGAAGACGGTGGTGTTTGGGAAAGATTATTTCTAGCCACTATATTGAAAAAGGATTAGAATGGGGAGAGGCTGATGGAAAGGAGATCAGCAGGAAAGCTATTAACCATTGCTTTGAAAGGAAGCAATAGTGCCTTTAGGTCTTGCTGCCACCAATAACTTTCCATGGGTGACAGTAGCAGGATTGAAATATGGGTAGAAAATAAAAGAGAAAAAAAAAGAATGAGAGTGATTTGGAGATTAGGAGAGAGGGATAGAAAGTAGAAAAAGAAATAGTGCTTAAATTGTGGGTGATAGTAACCTATTAGCAGCTCAGGTGGCCAGTCTATATTCTAAAAGGTATACCTTGAAAAATTGAAAACTATGACAGAAGTGATGGGGGTGGTGGGAAACTGCATCCTCAGATAATTTCTTTGCCATATTTCCCCCTTTTTGCAAATAGAAAACTCTCTCTTTGTCTCTCTGTCTCTCTCTCTATCTCTCTATCTCTCGATCTCTGCACCCCCCCCCTCTTCCTGCACCTCTATCCCTCTCCCCCGCCCGTGTGTATGTGTGTGTGTGTGTGTGTGTGTAACATTCTTGGAAGAAGCATGTTTGAAACTCTGAGGTCTTGCTTTCTTTTCATTGTTTATGGCCAATATGTAGTGACATCATGGCTGGGCTTTGAGTAAAGAAAAACTTGGGTTAGAATCTAGCTTTGATATTAGTAGCTGAGGCTTCTGTAGCTCTCTAACATTTGCTAAATACTTTTCTTTCTTTTTTAAATAATTTATAATTTCTTTTTAACATTCCTTTTAAATTTTGAGTTCCAGATTCTCTCCTCTCCCTCTCTTCCCACACCCACTGAAAAGATAAAACAATATATCAATTATACATGTAAAATCATGCAAAAATATTTACATATTTGCCATATTTCAAAGAAAGCAAAAAAAAATAAAGTGAGAAAATTGTACTTCAGTTTGCCTTCAGAGTTTACCAGTTCTCTCTCTCTCTGTGGATGTGGATAGCGTTTTTTTTTTATCATGAGTCCTTTGGAATTGTCTTAGATCACTGTATTGATCAGAGTAGACAAGTCTTTCACAGTTGATCGTAATTACCACATTGCTGTTGCTGTATATAATGATCCCCCAGTTCTTCTCACTTCACTTTGCATCAGTTCAAATAGGTTTTGCAATGAATTTTTTTTCTGAAATTACCCCCTTTATCATTTCTTATAGCACAATAATATTCCATCAAATCATATGCTTCATCTTATTTAGCTGTTTCCCAATTAATGAGCATCCCCTCAATTACCAATTCTTTGCCACCACAAAAAGTGCTGCTGTAAATATGTTTGTTTATATAGGTCATTTTTCTTTGATCTCTTTGAGTATAGACTTGGTACTGGTATTACTGGACCAAAAGGTATGCATAGATTTCTCACCCTTTGGACACAGTTCCAAATTGTTCTCTAGAACGGTTGGACCAGTTCACTGCTCCACCAACAGTTCATTATTATACCTATTTTCCTTCATCTCATACAGCATTTGTCATTTCTGGTAAGTGTGAGGTGGTACTCTCAGTTCTTTTAATTTGCATTTCTCTAATCATCTTTTCATACGACTATAAATAGTTTTGATTTCTTCTTCTGAAAATTGACTGTATCCTATGACCATTTTAGCAGTTGGGGAATGGCTCGTATTTTTATAAATTTGACTCAGTTCCTTATAAGTTTGAAAAATGAGGCCTTTATCAGAGAAACTTGTGATAATTGTTTATATTACTTCATTGTCTATGGTTCCTTTTAGGAAAATATAGTTTCCTGGATTATCTCTTTCAATTAGGTCTATTTCTGCTTTTGCTTTGTGTGAAATTACGATTACCACTCCTGTCCTCTTCACTTCATCTGAAACAAAATAGACTCTGCTCCATCCCTTCATTTCAATTCTGTGTGTCTTTCTGTCCCAAGTGTGCCTCTGGTATACAACATATGGTAGGATTCTGGTTTCCAATTCATTCTGCTATCCACTTTTGTTCTATGGATTGGCCTCACTCCATTGACATGCAGAATCATGATCACTAGCTATGTATTTCTCTCCATCCCATTTTCCACTGTGTATCCTTCTCTCTCTCTCTTTTTTATCCTGTCCTTCCTCAAAAGTCAGTATTGCTTCTAGTCACTGCCTCCTCGAATCCACCCTCCCCACATGCCCCCGACATCTTTCATCCCTTTTCCCTTCTATTTTCTTATTGAGTAAGATAGATTTCAGTACCCAAATGAGTGTGTGTGTGTGTGTGTGTGTGTGTGTATTCTTCCCTCTTTGTACTAATGCCGATGGGAGTGAGGTTCGAGCATTGCCTGCGCCCTCCATTTCCCCCTCCACAATAAAAACTTTTCCTTATGACCCTCCTTTATATCAGAAAATTTGCCCCGTTCTACCTCTCCATTCACCATTCTCCCAGTGTATTCCTTTTTCCCATCCTTACATTATTTGAGGGAGATCATTCCTATATATTCGACTCATATCTGTGCCCTCTGTCTATGCAGATTCTTTCAAACTGCCCTAATAATGATAAAGTTCTTAGGTGTTATCTATATCCTCTTCCCATATGGGACTGTAAACAGTAAACAGTTTAACTCTATTGAGTCCCTTTAGCATTACACTTAACACCCTTTACAATCTGAATCTAATCTTTCTTTTCTAGTTTATTGCAAATTGTTCTTCTTCAAGCACTCTACATTCTAGCCAAACTGGCCTATTTGTTGTTTCTTACACCTGACATCCCATGTCCTACCTTAGTGACTCTGCACACGTTTCCTCTCACTCCTGAAATATATGTTATCATCATCATCATCATCATCATCATCCTTATGTCATCATCATTATCACCATCAATTGCTGGGATTTACATAGTACTTTAAAGTTTATAAAGCTTTTCACAAATATTATCTCATTTTATCCTCTCAGCAACCCTAGGAGGTAGATCCTATTATCTCTATTTTACAAGTGAGAAAGCTGAGACAGACAGAAGTTAAGTGACTTCCCTAGGATCATACAATTAGGAAGGGTCTGAGGCAGGATTTAAAGTGATATCTTCCTCACTCCAGGTCCAGTGCTCTATCCTTTAGAATCTGTAACTTCTTTCAAAGCTCAGCTCAGGTACCAGCCTCCCACAATAAGCTTTTCCCTCTCCTGCTCCACCCCCACCCCCATGTGCCATGACTGTCTACTCCCAAATTATTCAGTACATATTCTGTATATAGCTTGTGTTTATGTATCTGGGTACATATTGTAGCCACCCAGTGGATCTCTTTAAGGGCAGGGCCTGTTTTGGGTTTGTCTTTGTGTTCCCAACACTTGGTACATAGGTAGGTACTCAATAAATGCTAATTGAATGGATGAATCATAGGATCCAAAAAACCAGATATAAAGAAATGGAGTTAACAGAATTGAGAAGCCCCGCACCTAACAGTCTCTAATTAGATCGTCAAATGGGTTGAGAAAGGTACTAGTTTGATGTCATGTTGAATTAAGGCATTCGGTTTATAGACATTTCAACCCTATTGGGATTATTCTGCTTAGATGGCTAAGTAAGGGCTGGTTTTGCAAGTCCACTGAGCTGTTTGAAGGGAGGTCCTTTAGGAATTGACCTGATGCAGAAAATGCACTAAACACAGGCGGTCTTGGAGAGACTGTTTGATGGCCGATGTCTACCTCAGTAGTATTCATTCTCAGACCCTAAAGTTTAAAGGCTTGAAATAACACCCTTCATTGAACAAAGACACCTATCTTTGGACGTAAGAGTGATAAAGATGATTTATCCTTTTCTTTTTTTTTTTCAGAATAAAAGCAGTGCTATTTCTGAGCCATTCCTACTATAAGTTGCAGGCACAAATGCAGCCTTACGCCACACTTAGGCTGCAGGCTGTCCTCTCTATTACACAATCTAAAAAAGCAGTGGTGTGCCACACACTGTATTAGATGCTGGAGATACAAAGAAAAAATATTAAACACTCCCTGCTCTGAACAATTTTACATGCTAATGTAGGAGTTCTTAACCTGATGCCTGTGAACTTTTTTTTTGTAATACTATTTTGATAATTGTATTTCAATATGTATTGGTTTCCTGTGTAGGCCTATGTATTTTATTGTATGTGATAAAAAAAAATTATCCTAAGAAGAGGTCTTAAGACTTTACCAGCCTGTCAAAAGGGACCGTGGCACAAAAAAGTGATTAAGAACCCCTGTATAGGGGGTAACTACATATGGACACAGATTTGTGTAATATAAAGGGGGCCATCAGTTCCAAATACAATCTCTAATTTAAAAGGCAACTGAAGCAATCGTCTTGAATGAGAAGCATCAAATATGTCAGTTTGGGGAAAGATAAAAGTCCTTATTTAATGTGTAGGCCTTGTAGAGTCTTATGATGAAATTAAAGTGAATAAATTTCAACTGGACACTTGCAGTATTTAACTACTCTTTAGGCTTTTTGTATCAAAATGAAGGTGTTGTCTTACCTTTGAATTCCAAAAAAAAACCCTCAAAAAACAAAAAACATTTATATTAGAGACCTGAATAAAAAGGAAGAAACCAAGAAACAGTACCTGCATTCTACCTTCATCTTCTGACTATTGCTGTGTGTGTGTGTGTGTGTGTGTGTGTGTGTGTGCGCGTGTGTCTGAGAGAGAGAGACAGAGAGAGAGAGAGGCAGAGACAGAGACAGACAGAAAGACAGAAATAGTCATTTAACAGTCATTTATTGAGCAATTACAATGTATCAGGCACTGTGCTGCAGTATTAGGTTCTGGAGATACAAGTCCCATTAACTGAATGTCACCTTTGATCCTTGTGGCAACCCTGTAGCATAAATGGTAAAGACATTATTTCCCTGCATTTTACAGATAGGAAAACTGAGTCACAAAAAGGTTAAATGACCAAGTTCACACAGTTGTCAGAAAAAAAAAATTCTAACTCAGATCCTCTTGATTGTCAGACCAGTGGTCCATGTGCTCTGCCATCCTTGCTCCTTTTCTTCCTAAGTTCCTATAAAGACAAAGGAATAAAAGTCCCATGAGCTGAGTAAGACACTTAGTTCTCTTCAGATCCTCTGCTGATTATCCAAGGTCACCTAAGGGAGGGCCACTATGGCTGTGTCACAGAGATGTTCTGCTGCCAGTGGGAAACTGAATACCTTTACATGGCATCACTAATTGTAGCCCTTTCAGAACAATTACCCTCATGTTCCGTTTTCATATTCTTGGAATTATATTTGCTTGTTAGATTTAATTGAAAACAGTGTCAACATGCAGACTGGGAAGCTTGTCTGGTATGATGATACAAGGTTGTGCCTATACCTCGGGAATTTTATACTTTCTCTTGATTAATGTCTTTTAAATATCATATGAAAATTGGCATTAGATTCTAGATCAAGCATAATAATAATGGCTAACATTTATATAGGACTTAAAATGTGCCAGGCACTGTGCTAAGCATTCTACAATTATTATCTCATTTGATCCTCACAACAATCTTCGAAAGTAGGTGCTATTATCTTCGTTTTACAAATGAGGAAATGGAGGCAAATTGGCTTGCCCAAGCTACTAAATGTCTGATCATGATTTGAACTCGGGTCTTCCTGACTCAATCGACGAGGTGAGAAGAAGCAAGGACTTGAACTAGAGAAATGATCATATAAGAAGAGAGAAGGGGGTGGATTGAGAGTTTGTGTGGAGGTAGAAATGACCTGATAATATCAATTGCTTGGAGAAGTGGGCTGATAGAGAATGAACAGTCATGGAAAAGTCCCGTGTTATCAGCTTGGATGACTAGAATAATGGTAGGTATTGAAAGAAGGGTAAGTTTTAGGGGGAAGATGAGTTTTGTTTTGTACACTGAATTTGACATCCAGTTTGAGACATCAACATTTCCCACATATAAATGGGAACAGAATTTTTTCCTTTTAGGATATAAGTGGAGTAGCAGAACACCCATTAAGTACATAGGATTTTGAGTTTGACCTTCAAAGTCAGCTGATTTAATCTCCTCATTTTACAAAGGAGCAAACTTAGCCCTAGACAGGTGAAGTCACTTGTCAGAAATCACACAGTGAATGACTTCTTAATGGCGGAGCTATGATTTCTGAATCCTCAATAGTTCTTCTTCATGCTAAGTGTTGCTGTTTTATCACTTTAATACATGTTTAGATATTTTCATAGATCTAAAATCTCATCAGTGGTCTCGCTTTCTCCAGAGGACACAGATCACAATTCTTTCACTTCTGACAATCTTGTGAGACTCATCTCTGTGTCTTGTTAGCTCACCACGGAGGGCCCACCCACTATGCTGGGGCCTTCTCTGCTTCTTAGTGTTTTCATCCAGTGCTGCCAGGAATGATGAAGCTCACATTACACCATACATCCCGATGTACGGACGAGAGCCACATTTGTACATTGAGATGTGCTTGAGACTCACAGAAGATGGAGAAGACAACAATGGATTACCAGTATATCTCTTGGCTAAGAGATAGACCAAAGGAATTCTGTGCAGTAGGCGTGGCCTCAGCTCAGATAGAAAAAAGCAGAAATATAATGTCACTTTGGTGCCAACTTCAGTCAGGTGATAGATTTCTTCTAAGTAATCTTGATTATTCCTGAACCATGAATGATAGCAGGCCAATGGAAAGCCCTATCTCATACCAAGTGGTTGAATAATTATGCATATTTATATGCATATACATATATACCATGGGTATATATATATATATATATACGCATACATAAATTGGGAGATAAAAACACATACACGGTTTCTGGGGGTGGAGAAGATTTGGGGTCCATGTGAACAAACACATGGTTTTTGATCACAAATGTCCCAAGAGGCTGTCTCCTTGTAATGACCTTGGAATTTTCAGTTATGAAGAATTTTATAAAGGGAAAACATACGACATATTGTTTTGATCACACAAAATAAAATGCATATGGCTTGGTGGTTGTAGTGAATTTTTCTGAAGGGTAGCTTCTAAGCAGTAATATCCCTGCTTGCCAGCAATGATGAAGAGAAGTAAAGCATGCTTTGTGGGCTAGGATGTACTGGGACTCAGTGAATGGGCCCATAAGGATCATCACTGGGGCTTATGATATTCAATTTATGGATGATAAAGACTGCCTTCAGAGAATCATTGTTGTGATATAACCATTCATTCTCTTGGCTTGGTAATGATGAGACCAGAAGCTGACTCTTCATCTCATTTCCATAGAAGGCAATGATTTATCAGATTTTATTGGTGGAATGTGACTTGCCATGAAGCTGCTTCATAAATGGTCAGTAAAAGTGGGAGCCAGACTGTTACAGGCAGGGGAGACCTTAGAGGTCATCTCTGTTTTTTCAAGATAATGTCATATAGAAGATGGTACCTAGGATTTAGATTCAGAAGAGCTGGGTTCTAATTGATAGGATCTAAGCTCTTTGAGGTCAGGGACTATTCCATTTGGTAGGGCCTTGCTCATAATAGGCATCTAAGAAATGTCCATTGATTTATTGCTTAATGAAATTTCAGATACATACTAGTTACTTGATTTTGAGCAAGTGACTTAACCTCTGTGGGACACAGATTTCTAGTTGGTAAAAATGGGCCTTATACTACCTCATAGGGTTATATGAAGAAAAGACTTTGTAAACTTTAAGAAGGTATAGAAATTTGAGTTACTGTGTAATACAATAGCCGTATTTTAACAGATAATTAAACTGAAATCCAGAGTTGAAGAGACTTACCTATGGACAGACAGATAGTTAGTAGTATTGGGAATGTTTTACTAATGTAGATTCTTAAGTAATTTCCAAGATTGATAGGCAGTGAGGTTTAGGGAATACTGGTCCAGCCTTACAGTAAGGAAGAAATGGAGGCAAGTCCTGTGTCTGGTATGTAACAGCTCCATTTATAAGTAGACCTATCTTTCAAACCTGGCCCTAGTTCTTATTAGTTGTATGCACTAGGTCTCAGGAGTAGGGAACCTGCAGCCTTGAGGGCGCATGTGGCCCTCTAGGTCCTCGAGTGTGGCCCTTTGACTGAATCCAAACTTCACAGAACAATTTGGATTTAGTCAAAGGGCCACACTTGAGGACCTAGAAGGCCACAAGTGGCCTCGAGGCCGCAAATTCCCCACCCCTGTGGACTAGGTTATGGTAATAGTTGCAAGCACATGGACAAGTCACCTCTGAGTCTCATTTTCCTCATCTATCTGTTGGTATTAATTCTTGTAAAATCAACTCATGTGGTAGTTGGGAGGAAAGCATTTTGTAAATCTTGACATTCTATGTAAAGATGAGATGTTATCTTTCCATTGTCCATTTTCCATTCTTTTCCTTGATTTGACTTAGTTTTCCGCAAAACAACTTTCTTCGGGGTATTTATGGTAGTAGAACAGAGGTATTTGTTGGTTTGGGAAGGGTGAAGTAATTGAGAAAGGATCACAGTCAGTCCACAAGCATTTATTAAGTGCCTACGATATGCCCAGCATTGAGCTCAGCTCAAAGCTGGCTTCAAGAAGCTTATATTGGGAAAGCAGTAACAAAGTTATTATTTTGCTCTTTTTGAACTGAAATGTCTAGGCGTAAAAAAGGATGAAACCTAACGTAGCGGAAAAGGTATTGGATTTGCGGCCAGGGATTTTGTTTCAAATCCCAGTCCTGCCACTTACTACCTGTGTACCGTGTGTGACGTTGGGCAAATTATATAATCTCTGGGATTCCTATTCCCCACCCATAAAATAGAAGTTGCATTAGATGACCTCCAAAGACCTTCTAGCTCTAGTTTCTGTGATACCATGAATTGATGTTGTAATCCCTCCTTTTGCCTCACCATGAGCCAGGTACACCTGAACTGTGGTGCTTGGTTCTGGCTACCAAAATTAAGAAGGATGATGATAAATGGGGAGCATCCTGAAGAGACAAGCCAGGATGATGGAACATAAATACATGCCATATGAAGATGCATTAAAAGAAGTAGAGATTTTTATCCCAGAGAAAAGAAGGCGTAGGGAGCATGACATTTGTTGTCAGTTATTTGAGGAGTTGTTGTACAAAGGTGGGACAAAATGTGTTCATTTTGTACTCAGAGAACGGAACCAGGAACAATGGGTTGCAATTACAAAAAAGAGAGCTTTAAGTTTGCAGTCAGAAACTTCCCAGCAAGAGCTACCCCCAGAGGGAATGAGCTGCCTTGAGAGGGATTGGGTTACCTGTCATGGGATGTCTCTCCAGATAAGCCCTACACCAAGTGTCCTGTTATGCCATCATCAAGATTCTTTTCCAGGTATGTGGTAATTGTGTTGGTCTCTTCCATCTGGGATCTGTGTGTCTATGCTAACTATGTTTTGCATAAACTTTCATGTCAAAGTCACGACCTCTCCCAGTCTGAGTTTCAAAAGAGGACAATGCCTGAGTGACAAAAAGATGGACTACACTGTACTGGTTGTATAAAGTGAGAACACATAAAATATAAATCTCCTCTCATAGGATTTTGCTGCCTGCTGCAGCTAATCTCATTAACTTAAACCACCTGAGGCTTTAGAGAGTTATATACTGCTGGGAGAAATGGTATTTATCCCATCCAAGGAGAAGGAAAAAAGAAAGCTTATACCCTACTTAAGACTGTTCCTCTTAAATTGCTTGTTCATTAATGATCCATGCAGAGAGCATCTCAGCACAATGGTGTGAACCATTATGGTATGGTGGATAGGACAATCGCATTGAAATTTGGAAGACCTGGGTTCAAATCATGTCTCAAGGACATATTAGATTTGTGACAATGGACAATTCATTCAATTTCTCAGTGCCTATTTGCTTATCTACAAAAAGTGTGAGTGGTGGCATAGATTTAAGGTCCTGTAGGGGCACTTAACAGTTATAAAATCTGTGATCTAGGGGGAAAGGGAATAGCATTTATTAAGCACCTGCCATGTTCTGGGCACTGTGCTCCTCTGACTTTCATGTGATCAATGATCTATGTGTGTTCTATTTGGTGTACCTTAGGCACTGTTAGCCTGGGATTGTGTGGCTTTGTCTTGGAGCTTTCCTTTGCAAATAGTTCAAGGCTGGGAAGTAGCATGCTAGCAAGTGGCAGAACTGGTGTCTGCTTTTCTCCCCTAAGGGTGAAAAAGGATTGCATGGATGGAGAGAAAGAAAGCTTGTCTGTGTGTCTTTATTTCTTTGGTCTTTTCTCTGCCCCCCCCCCCAGCTGCCCAGATACATATGATTCTACACAATGGAGTCAGAAGACCTGAGCTTGAGGACTGCCTTCATCATGCTAGCTGTGTGACCTTAGGTAGACCACTAAGCCTCTCTGAGACGGTTTTCTCCTCTCTAAGGCAGGTTAATATTTAGTATAGCACTTAGCTCACAGAGTCCTGGGGAGAATTAAATGAGTGATGTGTGTCAGTTACTGGGCAGATATTATTGCAGCTCTGGGTTTGAGGCTTTTGTGGCCTTCAGTCACTCATTTTACCTGTCCAAGGGAGACTTTCTTGCCTGTAAATAGAGAGGATTGGACCAGATGACCTAGGATGTCCCTAGGTCTATTATCTTACCATTGTTCTCATCACAATTATTATTTGTATTCTACATCTTCTTTTTCTTTGGTTCAGAACTGTGATTTAATTGGTAAAGGGAGCTCTCAGGTAAAGAAACACTCCCTGCTATTACAATTCTTCAGGTGTCTATCACTCAGCAAATATTTTTAAGTGCCTACTAAATGTCACATACTGGAAAGCACAAAGAAAGGCAAAAATATGGTTTCTTTCCTAAGGGACCTCACTTTTGGTTCCTTTATTTCCCTCTTGGCTTTCCTGACTTTCTGGACTTTCAAGACATATCTTAGCTGCCGTAATCCTGACACTTCTCTCAGCACCTGGGGCCTTGTCATTTTGGATTATCGAACCTCCCTTGTGACTTTCTCAGTCTGCAATGTTCCTTTGCCGGTCCAACACTGAACTCTATGCTGGGACTTCCATTTGGTGAAAATTCACAGACCTACCAGTCTACTCCTATTAGCCCTTCTAACTTTCTGGACTTGAAAGCAATGACCTTACATTGGTACTTTCGGGTCTCTTTTGGGTATTGTCTTCTCCCATTAGAATATAAGCTCCTTAAAGTCAGAGACTATCTTTCTGTTAGTTTGCATCCTTATCACTTAACACAGTGTCTATCACATAGTAAGTGTTTAATAAAAGCTTATTTCCTTTCTTCCTTCCTTTCTTCCTTCCTTCCTTCCTCCCTCTCTTCCTTCCTTCTTTCTTCCCTTCCTCCTTTCTTCCTTTATTCTTCCTTTCCTTCCTTCCTTCCTTTCCTTTTTCTTTCCTTCCTTCCTCCCTCCCTTTCTTCCTTCCTCACTCCCTTTTTCCCTCCCTCCCTTTCCTTCCTCCTTCCCTCCCTCCCTTCCTCCCTCCTTCCTTCCTTCCTGGAGAGACAATACATAAATAACAATGTGCATATAAAATATACACAGTACAAATAGAAGGTAATATCAGAAGGAAAGGGAGGAACAGGGAGGGCCTATAAAAGAAGTGAATTTAGCTGAGTCCTGAAGGAAGCCAGGGGGAGTTGAGGAGCAAGAGCTTTCTATTCATGGTGCCAGGCAATGAAAAGGTACAGAGATGGAGATGGAGTGCCATGTGTGAGGAAAAACAAGAACACCAGTGTAGCTAGATCATAAGGCACATGAGTAGGGGGAGTCATGTATAAGAAGACTGGAAAAGTAGGAAGGGGCTGGGTCGTGAAAGGACTTTAAGTGCCAAACAGAGCACTTAATATTTGCCCTTGTATCTAATATCAAACCAATGGAGTTTTTTTGAGAAGAACAGTGACACAGTCAGACCTGGGCTTTAGGAAATCACTTGGCAGCTGACTGGAGGATGGAATGGTATGGGGAGCGGCGTGAGGCAGAGAGAGTGGTTGTTAGAAAGCTCTTGCAATACTCCAGGCATGAGATGATGAAGGCTTGAACAAAAGGTGTGTCTCTGTAAGTAGAAAAAAAAAGAAGCATACAGGAAAATATTGTGAAGATGGAGGGAGAAAGATTTGGCCACAAATTGTGGAGTGAGTGCAAGTGGACGCTCAAGAATGATGCTGAACTTATATCCTTGGTGACTGGGAAGATTGTGGTACCCTTGATAATAATAGGAGGCTGGAAAGAGGGGAGATTTTAGTAGGGAAGATAATGAATTTTTGGATATGTTGAGTTTCAAATGTCTATACAATATCGAATTCTTGATGTTAAGTAGACAGTTGGTGATGTGAGACAGGAGCACAGGGAAGAAATTATTGTTCTATGTATTTTGTATTTGCACACACATGCTTATAGGTATACAAGTATATCTGGAAATTATCTACATGGAGATCAAAATGAAACCTTTTGGAACTGCTGAGATCACCACAGGAGGTACTATAATACAAAGGGAGGAAAGAATATAGGACAGAGCTTTGGAAAATAATCACAGTTAGTGGGCGTGGCCTGGATGAAGATCCAACAAAGGACACAGAAGGAACAGTCAGACACAGAGGAGGAGAACCAGATCAGAGCAGTATCATGGTAGCCTAGTGAGGAGAAAGTATTCCAAAGGGATTGATCAACAGTGACAACAGTTACAGAGAGGTCGAGAAAGAAGACCGTTCATTTTGTCAATAATAGTGTTCAAAAGAACAGTTGCAGCTGATTGAAGTTGGAAGCTCGACCGCATTGGATATGGATACAAATATGAGGAGAGACAGTGGAGGTACCTAATATAGATGGGTTTTTCAAGTAGTTTGGCCAAATGAGGAAGAAAATATATAATAGGATTGATAGCAAGGATCGTAGTTTCAAGTGAAGAATTTTAAGGGTGAGGGAGACATGGGAAAGTTTTTTTATTTAATTAATTTATTATTAGTTTTCAACAATCACTTCCATAAGCTTTGGAGTTTTAAATTTTCTCCCTCTCCCTTTTTGCCTCCCTCCCCAAGATGGAGTGCAATCTGATATGGGTTTTATATATACGTTCCTATAAAACATATTTTCACATTAGTAATGTTGTAAAGAAGAATTAGGATCAATAAAAGGAACCCCAAGAAAGAAGAAATAAAACAAAACAGAAGAAAAAAAGAGCAAATAGTATGCTTTGATCTGCATTCAAACTCCATAGTTCTTTCTCTGGACGTGGATAGCATTTTCCACCATGAGGCCTTTGGAGATGTCTTAGATACTTGCGTTGCTGAGAAAAGCTAAGTGGATCAAAGTCATCACACAGTGTTGCTGTTACTGTGTTCAATGTTCTCCTGGTTCAGCTCCCTTTAGTCAGCATCAGTCCATACAAAATTTTCCAGGTTTTTCTGAAGTCAGCTTGCTCATCATTTCTTATAGCACAATAGTATTCCATTAATTTATATACCACAACTTGTTCAGCTATTCCCCAGTTGATGGGCATCTCCTCAATTTCCAGTTCTTTGCCACCACAAAAAGAGCTGCTAAAAATATTTATGTACATGTGGGTCCTTTCCCCATTTTTATGATCTCTTTGGGATACAGCCCTGGAAGTGCTATTGCTGGGTCAAAGGGTATGTACATTTTTTATAGCCTTTTGGGCATAGTTCTAAATTGCTCTCCAAAATGGTTGGATCATTTCACAACTCCACCAACAATGCATTAGTGTTCCAATTTTCCCACATCTCCAACATTTATTATTTTCTTGTTTTGTCATGTTGGCCAATCTGATAGGTGTTATGTGGTACCTCAGAGTTGTTTTGATTTTCATTTCTCTAATCAATAGTGATTTAGAGCATTTTTTTCATGTAACTGTAGATAGCTTTAGTTTCTTCATCTAAAAATTACCTCTTTTATATCCTTCATGGGCAAATTTTTGGTAAGTAGATAGGGAGAAATTGAAGAGGAGAGACAGAGTGGTTTCAGGCAGAGATAAAGAGGTTTGCCTTGACAGATGAGAAACAAAGATAGAGACAGAGACAGTGAGGTTTACCTTGCCATTTCTTCATCTTTGAGAAACTATGAAGGAGAGATAGTGAGGGAAGATCTTGGGGTGATGTTAGTTGAGGAGGAAAGGAGAAGAGGGAGCATTCAGAGAATTGTCATAATTTTTTTATTGAAACATGAGGTGAGGACCTCAATAGAGAGGATGGGGTAGGGAGAAGGTGCTCTGGAAGCCTTGAGGAAGGGTACAAAGGTTTGGAATAGTTACTGTGCTGAGTGGGACAATGAATTGATTAGGTAGGTATAAGAGGATTGCCTTGCTGAAGTGAGGACTCAGTTGAGATTATGTAACACAAATATTCTTGAGGTTTCATGATTTTTTTAGCTCTATCTGCATTAAGTAAATGAGAGCAAAGGAGGTGGACGGTGGGAGTGATATATTATTGGGGTTTGGCAAGGCACAATCAACAAGACGATGAAGTGGTGAGTGATTCAAGAGTTGAAGATAGCATAGGATGGAATGACTTACTAAGAGGGGGTCAAGGTAGGGAAGGGAAGGGAATGGAGGCAGTGCGGGCATGATGGCCTGTGAAACAACCAATGGGCAGAGAGTTTGGATATCATTATGGGGATCAAAAACTGCAAGAGGGAAATGTGTAATAATAAACATGATCAGATGAAGGAAATTCTGAGTTCATGATATTATGAGACTTACAGAGTTTGAGCACTGCCTGGGACACTGATTGCACAAACTTAGAATGCTGTATGTGTCAAATAGGAGATGTCTTCCTGACTCTGAAACAGCCTGGTAAAGTGGAATGGTATTAGACAGACAGAGAGATAAATGGATAGAGCAATTATTAAGTATTTACTAGGTGCTAGGCACTGGGCTAATAGAGAATGTGGTAGTTTCATTGACATTATCTCATTTGATCCTTATAACAACCATCTGAAGTGTGTTGTACAAATATCATTATTGCTGTTCTATTGGTCCCACAAGGAGTAAGTTTTAAAGGTCTATATAGATCCTGATTTGTTGACCTTGTTCTCATTAACAATATGTTCTAATCAGCTTCAGAAAACTCTTTTAATTGACTCTTCCAGAAAGAATCGGTATTCAGGAAGCACAGTCTTAATTCAGCTGATGGGAAGGTTTCTTCAAATAGCTACAATGTACAACCACATTCCCTGTCATTGTTCTCATTGAGTTTTGTAACACTGAAATCTTCATTGGCAATTTACCACTAAGAAGGCTGAGCCACATACTACAATTACTAACGTTTTCCATTCACAGCTTTATACATGTTGTGATATGTTCCATGGTGGGGGGTGGGGAGGAAGGAGGTGCAGGCTGTCATGTTTCAGGAGGCTGATTTTTACTACACAATAATTTTGTTCTTCTCAACTTCCTCAGTTCAGTCTCTTGATCTTTGAAGAAAGAGATAAAAAGCTAGTCGTACTGGGGTACACGTCAGGGCATAGATCAAGGTCTTATTTTCAGTTTCTCTTTTTTAACTTAATTGACCTTTTTTATCATATATATTGGCCGTGCAGGATGTTTCATCAAATCTCAAATAGTTCCTCCCAGATTTTATGGGCAGAGTAGTTTACACTAACTGAAGGCAGAGGCATGGAGAATACAAAACATTAGATTATGGAAAAATGTGTGCTTGGGTTTGTGCTTATATCTGAATATGAGTATGGCAGATGTTTTGGGCATTCATAGCGTGAATGGTCAATTTCCATTTGTATTCACTTATTCCTCTTATGCTGAGGATTGAATACAGTACTTCTCAGTGTAATGAACTAGTCAGTTTAATGGGGGAATGTGTGTGTTGGAAGTGGGGTATGGGTATGGTTGTAGGTCTGGGGGGCAATGAGTTATTTTCAAAATTTTGGGTTAACATTTTCCCTAGGTTTTGAAGTGGAGAGAGCACTGGGCTTAGAGTCAAGATGACCTAAGTTCAAATGTGGCATCAGGCACTTACTAGTTGTGTGACCCTGGCCATTTCACTTAAGCTTTATCTACCTCCCTTTCCTCAACTATCAAATGGGGATGATAATAGCTCCTACCTCCCAGGGTCATTGTGAGAATCAATGAGATAATATTTGTGAAGTACTTAGCCCAATGTCTGACATGTAGTAGATGCTTAATAAATACCTGTTCCTTCCCTCTTTCCTTCATTCCCTCCTTTCCTCCTACCTTCCCTCTTCTCCTCCTTCCTTCTTTCTTTCCTTCTTTTTTTATTCTTCTCCTTCTTTCCCTCTTTTCTTCACTCTTTTCCCTTTTTCCTTTTTTCTTTCTTCCTTCCCTCTTTCTTTTCTTCTTCCCTTCCTTTCTTCTTAAAAGATCACAGTCAATCAATCAATCAATAATAAATCATGTATTAGAACTGGAAAAAAGCTAAGAAGCTATGGAATCTAACTCCCTTCTTTTCAGATGAGGTACCTAAGGTACTAAATGATTAAGTGACTTGATAAAGGTCACATAGCTAGAAAGTATCTAACTATTTTTCAAATAGTTCTTGCTAAGTTAGAGTAACCTGAATTCTGTATTTACGGCAACTCAGAAGAACTGATTGTCAAATAATCTGAAAGCAAGATTCAGCTATTAAAAAAAAAAACAACCTAGAGTTGGCTGAAATGATAATTTCGGTGAATGTTTAGCCCATGGCCCACTTCTTTTATCCAGACTATAATATGCATTTTGATAGCCACTTTGTGGATTATCTATCTAAGTCTATCTATCTGGGACTGCAGAGGGACAACTTAGAGGACCTGAAATTGAATAGGAGGAAAAGTTTGGGCTAAGTTGTGTCTGGGGTGTGGTTCAGTGCTTCCACAATTCCAAACTAATCCTTAAAATGAAACTCTTTTTTTATTTCTTACCTAGTATGTAATTGTTTTGATGGCTGTAATTTTGTAATATAGTTTGAGATCAGGTTCTGTGAGATTACCTTCCTTCCCATTTCCTCTCATTAATTCCGTTGATATTCTAGAACTTGTTTCTCTAGAATAATTTTGTTATTATTTTTGCTAGCTCTATAAAGAAGTCCTTTGGTAGTTTGATTGGTATATCATTGGATAAGCAAATTAATTTAGGTAGTATTGCCATTTTTATTATATTGGCTTGGCCTACCCACGAGCAATTACTATTTCTCCAATTGTTCAGATCTGTCTTTATTTGCATAAAAATGTTTTGTAACTATGTTTATATAGATCCTGTGTATGTCTTGGCAGAGAAACTGCCACATATTTTATACTGTCTGTAGTTACTTTAAATGGAATTTCTCTTTCTACTTCTTCCTGCTGGATTTTGTTGGTAATATACAGAAATGCAGATGATTTCTGTGAAACCCATCTTTTTAATACAAATGTTTTCCCAGCGATGAATCTTAGAATATTACCACTTCTAAAGAATCAGAGCTGTGGTTTACCTAAAGAGCTATAAGGAGATCCATGGTTCATTTGGGTAAGCTAAGACATATAGCTAATCATGATTTCTGCACAAGAGATAACAAATGGAATGTGATTGGGGAAGGTATAATTAGAAAAATGAAGTGAGGTAGCAGTGTAGCAAGAAGGAGGGGGTGAGGTGGCGTGTGGGCATCCTTCCAATGATGCAAAATACAAAAAAAAAATGAAGAAGGCCTCTGACATGTTGGATAGATCCTCAATGACGAAATAAGGAGAGAACATGTGCAGGAATTGCTAAGGATAAGAAGGTGAGAATGGGTTGCAAAATGCAACAGATTGAATACCTATATTAGGGGTACTCATTGGAGTCTGACATTTCACAGCATTATCAAAACAAATTTTAAAATGGCAGTCTTAAGGCAAGGTGCAGTATAAGAATTCTGTGCATTTCAAAATCATGCAACTTAAGTCAATAAACACTTATTAAACAAGTACTCTGTTCTAGGCACTGAGTTAGGCACTAGGGATACAAAGATGAAAACTCAATAATTTTTGCCACTGAGGAGCTTTCCCTTTCCTGGAATCACTAGCAGGTACTTAAAAGAGAAGAAAACATAAAATATTACCTTTATGGATGTTGATACACACCTAGTGGAAAAATAAAATAATAGCAATGCCTACCATAGTAATGAGTAAACAAACATTTATTAAGGAACTACTCTGTTCCGTTAGAAGCTTGGCACTGGGGATACCAATACAAAATAGAGAAAGATTCCTTACTCTGAAGAAACTAACATTTTCTCAGTGGCTAACATTCTTTCAAGACATATTGGTAAAAATCTACAGAAATACATTTGGTATAAGTAGATATCACTTCCTTGAGTATTGAGTACACATAATTGGATTTGTGTGGGGAGCAGTTAGATGGCCCAGAGTCATGAAGACTCATCTTCCTGAGTTCAAATCTGGCCTCAGACACTTACTGGCTGTGTGACCCTGAGCAAGTTACTTAACCCTGTTTGCCTCAGTTCCTCATCTGTAAAATGACCTGAAAAGAAAATGGCAAACTACTCCAGTATCTTTGCCAAGAAAACAGCAAATGGAGTCACAAAGTGTCAGACACAACTGAAATGAATGAACAACAAAAATATTTTAAAGAAAGGAGAGTTCGTTACACTTGAGTTCAAATCTGGCCTCAGACACTTACCTGTGTGACCCAGGGCAAGTCGCTTCATTTTGTTTGCCTCTGTTCCTCATCTGTAAAATGAACTAGAGAAGGAAATGGCAAACCACTCCAATGTCTTTGGTAAGATAACTCCAAATGGGTTCATGAAGAGTCAGACAGGACTGAAGTGATTAAGCAACAGCAATATTGGATTTGCGGAATGTAATGAAAAGTATCTTACCTCTTTTTGTTTCACTCATGTTTGACTCTTTGTGACTCCATTTGGGGTTTTCTTGGCAGAGATACTAGAATGGTTTGCTCTTTTCTTCTCCAGCTCATTTTATAGATGATGAAACTGAGGTAAAGAGAGTTAAGTGACTTGCCCAGAGTCACGCAGCTAATAAATATCTGAGCCAAATTTGAACCCGGGTCTTTCTAATTTCAGGCCCACCACTCTTTATACTATACCACCTAAATGCCCCATCTTACCTTTGGATGGTGCCTTTGAAACAACTAAAATCCAAGAGTGGAATCAAAGAGGCCTTAATGGGTGACATCAGCATGAATTCAGTCAACAATATGTTGACAAAGAAGACTAGAAGAAGTGACTGAATGATTCATATTTGTTTGTGTAAAAGTAAGGAGTTGTGATTGGCAGTTTTATAACAAGTCATTGGTCCTTGCTTTCATCATGAACTAAAAAATGAAAATCCCCATGCTATAAATGCATGCTTCTAAATAGTATGGAGAACTCAGTGTGTTATATATAATAGATCTGAACTAATGATTTCAGATGTCTTCTGCAGAAGGGCCCATGAGTGCACCCTATACTTCAGACTGGGCAAGATCAGGATACCCAGCCTCAAAACAATTTATTTTTTTTTATTAAATAGAAAACATGGAGGGGGTCAGTATCACAGAAGGTCAGAGAGTATCAAAGTTAGAAAGGAGCATACCTGTATGAGAATTCCTTCTGTATCACTACTAATACGTGATCACCCAGCCTTTCGTTGAAAATGTCTAGTGAGGATAAACTTATAGTTTTCCAATGAAACCCATTTCACTTTAGTTGCTCTAATTGTCATGGATTTTTCCCTTATATGCCTAAATACTCTTCATCCTTTGTTTTTCAGTTCCAACTTCTGAGACTGACCAGAAAAAAATCTTAATTCTTCTTCCATATCGTAGCCTTCAAATATTTGAAGCAAGCTCTCAGATACTGTTCAAAGTATTATCTACTTCAGGAACATAGCCTATTCCTTCATCAGTCTACTAATGCCATCTTCCACTATTCTGGTGCCCTTCTTTGGATGCTCTTTGATTTATCAATATCCTTCCTAAAATGCAGTTCTAATGAATTAACATGATACTCTAGTTGTGTCCTGGATAGGGGAGATCATTTGCCTGGTCTTAGCCATTGGGCCTCTCTTAGTGGATCCTCAGATAGAACTAGCTCTCCTGGCTGACAGATCACAGTGTTGATGCCTCTTGAGCTTGAAGTCCACTTAAATCCTCAGATTTTTTCCCCCCACACAGATGCTTCTTAACCACATCCATAGGATGAGAAGGGTATGGATAGCATCGTTACTAATTGACATTCCATAGGAAAAAATAATGTACTGTACTTAAAATACTAAATAAAGCTATTTATTATTGTGTCTAATCATTTTTATGGTGAACTGCAAAACAGTTTTAATCAAATCGGTCAGTCAATGGTCATTTATTAAGTGACCACCTTGTGTTAGGTATAGTGCTAGGAGCAAAGGATACAAACACACTACTTGACCAGTCATGCAGTTTGAAAAATAGATAAGAAATAAAAAGTGACCTCTAGGACTTCCTGGACATATGGCAACATGTTCAAAGCCACATAGAATGCCCAAACTGATTATCATGAACAAGGAAGAGCAAAGTCAGATTTTTTGTTGCTTCTGTATTGAGCTATCCTTTGGGATTTTTTGGTCACTGATGTAAAGAAGAGTTAGAATTTATTTCATGGTATAAGGGAAAAACCATTGGAAGCAAGAGACTGGAATTCTGGCCAGTTTGTCTTTGGGAATGTCATTTAATTCTTCAGACCTTTCATTTTCAATATTAGTGTTGGGAAGGGGGAAGAAGATGACTCAGAAAATTTATAGTCATTAACTTAAAAAATATATATTATATCATCTTTCCAAATAAAACCTTTTACTCTCTCCTATTTTTATAATAAGGAATATGAGAGGGAGAGGAAGAGGAAGAAGAGGGAAAGAGGGAGAGAGGAAGGGAGAGAGAGAGGTTTAACGACAGAGAGAGAGAGACAGAGAAAAACAGAGAGACAGAAAAACAGAGAGAGGGAGAGAGAGAGGGAGAGGAGTGGGAGTGAGAGAGAGAGAAGAGTAAGGAAAGAGGAGATAGGTAATAGAGGGAGAAAAGAAGAGAGGGAGGAAAGGGAACAGATGAGGCCAGAGTAATGCAGCAGGGGCAGCTAGGTGGCGCAGTGGACAGAGCACTGCCCCTGGATTCAGGAGGACCTGAGTTCAAATCCAACCTCAGACATATAACACTTACTAGCTGTGTGACCCTGGGCAAGTCACTTAACCCCATTGCTTAGCCAAAAAAAAAAAAAGAATAATGCAGCAAAAGACAGTGTCTAATAACAGAATCTGACAGTCTGTGCAGTTATTTCACATCCATTGTCCCCTGCCTATGCAAAGAAGAGTTGAAAGCTCTACTGTCATTCTAAAAACCTCTGAATTGTGCAGCAACTTTATCTAATTGTAGATGAATCCCACCACACCAAAGGAGATGGTACAACTTGCCAAGCCTGGTAATTGAAATGCTCTTCTTTTTCAGTGGATTAATCACCCTAGAGACATATTTCTACTTTTCCTTCAAGAAGTAGTCATTAGAAAAATAAAATACTATAACAAACAAACAGAATTGTCATAAAGCACTTAGGAGCTTTCTGTGCCACATCTCACATCGTACTTTAGTTTCTTGGATTCCATTTCATATACATGAGCTACGTTGCCCCAAAGCATTCTTCTCCCATCTAAATCCCATTTTCTTTAACCTTTCCTCACATATCTTATTTCCAACCAATCATCATCCTCATGGCTCTCTGAGTGCCTTCCAAATTCCCCCAGTTCCCTCTATGAGGATTCAACTCTGTATTCTTGTAGATGTTTATCCATAGCCAAGGGTAGATTACCCCCTAAATCCTCTAATCTTGGGAGGAGGCACTGCTTCTCACCACTGTCATCAACAAATACTGTGCTCATAAAGGCCACATCCCAGAAGCCTGCTCCCTTGGTTTTTAAAAAATAAATTTAAATCGGCATCAAGAATGGCATTCGATTGGAGCTAATTGCATTGTGAGCCAGGCCTTTCCATAAAGGCCAGAAGTTCTTGGGGATCATTTCAGGTGAGTCGAGTTCATCAGCTCCAGAGAAAGGCCGTTGATCCTATTAAAACAACTGCAGAAGGGAGGAGAAACCCAGAGCTGGAGGATTTGTTTGCTTTTTGGCAAACTTGATTCTGTTGTGTAATCTTTGAAACGGGAATTTTATGAGCAATATCATTAAAATTTATGCTCCTTCTCCAGTGTGTTGTTAATCATCATTACTCCTTGGGGCCTTGGGATTACCTGTCTGCATTGTAATGCAACCTTCCTTCATATTTACTATTGAGATACCAATGGTTCTTAAGACCTCCCATATATTTCCATGAATGAAATGTGATTCCTCAGAAATAAGAACCTGACATTACGAATATATTTTCAGATATTTTAAGACATCCTTTAAAAGCTGGGATTTTTGGCTAGGCTGAATTTTATGTTCCTGTACCCCAAGTTTCTTAATCTGTAAAATGAGTGGGTTGGACTAAATCATCTCCAAGGTCCTTTCTCAGCTCTTAGACTATGGTGCTGGGATCTGGCCCAAACTCTAATGGTACCACAGTCCTTGAGTACGTTTTGAGCCTTTTCATGAAAAGAGCAGCTATGAGCTGTGGAAGGGCTCTAGGTATCATCCGTGTTGAGAAAAATAGAAAACCTCCCAGAATGTTGGATGGGTCACCTATGGATAATGAATGGGACAATGTGGACAAGAGGTGCACAGAAGGAGCATTAATAGGTTACATTCTGCCATGTCAGGGTAACCACAGTGTCAAATAGGGGAGAAACTGCTGATCAGGGGCCTCTGTTACATAAGTGTATGGAGCAGATACATGAGCCTGGGCCGGGCTCCTGTGTGTTAGAGAGATGGGAAGGTTGGCTGGTCCTGACAAGGAAGGTTGAATGAACTTCCAGTTGAGGTTCAGTGGTCATAGGATCATGGTTCTAAAGCTGGAGGAATCTTAAGAGGGTTATTCGATATCTTTATTTTACAGATGAGTTAACTGAAGACCTGGGAGGGTAAGTGATTTGTCCAAAGTCACATCGATACCCCTGTTGAGAGTAAGAATTTGGACCTAGTTCCTCTGGATCTAAATTCAGTACTTTCCCCCTATACTTTATTAACTATTATAGATGATCATTTGCAGTGATGTAGCAGCTATAACCATTTTCTAGGGACATCGAAACACCTCCATCTTCCCCAAACTAAAAAATGAAGATATGGTCATTATTAGCAGTGACCATCATAAGAATAAATATAACCTATGTTTGTGTATGCATGAAAATATACATATACATATATACATACATACATATAATTATATACATATACTATACACACACACACACACACATACACAGAGAGACAGACAGACTGAGAGACAGAGATAGATATGTGGCCTTAGTCACAGTTTACCAGATGAGAGTACATAGGTGAATAAGCAGAAATCCATTACTATTCTTGGGGAAATCATTGAAAACATGTGATCCCCTTTCAAACTAATGTATATGATATATGTATAGTAATATCCTTTATAGAAAAGCCTTGTGGCATAGTAGAAAGAAGGCTGGCCTTGGAGTCCAGAAGACTTATGTTCAAGTGATGCTTCTGACACATAGGGAATGTGTGACTGTGTAAATCACTTAATCTCATAGTGTCCCCAAGCAGATCTGTAAGGCTATAAGCAAGTTGTCACTCAACATCATTGAGGGATTTTTCACACTGGAAGTCCCCCAAAAATCTTTAAAATAATAATAATAATGAGACTAATGCTTATACAACTCTGTAAAGTGCTTTACCTATAAAATCTCATTTGATACAACTACCCTAGAAGGTAGCTATTATTACCCCTATTTCAGAAATGAGGAAACTGAAGTACCAAGTGCTTGGGTGATTTGCCCAGGGTTATAGAGCTAGAAAGTATCTGAGGCAGGATTGGAATGCAGATCTTTCTGACTCCAAGTTCACCACTATCTACTATGCCTACCTTTGCTGCCTCAGGTTATGAGCCAGGGCCAAAAAGAATTAAAATAAGTGCTATTCATGCACTAGTTAATTTGTTTGTGTGTGTGTGCGTGTGTGTGTGTATGTGTATATCTCACTAAACCAAATAATAATTAGGATCTCCGAGTTAGAAGGGACCTCATTGACCATTTCACTTCCCATCCCATACCTGGAAAAAAGAATGCTACCTTCAGCATACCCAACAAGTGGTCATATTGCCCACACAACTATTTGCATAAGTTTGGGTAATGTTGGGTACTTGCTCTAAAGCAGGGGTTCTTAATCTGGGGTTCATAAATAGAATTTAGAGGGTACATGATGTTACAGGTTTCTTTTCACTAACCTTTTAATGAAATACTGCACTTCCTCCAATTTTGAATGTAGGCAACAAGCTTTTTTTTTTCCTTTTAAGATGGGTCCAGAGGCTTCACCAGACTGCCTGAGGGCTCTATTAGAAAAAACAAGTTAAGAATTTTTTTCCTCCTTTTCTTCCTTCTCTCCCTTTCTCTTTCCTCCTCTCTCTTACTTTCTCCTCCCTCTCCTCCTCCACCTGTCTCCTCCTTCTCTTCTTTCCTCCTCTTTCTATCTCCTCCCCTCTCTTCCCTGCCTCCATTTTGTCTCCTTTTCCCTAACTGCAAACTGGCAATAATAACACTTTAATTGCTTAGCTCACAGAGTGGGCTGTTGCCTCACTGAATTTCAGGTGATTCTCATTTTGAGGTTATTCCAGAAAAGCCCAAACTCTACAGGTCTTTTTGAGGGAAAGTTTAGGCTGGGTATCCTGTGATGATATCTATATCTATATCTACATCCATATAGATATCTATCTATCTGTATCTATATCTAGATATATCTATGTAATTATCTATCTGTCTGTCTGTCTATCTATCTATCTCTCTATCTCTCTATCTCTCTATCTAGCTATCTGGTGTTCAAGATCCTGTCTAATTAAGTTCAGACCCCCATTATGAGCATGGCTCTGAGTAGGCCAAATTTTGTGATCATGGCCACTCTGGAAGGCTGCCTACTCAGTTGTAGAGGGGATTAGGAACTGTGTTGGGTGAAAAAAGTGCCCACACAAATGAAGCAGCACCTCTTAAAATTATACAAACAGCACTCTAGAGAGTCAACAATGGTAATACTTTATGTTTAACTCATTGGTTTATTTCTTAAAGCAGCTTCAAAACATAAGCAAGAAGAGACACATAGAAGTAAAGCCCAATCTAAGAACCTAGTCTCAGGCATAGCATGACTTCTGAGAGCTTTTAATTACCCTAAATTCTGTCAAGTTATTTTTTTCTCAAGAGCATAAACAAGCAATTGTAGAAGTATATTCTGAAGTGTCAAGTGTCATTTGTATGTGAATAGGAATGTGGATCCATGGGAAATAGGAAGCAGGTTCATCTTCACTCACTTATGAATGCCATGTGAGTAGAATTGCAAATGTTGCTCCCTGTTCTATCAGAGGTTACTAAACTGAAAGAATCTTTTAGCTATTTTACTCTTCCATTACTACTTTCCTCCTGTGGTGTCTTCTCATGAAAGAGAGGTGATGTTGATGTTCTTAGAGGCCAGGCCAGTGGGGCACAAGCATTGGCTGATTCTACCAAGCTAGAAAGGCTTCAGGTATGGTCCAGTCCAATTCAATCCAGCAAGCATTTGTTAAGTATCTAGCCTTTTTATTATTATTGATTATTATTATTATTTATGCAATGTATGGCTAATGAAGAACTTTCAAGAATGGGGGTAAAAGCTACCATAAACAAAATGCATGAGAGGAAGAAAAATGGGCTCACAATGTGATGAGATGGAAGGATGACAGCTGGGCATTCAGAGTGCTCAACTAGTACCCCCAATGTCAGGAGAAAGTTAAGAATGCCTTAAATATGGTGGATAGATTCACTATGGAACTTGGGTTGGGCAGGCATGAATGGGTGATGATCTTTCTCCTCAGCAAGAACACAGAACCATTTGAGTATGAGCAAAGTACTTAGGAGGCAAAAAGTCCTCATGCTCAAGAAACTTGAATTATCCTGGTGGGATATAACAGGTAAACAAATAAATATATATATATGATAATTTCAGGACAGAAAGCATTAACAAGTAAGGCTATCGGGAGAAGCTTCCTAAAGGAGATAATTGAGCCTTGAAGGAAGTTAAGGATTCCAAGAAGCACAAGTGTGGTGGGTGTACCTTCCAGGAATAGGGAACAGCCTGTGCAAAAGCATGGAGGTGAGAGATGGGGTGCCATAGCATGATGGAACACTAGCCTAGATAGAGAAACTCATCACCAAGTTGGATGTAGGGTGATAAATTTTTAAACTACAGCAAACTCTCACAGATTATCTACTAACTTATGATCTATGTCAGTAGAAGGAACACCCCCTCTGACAAAATCAAGGATCCTTGAAATATTCAGATTGTGGTTTACACCCTTTGTTATTAGGACGGTAATTTATATCTTTGTGAAATGCATCCTGTGAATATATTACCCTGACTATGAAACAAGAGATGACTAGTATTAGAGAATGCGTTGTACAATGGTAGCCTGACTTCTCATAAACAGTATCAGCTGCCTTTTGTGCATTGACTTCCCCTGTTAGATTGCAAGCTCCTTGAGGGTAGGGACTGACATTCTTTTTTCTTCTTTTTATCCCCAGCACTTAGCATGGTACCTGGCATGTGTTTTTGGTTTTTTTTTTGTTTGTTTGTTTGTTTTTTTCTGCTATTCAGTCATACCATTGTACAAAACATTCTATAATACTAATAAGTTTGCCATTTTCTTCTCCAACTCATTTTCCAGATGAGAAAACTAAGGCAGAAAGGGTTAAGTGACTTGCGCAAGATCACACAGCTAGTAAGTGTGTGAGGCCAGATTTGAACTCAGGTCTTTCTGACTCCAGGCCCGATGCTCTATGCACTGTACCACCTACCTTCTCAACTGGTGCTTAATGTTTATTGTATTCTATAGATGATCATTTTTTTCTAGCCATTGTTTCAGAGGCAAAGTCACAAAACAAGTAGAGTTCTGTGTTTCTTCTTTTTTTGCGTTGTCGAGGAAGTGCTTCATAAATCTGAGATCTCAATATAAATGTGAGTATTATTATGTATTGTCTTTATTAGTAAAGAGAAGCTTTGAGGCTATGTGATATGGAGGGAGGGGAACACTAAACTTGGAATTAGAAAAGACTTGTGTTTGCCCTATGACCTCTAGAACACAAAACAAAGCTGTTTGGCATTGCCGGTCTTGCATGACATAGCCCTTTTCAGACTTACTACACATCACTCTCTTTCATGAACTTGGTATTCCTGCCAACTTACCTTGCTTTTCCTCTTGTATGACATGCCATGTCTCATTTCTTTCTGTGTCTTTGCATTGGTCCTTCCCCACGCCTGAGATGACGTTCTCTTCTTTCCAAACTCGTAGAATGCTTAGTTGCCTTCTAAGCTCTGGTCCTTGGGCATCATCTCCTAGAAGATGCCTTTCTTGATCCCTCAGCTGTTCATGCCTTCTTGAAATTTCATTTTATGTATATATTTTGTGTCTGCTTAAATGGTACTCATTGTTTCCCCCGATCAAATTTAATTTCCCGGAAGATGGGATGGTTTCATTTTTACTTATTTTAAATGTTTTGAGATCATAGATTTAGAGTTAGAAGAGACTTTCTAGGTCATATCGTTCAAACCCCTCATTTTACAGATGAGGACACTGAGTCTGAGAAAGGTGATGTGCCTTGCCTAAGGTCACACCAAGTATTATGTTGTGGGGCTGGCATTTGGACTCAGGCTTTCTGTCTCCACATCAAGTCTTCTTTCCATTATATTATCACTTTCTATGTGTGTTAAATGTTCTCCACTGTTTTGCAAGACTTCATATGTAGAATGTGTACCATATTTCTTGCCTTCCCAATAGGTGGGAGAAGGCTTTGGGGGAGGGAGAGTATTTGGAACTGAAAATAATTTTTTTTGATGTTCTCCACTGGCGCTAGTCATTCCAATTCTATTGAGAAGGGAAAATGGGAGTTGTCTGAAGAGACTGAAGCAAATGCACAGAGAACTCCCCAGCCAACTTTGATATTTTGTGATTGTGTGAAAGCAAAGTATGTTGCTAATTTCAGGATCTCTGGAAATGTATGCAGGTGATATTTCACCTTCACACAAACATTTGTCTTGGAGGTGGCATAAAGAAATTGAACAGAAACAAAAACAGTAGGAAATGAAAGGTTGAGATTTTCTTGCTTAAACTATGCAAACCAATGAAACAGCTTGGCAACTATTTCCTTCTTTTTAAAGCTGAAAATGATTAAAGCCAATTTTTTAAGATTAGAGTTTTCTTAGTCTTAATAACAAATCTCACTTTACTCTTGTAAAGTCCACACTGGTGGTTGTTTTTATATCCATGACATGGGTATGTTGCCCAAGGAAATACTGATGTCATGTTAGCGAAGGTGTCCCCGTGCCTCAGTTTCCTTATATGTAAAATGAGGGACTTGGAATACACTTTTCAAGTCTCATCTGATTTCTAAGTCTATGATTCTGCTTCTTGTAACCGAGGGCAATTGATTTTATCTCTCTGGGTTTCAATTTGCTCATTTGCGAAATAAGGAGACTTTAACATTCTATGCCTCAGTTTCCTCATGATCAGATGAGGAATTTGATTTCTAGTTCTTTCTGGTCCTACATCTCTGATTTCTATGATCCCATTTTGTGGGGTCCAGGCAACCCAATGACAACACTTGAATCTTTTTGGTAAGAAAAGACCAGCGCTCCTATTTTCAACAAAGGAAGTTGTTCTCTACCTTTGACATTTATCCCAATACCTCTGTTAGAATGCTCTTTTCTAATTGAAAGATGAGGGAGAAATAAACGCAGGGGAAATGAGCATTTAAGGGAGGTTAGTTTAGTTTTTCACAGGGTTAACATTTTCCAGATGACTGGGGTATGAGATAGAGTGTCAAGGGTATGCTCCTCATTGTTGGGGGAAGACGTTGGAGTGGCCCTAATGCAGAATCTCATTAAAGCAGCTGTCAGAATTTCTCTATTTTACCATCACCTCCCCAAGCTGGGGAAGAAGCGACTGTCGTTTTGAGTGAGTGTACTGCCAAGGAGGCATTTACAAATAAATGAAAAATGTCACAATTGATTTCATTGCTTCTCGAGGAATGTGTGTCAGCTTTGTCACCAACTGTCCTGGTGACTCGAGGGTTTTAGATGCCTGAGCTAGACCCTGGAAATAGCTTTTGATGGACTGGAGCCTCTTTCATTTGACCCAGAGTAAGCCTTCTATGGGTGACCTTCCATTAATATTTGTAAAACACTTTGGGCAGTTAAAGGGGAAAATGTCCTGGTGCCCTCACTCTCCTTCCCACTGCGTGGCTTGCCAGAGATCACTCAATTTCGTTTCCCCACAGGTAGACCATTGGAGCAAATGGCATTATACGTGTTTGAAAGCTTCACCAAATAATGCAATTATGTTTCATATTTTCTTCCCCGAAGGGATATTCTGTTATTACTGTGTTTATTCAGGTTATGATGCAGATAACTGTGTTGTTCCTGGGAAAGACACATGGCTACAGTTCTCCAATTCCATATCAACTCCTCTGTTCTCATAATGCATTTTGATGTGTTATCACCATCGTGTGTTGGTATGCAAATGTGTCCTAATCACATCCTGCTGATCATGGATCTAGAGGCAGATTGTTGTTGTTCAGTTGTTTTAGCCACGTCTGACTTTTCATGACCCCATTTGGGTTTGTTTTTTTGTTGTTGATGTTGTTTTAGTTTTGTTTGTTTGTTTGTTTGTTTGTTTTTTTTATGAAAGATGCCAGATTGGTTTGCCATTTCCTTCTCCAGCTCAGAAAACTGAGGCAAACAGGCTTAAGTGACTTGTCTGGGGTCACATAGCCAATATGTGTCTGAGGCTAGATTTGAACTCAGGAAGATGAATCTTTCTGACGCTGGGCCAGTGCTCTATCCGCTGGGCCACCTAGTTGTCCCTTAGATATGGATGGGACTTCAGAAATCACCTAGTTCCCCCTCCTCCACTTTACTCTGAGGCTGAGAGGTGCAGGGATTTGCCCTCCAGTCATCCAATTTATAGGAGTCAGATATCTAGAGCTACAAGGAACCCCCCAAAGCAGTGTAGTTTGAATTTCTTATTTCCAAATGAGGAGATTGAAGCCTGGAAAGATTAAATGACTTGGCCAAGGTCACACAGTGACAGAGGTGGGATTCAAACCCAAGTACTTTGACTCCAAAGTCAGTGCTCTTTCTACCACATCACACTGCTTCTCACTTGGCCATAGTCTTTTCCCCACCACTTGTATTCCTAAATGGTAGGAAACAAAAAGGAATTTAGAATTATAAATGAATATTTTATCATGGGCACAAAAATAGAAGGACTTAAATCCTTCACAGATTTCAGTTTTGCAGGAATAGTTAAATCTGTAACATGTTACTCCAGGAGCCATCTGCTGGCTGATGGCTTGGACAGCCATTGGCAGTTCTAACCACCAGCTTCTGGTTCTCCTGGAAAATAAAAGTTGCCACCATGCAGGCTTGGAACGAATACATTAGAGAGCGCTTTCATCCCACCCCCTCCCTCCTTTGGGTTGAATAACTCCACCAATCCAGGTTGGGTAATGTCCCTCAGTAGTCATTGCCAGGAAATGCTGGCCATCGTACTGTCTTTAAGCCAAATGTAAATTACCAGAGAAGCAGTAGGACAAGTTTCTGGTGCCCTCTGGGGTTGATGTCTCACTGATTCCTCTCTTATGATATTCCCCTTTGAACTAAAAATAGAATCATCAATTTTTAACTCCTAGAAAAAACTTCAGTAGCCATCAAACCCAACCCATATACAGTCACGAAGATCCAGTCTCGCTTGCTTATTAGCTATGTGACCCTGGACAAGTCATTTCATCACTGCCTGCCTCAGTTTACTCTTTTGTAAAAAAAGAAAAAGAGAAAAAAGTAACACCTACTTCCCAGGGTTATTATGAGGATAAAATGAGATATTTGTAAAACCTTTTGCAAATCTTAAAGCACTATATAAATATTGTGATGATGGTATTATCTCCTCTGTGCTTGAAGGCCTCCAATGAGGGGGACCATATCATCCCCAAAGGCAACCCATTCCCCTTTAGGATAACTAATTAGAAGGTTTTCATTTTTTCCCTTAAATCAGACCCAAATTTGTCTTTTTACAACTACTACTCCTTGCTTGCAGTTCTGCCCTCTGGGGTCAAAAAGAACAAATCTGATCTCTCTTCGTGGTCACAGACTATCAAAAACCCGAACAGGACAATCATGTCCCCAGTGAGCCTTCTCTGGATCATCTTTATCATGGCACCCTCAGTGGGGCTGAGTAGTGATCAGAAAAAGAAAAGTCACTGCCCACAACCTTTTTAATACGTGTAGTTTCACAATGCCAGATGCCACTTTAGAAATTCCATGTAAATGCAGTATTAAAAAAGCTCACCTTTTTTTAAAGATACTCAGTGAGTATGCAACAAAAGTACCCCTTTTAATGGAGCCTGAGAGTCAGCACAACTCAGTATCTGGAGAAGAAAATAAATTTAGCAAAAGAAGGAATAGCCAAAGCCTCTCCTTTCACCTCCTTTCCTACTTCTCTTTTGGCAATTTGGAAAATACATTCAAACCAACTTCTAAAATGCACCCTTGCTGAGTAGAGTGGCTGATGAAAAGATAACTGTCATTAAATTAACCAGACATTGTAAGATAATGCACCAGGGAGGTGTCTGACTTGCTACCTGAGGCATTTTTTTTTAAAAGAGTAGTATTTAAAAAGAAAGCATTGTGTTGATAGTGATCACAAACCACAACCTTCACTTTTCACTCCATGAACTGAAGGCATTTCTGCTCTCAGACAAAGCTTGGGCATCTAAGAGCCCAGATGGGCTGTGGTCAGCTCCAGGATTGGAGGACACCTCTGTGGACATGTTTGCACCTTTGGGAACTGCTGAACCAGGTTCTCTTGGATGAGAATCTCTTGTAAGAACAAACCAAACCAATCACAGCCTTTCAATGTGGTGGAGTGAAAGATGCTAGATGAGAGGCAGGACACCAGGGCCCTCATCCTGATATTAACTTGTTGTATGGCCTCAGGCAAATCACAGTATCCTCTCCTGAACTGTTTCTGTTCTGTAAAATACCAGGATTAGCCGAGATGATTTCTAATGTTGTGTGACTCTAGGACTGAGTTATTTTGTTTGAGACTTGTTTATTGAACATCTGTGCAAAGTACTGTACTAAACTGGCTGTCTTTGTGTGGCTCTGTCTCTCTCAGGTGGAGTTGATTGGGACGAGTAAACTATATCATTGCAGGGAATTCTTATTGTGAAAACTCCATAAATATGGCTTAACAATTCAACTTAAACTTATAATCATAAGATCATGCAACTATAGATTTAGAGTTAAAGCAACCTTGGAATCCATTTAATTAAAACCCTTTATTTTATGAATATGGTCTCAGAAGTCTCTTGAGGTTGAATGATTTACTCAGGGTCACAAAGCCAATATGGGTCAGAAGTGAGATTTGAACCAAGGTCTTAAGTCAAAGGCCAGCATTCTATTCACTAATCCATGCTGCCCTATTACTCACCTTAAATTAGTTTATCTTATGAAATGAGAGAAGCCAAGAACAAAAATAAGTATTAGCCTATAGTATCCAGATGGTTCTTTTTGTCTAGGACTCCGCCTCTCTAAGGATTGAGCCTCTCACTACCCTCCACATAATTCTTTTCTCTTTCCCTGTGTTCACTCATACAGTGATTATAATCACTGCTTCACCAACAGACGAGACTCTATTGGTATAGGCATAGATTTGCAGTAGTAGGTTAAGGTTAAGCCTCATAAAAATTCTTAGAAATAGGGGCTGAAACTTGCCCTCTTTCTAACCCAGAGTTAATCGATGAATATATTTAGGGGATTCAAGTCCAATTCTTCTCAATTCCAGTTTCACTGCACCAGAGGTATCAAACTGCCATGGCCAGCAACACACAGATTAAAATGTAATTGGGTAATGTTTAACAAAATAAATAGAAATACAGTAGAGCATAGATGATGTTAATATGTGGTTTTCCCAATCACTACAGAGCCTTTAGGGATCCTTAGGTACAGTTTAGTGGTCCCTTTTTTTAGTTGAGATAGATATCACTCTTCTATACTATTCTGCCAGTAGAAAAGGAAGGACTAAGAGGAAAAAGTAAAACGGGATATTGGTCAATATATTTAGAAACAAAAAGATTTGGAGTTGAAAGGGACCCGAAATGTCATTGAGTCCCACCTCCTCATTTTAAAAATGAGGAAACCAAGCAAAATGAGGTTAATGGTTCCATCGAATACTGGACCGTAGATCTAGAGTTGGAAGAAACCTGAGTGGACATTGAATCCTGCCTCTTCATTTTACAAATGAGGAAACTGAGGCATAATTAGGTTAAGTGATTTCATCAATCCTAAGATCATAGATCTGGAAATCTGGGAGGTACCTTAGAGGTTAGTGAGTCTAGCCCCAAGTACCATGTAGGTAGTAAGTGGCAGGGCTAAAATCTGAACTCGAGTCGAGTGATCCTAAGATCAGAGTTCTTTCCACAAGAACTTGAAGCCTGAAGCAGCAGGGGAGGCAGGCTGTCCGGCGTCAGGGACATGTGCTGTGTTTTGCTTTGGTTACCTTCACCTGTTCCCACAGCATTGGTTTTCTGCTTTTGTCGTCCACCCTCCCACCCCTGACAAATTCTGGCAGGCTTTCCAAAAAACAAGCTCTCTTCTCTGTTCTCTTCCTTGCCAACTTCTGTTCCTACAAATGATCAAAGACAGGGATTTACATAACTATAAAAGAGAGAAGAGAACAGAACAGGTTTCTAAGAAAGATGCAACAGGAAGGTCCCCTAATAACCCGCAGAAATTCTTCAGAATTTTCCAGACAATATAGCGGACAGAGGAAGCTGGCTGCTTGACAAGAAGACGTTGATTTCCCTTTCATTGTGACAATATGGGGCCTAAATCTCATTCACCCCCATACTGTTTGTGGAATGTTTATGTTAATAGGCCTGATTTGTTTTTTGCTTAACTAGAAATTTGCATAGAAATATTACAGGAACAGAGAGTGGTGGATCTGATAGGACATATTTTTGGCTTTAAGGCCTAGTTGTTTTCATATCAACCCAGTGGCTTCAGCTGATTGACCAGCTAGTACCATAAACTCATGTAGAGCAATGATATAAGGATTTAGGTGGGGATCGGCATAGAATCATAGATTTGAAGCAGGAAGGGACCTTAGAGATCAAAGAATTCAAGCCCTTCTTTAAACTGTACAGCTTCTTCTGTATCACACAAGTGTTTTTTTATTAATTTATTTTGATTTATCAACAATCACTTCCATATGCTTCTGAGTTTAAAATTTTTCTCCCCCTTCCTCCCCACTATCCTCCCCAAGACGGTGCACAATCTGATATAGGCTATACATACACATTCCTATTAAACATATTTTCACATTAGTGATGTTGTAAGTAAGAATTAGAACCAATAGGAGGAACCACCAGAAAGAGGAAACAAAACTCAACAGAAGAAAAAAAAATAACAAATAGTATACTTTGATCTGCATTCAAATTCCATAGTTCTTTCTTTGGATATGGATAGCATTTTCCATCACGAGGCCTTTGGAGATGTCTTAGATCCTTGTATTGCTGGGAAGGGTTAAATATATCAATATTAGTCATTGTCCAACATGGCTATTATTGTGTACAACATTCTCTTGGATCTGCTCACTTCACTCAGCATCAGACCATACAAGTTTTTTCCAGGTTTTTCTGAAGTCTGCCTGCTCCTTATTTCTCATAGCACAATAGTATTCCATTACATTCATATACCACAGTTTGCTCAGTCATTCCCAATTGATGGGCATCCTCCCAATTTCTAATTCTTCGTCACCACTAAAAGAGCTGCTATAAAAATTTTTGTACATGTGGGTCCTTTTCTCATTTGTATGATCTCTTTGGGATATACCCCTAAAAGTGCTAAGACCCCTTTTATATGTCCTGTTTGGTAGATAAATCCACTGTGGTGGAAAAATTCGTTATCTGTCGGGTGGTGGATGAGCCCCTTTCAGACTTCACTAAGCTGATGCTCAAAAATGGATAGTTACGTGGTCCATCTCCAGGCTGGTGTCCAGTGCTTTTCTAGTCTTGCACGTGCAAGACCTACCTTTGCTTCTCTGGTGGAGCCTTTGGGGAATGTTTCACAGGGCTATGTTGCTGTAAAGAAGTGAACAAGGGTGAAATGACCCTATAAGCTTCAGATGTCTAGAGGAGGGCAGCCATGCTAGTAAAGAGCCTTGAGCTCATGCCATGGAAGGAGTGCTTGATGAAACTCTGAATGCACAACCTAGTGAAGAAGAACCGTGAAGTATTTTATGTTTGTCTTTAGATTTTGAAAGGGTGATTTGTTCTGTTTGACCCCAGAAGGAAGACACTGGAGTAGTGGGTGGAAGTGGCCAAGACACCAAATTAGACCTGATCAAAGGAAAAACTTCCTAACAAAAATAAAACAGCAGCAGCAGCAACAAAACTTAAAGTCAGGAAGACTTGAATTCAACTCCAGCTTTAGACACTTCCTAGTTGTATGACCTTCTATCTATTCCTCTATCACACAATAACCACTTATTAAGTGCTTACTATGTCCCAGGCATTTGGGCAAAATATTTAACCTCTGCCTGTCTCGGTTTCATCATCTGTAAGATAGAGATCAGAAAAACACCTCGCTCCTGAGGTTGTTATAAGGATAAAACGGGATGTTTATAAAGTGCTTTGCACAACTTAACATGCTATAAAAGTGCTAACTGTTATTATTAACAACTAGAGCTGTTAGAAAGTCAAATGGCCCACTTTGGGAATGTCAAGTTAAGTCAACAAACATTTATTAGGTGCCAACTATGTGTCAGGCACTGTACTAGTGGTTTTCCTATCAGTAGACATCCTCAAATCAAGGTCGAATAGTCACTTATTGGGTTTGTTAGAGGGGATTTTTCTTGTGGATGAGATGGTCAGTAAAGTCTCTTACAACTTTAAAATTCTGCAGCTTGGTTAAGTGGTTTAACTGAACACATATTTCAGTATTTCAAAGATGTGTTATTTATTTGATATGGCCACCCCTTCAATCAACAAAGATCTAAAGCCTTCTGGGAGTGAGTGAGCATATGACTTCATGAATTGCTGTTGGCAACAGTTTCAATAGTTTACATCCAATGATAATGAGCATCTATAGATTTAGCTAGATCCTCAGAGGACAGCCATGTACTTGACCCAGGGACTCATCCTTGAAGCCTTTCCAGTTTGTTAGGACCTGTTAGAATTTGGACTTAGCTTCGACTGTTTTTGAGATTCCACCTCCATCTCCATACCATGGAAAGACAAAAGAAAACTTTAGTAGAGAAACTTACAACAGTAACAGCTTTCGACTTTATGCCCTGTATAGGAGTTACTCGTAGGGACAGGAACTCAGCTAAGTCCATAGTTTTATAGAGTAGCAAAGTTCTTAAGAGTTTACCTACAAAAACTCAGTTGGGCATTCAAAAAGAACAGCATATTTGAGACTTGGAGTCAGAAAGACCTTACATGTCCTCATGCTTTCAGATATATAATCAGAAGGCCTAAAAAATCTTTTATGACATAAACAGCTGAGGATTTCTTCGTGATACTCCTATCTTTTGATTGCTTGAGAGAGTACAGACTACGATTTTACAACCTGGCATTAAAATTGAAGGAGATGTAAGGTTTGTAGGATCACAGATTTAGAGGTAAAAGGGACCTTAGAGGTCACAAGGTCTAACCTCTTGATTTTACACATGAAGAACTGAGGCACAGAGAGTTTGAGCAATTTGCCCAGGGTCATAAGCTAGTAAGTATCTGCAGCAGGATTTATATCTGGGTCTTGCTGACTTCAAGCCTAGTTCCCCATTTACTCACAGCCTCAAAATGAGTCTTTATAGCTCTACTCTGTGGTACAGCGGACTGCCATGCTTGGGATGTAAGCCACTGTGCCCGTCAGCATAAAAAGTGCCAAATCCTCCAAAATTTTGCTAAATTTATCTCTCGCTTTAGTAGTGGTGAAAGACCCTTGGCTCCTATTTTTACTTAAAGGAGCAAGTGGAGCCCCACATGTTGGCAAGGAAATATGTTTTCATTAAAAAATAAATAATTAGCACCTTCCAGTTTTGAAGGCATGCTTTCTTCTTGCTTGCTCTAAAAATGAGAAAAATGTCCCCAATTATATAATAACATAATTCTTGGCAAACCCATTAGATTATTAATAATGGGAACATTTGTTAGGTTTTGACATAACTGGCCTAAATCATATAATTTGATTATATAACAATTACGTAATTTTCATGTAAGTTGTACTGCATTTAGAGAGTAGGCATGGAAGCAAAGTCCATTTTCAATATTTTAAGGTAAATGAATAATGGATTTTTGATAATATAAAGTACTTATCACTCTTTGCTACTGTTGGGAAAAACAAAACAAAACAGAACATTGAGGTTGGCCAATGTATTATGCGGATTGAGATTCTACCATCTGTAAATAAATAAATAAATAAATAAAAATCTTGAATTACCGAAGACACAGTAGTATTGCAATAGTATCACATGTCAAACTAAAATGATATATGAGGTCAATAACATTTTGTGAGCACGATTTTGATAAGAGTTTGTGAACTTGAATATGTTAATAGTATATCAAAAGTGATTAGAGATCGTAAATTACCCTTTTACTGTTGTATATCTGCTCCAGAGGGTTGAACATCTTCTTTCCTCCTATTTGCAATTCCTTCATGCTTCTTTGAAGAATTCTCCTAGCTTTAAAAACTTTCAGTTAAGGGACTCTTGGGTCACATGAGCAACAAGTGGGAGAACTAGATTTTTTCTCTACTTCCTACAAACTCTCAAAAATCACTTCTCCCCCCTGCCCCCCTCAAAAAAAAGAATTAAGGATCCGGGTAATTTCGGTTGCCTCCATAGGTCAAGAAACCAAGGCATCCAAAACTCTATGTCACCAACCTCAGTTCTCAGGCAGGCACACTAACTGATGAATGAACTTGTTCTGTGAGACCCACTGAAGAATTTTCCTGCTGCTGTTTTTGCAACATGGCTGATGTGGCAATATGTTTTGCATGACTTCACGTGTATGATCGATATCCTGTTGCTTGCCTTCTCAAGGAGTAGGGTAGGGATGGGAAAAAGAGAGAGAATTTGGAGCTTATGATTTTTTTAAATGAATGATTAAATTTTTAAAAATGTAACTGGGATATTTTAATGAAATAAATAAAAAATATTAAAAACATAATTTTCTCGCTGCTGCAGTCTCTGCTGGCACACACAGCCCCTTCCCTTTCCCCAGCATTCTCTTGCAACAAGCAGCAGATGTCCACTCTGGCCAGCCACTTACAGACAAGGGGGTATGGAAAAGTGGTACTGCCCTTCCTCAGAACAGCAGAAACTTTTGTCCCAACACTCATTCCACCTTCCCACAGGCCTGCGCAAAGTAGCATGCATTGACTCAGCCCAGAAAGGGAATGAAAGAAGAGAGGAGACTAGTCCACAAGATAGTAGGAGTGTGGGGCTATCCCAGGCCTCAAGGGAAGTGCATAGAATCCAGCAGAGGCCAGTCTTGTTCTCCTAGAAGTCACTTGGGCTTGTGACCAAGGCTGCTGACTTTCCTGATGTGGACAGAAGGTGTTTGAGGGCTAGCCCTTAGAACCAAAGGAGAAGGAATTAGAAAGTAAGTAACTGGAACACCTAAAGGTGGGTAGCAGTGGGAAGACCAAAACCCACAAACAGCTAAGAAGGAAGTGAACTCAGTTAAAATCCTGGAACATAAGCTGGTAAATCAGCAGAGAAGATACTCAAATCAGAAGAGAAGTGATAAGACAACCAAAAGATTGCAAACATTTCTAAACAGATATTGCAGTGCAAAAGAAATTGAACCAATACCCGATGAACACAGAACCCTGTAGCTTCCCAAGAGAGCACAGAAGCCCAGGAGTATCTTCCACTGTGTTGAGAGACAAATCAGAATCACGAATTTAGAAAAATTTAGAATAGAAGAAATGGCAGAACTTGTGACCTGCATAGCAGAAATTATTAGAGGAATGGGAAAAACTTGAATCTGTAGATTCTTTCCAAGGAAATAAAAGAGGGAATAAGAAATTGGAGATACAAGTGAAGAGCAATCTGGAAGAAGAGAGGCGAAATGAAATTAAGTTGAAAATATGCCCCAAAGAAGAGAGATGAGGAGAAATTCCTACCCCAGTCTTTTGTAGAGGTGAGAGGTTCATAAGTATGGATGATGCAAATATTTCTGTCTTTTTCAATACGTTGATCAATTTTGCTGGTTTTTGCCCCTTTTATTCCTAGATTTTTTTTCTTTAAAATATTTATTATATAGGATGGCTCTCTGGGAGGCAGGGAGGGCTATTGGTTGAAATTCTAATGATGTGAAAAACAAAATATAGCAATAAAATTTATTTTTAAAAAACCCTATGATTTCCATAAAAAGAAAACACATTGATTCCAAAGACAGAGTACCTAAAGACAATGTAAGGCTTATAGGTTTTCCAGAAGAACATGACAAGTCAAAAAGCCTTAATGCTGTAATGAAAGAAATAATATAAGAAAACTTCCTAGGACTTCTTAATACAGTAAATAAAGTATCAATCAAAAGAATCCATAGATCACCAGAAGGGAAAAAACAAGCAAGCAAGCAAGCAAAAAAGCCTGTGCTTCAAACCTAAGACACAGTGGTTAAATTTTCCACTTCTAATAAGGGAAAAAAAAAACAAAACAAAAACAAAAGCCAAAGCAACCTCATTTGATCCTACTCCCCTCAAGCTATGGTTCCATATTTCTCCTCCTTTTCACAAACTCCTAGAAAATGCTGTTTATATAAGTTACCATCACTTCCATTGTCTTGTTACCTTTTCATCCCCTTGTAGTCTGGCTTCCAGTGCTATTACTCAACTGAAAGTGTTTTCTCTAAAGTTACCAATGATATATTAGTTGCTCAATCTGATGGTTTTTTCTTCATCCTCTGCTTTGATGACCTCACCACAGGATGTGACACAGTTGGCCACGCTGTCCTCTAGAATTCTCTCTGCTCTTTGGGTTTTCATGACACTGCTCTCTTTAGTTTTTCCTCTTGAGTGACTCCTTCCCTGTCTGCTTTAATGGACCACCATCCATATCCCATGTTCTATCTGTGGATGTATCCCAGATCTCTAGTTGGAGCCTTCTCTCTAAACTCTCAATGATTTTATCAGCTCACGTAAGATCAACTGTTAACAATTATCAAGTATTATCTTTATACAAACTCTCAGACCTGTGTATCCAGACTTAGATTCCTGATTTCTAATTTCTAATCACCAGCTTCTTCTTGGATGCCATTCGGCATGGGTCTGACCAAGGCAGGTACCTGCTGAGAAAGCTACGGTATTTGGCTTCTTATTACCTTTAAGATAAAATACATACTTACTTGTATGGCATTTAAAGCCTTTATAATCTAGCTCCAGCCTCCCTTTCCAGGCTTACTACACATTGGCCGTATTTCTCCTTATATGTGAGATTCCATCCTCTGTCTCAGTACCTTCACACTGGTTGTCCCCCACACCAGGAATGCATTCATTCCTCATTTTTGTCTTGTAAAATTCCTAGCTTCTTCAAGGCTAGGCTTAAGTTGCACTTCCTTCACTAAACTATCATAATCTTCTCACTTGTGCATACCCTCTCCCACCAAAGTTACTTTGTGTTCATATACATATATATATATATATACACATATATATATGTATATATCATACCCAGAGACCTAACCATTACTCAGTTCGATGCCATAATGGCTGCAGCTATAAGATGTAGAACAATTAAATCCTTCTATCTAGCAGAGAACCACCAATGGATTTTAAATTAGTTACTCAAGTCTTAGGAACAAGAGAAGCAGGTACAGAAAAAAAGAAAAAAAATAGATTGCATTTATTTATGGAATGTAAACTCTTTGAGACCCGTCTTTGTGTTAGTATTCCCAGTGGCCTAGCACAGAGTAGGTTTTGAATAATTGGATCTTTGCCATCATCAATGTGGATATTTTCATCGATGGTGTCTATCACAAACCATCTATTTCTGCCATTCCTGTGAAATGGTCTATTTCATCTCTTAAATTCATCAAATGAGGTCCATCCAGTATGTTGAGGGCTTTTTTCTAGTCTCTTAACATTGGATTGATACCAACAGAGCAGTCTGTTGGTTTCTACTTGTTCCTGGTTCCTCTTCCCCTTCTCCCCCCAAATCATACATTTAGCGTTCATTATGATAATATTGTAGGATTTCAAACCAATTTTACAGAAAAAAATCTAGATGTCATATTTGGGTAATTAAACTTCTAAAGGATTATGCAGTCTCCCAATGATAATTTCTGTGGAAGAAAACTGGACATGAGTATATTTATCTTGTAATCTAAAGTTGATGAGTACTGTGTGATTTTCCCTTAAAGCGATTATGGAAAATACATACTTATGATGAATGTGCCTCATAATGGTCTAAGTCTGTGACTGAACATAAAGTAGTGTATTTTTAGCAGAGTAATGGAACTATTGATGCTTAATGAAGATGCTTACGTATCCATTAAGGTTAGAAAATGGAAAACTTAATACTGAATCCTAATTCATTCCACTTATGTTTAGGTGGGAATTAGATCTAATTAGTTTTTAAAATATCTTTGTTCATTTACCCTATTTGTCTTCATCCACAATGCTTAGCACCATAGTTCCTTAAATAAGAAATCAAGAGGAAGATAAATTATTTCCCAGCTTTTCTCCATTCCAGCAACAACAAAGTTGAACCCTACTCAATCTGAAAACAGGGTCATTTAAAATTTCCTGATTAAATTTTCTTTGGCAGAAAAAGAAAAGGAAAGAAAAGAAAAGGTCAATATGTGTTTTCTCTGTGTATTGCTTTCATTAGTCTCTCTCAGGGCCTCATGTTGCTCATCTGTAAAATGGGGGGGTTGGATTGGATCAATGGTGTCCAACTCAAATAGAAACAGGGCCACTAAACCATACATATGAGTCCTTTCAGGCTGCATATTGACTTAAAGAACCACGTGTTAACATTATCTGTCTTCTGTTAATTATTTTGTTGAATACCTCCCCCTCCTCTTACATTTTAATTTGGTTCTGTCTGCCCTTATGCTTGATGCCTCTGGCTTAGATGGTTTTTAAGTTCTTGTAACATCTGAATGCTAAAGTACCCTATGAAGGGTACTTTTTGAAAGAATGCTGTCTGTCCAGTGTGCTGTAGGCAGGTTTATTTTTTATAAAGTCTCTTCCAATGGCACATGAGTTTCCTTTACACATGTTTTAACATGTGAAGTTAGCATCTTAACTTTCTGCTTGATAAGGTGGTTTCTGGGAAGTTTTCATTTCTACTGTCAGTTTAACTTTTGTAAGATTTAGAAACTGGTAAGGTCAAAGTTGTTGCCTTTTTTCCTTGCCCTGTTTTTCAACATCACTGGCTTATTTGAATAGGTCTGGTTGAAGGTATCACACCTTTATATCTTTACCCGTTCTTCTAATTTTACGTTAATTTTGACCTTTGCTCTAGCTAGTTGAGTGTCTGATTGCATGGAGACAAATGATTCAGATGACACCCATGTTGCCAACAAGTTCGTGCTATTGATATGAAGTCGGTTTCATTTTTCCTGCTGTTTAGTGCTCACTCCAGCCAAGGTCGCCTTATTTTCTTCTGGAAGAAAATACTTAGGTTAAACACACACACACACACACACACACACACACACACACACACATACGGAATGTAAATTCAGAAGTATACATTCAGATATATGTGTAAATATTACAATATTTATATATACATACACCATATATGCACATGTGTATGGCTTCTGAATAAGTTATAGTCATAATAATTAATAATAATAATAGCTAGTATATATATGGCGCCTACTATATGTCAGGCACTATGCTATACTCTTTGCAAATACTCTTACTGGATCCTCACAACAACCCTCTGAGGTAGGTGCTAATATTATGTTCATCTTACAGTTGAGGAAATTTAGGCAAACAGGGGCTGCATGACTTGGCCAGGGTCACAGAGCTAATAGGTATCTGAGGCCTAATTGAACTCAGGTCTTCTAGATTCCTGGCCCAGCGCTCTGTGCACCATGGAGCCACCACAATGCCCTCAGTTTCTTTAATTTCTTAAATTTTAGTCACATTTTCCAACATGCCTTTCATCTTCTTTGTCTGTGCTCACCTCCATACTGAAGTCACTGAGATTATATTGACTTGGTTTAGAGACTCTTGTTGAGGTTTTGTTTGTTTGTTTTTTATTTTGTCTTGTTTCTGTTTTTGGCAGAATTTTTCTTTATCCTTATCTTTGGCAAGAGATGTAGGTACAATGGCTGCAGCAATAACCATAGTGTTTTTTATAAAAAGCTGATACTCATCATGACGTAAGTGCCACCCAGTGTCCCATGAAATGATGTTTCTCATTGAGTGTGGGCATACACTACAACCAATGCTGCCAACTCCTTTGTTTATGCTCTCCAAGAATAAACTGTGAGCCATCTTTTCAGGGAGTGACCAAGAAAGTGAATTTAATGCTAGTGTGCTTTCTTCAAGCGGATTGGAAGCCAGGGAGGCATGTGAGAAGGTATGCAGAGGACCCGACATCTCATGTCTACAGGTTGATCAGTCTGAAAAATACGAAGAGGGCTTACGCGAGATGGTTAGCATTCTTCTGTTATAGATTAATATAGGACCATAATTCACATAGATTACATAGTAAGCAAAGACAGTCATTGGAATAGGCAGAGAATTTCTAACTTACAACGATCTTGGGAATTGAGACAGGTTGGAGGAGGGTACAGTATCTGAGAATGAGTGGGAAAGAGAGTTTGGAAGGACAGAGTGGAAGGGCAAATTTTGTCTCTGATGTTGTTTTTTTTTTTTTTTAACCAATGTGGAAAAATCTATTTTGAACATTTAAATTGAATACTGTTATTTCTTTATCTCTGGTAAGCCACTGAATTCTCCCACTTCTGTAGTGCTTCGGTGCTAAACTATGCTCTCTTCCCTTCAATTTCTACCCCAGGTATTTTCCCCCATTGTTGAATTTGACAGTGTTGGCAAATACTGTCTCAGGAGTGATGCTTTCTCCTCTCTGCCCATTCTTCCCATTGTGAAGAGACCTTTTACTTGTCTCTCAAATGGCAAAGAAGATGTTTTCTTGATTTTTTAAAAGCAATTTTGAAAAATATGGAAATGGTTGTTAAATCTGGCAGTTTTCTTTCATAATATGGAATCAATCACTGTCAAGTGCTGTATGAGTATATGTTGCTTTGGGGATTTAAAAAAATCATGTATTGCTTTGAATTCATATACTTAAGTTGAAATGTTACTGTCTGTCAAGGCAAATTTCTACAGATTGAATCCTTTTCCATATTTATGGATGTCCATAATTATGGAAGAGAAATAGTATCACATTATAGGTAGAGAGGGATGATCTGATGCAAGCTCTGGGTCAAGTCCTGTCTCTGACACACATGGGCCATGTGACATTAGGAAAGTCACATCCCATCCTCTCTCAGTGGCTGTTGGTGACTGTCTAAGATTCTAAGTTACAGAGCAGTTGCCATTCTGCATCCGTGGGGAGAATTTCCACATAGGAAGTTGCCCACATTGATAAAGGCAGAAGTCCGGTGGTTAGCACTTAAACAGATATATAATAAGTTCCCATGTAAATATTTGAAATGCATTCTCAGAAAAAAAAATTGTTTTAGCCTTATGAAGAATTGAAATTACACAGCAAACAAACTTTAAGAAAAACACAAGTTAATAAAAACTATGAAATATTAATACCAATATTCAAAACACATTAAAATTATAATGTACTGAAACTTAAAATGCTGAATGAGTAACATTACTCCTTTGTGGGTAGAGCTATGATGAGGGAGGTATCTTTTCTAGCTTTTAAGATTAATCTTTATTCCTTTACCAATGTAAATAAACTTTTTTTTTAAATTTCAAAATTTTTATTATTTTTTCCTAAAGAGAATCATATTCTAGAGTGTCTCTTTGCTTTAAAAATCAAAGACTACTGATGTTATAATTATTTTATTGACATAATTGATAGATATCTTGGACAAATTTATTTGGTGAAGGCTAGGTAATGTTTCTTTACAGTTGTGTATTAAGAAAGACTAAAATGAGAACAACAACAATAACAACATTCCCCTAATGTATTAGTCCTATGGGTGAAACAACAACAATAATGTAGATCTCAAACTGTCCTTTAAAGTTCAATTGGACCTGGACCATTATCACAAACCAAGCTATTACACTCACCCAGATATAACATGAATCAATAAAAAGTTTAAAATGATGTTTTCATTAAACATCGCTTTCCCAAATACTCATTATCTCCAAGTTACATGGAACATAAAACTATCAAAATATAGAGACACAGCAGAGGAAATCAAAATCACATGGAGATAAAATGAGGTTCATATCATCCTTGCCATCTTGTCTGCCCCTGAAATTTTGGGAAGAAACTTTTAGGGAATCTATAGACAATGTGTTTTCCTCCCAGTGCTTTGATTCAGCCACGGAAACAAAAAATAAACAGAAACCAGTTATTGTGTCCAGATGTGAAATTACACATAGAATATTAAATAACAACAAAATAATGTAATAGGCTAGTGACTTACTTGTCCTTGGATCTGAACTCCTTGGAAAAAGACAAGAATGTTCATATGTGGTGCATGTTCAAAGACATCTCTCCCAATCCTAATACCACATGTAGACTTGATCTTCAGAAGATGTGACTGTGTTTTCCTGTAGGCTTCTAGAGGGGCCCTGAGGGTCTACAGGATGATTTTTTGGTTCTATTGTTCTAGAATCCACATTGGAGTACTCTTTCTGCATTCCTACCTCCTCCTCCCCCTCAATCAGTTGATAAAAATTAGCCAGACTTTACTTTTAAACTATTTTTTAACAATTGGTTTGAAAAAAAATCCTCTCTCCCTTCAAACCTAAACACACTGTCCCACAGACCGAGTTGAGGGGAAAGTGACTTCCAGATTACAAGACACATGTTGCAGAGGCAATTCACAACTGAAAGACCTTTTCTCCCCTTTGCGGAGCTTTCATGAAACCCTCTTAAAGCAGAGTTACCTTTATACCTGGTTCCTTGCAAAACACTTAATTTTCCTCTTCTCAGTATATCAATTTGTCCTTGGCTGCCAATGCAGACAATACTTTGAGTCACTGTTAATGCTAGACCTGCTGAAGTTCACAAGGTTGTTCTTCGATGGGGAAAGAAGCCAGATGCTTTCCTCCTTCCCTTTCCCTCAAGTGATTCCCTCTCAGGGATTTGGCTGGACTGCTCTGTTCTCCACGTTGTTAGACGCTTTGGATTCTGAACTGGCTTGCCATTTTAAGGAAGACCCAGGGCATGACAGAATTTGCATCTGGAATCTTGCCTTGGATTGATTAATTGCTTCAGTAGAGATGCTCTCACCAGATAAAGGTATTATTAGATTATTTTGTGAGTTACTGTAAGTTAGGTGGGGCAAGTGCTTGATTGAAGCAACAGATCTGTCCCCCCATGCATATAATAATAATAATAATAAGAAGAAGAAGAAGAAGAAGAAGAAGAAGAAGAATGACAACAATGTATACTTTTAAAATTATAAAATGGACCATAAAAAATCTGGACACTATGTTAAGAAAAACCCCTATAAATGAGATTCATCGCCCTACAACAACTATAGAAAAATTAACAGACTGGTCAAAAATTTACAGAAACATGTGAACTTCACTTTACTGAGTAATAGTAAGAGCTGCTAACAGGTATATACTATTGGATTTGTTGAACTTAACCAAAACTGGTTTACCTTGAGATTGAGCCCATGAAACTACTTAGATCCAGGAAAAGGATCCAAAAGCTCTCCAGGAGCAGCACCCCGATGAGCTCAGCCAACAATATATCAATAAGGAATCAGAACAAATGACTGAGCCACGTAGATTTTTTGGTGGAGACAAAGGAGTATAATGTGACAATACAGGACCAAGTAATTATCATTAGAAACTACAGACATGTTAGCTTTAAAGAATTCAGGGTCAATGTGAATTATACAAGAAAATGGTGGTGTCTTCTCAAAGAACAAGTCCTTAAGTGAGTCACATGTGGCCCAGACATCTCCAAAGTTTCCAGATGAGCTTTAGTACACACTCCCTTGTGTGGTCCCTATAAGGACATAAACAAGCATGCTCTCTGTGGTGCTACCAATTCAACATTCACTGTATTTTGATCAGGGATGCTTAACTAATTTTTTTTAATGTATGTGTGTCATGGACCCCTTTGGCAGTCTGGTGAAACCGACGGACCCCTCCTCAGAATAATGCTTTTTTTTAACACTTAAAATGAAATGCATAGGATTCCAAAGGAAAACAATTATATTGAAATATGGTTATCAAAAAACCTTTTTTTAAAAGTTCAAGGACACCAAGTTAAGAATCTCCAAATAGTATCAGGGACTCTGTCCAATAATGTAGGCATCAACTCATAAATCTTCTCATTCTGTGAAATTCTTGCCAATTTAAAAAGTGAGGGTCTTTTTAGATCTCCCGACACTGTGTGGCTAGCCATGAGATGTATGAGCTGTACGTTGAGTCTTTGCCTTTCTAGGTGGCTAGGTGGTACAATGGATAAAGCACTAGGCCTGGAAGTCAAAAAGACCTGAGCTCAAACCTTGCCTCAGACATTTAATAGCTGTGTGACTCTGGGTAAATCACTCAACCGTTATCTGCCTCAGTTTCTCCAACTGTAAAATGGGATGATGATAGCACCTCCCTCCCAGGATTGTTGTGAAGATCACATGATATAGTAATTGTAAATTGCTTATTAGCTCATTGCCTGGCACATGGTAGGTGTTTAATAAATGCTTTTTTCCTCATTTCTTCTCTCCCTTCTTTTCTTGATACCTGACTTCCCTACTTTTCTAGCTCAATATCTAATTGATATATTTTATGAAAATGTTAGTGTATAGTTCCTTGGTGATATGCTGCAATGGGATTATATCGACTATGTGTTTCCCTTGGGGTGATTCCTTTAATTTTTTGGCCACTGTGCTATTTCAAAATTTATAGCTACATTCCATTGCTGAAAAGATCTTGGAGTTAAAAATGGGAGTGGGGATGGGGAGGGTATTGGTGATTAATCAATAAGCATTTATTAAACACCTATTAAGTCCAGTTATTACCAAGGCTACAGAGACAAAAATGAAACAGTCTTTGCCCTCAAGGAACTTACGTTCCATCAGGGGAAACAACATGTGTATATGTAAGTCTATAGAATATAAATAATAATTTGATGGAGGAGGTAGCAACAGATTGAAGGAACTGTAAAAGTTTCATAGAAAACATGGCACTTTATTTGAGCTTTGCAGCAAACTAAAGATTCTAAAGAGGTAGAAATGAAGAGAAGAGATATGGAAAATGAAAAAAAAAACTGAATGCTTATGGCCAATTTGTATCTAGTAAATGACAAAAAATTCTGATTTTTTCAATATGTACTTTCCATATGTACAAGCTATAACCATTTTTTTCGTTTGCTTGTTTGATGTGCAAAGTGGAGTGCACAGTTTTGAAGATTCTACTTGCATTACTACCGTATTTTAATTGGAACTACTGCTCTGATATTTTAGACTTGGTTCCACTTTGGCATTAAGCCTCAGTGTAGGGAAAACAAACCTCTGCATCAAAAGACTATACTGCTATAATGTTAGAATTCTCCTGCTGAAGCATTTAATTAAGATCTTGCTTGAAATCTCTTGTGTCCTGAAACAGCAAGGTGATTATTCCATCCAGTGTGCTTGTTGGAGGACCTGATAAAGACAGAGCAGCCAGAGTCTTTCCATCTCATTTGTATGAACCTCATGATTGACAAGAAGCTAGAATGAGTATTTATTGACTACCCAGTCAGGTCTTATTGACAGATTGTGTCAAATCATGAGTAAAATCCCTTAAGTCAAAAGATATAAAAACAGTCATTCAATCTTCATCTTTTCCACCCAGATCTCCTTATATCTAATCTAGCTCCTTTTGAATGATTTTCAAGCAAATTGATGAAAATGAAAGAATGAACGAGGAGCCTTTTTAATTTTTTTTTTGTGTTGTATTTGGGAGTAAGATACAAAAGCGAGATTACGTATTCTACCTTCAAGGAGGTTATATTCTAATATAGGGAGACAACACCTATGGGAAAATGGCCTGGGCAGGGTGTTTTGTTCTGGGAAGTCACAGAGAAGGGAAGTGCAACCATAAATGAACCGAAATAGACATGCACTGTTAAGAAATAGTGATAGAATTAATTTGATTATGCTTTTCTCAAGAAGTAAAGAGCAGGGATGGGAGAAGGTAGGGAGTATAGGAAAGAATACGAACAATGGAACACAGTGCAAGACAGTAGCTATGATGGATATTTGGATGAGATGTGAAGAATGGTCTGTTCTGGGGCGCGCTATTACACTCACTCCCCAATGAGGATAGCTTGATCCCAGGACAAGAATTTCAGTGTAAGTTGAATTAAATCCCCAGAGGATGTTCTTTGGTGGTCTGCTAGTTTTAAGAGTGTGACAGCAGGTAATGGCCTCAGGGCATGGCTAGATGGGAGAAAAGATTTTAAAGAGATTAAAGAGAGAGATTTAAAGAGAGCAAGGGAACATTGTCTCAGTCTGAAAAAAGAACAAAGCAAAAAAAAAAAATATGGGGAAATAAATTACATTTCCATGGGCCAGACATTTAAGTTACCTGAACCTCAATTCATTCATCTGTGAAATGGGAAAAAAATGGGGGACGGAAGATGGGAGAATACCTACTTCGTAGGATTGTTGTGTGGCTTAATTGAGATACTGGATATAAAGTGCTTTACAAACTTTAAAACACTATTTAAATGTTAGATATTATCATCACCATCATCATTGTTATTTTTATTAAGATACCTGAGGAACTATGAGCTGAGTATACCTTCTGTGTCCCAAATCTTATGGTTAATGAAGAAAAAGAATTAGCGCTCATTCATCAGTATGACATTTGGGCAATAAATACAATTTCCTGCCCCCCAAAAAAAACATTGGACTGCATTTTTGTTTGTTTCATTGTACTGTATAATTTTAGTATACATTCAGTAGCAGCTTATTAGCTATGTGAAACATGAAAAACCTAACAATACCCACATTGACCAAATAACCTAGCTGATTGAAAGAATGCTGAGTTTCATAAGAAGGCATGGCATAAAAGACATGGTTGTCCTAGGAAAAATTAACTGATATCTTCATTTTTAAAATCCCTTTAATTGCGGAGGCATTTATTTGAAATGCATTATTAACTGGTGGATTGTAAAAGCATCTTTTTTTCTTTGGTTGTCAGCCTAGAAAGATAACCAGAAAAAAAAACAAGCTTGAAAAGGGAGTGGTGGTGGAGCACAAAAATGCATGGGACAGAGAGACAGAGAGAGAGGCAGGCAAATCTAAGCTTGATGGGGGGCAGGGGCTTACTGAATGATCTGTAAGTTGAATGAAATGTCTTAGGAGATAGTGAATTTCCCTTTACTGGAGGTTTTCAAGGAGAGGCAGCTAGGTGGCAAAGTATATAGAATCCTGGACTTGAAATGAGAATTGAGTGAACCACACTCTGAATCCATTTTGTGACTCAGTTCTGGAGCTAACTCAATTCCCTTTCTATTCAGTTGTAGGTCTAGTCAAGGGTGGGCCTCTAGGTCCTCAGGTATGGCCTTTGAATCCAAACTCCACAAGAAAAATCCTCTTAGTAAAAGGGTTTATTCTGTGAAACTTGGTCTCAGTCAAAAGACCACATCCAAGGACCTAGAACGGTTCCTCTAGTCCAATTTGTGTCTTATGAGAAAACTGTATTCACTTGTGAGAATTGGGAGAAAACTTTATTGCATTGTTTGAACCTGGGGCTGTGTGGGCAGGAAACTGGATCACCTCTCCCTGCTGAGAGACTTTTGACTAAGGACCCAGGTTATGCAGACCAGAAACCCAGTCAGACCCACAGATTGATACAAGGAGTATTCTCACATTTGTACATCTCAAGAGACCCTTGTATTTTATCTGAAAATTGGCCCCATGCTGATCAGTTATTGTTTACATTTTCCTTTGATTGTTTGCAGAAACTTGGGGGCAGTGGGTGATACCTCTTTTTCTAAATTCAGGGAATTGCACCTATTTGCTCTCCCTGCCACACCTTGAAATGCCCCTAATCTTTCATCCAATTAGAAATAAATTACCCAATGTTGTATTGTTTCCTTTTAATTAAATTGGTCTTATTTGATTAATTGTTTTTAATGTATAAAAGTCTGTCTCCTCCTATGTTCAGGGTCGAGCCCTAAGGTGAAGAAGGGGCCTGGTCCTGATTTGTTAGGCAATTGGCATGTGTTAAATCAATATGCTCAGAAGATCGAACCTTTGTTTCCTCAGTCATTTCATTTTTTTATCAGTCATCCTTGTGATGAGTGAGGACCCTCCTGGGTGTCTTTGTCAATCTACTGTCTACTGTGTACTTAGACTGATTTTTATTCCCGTCTCTTAGTAGCCCATCTCCCCACAAAGCACAAGCTGCCATCTTCTATACAACACCTTTCCCGACTATTCATCCCCCATCACCCTGTATTTACTCAGCATTCATTTTCTATGTACTTATACCTGTCCAGGCTATTTGCATGATAAAGCATAAGCTTCTTGAGTGCAGGAATGGTTTCATTTTATCCCACCCCCTATGCCTCCCATAGTGTCTGTTGCATAATAAGCTTTGCATAAATGTTGCTTCACAACTCACACATGTGCACCAAAAGAAGGAAAATCAGAGCTAAGGGAAGCCACGATTGGATTCAGTCTGGAGCTGTCTCTCTGAGTTGGACCTTACTCCCTGTCTCCCATCAACTGTACAGGTTGGTTAGCTCTAAGTGTCCCATGGGATCAGTTCACAGGAGGACTTTGTGGGGCAGCTGCCTGGTGAAATAATTATCTTTCACATGAATTGAACAACGATACCATGCACTTATCTATTTCAATAGAAATTGAGATATAGTATTTTAAATGTTTGCTTTCATTTGGTCATCAAGACCACCCATGAAATAGGCATTGAAGTGTTGCTATACCCATTTAACAGATGAAGAAACTAAAGTTAAGTGAGGTTAAGCCTATGGTCCATCAGCTAATAAAGGCCTGAGTTGGAATTTGATCAAGTCTTCCCTAATTCTGTGTTTTTCATTTTTCCTCATGCAATATTCTCTCTCGTTTATGCAATGCTGTACAGTTTTCAAAGACCTTTCATCACATAATTTCATTTGATGCTCACAACTGCCCCTGTGTGGCTGACAATGCAGTTATCATCACCATCCCAATTTTGCAAACAAGGAAGCAAAGTCTTTGAAAGATTAAATGCTTTATTTAAGCTTGCTTGGCTGTCCCTCATCCCTTGGATAGATGTCCTCCTCTCCTGACCTTCTTAGAATCCCTCATTTCCTTCTGACCTAAGCTCATGTCACCTTCTGTGGGATGCCTTTCTTGAACTTTTAAGTAGCTAGTGCCTTCCCTGAAAAAGTATTGTGTCTAATTTTACATAATCTATATGTACATGTTGTATACACATTCCCCTCACTCCCTACCACAATGTGAATGCAGGGAAAATTGTACTTTTGTCTCTGTGTCTCCAGGACATCACCTAGCTCCTAGCACATAGTAGGTATCTAAAAAATGCTTGCTTGATGACTAGTAAAGGGCAGCTGAGGTTACAGGACCCAGGTCTTCTGACTTCCATATCCGATGCAATTCCCACTATACCACCTAGCTGAGTTCTAATGGTCATTTTTTTTAAAACAAATGTTGTGTTTAAAATCCCTTGATGCATATGCACCTGACTCTAGAATTTGTTTGCATTTTGTTGCTCTTTACCCGGTGTGTTATCCTTCTGATTGCTTCTACTTATTCCTATAAAATGAAGGGGGATTGGATGAGGTGACGTTGATTGTCCTTTCCAATTCTGTGTCAATAAACAGATACAGCATTTATTAAATGCTGATTATGTACCACGTGCTGTGGGAAGTGCTGGGGATCCAGATATAAGTAAAGCATAAAATCCCTGCCCTCAGAAAACTTAGAGTCTAGAAGGGGAAACAACGTATAAAGGGGATCTGTAAAGGAAAGGGGGCAGTTGCTGGGGATCAGATGGAAAAGAGAAGGCCTGGGTTTAAAAGAGAAGAGCTGGTGATCCGACTCTCCAATCAGAAGAGCAGCCATGGGGTGAAGGCATCTCCAAGGCAAGGAGGCTGCTGATGAGATGTAGAAAAGTCTGGGCAGTGGAGAGCAGAGGTGGGGAACCATTTGAATTCAGTCAAAGGGTCACACTTGAGGGCCTGGAGGGCCACATGTGGCCTGGAGGCCTCAGGTTCCCTACCCCTGGTGAAGAGTGTCTGCGACTCAAGCTGCCCACCTCCCCTCATTTCCACTAGGAGTAGCCACTGGAGGAATCAGTGTATTTCTCAGGAAGTTACCCATCTCTCTTAGCAATTCTCATGTATATATCTTAGTGTTCCTAGAAGCCCTCAGTACAGTAATAAACACACGACGATCTTTCCCTCTGTAATTACTTAAGCTGTCCTGAGAAAGAAGCTTGCAAATAACTAAGTTGCAAAGAATAAGGTAAAGCATAGAATAAGGTAAAATAATTTGCCATTTCCAGTGAAGATCAGTGGCCATGTAAATGAGAAAAAAAAATGTGTTCATTGCTTTCTGGAAATCAAAGAGAATGATGGCAATGCTGTATTATCTGGCACGTTGCTTTCTTTAGACCATTCAGAGATTTTTCTTTGGGGTAAGTATAGTTTACAGGGTGTGCTGAGGGAAGTTCATTTTCTATGGAGGGTCTTTTGTAATGTTGCAAAACTGATCTTTTTAAAGTTACCTCTGTTTTGAAAATGTTTTGAGGTAGTTCAGTGAAATACTATAACTGAATTTTAAATTAAGAAATGACTCTCAAGTGAGGATTCTTTAAGAAGACGCGTTTAATTGAATGCAAAGGAAACATATCACACTTCTCAAAAACACCATATGTTGCCAGCAACACTATAACATTTGAGAGTGGATCCTTGCAAATTCAGGACCATATTGAAGCAGAGTACATTTGCAGTTCTCTACCTTACCCAACTGTTAGGTAGGAGAGTTAGAAGATATTTTTAAAGTGCCCCATAATTTTCAAGTTTATGATAAAACCTTTTTTTCACCCAAACTAGGTGTTTTTGAGATTGCGAAAGGAAACGTTAATTGGTATTTAATATAAAACCTCTATAACCTTAAAGGTATGCTATTGAAATGCTAATGCTCTGGGATCATCTGCTACAGGAGATGAAGAGAGATTTTGAAATGCTAATTAAAAACCAAAAAAGGACATAAAATGCAAAAAAAAAAGGAGAGAAAATGTGTAGATTACATGAAATTAAAGAAATGTCTTACTAGGGAAAATTCAGAAATAACAGGGCAATGTTGTAAAAATAAGAAGGTTAGCATGGAAATGTGCTAGTTGTTTAAAGTTTACAGGCAATTCATAAGGATGGTGCCGTCAGTTGAGCATCAAATTATGTTCCTGCCTATTTTTTTTCTTCTTTTCTTTTCTTTTTTTTTTTTTTTTAGGCAATTGGGGTTAAGTGACTTGCCCAGGGTCACACAGCTAGTAAGTGTCAAGTGTTTGGTCTGAGGTCAGATTTGAGCTCAGGTCCTCCTGACTTCAGGGCCGCTGCATATTTTTTAAACATAGTTTAATAGCCAGAGAACACACCATTGTGGGGCCTGCCCGTTTTTTCTGGGCTTTTGGTGGAGGCAAATTTAGATTTCATGTAATTGCATCATTGAGAAGCATAATTTCTGAAGAAGTAAAAATGCACAGCATCCCGAGGGCAATGGGACGGCATGGTGGATGTGAGCAGGTTGTAACACGCCATAAACAGAATAGTTATAGCATTACTGAGATGGATGAGTATAGAAAGATGGACAAGTCATGCGGCAGTACAATGGCAGAAAGGCCGTGTGTTTCATTGAAATTTAGCATTCTCAGAAGAATGAGAGGAAGTCCCACAGGACACTGGGTGGACCCCTGTGTTGACTTACGGGGAGGACAAGTATAAGAGTCAGAAAGGAATGGAAGGAAAAAATGGGCTACTCCCCACATGATTGGGGCTACCCACTTGAATAGGATCACAGATCTGTTGGGAGTATTGAATTATCTTGGTCAAATCATAAAATGTTAAATCAATGTGAGTAATTATTGATGATGATGATGATAATGATGATGACATTTTTTTTTTGTGGTGCCTAATAGTAGCAGTAATTATAGGGCAGATTCTTCTAGTGTGTTTAGTACAGTACTTAACACATAGTAGGAGTTTAATAAAATCTAGTTGTCTGACTGAAGTAAGACTTGACCTGTCTGGACTGTCTGGACCTTTTGGACTGAACTGGTTACAACCTATTTGAAAAATGGCCAACTCGATGGAAATGATTAACCCAGCTGTAGATGCAGAGAATAAATGAGTTTATATTTTGTTTTGTTTTGTTTTTTAAGTAGACAATTCAAGAGGCTAACTAGTAATCCTACCTTCTTCCCCAGTACTGTTAGAAACAAATACTTCATAGGCCCTCTCTGTCTAGCAAACTGTCTTCCCAAAAGGCCCAATGTTCAAAGGTGTTATTTTTTTTGTTCTTCTCCTGAGTGCCTGAACATTAACTTTGAAGAGTAAATGTTTAACTTGCCTCATGACAATTTTCAGATACCATCTGTTAATCATATTCCTGGCTTATGCATCATTGCTTTTGGAGACATTATGGATTCATACTACAGAAAAGATAATTTTTGACGTCAATTCTGAGTACTCTTGTATTGCAATTTCAAACTTGAAATAACGAGGGGAGGAAAGGAGAGGAATCACCTCCAGAATTAATAGCAGGTCATCTGAGGATGGGGTAAGATGAAATACTCAAATATTGTTTCTGCTACAAGATAATTCCCTATGAGAAATATTGTTAGTATGTTATTGTGGAGTCATATGGGATGCAAAACTCAACTACACTTGGGTTCCATTCTTACATGTTAAAGTTTCTTTTTAAGATTGGGGTTTATTATAATTTTAGAGGCTTGGATTCTTTTATTCAACTTTGAGAAATCTTTTTTTTATCTATTTTACACTTTAGATATAGAATGTTTGCCACTATTAAAACAATGTCTAGATTTGCCAAAAATCTCTGAAGTACTGTGTTGGGAGGAAGGCCGTCTCCAATATGAACAATGTAATTGCGACAATGAAGGTGCAGTTTGACTATTATCCAGTCCTGATTTGTATCTGATGGGGTAGAGAAAAAAAAGACTGGAGGAGGGAGAGTAAAGGCTTTTAAAAGTAGTCTTGCTTTGCAAGAGAGAGGTTGGGTGGAGATGTAATAGCATGGAACTAGACAGAAAGCGAGAACACGAATCTTATTTTGGAAAGAAAACTTAGTTCTTCTTGATTATTTGCATGGATATTTGCTTGTCAAATAGCTGGTTTCCTAAGTTGCAAATAAATAAAATAACAGGAAAAAAAACACCATGCTATTTCTGTCACGCTGATAATGGAAGAGAGGATGGGAGAGTATCAATAGCTCATCAATGTGAAAAGAAAGTAGGACCCCCCCATTTTTGTTGAAATGTTTTTGTCTAGCCTTTTATGCGTGTCAAAATTCAGAGCTCCTTTCATTTATACAAGAGGAAAAGGACTATTTAGACTTCCTGAATGCAGATCAGTTTAGGCATTCTGATAAGCATGACTAATGCTTATTATTTACACAATTATTTTTATAATCCTTTATTCCCCCAGAATCCAGTATGTCTCTTTTGTTTAGCATCTCTGTGACCCTCGGCAAATCACTTAACTTTTCTGAATCTCAGTTTCCTCATCTGCAAAATGGGAATAATACTATAGCACTTATGTCATAAGATTGTTTTGGAATGATGCATGGAAAGTGCTTCATAAATGTTACTTCTTGTTGAGTTGTTTCAGTTGTGTCCAATTCTCTGTGACCTCATTGGGTGTTTCCTTGATAGAGATACTGGAGTGGTTTGCTATTTCCTTCTCCAGCTTATTTTATAGATGAGGAAACTGAGACAAATAAGGTTGAGTGACTGGCCCAGGGTCAAACAGATAGTAAGTATCTGATGCCAGATTTGAATTCAGGAAGATGAGTCTTCCTGATCAGTCCCAGAACTCTATCCACTTTGCCACCTAGCTGCCCACATATTTCTTATTATCTAATATGGGTTTATCTGTATGCATATCTAGATATATATGGATAATGTTAAGGACTTGTGATTTTGTCTCACTGACAATTTTCTCTACGAATTCATATCATAATCTGCCTATAACTTGGATGTTAAAGAGTTTTGTGCATTATGGTTGTTGAGATGTTTCAGTCATGTCTGACTCTTCATGATCCTATTTGGGGTTTTCTTGGCAAAGATACTGGAGTGATTTGCCATTTCCATCTCCAGTTCATTTTACAGATGAGGAAACTGAGACAAACAGGGTGAAGTGACTAGCTGTGACTCGTAGCTAGGAAGTGTCTGAGATTAGATTTGAACTCAGGTCTTCCTGACTCCAGGGCTGGTGATCTATACATTGAGCCACCTAGCTGTCTATTCTATCTATTGGAAGTGGGAAATTCTTCTATGAATTCATATTGTAGTCTTTCTACAACTTGGGTTTCAGAGAGTTCTCTGCAGGTGAGAAAAGTTCATTAACTTCTTTACCAAACCAATGAGTTTTAAAGGTGGTCTTCAAATCTGGTTGTTTCTCACTCCAAGTCTTACATTCTATCCATTGCACCATGATGACTCTTGAACGTAGTTATATTCATATCTAAAATTAAGCCTTAAAGAAAAAAAATTGTCCTCACATTTTTGTAGCAAACACAATTATTATTATTATATATTTTTGGATACAGTGCCCAGTTAATTCATTTCCTATATAATTGCATTTAGTTCAATTAATGGGTCATAAAAGCCAAGTTAGTAAATTCCCGCAAATACTTTGGATGCAAATTCATTAATGATATTTTGAAATAGTCATGGAAATTGGATAGTAATATGCTTTTTATGTTCAAAACTAATGAACTACAGAATTTCATTGTTCTAGCAGGTAATGCCAACATTAGTTCATTTGCCCCTTAACAGTATCCTTTATTTTAATTTGGTTTATTTAGACCCTGGTGAAAATGGATTTTAGGTGTTTTCACCTAAGAAGGCATTAGGGAAAATACAGTAGGTTACACAGTTAACAAACACAAGATTATCACCGTGTTCCAGTGGGCTTTCTAAAATCCACTACCGTGTGGAGGATTCCATTGTAGCACGAAAGAGGTGCCACACACAGATATTGACTTATTATGTTCATAAGTCCATGCGTTCATGCATAAAGGGATATATATGTGAAGTGACTATGTATGTAAATATTTGCAATATGTTAGGTATCATATCATGTTGGAAAGAGACAGGGTTTGTAATTTCATTGGCTTAAGGAATCTTAGTTTACCAGACACAGTCCACCAGCGCAGGCCAGTATTTTTGCATTTTATAATCTTAGGGAGTTGTCTAGATCCCCAAGCAGTTAAGTGATTGGTTGGTATCACATAGTCAGCATGTGTCAGAGATCAGAGACCTTGACTTAGGTCTTCTTGGCTTCAAGGCTAGTTCTGTCTAAAACACCATGCTGCCTCCTGTATATGTATGCATGTATATAAATCTATATGTTTATATGTGTATATCTGTATCTATATATATATATATGTATATATGTACCTGTATGTACTTTAGCTATGCATCCACAGCACATACATATATGTGCACATAATAGTATCCCAAAAGTATTTAAGCCACTAAAGCTAGGACTAGGACCTAGGTCTTTTAATGCCCAATTCAGTGCTTTGTCCATTATACCATAATATTTTAGATGCTTATAGTAACCTTAAAAAGGATTTCAGTGTTTTGTGGGATGATGAGATGGGCAGGAGGAAGTCTAAATAGAACAGGTTTCAAGTACATGACATAGTTTGTAGAACGCCAGAAGTCATAAGCAAAATGATCAATCAGATAATCTTACAACTTGAAAGAATCTCAGACGTCGTTTAATTCCAATTGCATATAAACAAAAAAAATTCCCACTGTAATAACCCAATCAGAGACAGGCAAGTCTTTTCAGTCATTCATTCAACAAACATTTCTTTAAAAATTATTGATATCTTGTATTCCGAAATGACCTTCGTTTCTGAATTTATCCCTTCCTCTTCCCTAGTAGGCAATCCATCTCTAGTAACAAAAAACAAATGCTTTTACAAAACCAATCTAATGGTATTTACAATATTTCACACCCATGATACTCCAACCCTCCTAAGAAGAGGAGGGGGAGGATTTTACCATCTCTTCTTTTGGAATGAGTTTTAACGATCATTTAAGTGCTGACTTTGTATCACATGAGAGACAACATGGTAGAGAGGATAGAGAGGCAGCCTTGGAGTTGGGACATTGCAGATTCAAATCCTGCCTCTGACAACTGGCTTTTGATCATGGGAAGGAGATCCCAGGGAACTGAGTAAACTTTTAGATTGAAAAACAGTTGCTCATCTTCACTAATGAAGGGAATTTGTTCACTGGCATATGTAAGCTAATCAAATCACAGGTCTGGCATCATTATTCCAGGCCCGGTGCTAGACACTGAGGATATAAAATTTTAAAAAATGATACCCGCCCTCAGGTAACTTACACTGTACTGGGGGGAAAGAATACTTACACAGACATAGAAATATGGAATAATATTGGGGGTACTCCAACAGCTGGGGAAGAGGATAAGGAGGACATTATCGCCCATACCTCATATCCCCACAGAACAAAGCTATTAAGAGTTAGCAAAGGAGGTCCCTAGGGGACACAGACTTCTGTGCTTTGGTGTTCTCCCCTACCCCCACCCCAGTGCCCAGCACAGTGAATGCCCAACTCAATACATGCTTGATAACTGAAATTGAATTAAACAGTTGGCATAGCACATGGTCTTTGTATTTGGCTCTGTGTTTGCCATCATATTAGGTTATTAAGGTTTTTATTTCGTCTTACATTTGAGAAAAGTAAAAATATAAACATATTCAACCTTCACTCATATTTATTTCATGCAGGCAGTTTAGGTTATATTAAAAAGTAGCTCAATAACTTTTATTATCGAGGTTCAATTTCCCTGAATGCTGCATTTAATTTGTAAAAATCCATTGCTATCACTTAAAAAGGAATCATTTGCTCATCTACTTGTATCGTCTACTGCATCCATTTAAAAATTATCCCGAAATATCAGGCTCTGATATCCCTATGAATTTCTGATCCAACATGTTCTTTAATTGATCTTATTTATGTTTTGCTGACTTCTAGATTGTACTCGGTATTTTATTCCTAATGCATTCCATATTCCTGAGATGGCCTCTCCCACAGCCTTTAGTCATATCTTTGCTTTTTTTTCTTTTTCTTTTCCTTGAGAAACCTAGCACAAAATTAATTTGATGGTTGAGCGTATTGACCTGAGTAAGTGACAAATCACTACTTCCCTAGAACTTGAGCTTGCTGATTAGACTGAAGTAATCATATTCAGATCATACTACACATTTCCATTGAGCTGGAACCAATGACCATATTTTACATAATTATAATTCTGAGTTATTCAGATCCAAACGCAGGTGACCACTTTAGGGGGTTCATTATTTGCACTGTTGGAATTTACATGTAAAAAGAAATGTTAAAACTATCTACAAACATCATTGACGTGTTTGTCCAATTATATCCATCTGTGGTGGATGAGTTCAGTTTTCACGTAGCCCGTGGTGGGTTACAATAACATTCTAACTTTTTACTGTAGGGAGGCTATATTACAGGTAATCAGAAACAACAGATAGTTTTTAATAATGACTTTTTGTGTTCTGATAATTTAGAGGCTAATCCATTTTGATCCTCTTCCTAGTGTTTATTTGGAGCAAGACAATAAATCCATTAGTGTCTGATGACTCCAGCCCACATTGATCTCTCCTTTCTCTACTGCAATTATTGTCGATACTGTAAATTAGCACTTTTGTCAAATCAGCCAGTATTTATTGAGCATGTACCAAGTGAAAGCCACTGTTCTGGATACAAAGAAATCTATAGGCTATTTTTAGTGATGGGAGGTTCCTTAGAGATCACTTTTTTTCAGACTCTCAGTTGACACACATGTGAACTGAGGCCCACTCAGAGAAACTGAATGACTTTCAAATTTGAGAACCTTTATTAAACGCCTACTATTTGTAGGACTCTTTGCTAAGTACCAGGGATACAAAGACAGAATTAAGGCCATGCCTGTCCTCAAGGAGCATATATTGGATGTGCCCATCATCGTCATCACCTAGTGAGTTAGCTGGCAAAGCCAAATCTAAAATCTAAGTCTTCCCATTTCTAGTGGAAAGTTCTTTATATGACAACTATCCTTGAGGAGTTTATATTCTAATATTGGAGACATGTTTCGTTTTGGTTGTTGGTTCTAACTAGAACTTTGATTGCATTCATGTAAGCAATTCTTGATAAAGCTATTCCCTTTACTAAAGCAGTTTGCTCTGCAACCTATAGTCTTGAAGAGTCTTCTGGGGACACTGAGAGCACCCATGGCTTGGCAAGGGTCACACAGCCAGTCCACGTCAAAGGCAGGATTTGAAACTAAGTCTTCCAGCTCTGAGACCAATGCTCAATCCATTAAATCATGCTGCCTCTCATGAGATAGGATAGAAACCTAAAAATGTTGAACAGTCATAGAAATGCAAAATAATTCATTTTAGCTATTAAAGAGTTGATATATGCTTCAAATTAACTGTACATGCACTAAGGTTTGTAACAGTTTTGCTGAGACAGACTTTTTTTTTCCCAATTCGTTCATGTGTTAATATCTTGAGTACCTGAGTAATGTATAAACTCCTGTGGGCTTTTAATTCCTTTCTGTCTTCCCAGCATCTAGCAGGATGCTAGGCACATCATAGATATGTTATAACTTCTGTTGATTTGTGGGTTGGATTGATAAAAAAGTTATCAATAACTTCTCTCTTCCTTAGGCTCCTTCTTTTTGTTCAGCCAAAGTAGTCTACATAGTTAGGATGGGTCTTTTCTTGATGGAAGATATATTATGAACCATGTCCAATTTTCGGTTTCATAAAAAGGTACATGGCCTAGACCTGTTGCTAGATTATTAATTTATATCCATTTTTAGACTGTTCAAAGATAAAACAAGTGGAGACTAGTGGCATTATAGCATTTGTGAGTATTATGAATTATAGTAAGGGAAAGAAAGGTTGTAAAATGAACATTGTTCACACAATAAGGTACAGAGCCAAGTAGATTACTGGTGTGCTTTTTTTTTTGACAAAATAACAATTTAAAGTTACATATGGTTCTAGAAGAAATACACCTCATATAACTAGAATATTTTGTTCTGAGCCCCATTCATCAGTGATATGCAATCAATAACATATTCATAGAGTTACTTTGTCATGATTTTTTAAGAAGCATCCAAGCTCAAGAGCTTTATTTTAAAAAACCTACTTGAGTGTATGAGTTGGTACCTATGATATTAATACTGCATAACTAAGTGCTGGGAATCCTCGATCAATATGAGTGCATAATTAAATGAGGAATTAATTAGGCTTGACTAGTAGATTAGAGTTCAAGTTAAATCAGTCACTAGACTAATTTCATAACTTAATGATTTTTTTAAAAAAATTAATGTGCCATTTGATACAGTTTTCTCCCCCAATATCCTATTGGAGTTATTTTGAACAGAAATGAACAAATCTGTGATCTGAGATGAACTTTATTGGGAAGTAAGACCAATTCAAATATAGCATTCTTACAGGTATTTCTTACCTTAGTCATTAGATGTGCTTCTGAAAAATATGTCTAGCATTTTTTTTTTCGATACTCCATCCCCTGGGCCTTTTCTTTACCTGTTCCCCATTCTTGGAATACTCTCCCTCCTCATCTCCACCTCCAAACTTCCCTGACTTCCTTCATGTCTCCGATAAATCCCATCTTCTGCTAGAAGCTTTCCTCCATCCCCCTTCATGTGAGTACCTTCCCTCTTTGGCTTATCTCCGACTTGTCCTGCATTGATCATATTTGTACATAGCTATCTTCCCCATCAGACTATGAGCTACTTGAGAGCGGGGACTGTCTTTTGCCTTTCTCTGTATGCCCAGTGCATAGAGTCTGGCACACAGTAGTACTTTAACTACTATTTGTTGGCTTGTTGACTTTTTTTTTTAATTTAAAAATTACTTTTTGAGCCTGGGTCTCCCTCCTTCTCCCGACTGGAAGTGAGCTCGATACAGTATTGATCAGTGCAGAGACTTTGACCCGCTTCATTTTCGATCTGGGCCAGTTTCCTCTTCCTTAAGGCATCTCGGTAGCCCAATCTGCCCGGTAGCCTAATCTGCCCGCTCTGGTGGTCTCAGGCTTATTGATTCTAGACTTGGTGCTAGGACTTAAACCCCAAATGGTCTCAGAGTGAACTCATTTTCTTTTCCTCCAGACCCCCACTCTTCCTAACTTTCCTTTTATAGTCCAGGGCACCCCTATCCTTCCAGTCGCCGCTTAGGCTCCCAAACTGGGTGTCATCCTTGACACCTCACTTTCCCTCGCTCTCCGTATCCAGTAGGTTTCCCATTGTACGTTCTCAGCATTTCTCCTCTGACTCTGCTTCTATCAGGGTATAGGCCCTTCTCACCTCACGCCTTGCTGCAGAGATAGGATTCTGATTAGTTTTCCTGCTTCCAGTCTTTCCTCACTCCGTCCAGTGTATCTTCCACTTAGCTGCAAAAGTGACCCTCCTAAAATGCAGGTCCAACCATATCACTTTCTTACTCAGTAAACTATAATTTCTCCCTGTTACCTCCAGGATCAAATAAAAAACAAAAAGTCCTTCTTAACCTGGCCCTTTCCTCTTTGTCCAGTCTTCCCACATTTTAATGCCCTCCCCATGCTCTAGGATCCAGCAACACTGACATTCTTATTGATCCTCTCCCAAAACACTCTGTCTCCTGAGCCCATCCATGCCTTTTCACTGGCTGTCCTGGAATATTCTCTTTCCCCGATTTCCCAGCTTCCATGGATTCCTTCAAGTCTCAACTACAATCTCACATTCTACAAGAAGATCTTCCTGGTTCCCCTCAATGCCATTGCCTTCCCTCTGAGTTTATCTCCAATTCATCCTGTTTTGTACGTATGCTTGTTTGCATGTCATTTCCCCCATTAGACTGTGTGTTCCTTGAGATTAAGGACTTATTTTTACCTTTCTATGTGTCTCTAGTGTTCAGCTCCATGCCTGACACATAGTAGATGTTCAATAAATCCTTTTGTTGTCGGGGGTGGTGGTGTTGACAGAGAGTCCCAGTGACTGCCCTGTGGCCACAGAGAGAATATCAGATGCAGAATTTGGAAGCAGGTTTTGCTGACTCCAAGTTGAGAGCTCTATTGACTGTAACATGCTCTCTTTCTATTATACTTGCTACAAACAGTAGGTGCTTAATTGATGTCTGCTGCAACCCCAGCTCCTTCAGTTTAGTGTGTCATGGAGCTATAACCTCCAAGGTTCTCTCTAGCTCTTGTTCTGTGGCTTGAACTCTCCCTTCCTTCCCCCATCTAGGATATCTTAACTGAACAAGTTTTTTTTCTGAAAGGTATAATAAAGATTAAGGCTTTTAAAAATATAATGAAGATAAAAAAGCAACTATGGATATTATCTTTTAAAAAGCTGTGCAATTTTGGACTTGGCTATATTAGTCTTTGTTATGTGTCAAACACCGGGTGTTACATGATATTAAAAATAGCTGGGTTTTTTTTTTAAGAAAATTATTTACACAATGGCTGTTTGGAGTCTGTGTTTCAGAGTCAAGAAAGACCTTTTTCAAAAAAAAATTTTAAACCTAATGAAATACTGAGAATAAATTTTATCTTACTATTGCCTATTTTACTAATGCTTAATTTACAAAGAAATAAGTCAAGTAGTGATACCAATGGCAGTATTTAAACTAGCTCCAGAGTGAATGCTTTATTATAAAATATGTCACTACTTTTTCAGTGCTGTTATTTCCACTTTCAATTCTCCACTAACATTGAGAATTTCTTGCCCATTCACATCTAGTTAAATATATGGCCTGGAGGGCGATTCCTTTATCTGTTCATTAACTGCCTAGAAATCCTTGTCTTGTCAGTAATTAAAATATGAATTTTCTTGACAGATTCTCACTTCATAAGTCAGTCATTATACATGTTGGGTTTTTTTTTTTAAAACATATGAATAAATCATGTTTTGGCAAGATAGAATTTCAAATGGCGTAAAAAAGAATTGCATGGTGGGGGGGGAAGAAAGGGCATTAGTAAGTTGGAGAATATTTAGAAAAGGGAAATCAAGATGTTTTAGGATCTGAAGTTATTACCATGTCAAGATTCGTTGAATTAAATGAAGATGTGTTGTTGGTGAAGACTTGAGCAGTGTTGGGAGAAGGGAGCATGAGTTACCTTCAAGTGTCTAAAAGGCTGTCTTGTGAAAGAAGGGATATACTTGGATCAGAGGGGCAAAGATAAAAAATTTAGACTCAATATGAGTAAAAATCTTGCTGACGCTGAGAGCTTTGCAAAAGTCGAAGCAGATGTTTCTTGACATAGTCAATGGCTTCCTCTTCACTGGTGGTCTTCAAGCAAAGACCAAATGACCATAGGACTTATGACCATATATTTAGAACTAGAAGGAATCTCAGAGGTCATTAAGTCTAACCCTCTCATTTCACATATAAGGAAACTGAGACCCACGGGAGTTAAATGACTTACCCAAGGTCACATAGCAAGTAAGCATCTGAACCAAATTTAAACTTGGGTTTTCCTTACACCAAACTCCAGAGGTCTTGTCGAGTTTCTTTGTAGAAGAGAATTATTTTCAGGTTGTACTTAATAGCACCTAATTAGAATTGAATTGGTTCCTTTCAATTCTAAAGGTTTTTCAATTGAAAAGGTTCCTTTCAATTCTAAAATGTGATTCCAAGAAATAGATTTTTTTTTTTGGTCAAAGTATTTCCATTGTTATTTTTTAATTTTTTTTTAGAATACAGATATACAATAGTAAGCCTACTCACAATATACATTGATACACATAAATGCACATAAGTACTGTAACATTTAACATTTCAAAGCATGAGAGATTTTTTTAAAAAGGTGATAAGATAAAAAGCATAGGTTAATTTTCTAGGATTTTCTTTTCTTATTCACATTTTTTTTCATTTAATGTTGAGATAGAGTTCAGATAGAAATGATCTGAAGGCAAATTGCTATCATGCTACTTTTTATACTTAATACTAAGTGAACTGTTGTGCAGAGGGATAACATGATTGCTTTATTTTAATTGAATAAAAATGTCAAAATATAAACTTATCTTCTGCACCCTCATTTAAAGAATTTTCAAGACAAGTTCAGTAGCAGACAGGATGATGGGGACGATAGATACTTAATCAGATTCTCATGAGGTTTTGATTTCTTCTGCTCGATCTCTATATTTTGAAAGCTTTTCATTCTGCAGCGATTATAGATCGGAGGTTATGAATATTCAATATGGTGACATCTATTAAAAAACATTGTTCTCAACTTTTTACAGATCGATGTTATGCCTAAGTGATGATGAACGGCATTTTTGTCTCTTATGATGCTCTGGTCCCAGGACAGTTATTTTGTTGAATTCTTATTAATATTTTTGGATTTGTATTTGTAGTATAGTGACTTGGCATTGATTCATGAGAACTAGTGTGTTTCTGGTATATAATTCTGGCCACTTGTGCCTTTCCAGGTATTGTGCAGGTGCAAACTCTTTGCAAAAGGCGGTGTTAGTATTATGCCCGTTGTGTCATTTCTTTACAAAATAGGCGTTATTGAGTTGCTGCTCCTTAAGGGTGATTTTTAGGTAATTACTGCTAGTGACCCAGTCTTGCATTACCATTATATCCCCCTCCATTTATTATCACTGTTGTTATCATCATGAGTATTTATTTAAGTCATCGTGGCTGTGTTTGATTTCTGGCATAGACGAGTATAAAGTGTAGAAGCTAGAGCATTTTTTGACTGTGTGAAGGAAAAATATAGTTGTGAAAGAGCATTTATATATTTTGATGTAGCGCTATCTCCTCCTCTGTCCACTTCTGCATTACTGGAAGGGAGGGCTGCTGCTATTCTCTTTCCCCTTTATGGTCATTTTAATTTTCTCCTACAAAACAACCTTCCTTTGTATTGCATGTGAATTAGGAACAGAAACCAGGTGACTGGGGGCAAATGTTTTACAACTCCAAACATTTCTCGGTAAATGGATTATTTTTCTATTCTGGGCATGTAACTAACTACTGCTGAGTGCCTAAGAGTTATGCGCTGGCTTCTTTACCAGATTGCATCATATTTCTTCCCTGTTACTATCTGCTTTTAAATTTAAGAAAACCCTCAGGGAATGTCGCAATTCTGTATTGGGGTGGATAGTTTAACAGCCTGCCTGCCACTTTCTCAAGAGAACTTGTTATAAAGGTAATGCATCTGGGGAAAGGTTTAAGTGATAGTTTGTTCCAAGTCTTAAGAAAGGTAAAAATAATTATGTTCTCATTTCATTGGTGTGCAGTATCCCTTACTGTGACAACCAATTGCATTCCACAATGCAATGGAGTGAAACATAGAGTTCTTAATCTAGAGAGACAGTTTTATTTTTTTTTCAGCAGGAAAAACCTGAAATACCCATCATAAAGTAACTATAAAAGCATTTGACGAGATATTCTCTATTACAAAGAGTTGAGGGATAAAAGCCTGGACATCCCTTGTGGATGAATATGGGAAGTTTTATCTTTCAGATACTCAATCCAACCTCTAGATGAAAAAGGGAAAACGATTATTTGGGGTTTTGTTCTATCGTCATTGTTATCACTTTCCTCACCTTATTTTGATGGAACTCAGATGGAAGTGGTCCCAGGACAGGTTACTGTCCTGCTATTAATCTTCTGTAATAGCCAGCATTTATATACGCTTAAAGGTTCACAAAGCACTTTACATATTTTTTCGTATGTTTAATGTTCTATAGCCAATTGCACAGATGGATAAAATAACTGCTTTTTGTAATTGAATAAAAGTATTGAGATATAAGCCCACATTCTGTAGGCTCACTGAAAGAAGCTTCAGGAAAAGCTATTTTCCTTCTCTTCCTCCTTTTCCTTCTTCTCCTCTTTCTTTTTCACCTTCTTTCCATTCTCTTTCTCCTTTTCCTCCTTCTTCTTCCTCTCCTCTTTTTCCTTCCTCTCCTTCCTCCTCCTCTTCCTCTCCTGCTTCTCTTCTTCTTCCTTCTGATCCTCTTCCTTTTTCTTATCATTCTTTTCATTTTATAGAATCATAGCTCTAGAACTGAAAGGCTCTAGAGACATTTATTCCAATTCCCTCATTTTATGGACAAGAATACTGAAGTCTAGAGAGGTTTAGCAACTCATTGGCGCAGTAGATTGAGTGCTGGACCGGAAGTCAGGTAGTCTTGGGGTCAAATCCAGTCTCAGACACTCCTTAGCTATGTGGTCATAGGCTAATTACTTAACCTCTATCTGCCACACTTTTCTCACCTGTATAATGGGAATAATTATACTACCTATCTCATAAAATGAGATTATATTTATAAAATGCATTTCAAACCTTAAAGATGTATATAAATGCTATAGTTTAGTGACTTTCACAAGGTAACAGGTAGTTCGTAGCAGAGCTGGGATTTGAACTCAGGTCCTGTGATTTCATGTTCGATACCCATTGCTCCGCATCTTTTTCCCATCGACGTTATAGCAATTAAAGTTTTCCAAAGGACTTTCCCCACAACAGCTCTGTGAGGTGTATGTAGGTAGTGCTAGTGTTATCACTGCTCATTTATAAGCATTAGAGAGGTTTGGTGACTTGATGAGGGTCACACAGCTAATACATGTTGAAGCTGGGGCTCAAACCTGAGTCTACTGAAATGGGTGGTTGCTGTATGGCAGAAATAGCGTTGTCTCTGCAGTTATAGGACCTGAGTTCAAATGTTACCTCTACTATTTCTTTTTTTTTTTTGACCTTGCCTTTCTGGATCACAGCTTCCTCATCTATAAAATTATAGTATTAGATTAGACAGTGTCTGTGATTCCTTTGAGCTCTAGGTCTGTGATCCTCTGAACCTACAGTAACCAGTTTCTTACCACCACCTCAAGCTGGCTCTTCAAAGGGTTAACCAACTGAATGAAAACCATCATGAATAATAATGGTTTCCATTCTTTATCACTCATTTTATAGTGTGTGACTTTATATGGTGTAAACATTGGGGGAAAGTTTAACTGAAAACACTTTGAAAATTATATCTGATTTGGGGGAACAGATATTGCCCCCCTAAAATCACTGAAATTTAAATTTAATTTCTTTCCATGAGGTTTATTTGCCAGCATCCTAGGATTAAAATATGAATCTTTCATAATTTCACCTTTTGGTTTTCGAAAAAAGAAAATAGTATTTACTCTTCCTAACTATGTTCAGAATGATATAATGAGGTGTGAGAGGGAGTGACTGAAAAATTATGATACATAATATATAATATGTTGGGATTTTCTGAGAGGATCTAGATGGATGATTTCTTCTCTGTGAGGAATTCGATGTATAAAGAAAGTCAGCTTGTCGGTTTCAAGATTAACATAAGAAATGGTCACGTTTACTGATGGCTGCATTACTTGAGGGAAATACTATTTTATTTTTCTTTCTGATAGATAGGTTAACCATCTTAAGTAAATCTAACTGATTTAATTGGTTAAAAAAACTAAGCTGTGGCCCAGGATTGTGGCCCTGCCCTTCTAATTTGAACTGAAACAGTAAATTATGTCTTCTTTGCATGTCTCTGAATACAGTCATGATGACTGGGGACTTGGGAGTAGCTGAATATTATCAGAGGTGTACTCATTAGCAGCAATTTCTTCATTCCCACCAGGGCCTTGGAATGATGTAGACAAAAGTTTATTTTGGCAGTCCCCCAACCTTCTGTTCAAGAAGCAGACAAAACTCAGGACTGGCACCTATTCACTAAAATAATTTGTAGTGTTAACAGTCCTGTTTGGCTTTCTAGTTATATGTAAGACAATTGAAAATTAAAATTAATCATTGGTTCCTTTTACAGAATCTTTGTCACTGCTATTCTAGTTTTTACTGACTTTAAGGGAAACTCATTCGTGGCTAGTGGAAAAGTGTACAATATTTTGGGAGAACAGTGTAGAACTATGCAGTCAAATTTACAAAAACAAAACAAAAATGCCTTTGATTCATTAGTTCCATTGTTGGGAATGTACCCTAAAAGTGTTCTCAAAAACCATTACAAAATCAACAACTAGTAGAAATCTCCTAGCTGCGAATGCAGAAAATGCAGTTATACAATTAAGACTATTGAGTATGAAGAACACAGGAAGTATTAAAAGACCTTTATGAAATAATGCAAATAGAAAAACTGAATGAATTTGACTATGACTATATAAAGGGGAAAATGAATGAGAAGGAATGAGTAAAGGTCTACAGACAGTAATAATTCACAGGAAAGCTAGGTGGCGCAGTGGATAGAGCACTGGCTTTGGAGTCAGGAGTACCTAAGTTCAAATCTGGCTTCAGACACATAAAACTTAACTAGCTGTATGACTCTGGGCAAGTCACTTAACCTCAATTGCCTTGCCAAAAACAAATAAACAAAAACAATAATAATTCACATTTTTCAAAGGTTTATAGAATGCTTTATATATATTACTTATATTATCATGTATATTACAATAGTAGCTACTATCATGAGACCCATTTTAAAGATGAAGAAACCAAGCATAACGGAGATTATATGATTTCCTTATGGTCATAGTATTAGTAAATGTCTGATACAATATTTGAACTCAGTCTTTTTGACTTGGATTCAAGCCTATTGCTATTGCTCTAGCTAATATGTCCAGAATGATATAATGAGGTGTGAGCGGGAGTGATTGAAAAATTATGATATATAATATATTATATGGTGGGATTTTCTGAGAGGATCTAGATGGATGATTTCATCTCTGTGAGGAACCTGATGTATACAAACTCTCTCTACCAATTCAGGTCAATTACTTTGTAAGTTAGAGTCTTAGATAATTGCCTGGGACACTGAGAGGTTAAAGTGACTTGCTCATGGCCATATTAATTAATATAAATGTAAAGAGATACTAAATAAATTTATTTAATCATATTGACATTCAATAGTTTTTGAAAAGTTTTTATTGATATTTTGTTTCTTACATCACCCATTGAAAAGTTTTTCAATACATCTTTTAATTTTAAAAGATAACAAATTCAAACTGAATTTAATAGAATATAAGCTCCTTGAGAGCAGGGACTTTTTCAATTGTGTCTTTGTATCCACAGCACAATGCATGTAGCAAGCACTCAGTAGACGCTTAGTGATTGAATGACTTCCATATAGACAATAAATTTAATCACTTTTTATAAGTTGAATTATGCCTATTCAAAGACTTCAGACTATTATTAAACTGGCTGAAAATCCATGTTACACAATGGATAAAGTCTTGACATTTTAATTTGCAGAATAATTTGAGAAATAATTCCAATCTTTGTGCTTGTTAGAAAGTTTTGTATTTTTTGTGTAAACATAGACACAAAATAGGTAGGAAAATAAAATCATTACTATTTTAGCCAACAGAATCCAAGGAAACAGAAAATGAAGACTTTTGTCTCCTATTTCACAACATCCTGTTTATTCAGTATTTTTTTTTAATTGAACATAAACTTTTGTGCAGTGAGCATCAAATCAAAGATAAGAGGGTGACTTAAGTAGGGCTGTTAACTTTTACCTGACTTGAGTTTCGTAATTTCTTCTTTGGAGTGTTCTTGCTGCAAAGAATGTTACTTTCTCTTGCCAGAAAGGAGGGGGTGCAGCCGGCTCTGTGGAGAATGAGCCAGGGAGCATGCATTCAGAAGGCTCTCGCTAGAAACGAAATTCTGAACCAGCTCCCAAGTCTCCATGGAAACACAAATAGTTTTGCTCTTTTAAACACTGGTGAATTTCTCCCTGCTTATGTGGAAAGGCTTTTAATTCTTAATAACTGCTGTTTTTCCTCTCCCAATGATGTCAGAGACACTTCTCCAATGAGGAACAAATGCATGGATGACTTTAATGGTGAAAATTTAAGAAATCTCTTGAACTCCACATTGCTTTTTAAGTAGAAAGAAGCATTTCTCCTTCTGTGGCATAACAGGTAAAAGCTTGATGTAGGTTATATGTACTGCATACTCATATTCAGAACAAAAATAAGTCAAGAAGTACTAAAGGTTTTTTTTAAGTTAATCATGAACATGCAAACAGGATGGCATAATGCAAATTTGTAAAAAAAAAATAGTCGATTAAATTTTCAATTAGACTGTTTCTCCCAAGTCTCCCACATCAGTATTTATACCGAATTCATGAAAATTATACAGAATTTATAGAAGGTGCTTCTTTTCCTCTTAGATTTTAGTGCATTTTTCCTTAAGGAGGCTAACAGGGTAAATTAGCAAGAAGCCTCTCTGAATCTCTTTTTCTAACTGTCATTGGCCATTTTTTTTTTTTTTTTTACAAATTGCTATTGATTTCTTCCCTGCTGCAAGGTAGCCTCCATATTCCAGCACAATCCCATAGATTCAGCGCTGTCGGTAAAATGGATTCTGGTGAAAGTGGCTACATAGAGCAGTCTCACTGAGGGCTACAAAATAACACTGCCTGGACCTTGGCACCATCTCTGTTAAGAGCATAAGGTGTCCAAAGTCAGTGTTTTCTCAAGTCAAGTGATCCACCTTGTCTCTGAAGCACTGACCAGCACAAGGAAGAGAAACACATATTGGTTTTTTTTCTTTTCCTTTTAATTATTTTTTCACTTCTTCCTCTTGATGGTGATGGGGAGATTCTTAAATTCTCCTAGTGTCTCTTATTAACTATGATTACATCACCTTTAATTTATTTTTAAGTTCTTGGTTTTAAGGCTAATCTTTTTTTTTTTTTTTTTTTGCTCTACGAATAGTTCAGTTTGAAGGAAAAGGGGAAAGAATGGCAGATTCATCTTCTTAATTTGCATCTAGATTGTTATCCTAACTTTATAACACTATTATTTCACACAGTTAGCCATATTGATATTAAAACTGTTTGGTTGTGAGTGAGAAATTCTAAGCCAACAATATTATGGGAATAATATGGGGTGGCCCAAAAGTTTTAATGCAGTCTTAAACTTTGATAGCTTAAGTGACCCAAGGTCAGTTTATGTCAGGTCCTCCCAGCATTGAGCTGGCTCTCTAGCTACACCAGGGAGTTTTAAGCATTTTTTTGTAATATGTACTCCTCATGCACTCTGGTGAAGCTTAAGGACTCTTTCTAGAAATGTTTCAAAACACATAATATGAAATATATAGCATTATAAAGGAAGCCAATTATAATGAGATAGTTATCTGTTTCTATCATTCACTCTTTTTTATTATTTTTTTTTTTAGTGAGGCAGTTGGGGATAAGTGACTTGCCCAGGGTCACACAGCTAGTAAGTGTCAAGTGTCTGGTCTGAGACCGAATTTGAACTCAGGTCCTCCTGACTCCAGGGCCAGTGCTTTATCCACCGCACCACCTAGTTGCCCCTGTCATCCATCTGTCTATCAATCATCTGTCATCTCCCTATCATCTGTCCCTTTATCTCTGATCTATCCACCATCTCCTTCCTTCCTTCCCTCTTTTCTTCCTCCTTTCTTCCTTTCTCTCTATCTCTCTCTCCTTTCTTTCTCTTTTCTTTCTTTCTTTCTTTCTTTCTTTCTTTCTTTCTTTCTTTCTTTCTTTCTTTCTTTCTTTCTTTCTTTCTTTCTTTCTTTCTTTCTTTCTTTCTTCCTTCCTTCCTTCCTTCCCTTCCTGGTAAACAGGTTAAAACATTGTATACCATGCTACCTTTCCATGCTGAGATTTGAGGGTAATCTAATCTAACAAGCATTAATTACGAGCCAAGAAGACACAGGTTCAAGTCCCAGAATGGAAAGGAAGTATGGGATAGAGTAGTTTAACCTGGTGGTCTTAACCTTTAAAAAAAGATTCTAGCTGGTTAGCTAGCTAATTATCTCATTATAATTGATTTCCTTGATAATCCTATGGATTTTATTTTATACATTGAAAAATATTATTCCAAGAAGAGGTCCATAAATTTCACCAAACTTTCAGAGAAGTACCAGACACACAAAAAAGTTAATACCTCTGGAGTGGATAGGGAACCAACCTCAGTGGTAGTAGGACCTGGGTTCAAGTCTCAGCTTTGACACACTGTGACCCTGGGCAAATCACTTTCCTTTTCAGTGCTCTAGGAAACTCCGTAAGACTCTAAGTTGGGGAAAAGCACCAACTTGTTTTGGAAGATTCCCTCATTTGAGAATTCCATCTCCCAGTGAAATCACGGATCTAGTTCCTTTGTGCCAATATGGTGCAAAGAAAAGAATTTTGAACTTGGAATAACAACACCTAAGTTCAAATTCTGACTTTGTCACTTACTACATACCCCCCTGGGCCTTAGCTCCTTCATCTTTAAATTGAGGGTCTTGGACTAATTG
>NW_020954588.1:25468328-25518157 GCF_900497805.2 Vombatus ursinus | reverse complement strand
CACACACACACACACACACACACACACACACACACACACACACACACTATGGTTTGAGGAAGGAGAGAACACTGAAGCTACATAGTTATTCATTGTAGTTACTATTCATGCTAATTAACCAATATAAAAGGAATAATTCGGGCTGCCTGCCCCAATCAATCTCATCTCCAAGATTGTTAAGTCTTATGGTTTTCTCTGAGACCCAGAAGACTGTAGCAATGAGGAGAGTAGACAAGAGGAGAGTAGGCAGCTATAAGAAAGGTGGAGAAAGTGATGACTGTCTCCATGTCTCAATGGGGCTGTGGGAAAGACCAGGTGCTTCCTTATTCTGATCTATGAATGCATGGAAAAAAGCATAGTGTGGTAGCTTGAGTATTGGCATTGGGGTCAGGTAGGCTTGGGGCCCCATTCCACCTGGGGCACTTAATAGCTTTGTAACCATGGGCAAGTCACTTCAACTTTTGAGCCTCAGTTTCCTAATTTGTAAAGTGGGAACAGTAATAATACCTGTAAATGTCGACCTTCGTAGGATATATTCAGCTCCAGTATTCGTGGAGTGCTTTATAAACTTTAAAGAATGATGTTGGTTTCAGTTATTATAATAGTGACATATGGGATTTAGGGGCAGTACTTATTTCTCCAGATGAGATATCCTCTTGGCATGGCATGGCTGTGGTTGTTTATGTAGAGATTTCTTGCAAAACGTTGTTTTCCGTGGGAAAGCAAAATATATTGTTTTCCACTTGGTTCTGAAATTATGTGTTGTGCTTATCTAAACCTCAGACTTGTTAATTTCTGGTGGTGCTTATTTTTTTCTATAATTAACAACTTCAGTGGATGTGTGGTTATCACAGTTTGAGAAATTGAGTCATTTGGCATTCGTTTTCCTTCTATATAAGAAAATGGAAATCACTTTTCTTTTCCATAATTTTGATAGAACTGGAATTATTTTACTTCACTTTATCTTAGAAAAATAAAGCAGTTTCCCTCATTACAATACTTCTATATTATATTTCTCCCTTTTCGTTTTTTTATTTTTGTCTAGAATGCACCCTTTCCTTACCTCCACCTCTGAGAAGCTCTGACTCCCAGTAATAACAAATATTCTTTATTTTATCCTCACAACAACCGTGGGAGATAACTGCTGTTGTTATCCCTGTTTTACGGATGAGAACAGTGATAGAGACTGTTATAGTTAACTAAATAAGAAAATATTTGTAAGGTGCTTTGCCAAATTGAAAGCACTATATAAATGCTAGCTATTAATTAATGATTGTTATTATTGGAAGTCAAAACCCTGCTGGCACACAATGGTGTCTAAGGCTGTATTTGAACTCAAGTTTTCCTCAATTTAGGTCCAGAGCTCTATTCACTGTGCCACCTATAAGGATTAGTTTAGCTGTTGCCTCTTCCCAGAAGGAGGCAGCTAGGTGGCGCCAGAGTGAATGGAGTGCTGGGCCTGGAGACCCATCTTCCTGAGTTCAAGTCATTCTGTTTGCCTGAGTTTCCTCATCTGTAAAATGAGCTGGAGAAAGAAATGGCAAGCCACTCTAATATCTCTCCACCAAGAAAACCCCATTTGTGGTCACTACTGAACAACAAAACCTCCAAGAAATCTTTTCTGAAGCTCTTACTCTTCCTCCCCCCAATTATTATGGCTCTGTCTATACTTAAAGTATCTTCTATCTCTCTATGTAAAAGTTTTACCATTTGTGGGGTATAAGGTTCTTGAGGACAGGGACTTTCTTATTTCCTTATATCTAGGACTCAGCCCATAGTGCACGGTAATCAATTTCATGCTTCTTGAATTGAATTTTTTGTTTCAAATAGGTAATATACTAATTTTTAATTTAGTACAGAAACTAAACAATATGCATTTTCCCCTTTTCTTGACTTCTATTTAAGTACTTAGAGTTAGTTTAGTATTATAGTAACCTCTCCCAGTCTCAGTTTCCTTAACTGTAAAATTATGATAATAATCACTCCTACTTCACAGGGTCATTGCAAGAATAAAATGGGATTATATTTGTAAAGAGCTTTGCGAACTTTATATTACTATTATGCATGTTAGCTATTATGATTGTTACCCTATATGTGAAAACTGATATTTAGAATTTAGAGCAATGATTCTCATCCTGATGTCTGCAAACCTCATAGATTTCAGGGGAGTCTGTGAATTTGGCGATGAACAAGATTACATCTTTATTTTCAGTAACCTCTAACTGAAATTCAGCATTTCCTTCAATTATGAACGCATACACTAAACCATTATTCTCAAAAGGCATCATTGGGCTTCACAGGATTGCCAAAGGTGTCCATGGTACCAAAAATAAAATAAAGTTAGCTTCAAAGTTTAAATTAGAGCAGGAGTTCTTAACTTGAGATCTGTGAACATTTTCTATAATACCTTGATACCTATATTTCAATATAATTGGCTTCCTTCATAGTCCTATATATTTTATTTTATGCATTTAAAAACCTTCTGAGAAGGTGCCCTGCAGCTTTGACAAAGAATACAATGAACCCCCCCAGAAGTTAAAAATCCTGAGATTAAAAGGGTTCTCAATTTTCTTTCAGTTCTGAAATGCTAGGGTATTATGCAAAATATCCTTTTGAAAAAATTATCAGTGAAAAGATTAAAAGCAAAGCCTATAATCAAGGTTAATTAGAGTTAATCTTATTTTGATTGGAGATATTTTATTGAGAAAAATAGTCTACTCAACCACAAAATGCAGATCCATGTATATGTTAATAGAAATTTGTTATGATATAAGTATATATGTAACAATAATAATAATAACTTAAAATTTATAGTATTTGGAATTTGCTGAAGCTCCTTATGTGCATAATCTCATATGAGTCTAGCAACAACTTGTTAAATATAGATGCTTCAGGTAATAATATCCCTTTTTATAGATGAAGAAACTGACGGTCTCAGAGGTTAACTGACTTTCCCAAGGTCACATAGCTAGTAAGTGTCACGAGTGAAAATAGACATGTTACGTTTCTGAGCCCATGACCAGTACTACATCCATCATGCCATATGTATATATGTATAAATAGCACCTACTATGTGTCAGGCACTGTGCTAAGCACTTTATAAATCACATTTGAACCCCACCACGGCCCTGAGATGCAAGTGTTATCATTACCTCCATTTTACTGTTAAGGAAACTGAGGCAAAGAGAAGTTTAAGTGACTTCCCTGAGGTAACACAGCTAGTGTCTGCAGCGAGATTTGATCTCTCACACCAGGGTCAGCATTGCATCCACCGTGCTGCAATTTTGAAGTTCACTAAAGATAGAAGACCTTATATCTAGTCCCATGACTTGTTGTGTGACCTTGAGTAAATTGCTTCATTTCTGTGGTCTTCATTATCTTCATCAGTAAATTGAGGTAATTGGATTAGATCTTTAAATTCTCATCCCAACTTAAAAATCTTATGATTCTACATTTCTAGTTTAGATATACTGGAATGTTTTTTCCTCTATTCTTCTTTCTCCAGTTATCTTTTTCTTCTCTCTTTTTGTGGTGACGTCCAAAGAAATCACTTTAGAACTGGCCCTTGAGGTTGGAGCATCAGTTAGCCCATCCATTTTTGGAGGATGTTTGCATTGAGCCGGGTACAGCCAGGTATGAAGGTGTTGGCTTTTGTCAAAAGACCTGGGTTCTAATCTTGCCTCTGCCTTAAGTTCCTTATATGACTTTTGGAAAATCATTTAACTTACCTAGACCTTAATTTCCTCTCTTGAATATGAGGGAATGGGTGGCGTATAGTGAATAAAATGCTCTTGGAGTTAGCAAGACCTATATATTAATCCTGCCTCTGACATTACTATATGATTATGGACACAAGAGTTAACTTCTCTCTAAGAATGTTTCATCATCTGTAAAATGACCTGGTTGGAGTAGATCGATCAAGCAACAAATATTTATTAAGCACTAAAGTGCCGAGTACTGTGCTAAGAGCTGTTAAGTCAGTTTCTACCTTCAAGGAACTGTATTCTAAGAAATCGAAGGCTTTTAAGGTACTTTCCATTGTTAGATCTACTAATGCTTTTTGTGGAAAAGCAGAAAAGAATGCTGCTCTGCTCCCTAGTCACTTTTTTGGTTGTTTTGTTTTTTGTTCGTTTTGTGAAAGCAGTGGAGTTAAGTGACTTGCCCAGGGTCATACAGCTAACCAGTGCCTCTGAACTTTGCCAAGGGGAATTGCGATGAATTCTAGAAAACACACATCTTGAGGAGCTAGAGAGAGTCACGCACCTTTTTAGGTACACCCATGGCTATCACATGAAAAAAGGAGCAGACTTGCTCTCTTGGACTCCAGAGGAGTTAAGAAGTCTTAGCGAGGGCTCAAAAAGTTGTAGAAAGGCAGATTAGGCTTGGTATTACAACTAAGCCTAAGGATTAGAGCTTCTCACAAGTTGAATGGGTGTTCTTGGCAGGTAGTGGGGTTCCCTTCTTTAAAGTATGTCAAACTGAGGTTGGATGATACCTTGCATAGGTAAGGATTCCTATTCAGGGACCAGTTGGAATGGATGGCCTCAGCTGTTTCTCCCAGTTCCGAAATTCTCTGATGGACCTTAAATGCCTGGAAAGGGAGTTGGAACTTTACCCATTGGACAATAGGGAGGCACCACAGACCATTCATTGGACAGAGGGGTGACATGACTGGATTATTCTGAAAGTGTTATAAAAGATTGATTGGAAGAAAGGAGGAGCTGGAAGTGGGAGAATCCCTTCATAGGCTATTAAAATAGATAAGGTGGGTGTTAGGAAGGGGCTAGACAAGAGTACTATCAAAGGGAATAGGTCGAATGAAACAATTTGGTTGAGTTAATGATACAGAACAAAATATAGATGAAGTGCTGGCTTTAGAAATTATGAGTTAGAAGAGACTCAAGCATTGTACACTTATGGATAATTCTCTTTAATAAATTAGACTTGTGGAAAATTAGGTTTTTTTTTTGTGATAGTTGCTGTTTCTCATTGGAGTAGCCATTCCTAAGATAGCTGATAGAGAAGCAGTGATGTCCTTTTGTGAGGACCCTCGTGAAATGAAGATGAAGAATTAATGAAAATTGGCAAGGAAAAAAGACAGGTTTTATATTTAAGCCAATAATTACATTTTCCCCCATCTTCGCTCGTGAATGTAAAACATGGGAAAATAAATGAACCAGGTCAGACTTGGTTGTGCTGTTGAAGAATTTTGACAGTCACATGTTAGCTAAGGCCCCCATCCACTTGTAAGGAACAAATTCATTTGTTTCAGGACACTGGATTTATAACTAAGGGTAGAAAATCGAAGTAGGTGGCAATAGTAGAAAGTGATAATGGTGATTGTGTTGTGGGCTAAAGAATAGACATGTGATCTTTCCAAAGACAGTCCAATTTGATTCAATTCAAGCAGCATTTTTGTTGTATGTGTACTTCTACTGGGCCCTGGAGCTACAGAGAGGAAGCCAGAGACAGTTTCCCCCCTCAAGGAAGGAGGTCAGTTCTACTAGAAGCTGGGAGTGGGAATAAAATATGTTAACATGGAAACAGTTGAATGTATACATAATAATTTTAGGAGGGAGAGGACATTAGTAGGAATTGGTTTGTTTGTTTTTAAGAAATGTGTGGGTTTTTTAAACGTACTATTGAGTGGTTTGGTATCATTTCTAATTTAACTGAAAAACAACTAACTTCAGTTAAATTTCATTAATTTCAACTCCATTAATTTTATTTTATTTATTCTATCCTTAGAAACCAGCAAAAAAAAAAAAGAAATTCAGAGGCATAATAAACACATAAAAAAGATCATATATGTAAGCCAAAAACTCTTTATTTTTCAGTTTGTTAAAACACATATATTTACTCTGACAAGATAATAAAAGAAGGCTTATGGTTTCCATGGCACCTTCTGAACTCTTCTTCATCTATGAGTTTTTCTTGTTTGTACTGCTGTTACCATTTTTTAAATTGTCCCTTAGTGTATTTAAGGCTGTTTTGATTATCATGGTATCTCACATTTTTCTGCACTTTTCATATTTTCCATTTCTTAGAAATCCAATTCATTCATTCAACCAACATTATTAAATGTTACTTGCAAGATTCTGAGAATATAAAGACAAAACCAATGACAACAATTAAAAATAGCCTCTCCTCTTGGTGAGTTTCCATTCTAGTGGAGGAGGTAGTATATAAATGGAGAAAATGGTCAAAGGATATGAACAGGTTGTTTTCCAATGGAGAAATGAAAACATTTTATAGTCATATGGAAAAAAAATCTCTACATCATAATTGATTGGAGAAATTCAAATTAAAACAATCATTTTATACTTATCATCAGATTGGCTAAAATGATTGAAGAGGAAAGCGACAGATATTGGAGAGGATGTGGAAAAATTGGGACATTAATTCATTGTTGTTGGAATTGTGAACTGATCCAACCATTTTGGAGAGCAATCTGGAATTATGCCCAAAGAGTTATTAAACTACCTGTACATGAAAGCTCTTTTGAGGAAAAAAAGGGGGTGGAATGTGAAGTCTTTGAAGGGTTTTCCCAAAAGAGTTTGAGCCTTGAATGAAATTAAGGATTATAAGATGTGAAGGCAAGAAGGTGAAGCAGGTATGCATATCTGACATGAGGATACCCTCTTGTAGCTCAGGAAAATGCCATTGACTCCCATCCCCCCCATTCACTGAACACATTCCATAAAAAAGGATGACAAAACTCTACCTCCATTGCATTCCTATATTCTCAACCAGTTTCATGGGGGACATTTTCATGGTGATGCAAAGGGTGGCAGAAAGTTCTGTCCTTTAGAGGAGAGCTAATTGGGGCAGGTAGGTGGAACAGTGGATAAAGTGCTAGGTCTGCAGGCAGGAAGACCTGAGTTCAAATGTGACCTCAGACACTAGCTGTGTGATCCAGGGCAAGTCACTTAACCCTATCTGCTTCAGTTTTCTCATCTATAAAAAGAGCTGGAGAAGGAAAAGGCAAACCACTTCAGTATCTTTGCCTAGAAAACCCCAGATGGGATCATGATGAGTGGGACACAACTGAAAGGACTGAACAACAACAAAAAAAAATTGGTTGATCAGTGTTTTTTTTTTCTTTATTTTAAATTATTTTTCAACTTGCTTATATAGACTGAGACTTCTCTTCTCAGGAGAGTTCTCCTCATTCTCTTCCTCTCCTCATTCCCCATCCTTCTAGCCATCTGTCTGAAGAGAGGGTCAGACTAGGATATGAGCCCTTTCCATCTCTGGAGGCATCTGTCCTGCTGATTGAGAAGGCCAGAAATAAAAAGTGGAAGCTGGCAAGTAAACGGTCCCATTACTGGGTACAATTTCACTTCTTTAACTTTTATAATTGTTGAGATTCCCATCAGCATCAATGTGAGCTGCTCAGTTTTTTAAAAATTTTGATAAATTTTTATTAATTTATTTTGATTTATCAACAATCACTTCCATAAGGTTTTGAGTTTTAAATTTTTCTCCCCCTCCTTCCCCACTCCCTCTTCAAGATGGCGTGCAATTTGATATGGGCTACAAGTATACATTCCTATTGAACATATTTTCACATTAGTCATGCTGTAAGGAAGAATTAGAACCAATTGGAAGAACCACCAGAAAGAGGAAACAAGACACAACAGAAGAAAAAAAAATAGCAAATAGTATGCTTCGATCTGCATTCAAACTCCATAATTCTTTCTTTGGATGTAGACAGCATTTTCCATCATGAGACTTTTAGAGATGTCTTAGATCCTTGCATTGTTGAGAAGGGCTAAGTCTATCAAAGTTAGTCATTGCACAATGTGACTTGTGTACAACATTCTCCTGGTTCTGCTCGCTTCACTCAGCATCAGTCCATACAAGTCTTTCCAGGTTTTTCTGAAGTCTGCCTGCTCATCATTTCTTACAATGTATTCTACTACATTCATGTACCACAACTTGTTCAGCCATTCCCCAACTGATGAGCATCCCCTCAACTGCTCAGCTTTTTAAGGGGAAAATGTAAGGTACACAGTCCTTGAGTGGGCTGTTTCTTGGCATTCATTATAAGTACTTGAAAAACTTAAGATTCATTGTTGACCAGGAAAGTGGTGAACATGATTAGCCTCCAGCCAGGGAGAGGGGGGGACCTAACAAAGTATATACTAATTAATAATAAATATATGACACAGCTCAGGGAAGTGGAAAGAGCAATGAGTTTGAAATAAGGGGTCCTGACTTTAAATCCTGCTCAATATCTCAGTGACCTTGAACAGGTGACTTAAGTTTGTTTGTTTGTTTGTTTTTCTCAGACTCAGTTACCTCATATGTAAAAGAGGAGGGATTAATTAGGTGCTGTTAGTCTAGCACTTAGGGACTGACAAGCTGTTAATTTAATTCAAAATATCAACTGGAAGTGACTCCAGTGGCCATCTGCTCCAATCTATGTACACAAGGCATCCCCATAAAATACCCACTAAGTTTATGTGATTTTAAAATAAGACTTTTATTTTTTTCTCTCAAAAATTGGGAACTGAAAAGTAAGCACAAAAATATCGTTTCCAAGGGCAAAAACATACCCCAGTAATATGGATGGAAAAAGTGGAAACTGGTAGTTAGAGAACCAGAAGGGACTTCAAGACCCTCTAATAACACTAGGAGGAAGGCAGGGACAGTTTGACTTTATGGTCTTTGCAACACTAGCACTTGGAATCATGCCCAACATTTAGAGGGTGTGTAATGAAGGCTTTTGAATCAATCTTTTTATAGATGAAGAAACTGAGGACGAGGGAGTTCAAGTGATTGGTTTAAGGTCATATAGGAAGTAAAGTCATCAGAAGTGAGATTTGAACCCGGTTGTTCTGGCTCTGGAATGAGTTCTCTTTCTATTATACCATAAATCTTACCTTGTTATTCCCTTCTGTGGTTCCTTGTTATCTCTATCATTGAAAACCTATTACACTCTGCTTCCAGACTATTTTTTTTTCAAAATTATTGTTCATTACTTCCAATTGTTTACTAGCTTCCCTTCACCTCCAAATCTTGCTGTTTTATATAAGTGGCCTCTCATCTCCTGCCTTTATGTCTTAGATAGACCATATCTCATGCTTGGAATGCTCTCCATCTCCACCCTTCCCCATCTATCATCTTTCATCCCTCCACGTATGGAATCTTCATTTCCTTCAAGTACTCACTTCTTATACAAATCCTTTCTTGATCTCCCCTACTTCTTATCCCTCTTCTTCCCTTTTAACTTCATGCTTATTTCATAGACACCATCTTTACTTAGTTGTGTATATTTTATATGCTCATAATCAAGGGTAAGCCTTTGTTCAATTGTTTTTCACTTGTGTCTGTCTCTTTGTGACCCCATTTGGGGTTTTCTTGGCAAATATACTGGAATGGTTTGCTATTTTCTTCTACAAGTCGTTTTACAGATGAGGAAACTGAGGCAAAGTCAAGGGACTCGCCTAGGGTCACACAGCTAGTAAGTATTTGAGGCCAGATTTTAACTCAGGGAAGATGAGTCTGTACACTGTGCTCTATCCACTGTGCCACCTAGCCGCCCTCTTTGTATCTTTGTATCTCTAGCACCTAGAAAAGTGTGTTGAATAAATGCTAATAAAAGGTGTTTAATAAATGCTAATTGAATTGGCCCTGATAGAAAAGAGAATTTAACAGGTACTTGTGAGAAAAGTCCATAATCTTTGCTTTCCACCAAATTCCCTTTTTGAACAGAGGTGGAAAAAAAAACAATTTGGGATGTTGAGTCAATTTGAGTTTACAATTCAGTCTTCTGCTCAACAAATTTATCAGTTCGTATAATGCAAAAATGTTTCCACATCATGTTTTTGAGTTTCTCATGTTTATTTTTGCTTTGAAGCTACTGTGAATATTCTAAACAGGGCCTAAAATGTATTAGTATAATTTTAATAACAGTTGGTTTTCTCCCTCAGCAAATGACTCCCTACTATTTCCACATAAGAAGGACATTTTTAATAAGGCTTTTACAGTGCATAGATACATGTGGGAGAGACTCCAGCGAAGCAGGAAACGGAGAAGAAAATATAGAGGAGTGAGGAAGATGGAGTAAAAGTAGGCCTTTCCTCCTGGTGATGGTTAGGTAGCATCTTCCAGGATTCATCAAGCATCTTGGACTCCATATCTGTTCTCATAAAACATTAGGAGCTATGCAAAATTCAAACATTACAAATTGTTTCACTTCTCTAAAAACAAGTCATATGGATTTGTTATTAAAAATATGTGAAATAAAAAATAAAAAAAATATTTGAAATCATTCTCGTGTCTTAAGGGGAAAGTTATTCTGAAATTAGACACATCAACAAAGAAAACCACCACTGATGATTTTCAGAAGAAATAGTACTACTGATGATGTGAAAGTAAAAACTGTCCCTACCACCCCCTTTCCTCCACCCTGGACTTTGAACTGGGAGTAGACAGAATTAGAAGAGACTTTGGCTCTAGTCTGTGTAATGCTAGCTCCTGGGACAGTGCCTGGTACATGCAAACAGCAGAATAAATATTCATTGAATTGAATGCAGGCACAAAGGATAGATGGGCTGTTTGCCACGCAAAGTGCCCCTAAAAGTGAGAGACTTGAGCCTGATAAGAATTATTTTTCTGATGTGTAGTATATTTGAAATATTGCTGGACTACACATGAGGAAATCTGGGTCTGAGTTCTGTCTTAACTAGTTGTGTGACTTTGGGTCATTTAATTTCTCTGGGCTTCATTTTCTTCATGAGAGGGTTGCACTAATTAATCTCTAAGCTTTATTTCAAATCTATTATTTCGTGATTTGAATTTCCCCAATTTTAATAATAGGTTGCCTAAGCATCACTGAGTTTGGTCATAGGAATAGAGATTAAACTTTTGATTTCACTAGTGTGGGGAAATCCCAGATGAGGACACTCCCTCCACCATTGCAAGTTGATACCTTCCCCACAGTAGGTTTCTTAAGTGTTGTGGGATGTAATGGGCACAGAAACAAACACTGAATTCCCATTTTGTATTTCATTGTATCTTCCCCCCTTTTCCATCCTTTTCCTCCTATTTCCTTCTATAATATTTTGCTTTGCGTTCTTTCTCTTTTCCATTCCATTTACATTAATATCAGAAGCATACAGAACACATATTGGGTGTGCCAACTCACATAGCCCCATTCTAAAGCATATGCATGAAGGTCATTCAAACAACAGGCGTTTATTAAGCACCTACTATGTGTCAGATGTTGTGCCAGAGATATAAAGACAAAGAGATCATCCCTGCCCTCAAGGAGCATGTATTCTAACAGAGGAGCTGCCTAGGACATATTAAAAAAAAAGTATTGACGGAATAAATACAAAGTGGTTAACCATAAGGTTAAATTTAATTTTAAACATTTCACATAAATTTTAGAATCCATCCAGTTGTCTTTTTTCTCCTTAAGCTGTTATCAGGCATTACTTAAGTTTGCTCACAACTGTGCAATGAATTGTGACTTTATTTGACTGAAACTTATTTTCTTCTCTAGTAATATGTGGCTGATGGAGGCAGAGCTGAGGGCAATGGAATAAATATACCTGTTTATTCAGTCAGTCCATTAATTACTTAAATAAATATTTGTTGATGAAAAAGAAATGAATAAGAAAAGCAAATTGTTTGGGAACGTGATTTTATTAAATAAAGTTGAAATTATATCCTTAAATATGCATAGGTATGTGGTTCTGTATATAGCATTTCACTATAAAAGCATCTATCTCAAGGTTGATATTTATTTATTAATTTTTGTCTTATTATATTTATGGGAAAGGCAACATACTCTAATGGATAGGGAACAGGCCTTCAGAGTTAGTAAGACCTGGGTTCAAATCCTTCCTTTGACATACACTGGTTGTCTAGCTCTTGTCAATTTGTGTAACCTCTTAGACTAAGGAACTGCCCATCAGTGTGGACAGTGGGAATGAGTTTTAGCAATTGGAGTTTTCCATGCAGATGAAATTGTAGGTCTGTTCAATCACTCACATAAAAATAGGTATATATATATATATGTACACATGTATAAATGTGTGTGTATATATGTGTGTGTGTGTGTGTGTGTGTGTGTGTGTGTAGATGGATTATTTAATCCTTTTGGTATCAGCTTCCTCATTGGCAAAATGAGGTGGTTGAGGCACGGTGACCTCAGAAATCCCTTCAAGTCCGTGATCCTCCAATGTTCATTTATGATTTTACATGTATTAAACAATAAATGTAAGTGTGAAGGATTTCAAATTTTAAAAGGCTGGATTTGAATCCTGACTGCCACTTCCTCTACCTTTTTCACCTAAGCTTTTTTTTTTTTGCTTTTTTTCCCAGTACCTCGGTTTCCTCATCTGTAAAATGGGAAATTTGAATAAATGAATGAATGAATGCCAAAATATTTACTAAGCACTTACTATGTGCAAGCACCGTGCTAATCTCTGGGGATACGCTTAAAAAAAGTGAGGTAATCTCTGCTCTTAAGGTACTTACATTCTAATGAGGGAAACAACGTACAGGAAAGATTTCAGCTGCAAGTTGCTGGAAAGGTCCCATGGTCCTTAGAGTGCAATGATAAACAAGATGGTAATGTCTCTTCTCTACTGTGTTTCCTTGACAAAATGATATCAGTCAATCATTAAACATTTGTTAAGTGTCAACCATGCCCTAGGCACTGTGCTAAGCCCTAGCGATACAAAAAGAAGCAAAAGATAGTCCTCAAGGGAGCTTACTATCTAATGGGAGAGAGAACATGGAAACAAATGTGTACAAAGCAAGCTATACATGAAATATTCGACTTGGCACTCAAGACCTTTTACAGCCTGGTCTTTTCCTGACTTTCTAGTCTATATTTGATTCCCTTCTGCATATTTTATAATCCAGTTCCTCTGGCCTACTTTCTGTTCATTGCATGTCAAGTTTCCTCAGCTGACTTCACGACTTAGTGTGACTGCCCCCTTGCCTGGTGTGCTCCTTCTTCTTCACTCTTTCTGTAGCCTCCTTCAAATCTCGCCTTCTGTGGGAAATCCTCTCAGCACCTAATAAGTCTCTCCTCCAAAATTTCCTTTCATCTACTCTTCATGTATCTTAAATATACTTAGATACTTATACATTATCTTCCCCATTGCAAAATATGCTGCTTGAGAACAGGGACTTATAGTTTAACCTTTCTTTGGATCCTCAGTGCTTAGAATAGGGCTTGGAATACAATAAGTGCTTAATAAATGCTTTTTGATTGATTGTCTTGTATTTTCCATCTCTAGAATCGATGATTCCCATGGTGATTTATTCCTCCATTTATTTACTTATATCTAAATATTTTTGAAGTTCTTTTCCTTCTAAGGACAGAGACTTTTGAGAGTAGGTTTTTATTTGCAATAAAACTATGGATAATTTAGTTGGACTGAAGAATTTGATTCAACAAACCTTTTGAAGAACCTGCTGGGTGTCAGGCATTGTACTCAGTTCTGGAAGTATAAAACCAAAAATGAAAACCATGTCTGTTCACAAGGAGCTTATATAATCTATATGTATGTGTATATGTGTATGTATGTGTATATATATATATATATACACACACAATATACCATATAATCTCTATATATAATATAGTACATAGTATATATTATATATATAATATACTTATATACTATATATTTATATGTAAGTATATATACTTTATAATATATTTGTATATATAATATTTCTATACATGTCTTTAATACTTAGATCTCCACTTTTTATTTGTCTATTTCTTTTCATCCTTGCTAGTTTAGAAACTTCATGAGGGTGGGTGCTGTATTATAATAACATTTGTATCTCCTTCAATGCCTAGCGGTCAATTAATCAATAAGCATTTATTAAGCACCAATGAAATCGCAATTTCTGTCTCTGTTGGTTAAAGATTTGGAACCTGATCCTTAATATATAGGCTTGTGGGTGAAGGGAATGAGTTTTCTATGGAGACAGAAAATCCACAAAGAAATGCTGAATGAAGGTGGGAACTCATTTGTGACATTGCTACCTTGTGGACCAGCTTCATTTTTCTTGCTGCACTTAATTGCATATTGTATGTTATTTTTAATAATATACTATTAACATGGAATTACATTTTTAGTTCCAACCTAATGTTTCATTTTTTTGCTCTCTTTAACTAATCTTGTTGCCATATGAGTGGTTCCGATTAAATTAGTCCTTTCATTAAGAAGAAATATTTCCAAATAGATCAAGTTAACACTGGTAGATGAAATTATGGAGCTGCTGAATTACTATTCTTTATAGCTATGGTTAGTCTATTCCATTACTCATCATGACTTACTGTGCAGATCTGCTGACCAAGAGTAGAAATGAGATTCAGTGGTTAATTGGTTGAGTATCAAGCTTTTCTGTATTTCTTTATATTCTAGTGCTGTCTTATGGATACAAAGATGCCCGGCACTCTTAATCCACCCTGTCCCTTTGGGTTTTCTTTTTCTAAGTGCTCACATGTTGTATTGTACCATTCATCAAATATTTTTAAAGTGATGTCCTGATGCCTCATCTTGGCCTATGGATGACCTCGAATTCTTGAAGGTGATGGTACCAAAATAAATCTTAGCATGCTGGAATGGCAATGAAGGAACACCTTTTATCTGACCACAATCACCACTTCTTTTAAATTCCACTTAACTTATTTTGATAGATTTGCCATGTTTATTTCTAGACTTCATTGTGCATTGAATTGACTTTGGTAATATTTTCCCCAGTTTCCTACAGCTGACATTTTATGACATGGCTCAGGCAACAGATCTAACATGAAAACACAATGAAAACCCTGTGTTAGACCACACAGTTGGCATGAGGAGGCAACGGAAGCCACATCTGCATCTCTGATGGCTTCGTGGGTAAATGAAGAATGATTACTTAATTTGGGTGTTGTGGCCTGGGAAACAATGGAGTGCAAACTGGTGACAAATCAATCTGTATGTGCGGTGTAGTGAATATTGCTAAATTGAGGTATTTTCAGCATCAAACAACAAACACTTATTAGGTGTCTACAACGTGCTAGGCAATGTGCAAGACACTGAAGGTACTAATCAAGAATGAAACACTTACCTCCCATAAAGCCATGCTTCTCTAGACTTACTTTTAAACACAAGGCTCTGTGCTACTGTACTCCCTTAATAAATTCTCTAGATTTGGGATAGTCATTCCAGTGTGGAATCATTATACTTTGCAGTGAACACTGTGATTTTAGCCAATAAAGGTTCTCAAAGGAGGTGAACATTGGCATTGAGGCAAGATATTATGAAGAAGGGCAAAAAAAACCCCAAACTAATTTGGGATTTTTCAGTTTCAATTTAGTTCAATTCAGTAGTACTTATCGAATACCTACCATGGGTGAGGCCCTAGTCTAGGGGCTGGAGAAGCAAAAACAAAGCTGATTTAGCCTCTGTCCTCAAGGGACTTGCAGTCTACTCTTTATCTACAACTAAATAAGTAAATGCAAGCTATATATGAACGAATACATCACAATTTCCAGAAAAAAGGAGCATGGACAATTGGTGGCAGTGGTGGTAGGAGCAAGAAAGGTCTTGGGTTACAGGTATAATCTGTGCTTTGAAAGGAGTCAGGGATTAGATGGCGGAGTCAGTCAGTAAATATTTATTAAGCACCCACTTACAAAGTACCAGGCATAGTACCAAGCACTGGATATACAAAGAAAGGTATAAGACAGCTCTTGCCCTCAATGGAGCTTACAACATAATGGGAGGAAACAGCACATAAAAAGAAACTAAAAAAGGAAAGGGTTTAGGAAGGAGGTTATTTGACTTGGGGACATGATGAAGTTCTGTAAGGTTTCCCATGATCTGAGGAAGTGAAAGGTTCAGAGATGATTTCATCTTGTAGAATGATGTGTTTCTGAAGATCAGGAAGTCTGGGAAAATAACGTGGTGAAAAATGATGAGGTAAATTCTCTGAGTGTTCTTAAATGGTAGACAATCTGGAAGCAGCTCTCCAATGTTTACCCTTTACCCTTTTATGTAAAAGTAGGGAAGGACCCAAGGGACAGGGAGTGCTGAGGAGGTATAAGTTTCAGAGTTAATTTCTTCTTGTGGAATGATGAATTTCTGGAAATCAAAGTGGAGATGAGGAGGGACTGTATTCCAGATGTGGGGACTACCTTACAAAGTCACAGAGGCTAGAGATGACATATTCATGTACTGTATAAGGAAAAGCCAGCAGGCCAGTTTGACTGGAAAGGAGAATATGAGAATGCAAATCATGTGAAAAAAAGAAATGGGATTGAGATGCAAACTGAAAAGGACTTTAAGTGTCTATCTGAGGATTTTATAAATTATCTTATAGGCAGTAGGGACCCATTGAGGACCATTTGAGTAAGTGAAGAAACTTGAAGCAAGGAGACCTGTTAGTCTGATGCAGTTGTCTAGACAAGAGGTGATGAAGTAAGAATAATGACTTCTTGAGTGGAGGAAAGAGGATGGATTGGCAGGGGATGTTATGGAAGTAAGATCAACAACATTTGATAGAAGATTGGATATGAAGCCGTGAGGAAGGATGACTTTATGTACCTTATTGGATATAGTACAATCAGATCAATCAAAAAAGGTGTTAGGGGCATGTGATAATATAGACCCTATTCCAGGGTAATCAGTCCGTGTAACTGTTTTTTATATGTACTATAATCCATACAATACAATATGCAGACATTTCTTCTCAGCTATTGCCATAATGGAAACTTTGCACTAATGATACATCTCCTTGGGTGGTTATCTACATAGAAAAGCTTTAAAAAAATAAATAAATAAAACAACCCTCTTATTATTTTGTTTAACCTTTAGTTTTGTTTCTGTTAAAAAAAAAAAGAAAGAAAAACTGTGGCTCCTATCCTTTTATTACCATGGAAACCAAAGATTTAGATTTTTCTTTGTCCTATTTGATTTCAAGTGTTGAAATAAACTCAGTCTGGTTGAAAATAGATGCAGATTACATAAAGGAGAATTTTTCTTTCCATTTGTCGTGTGGTACTCTGGGGATGGGATACCTGTCACAAGGGCCGCATCTGCTTCCCTGCAGTCCACACCCTCAAAATAAATGAGCTATAACACTGTTTACATTTCTCATGAGAATGGTACCACTCAACTATTGTCTCATATAATTTTTATGATGACTAGTCAATTACCAGTTGGTATTTTGCTAGATATGAAGCAAAATAAATCAATAGGCATATTCCTGTTAGTTATGGGATAGCTCAATGTAATATATGACTCATGAGAGTTAATGAAATGAACATTTTGGTCAGAGCCATAACTAGGAATTTTGACACTTTAGATAAATGCATTTGTGGGCGAGAATTCAGATGATATTTTGAGTATGGGCATAGTCATGCTAAGGGAACTGATAGCCTGTTCCCCACAGGGTCCATTGCTTACCCCTTCATGGGTATTAGGGAAGAAGGAGGATTATCAAAGCTTACTAGGGGTGGCAGCCCAGTTGTGGTATGCTGTGAGGTAGCGCAGGTCAGCATAGGAAAACTAGGAGGAAACCCCTTTGGAGTAGGTGCCCTGAGGCAAAGCACCATTCTTCCCGTGTTAGTTATGGCTCTATTTTAGGTAGGCACAAATGTGGCTAGTTACATTGTATGCTTAGAAAAGTCCTCAAAAACTTCCTACTGCTGTAAGAAGGTAGGCATTATCTTCCCTTGCCCTTACATATGGCAGAAAGATAGTTTTTCCTTTCATACTGGTGTTCCATTTTAAATCTTATACACACTAGGACATTTTTTTGCTGTCATCCTATGAATATGTATTTGTACTGTCAGGTCTAGTCAGGGTCAGCAGGAGTGAATTCCATATCTTTTTTTTTGTGTGATGGAGGTCTAATATGAAGTATTTGACCAGACTTACTTAGTTAACTAATTTTACTCATGAGAATTCCGAGATTAAGAAAGACCTTCCATTTGAATATCAAATATAACTTAATGATAAAATGTATTGGGTCATTTCATCTTAACTCCGGGTAAATGGCATCAGAATCCAAAGAGGCAAATTTGTTATTCTCTTGAGTTAAATTTTATATGGTTTAATACGCAGAGAATATATCATACAATTACCTGTATGTTGAACTTAAACCTTTATGAGGGCAGTTGGAGATATATTCATTCCATTAAAGATGGAAATACTAAAAAGTATCTTTTTGGAAACAGAATAGAATGGGCCATAGTTAATTAACAAATTTCTCTTTGTTTACAAATCTTCACTGGACATTAGCAATGTTTTTATCAAGTGGTGTTGTGTATTGGCTAGTATAATGACTATAGTATTAGAATACCAATAATATCTAGCATTTACACTTTATGGTCTATTGAAGGCATTATCTGCATTAAGTCAGATCAAATTAACAAGCGTTTATTAACTGCCTACAATGTTCCAAGCCCTATGCTAAGCCCTGGGGATGCAAGGAAAGGAAAAAAAAGTCCTGGTCTTCAAGGAGGTCCTAATCTAACGAGGGATACAATGTACAAAATGTCTGGTGTATGAGGAAGATCTATACAGGATTAATTGGAGAAAATCTCAGAACTGAGTCTTCAAGGAAGCTCTGAGGCAGAGATGAGGAAGGAGGTAATTCCAGACATGGAGGACAACTGGGGAAAATGCGTAGTTAGGTGATGAGGCATCTTATGTGAGGAGGCCAGAGCAATCAGATTGTGAAGTATTTAGAAAAAATAAGGTGTAAAAAGACTAGAAAAGTAGGAAGGAGTCAGGTAATGGGCGTTGAATGCCAAACAGAGGGTTTTATATTTTATCCTAAAAGAAAGAGAAAACCACTGAAATTTATTAAATAGGGGACAACATGATCATGTCTGGATTTTCAGATCACTTTGATAGGTGAGTGGAAGATATGCTGGAATAAGGAGACGCTTGGGTCAGGGAGGCCCCAAAGAATCCTGTGACAATAGCCAGGAGTGAGGTGATGAGGGCTTGCTATGATAGTGACAGTGTTGAAGGAGAAAAGGCACCTATGAGAGATGTTGAAAAGCTAACATTGCAAAAACTTGTCAACAAATTGGATATGGGAGAGTGAAGTCAAGAATGACCTTGAGCCTGCTTGACTGGAAAGATGGTAGCACTCTCAGCAATAGTTTCCTTTGATATGATTTCATTTAGTCTTCATAACAAACCTGCAAGATAGATGATACATTGTTTTTCTACCCATTTTATTGTCCAGTCATTTTCAGTCATGTCCAGTCATGTCCGACTCTTCGTGATTCTGTTTGGGGTTTTCTTGGCAAATATAATGGAATGTTTTGGCATTTCCTTCTCCAGCTCATTTTACAGATGAGGAAACTGAGGCAAACAGGGTTAAGTGACTTTCCTTAGGGTCACATAGCTAGGAAACATCTGAAGATGGGTTTGAACTCAGGTCTTCTTTGCTCCAGGCCCGGTGCTCTATTGATTATACCACTTAACTTCCCTCTACCCATTTGATAGATGAGAAAAAATGAGGCTTAGGGAGGTCACTATTAGACAAAAGTCTGTCAGAGAGTAAATGGCAGATCTGATACTCTGACCTATGTTTTCTGACTCCAAGTACAGTGCTATTTCTACTGCTGGATTTGAGTTCCTACTCTTCTACTTCAATTTAAACTCAGCCTCAGTTTCTTCATTTGTAAAATAGCAGCATAATAATATCTGCTCTGACCTGTTGTTATTATTAGGAACTAATGTAATACTATAGATAAAATTTCTAGATAACCATTAATTTCTCCATCATAGCAAGCTATCTTTACCAAGCTCCTTGAGACCTATCTATATGAGATCCCAATGAGTATGAATTAATATCTTGAATATAAAAGCATGAATTTCAGGAAATATTGTAGGCTTCTAGTACTACAAATTGGCATCCCACATGCCTTTCAGGGTTTGGAATATGGGACATTACAAATAGATTGTCTCAATTCCTCCATATTTTCTATTTGTACTACCCTTTTCTGGAGAATATGATCCTTTTTCCTTTTTTTCTTTCTTTTCTTTTTTTAAATTTTTTTTACTAGTAAAGACCTAGTGGAAAGGGTTATCTGTCATGTCATTATAACAAAATATACAATCATCCTACCAGGAGCAAAGTGCATTTAATATTAGTCAACACTGTCTAACAAAGTGATGTCCTCCTGGAAGGTTGTATGTGAATTACATGTTTGTAAATTGAGCCATAATTTAAATGTACAAGGACTAAGAGATGGAACTTGTGATGGATGGCGTGTCTGTTGTCTGAAGTCCAGTCCAGCTTTGTTTAGAGAAGCTGGTCATCAGGCTGCCACAGGCCAGTGACTTCTTTTTAAACTTTAGCAGTTCTTAAACAACATCTACAAGGTTAAAACACCAGAAGACTCAGGCACATCATATGATGCAAAAAATTTATTATACTCTTACTTTGAAATAAAAATTTTCATTCTATTTTCTTTATCGTATTGATTTAAAAAATGCATTGTGTTAATTGATATAAATTGGTCCTATGAGGTATTCTAAATTTTTGGTCCTAATAAAAAAGGTTTTCAGTCTGTTGGTGAAATTACAGATTTTTGATGGTCCTTTGACCTGGCATGATAGACATATATAAGGATTTAGGCTGAGCTTCAGTAAAGAATTTTAGGGGCATTCAGCCTTCCAAAGTAGCCATTTCTTTCAGAGCATACCTTTTAATTCCTAGTAAAGTAGGGGGAACTTAATTTTAGGTGCCATGTTCAGTGATCAAGCCTGTTCACAATTATTCTTTTAATCAAAGAAATTACTCCAGAAATATATTCAGTCATCCTCATGTGTACTAAGGATGGAAGACACTTTCATGCAGTCATTGCTAGTTTTACAATTTATTCATGAAGGTCAGAAATGTAGTGAGAGGTAGAAGCAAATCTCTGGCTTCTTTAATTATTTTTACCATTTCTCTCTGAGGGCAACATGATTGTGTTGTTTCCAAAAATCTTATTTAGTATAGGATCCTTTCAGCTATATTGCAGGGCTTCTTAACCCTTTCTCTGCCATGAACCTCTATAGTAGTCAGGTGAAGTTCATAAACTGCTCCTCAGTGTAATGCTGATCATCGAAGTAATTAAAGGAAATGCTAAATAGAGGTTAATGAAAAATACATGGACTTATTTTTTTCTACATCCAAATAAATGGACTCCCTGAAATTGATGTATGGACCATCCCAGGTTAGAAAACCCTCCTATAGTAGAAAGTAGGGGTCATAAGAACAACAACCTAGAACGGGAAGGGGATATTAATCCCCTGACTTTACAGATAGGAAAACTGAGACTAGTGAGATGAAGTGATTTGCTCAGTGCTGTATAATTATTGGGTGTCTGAAGCAGGACTTGAATCCAGGTCTTCCTGACTGGAAGTCCAACTTGCATTTTTGAAAGGCATGGTATAGCTCAGGTCTCCAGGAGACTGAAGTTTAGTCCTTTAAGGGCCAAAGTTTTTTTGTTTTTTTGTTTTTTTTTTTTACCCTTTTTAACTCATTATCAAGGAAATTTTCCAAAATGTTTTATATACTTCCCTACCTTTATAAGTTGAGCATAGTTAATTATATACCACTGAGATCTGTAATTTTGGCAGGTTCTTTCCATGTTGTAAGAATTCAGTTTCTCTACAAGTTAATATATGGCCTTCAAGAGATGCTGTGGCCAAAACCTTCATTACCCTATAACCAACCTGGTGATGAAGCCATCTGGATATAAGGCCTTGGACCAAAGCCATGCAGTCCATTACTGGGCTGGTACTCAAAGATTTTCCAGCTTGGTAGGACATGAGAGAGCTTATGTTCCACTAACATTGCCTTCAAGAACCTGGGGTCACCTATATATCATATAGCATCAAGGCAGGACCTTTGAGGAGGTCCATTATACAGAGAGGGTGTCCAGAACATAATTTACCCTTTTCTCAATGACTTATCATGAACACCAGTTGTGATATTCTAAAAATGCACCTGAAGACACAAATAGCATTGCAGATGGGGGGAGATATAGATTACCACAAATAAATTTTGTACAGACAGGCACTCATGAATGGAATACTGCCCCAAATTTCACCTCTGCCTCCTTGAGAACTCCTATCTCCCTTCAAAGCTCAGCTCAAGAGCTAGACCTTTCCTGTTAGCACCTCCCTTCCACCTCAACAAATGATTTTCCATATACAGGTTGTCCTCAAAGTCCCCAAATACTCTTCAGTAAGGTAATACATTATTTATATAGTGTTTTCAGGTTTTAAAAACACTCTACATAGAATATTTCATTTGAGTATGACAAGAACCCATTGGGGTAGGTTATATAGGTGGATAAGGAGACTTGGGTTTTAGTTATGTTCTGCCACTTAATACCTGTTTACCATGAGAAAAAAAAATCATTTAATGCCTCTGGGCCTCATTTTCCTCATCCAGGAAGGGAGGGAACTGATCCAAATGACCTGTTCTGTTCCTTCTAGCTCTCTGTGATCCCCTATGACAGCATAAGCTCACTACCATATCCCCTGTGCCACCCAAGTCCATCAACTTTTTCTACAAAATAATGATTTGCCTTCTAATGCCATGACTCAGTTTAGAATACAAAGTCATCTTTCTAAAATTAAATAAGGTTTAGTTCAACTTATTCCCTTGAAATATTTAAAAATAAAATTTGCTTTTTCAATGAACTCTGACCCAGAGATAGGGACGCCCTCATCATTTCATGGAGTATCACTCACATCAAATATGGCCTTGGGGCTCTAAGGTAGACAAATTTATCTCACCATGTTGGATGACTCAGAATCTGCTTAGAATTAAACCTTCACCCTTTCCAAACCTGGAAATGCACTTTTCTACCTGCCATTATGACTATTCTTTCTGGAGGGCATGTATCTGATCTTTCCTATCATTTCTCTATGACTGGGAATGACAGTGTGGTGCCAGAAAGATGTCACTTCTAGTCCCAGCTCAGTCACAGACTCATTGTGTGACCTATGTGAATGACTCCCCTTCTGTTGAGCACACTTTCCTCATCTGTTTAAAAGAAAAAAGGTCATACATAGTCAATGATTTCTATTTTCCCTTTTAATCTGGGCAAAGAGTCTCCATGCCTACTGATGCAAATAACTGAATGATTGAAGATTAATGTATTTACTTGAATTGTCTGAATATTTAATGAAACATTTTGGTGTCTTTAGGTTAAATTATTTATCCACTTTCCTCCCTGCAAATCTGTCATACAAAATGAAAGCATTTGGTGCGGGGGGGAGGGGGTTGAGTATTAAGACCTGCTCTGAAACCTAGAGTAGCCTAGAATAGAGTTTCCGTGACTTAGCCACTATATATCAGAAGCAAGGTCTTTGTTCATAGATTCATGAGCCCTTGAACGGACATGAATGAATGTTTGGTTTAACCTTCTCAGTTAACAGCTATGGTCAGGTTAGAGAGCTTGTCCAATGTCACATAAAAAGTTGGTGGAAGACCTAGAACTGGAACCCAGCTACCATGTCGACAAGTCTAGCACCCTTTCCACCATCTTGCAGATGTTTGAAAGCTGAATAATATCGGAAAAAGCAGACTTTCAGAAAGTTGTATGGTGTAGGGGGATAGGACCATCTTAAACAAGGAATAGAAATGTTTCTTTTCATCCCCTGAGATGTTGGTGGCCTCATCATTCTCCTCAGTAGGGTGGCTGCCAAAACAAAATGGCTTTGCTAATTGAAAATGTCTTCTGTTCTCTTCTCAGGGTGCTTTGTACGGTCCTCTCCAGTCACGTCTGCAGTAAATGATTTTGTAAACTGTGTCCCTGTGTAAAGCCGTCAGTTTGTTCCCTTAGCTCACAGACAGTATCACAGTCAAAATGCTAAACTTCTGTGAGAGATAAAAAGAATTCTACCCAGACTGTTGAAGAGATCAGCTGAGCTGCGTAACAGCATCCTTTGATAAACAGGAGTTGGTGTGACAGTCCTTGAGCTTTTGGGTTGTTTCCTGAAGATGCTGTACCAAGCCCAGACATTTCAAAATGATGATAATATGGTGATGTGTTTAATAAATACCCAGGATATAAGATTTAGGAAGACTGAGGTTTAAGGCCGTTCCTCACTTGGTTCCTTTTAGGGACAGAGGTAAGGATTTGTTATTTAGTTAGTACAGTTGGCACCTGGGTAAGGAAACTCCCTCTATCAGTGAAAGCCAGCCCCCTCTCTGCAACGCAGCCATAGGGTTGCTCAGAGCCCTGAGAGGTTAAGTGATTTGTCTAGGGTCACATAGCCAGTATATGCCAGATGTGAGACTTGAACCAAAGTCTTCCTGACTTTGCTGGCTCACTGTTCACTCTGCCATATACTCCTTTGCCTTGAAATAAAATTGCATGTCCAGTAATAGTAGCAAATATTAGTAAGAAATAACAGTGTGATGTACTTAGAAATAGCTCTATCTCCTTCAGCTAATCTTTATAGGGAGTTTGTGAAAGATGATAGGCTAAGACTTGTGGCCCATCCATTGAGGATATGGTATCTGGAAGATTTTACTATAGTACTTTGATGTAGTTCCATTGGTCCTTTGAATGACTTTCAGAGAATAGGGTCCATATTAGGAACCTCATTTCATCTATATTTTGCAATCCTCAAGTTAGAGGAGAAGGGTAAGCAGAGGATTATTTGGAGCTGATAGCATTCACTGGATGGACAAATGGAGAAGAAGCACAGACTCTGACAGCTCTAATCATTGCAGAATCTGAAAGATTTCACAATTCACGCTTCCTGGGCAGTGCTGCCAGGGCAAATGTTTGACACCACTGTCTGCCACAGTGTATTGGGTTCAGAGGATGTCTTTATCTACTCAGAGGAAGGAGGAAGTTATCAGTTGAAGTTGGTAGCCCACCTGATGGATGGAGTAGAGAAATGAAAGCTTCCTCCTGGCTTTTTGCCCAGGGTGCCTGCTGCTGGGCATGAGTTAAACGGACCCAGACAGAAATACAGGGTTCACTTTGCAAGCCTAATTAAAGACCATTGAAAGAACGTGAGCTCCTTTCTGGAAATGGATTGCTGACAGTTTGGGCTCTAAAATCCCCTTTGCATAACCTTCATTCTCTCAGTAGCCAAGGATTTTTAGAAAGTTTATCAAAATGAAGTTGCAGTGTAGAAACAATGCCAAATGGGACCCTCTCTAATTTTTTTTTACACCAGACACCAGAAATAAATGTGTTCTTGTTATAGTTATGAGGTGTCTACTCCTTATCCTACTTTAAAGGAATGTATTTAACTTTCTTTGTGTTCACATTCCTCTTCCCACCATGCCTGGCACATTGTTGTTGTTCAGCCATTTCAGTTGTGTCTGACACTCTATGACCCCATTTGTAGTTTTCTTAACAAAGATACTAGAGTGGTTTTCCATTTCCTTCTCCAGTTCATTTTACAGTAGAGGAATTGAGGCAAATGGGGTTAAGTGACTTGCCCAGGGTCACATAGCTAGTATCTGAGGGTAGATTTGAACTCAGGGAAATGAGTCTTTCTGACTTCAGGCCCGGCACTCTATCCACTGTGGCAAACAATAGGCACTTAATAAATATGAATTGAATTATAAAATATAATGACCATGGAAGACTGTTGGTCAAGAGAGCATAATTTGGGCACAATTGAAGAGTATCTAGACTCCTCTCCCCTTTGGTGTTGTCTCATGAAGAATCCAAGTTGTCTTGATGTTAGTACACAAGATGGTTTCTTTCTTTCTCCTTGTCATATGTTAATCACCCAGATTTGTTATCTTTCCACCTTGAGCATTGTTTCCAGTAGTGTGTCATAGCTACACAGATGTGGCAACTGTCCCAGGGGAACTGATGGGTTTACAAATTGACTCTATTTACCTGTATAATCCCAAAGGCCACATAGAGCGTAGTTCAAATATTAACCAGAAATAAGTCACAGCTTTTGAGTTGAAATAGCAAACAAATGTGTAGTGTTTATAGATTAGCAAAACACTTCACAGATATTATCACATTGGATCCTCACAGCAACTCTAAGAGACAGGTGTTATTATCATCTCCATTTTAATAGGTAAGGAAATTGTGGCAGACAGAGTAAAACGACATGTCCAGGGTCACACAGCTAGTAAATGTTTAAGATGTCACATTGGATCCTAGCCCTGGAACTGGAAGTACTTTAATGATCCTCTGGTCCAACTCCCACACTTTACATATTGAGAAACTGAGGCTGAGAGACATGAGTTGACTTTGCCAAGGTAACACAGAGAGTGACAGAGGTGGCATTGCAATCCAGGTCCTTTGGCTCCAAATCCTTTTCTCTTTGTGCCATGCTCTGGTGCTTTCTTTGATTTTTGTAAAAATCTATTGAAGTTGGTAATAAAAGTATTATCACCACTGTACATGTAGGGAATCTAAGGATCAGAGAGTTTAAGTTACTTCCCCAAGGTTATTTGGCTAGCATGATGTAGTAGGTAGGGCTCCGAACTGGAGTTAGGAGGATGTGAGTTCAAATCCTACACCATCTACTTACAAGTCATAAAATTTATGTAAATCATTAAAGGTCTCTGTGCCTATTTCCTCATTGGTAAAATTAAGGCGATGGACTTGATGGCATCTAATGTATTTTCCCACTTTAAATCTACAGTCTAGGTGGGAGAACAAGGATAGTGTCTGATCTCATGTCCATTGCTCTAATAATTGTACCATGCAACATAACTTGGGATGCCATTTACCTTGGAAATTTCTTATTACACAAGGTGAATAATAAGAAGGTACTTATGTCAGAAGCCCTCACCACTTAATATGGTGATCGCTAATGATCGCTAGGTATGATTGCTAATTTTTGAGCGATGACTAATATTATGGATTCTCAAGACTTTTTTCAATCCATACACCAAGGACCTTTTTCTTAATACTCATTCTTAATTCAGACATAGATCACAACCTTTCTTTGCCTTCAGACATCATTTTCGTGAATCACGAGGACCATAAAAAAAGTTCATTAGAACATAAGATTTTGTGATTGAGAGTGAACTTAGACATTATCTAGTCCAAGTACCTCATTTTACAAATGAGGAAACTGAGGCTCAGAGAGAGAGAGCATGTTTTGCTCAAGGCCATTCGAGGAGTAAGAGGAAGAGCCAAGATCCCAAGAAAGGTCTTCTGACTCAAAATCCAATTCTCTCCCCAAAATGGTTGCCCAAGCTCATAGTAAGGAGTACTTTAATCATAGTCCTGCAGTGAGATATCACTGGTCTCCTGCTAGAATTCTTTCCAGCATGGTGAAAGCCCCAGGGCTTGTGAACCAATGTGAGAGCCTTTCCGAAGTTGGCATGAAATCTAGGCCACACTAAGACATCGACCGGTATACAATCAGAGTACAAGCTGCCTATCTGTATCAGTCTCTTTCTTTTTGTTGCCATTGCAAAGAAGCTCATGTTTCACAGAAAACTTAAGTGATTTACCTGAGTACTCAGCCAGTCTGTGTCAAAAACATGATTAGTTACTTATTGTCTTAAGTTCTCCAAAAGGACCAAAATGACATTACTATGTTGGGGTCAAAGTATAGTGCGTCCGACTGTGGCTGATCAGATCAGTACAAGTTCAGAAGGCTCCGTCTGCCACAGTTTGGGAACAGATAGTCCTTATGAACATTTGGAATGGAGATGTTTCACATCTCATATTTCTTTGGAGCTACTGCAGTTCTGCTTTGCTCATAGAGTACAGAGCCTTCTTTGATGTAAATCCGCCATGCTGGGCAGTCCTGTGCCAATATCTCCCATGTCTTATAATCAATTCCAAAGTTCTTCAGAGAGATCTTGAAAATGTTCTTGTATTGCTTCTTCTGACTGCCACGTAACAGCTAGCCTTATGTGAGATCTCCATAACATAGTCTTTTAGGCAAATGATTATTTGGCATTTGAACATCCCATGATGCCATCAGATCCCAACATCCCATCAAAGTTGCACTCTTTGCAGTTAAGTTTGAATGCTTGGAAGTTCAGCTCAAGACAGGACCTTTGTGTCTGGTACCTTATCTTTTCAGATGCTCTTCAGAATCTTCCTAAGACAATTCAGAAGGAAGCAATCCAGTTTCCTGGCCTGGTGCTGGTAGACTGTCCAGGTTTGAGGTCAGCATAACAGTTCTGTAGACCTTCAGTTTGGTGGGCAGTCTAATACCTCTTCTTAATACCTCTTCTTCCACACTTTCCTTTGGAGCCTCCCAAACACCGAAGTAGCTCTGGCAATGCGAGTATCAACCTCATCATCTATGTGGGTGTAGCTGGAAAGTATACCATCAGAGTCAGTGAACTTATCCACAACGTTCCAAATTTCTCCATTTGCTATAACTGATGGTTCCATGAATGTGCTGGCTGGCGGGGAACCTCTGTTTTCTTGGTGTTAATTGTCAGGCCAAAATTAGCACAAATGGCAGAGAATCCATCCATACTCTGTTGCATCTCAGCCTCAGAGGCAGCATTGAGTGCACAATCATCTGGGAACAAATCGTCACGGCCAACTCTCTCTTTTGGTCTTGGCTTGTAGCCTTTTCGAGTAAAATAATTTTCCATTAGTATGGTAGTTGACCTTGATACCATTTTCATCCTCTTTGAAGGTGTCTGACACTGAAAATATCACCACTCTGAAAAGCATGGGAGCAAACACAGCCCTGCTTCATTCTGTTGGTGACTGGGAAAGCGTGAGAGCATCATCCGTTATCCAGAACCCATGCAAACATGCTGTCATGGAAGTGGTGTACAATGCTGTTGAACTTCTCTGGATAACCACATTTTGCCATGATCTTCCACAAGCCCTCATGCCTGACAGGCATTACATCTAATGCCTCTGCATTGCAGCCCTGAGTTAAACAAGGCTGGAAAATGAAGGCCAGCTTACTGAAGTTGGAGATGTATACATATTTTTCTGTAGTGGGCTTCGTGCTGGGGAGTGCCTTAAAGCTGGTGTAGGTTTTGCAATCCAAACTAATCTGGTTAACAAGTTTTTTGCCCCCCAAAAGGGGTGAACACCAGGCTCATGACGATGCAATTGCCACTTGTAGGAAACCACCAACTCACCATCATCAGTGCATATGTACCCACCATGACCAACCTAGGAGGTGAGCAGTGTGGTCCTTAAAAAAGGCTACTCAGACACCTAAGGGGCTGTTGAATTCCACTGATGCTTCAAACCAGTAAGAATACAACCCTATGACCTGGGCCACTTGTGTGCAGGGTTGTGTCTACAACTCCCAGTGTGTCCATACCTGCTGCTTCATCACTTGCCTATTGCCACAGGACTTTGAGGTAGGTAAAAAATGGTAAAATGGTATGGGTGACGTTTTTTGACTTGAGCATAAAATGGATTTAAGGCAGACAGAGTTGCACAAAGTTGTGGGCCTCACTCTGTCCTCCAGAACCTTTGGAGTCCAGTGGCAAGACAAAAGTCAAGACAACTGGCAATAGCTTTGGTATACCGTGGATGACGTTGGAATCTTTGATGTCTGAGCAAACTCCAAGTGCTCCATAGCACCTGCTTCAGATGCCTTCATGGCTGTTGGAACAAATTGTTCTCATCTTCCCATTCCTCTGAGGAAGTCTTCACATGCTTGGGGTAGACAGCCCCCTAACTCACCAAAGAGTTTGAGACTCCTTAGTTACGCTCAACCTGGTTTAGCCCATAAACTGAAACGGTTTACTGGAGTGTGGCCAATGTGCATGCAATAGCTTCTGGGAGCCTCCGGTGAGAGTTGGGTGGCAGGTAGATATCAAAGGTAGAAAGCAACCCGGAAGAAGGGCTCCACAGCTCCCATACCAGAGGTGCTAGTCTTCCCTGAACACTTGTGCACGCAGCAAGAGGCATACTTCAAAGATGTTTCTCTATCACAATATTATACTCTGGGCATCTCGGGTCCCCTTCTTAACTGTCTAACATCCCCCCTTACTCTTCTGCCTCTTCTTTCTCCTCCCTTCCCTTCTCTTCCACCCCCCTCCCTTCTCCTCTCCTCACATCTCCTTCCATCCTCTCTTTTCCCCCTTTCTCCTCTCCAAACTGTCCCCCCCCCAATGTATATAAGGCAACTAAACAACTAGACATTCTAAGAACAGGAATTTTAGTATTATTTAATTTCTAGTTGTATTTCCACAAATAATATTAAACATCTTATTCTTAAAAAGTATCTGATCATTTAGTTGCTTAATTTAGTGATGGCAGGATTAAGTGCCTTATTTTAACATTTTTTAAAAATTATTTTTAAAGCCCTATTATATTTTTGGAGGGGTTTAATTGCATTTTTCTTCAAAATAGCATTTCAGTTAATAACTAGCAGAAATGCCTATTTAATTAGAAATATTGTAAATTATTCACATAGAATTTATTTGCAATATAAAAAGAAAAAAAAAGCATGAATTGTTCCTATGCCTGTGAATTTGCATTAGCTTTTGGTAGTAGAAAATTCGTGATCATTTGTAAGCTCCTTGAAATGGGATTTTGATTTATTTCTTCTTAGGTGGAGAGAGACCTGTCTCCTCCATGTACTTACACTGTGTGCTGGGAGTGAGTCTAGTGTCAGTGTGATAAATGGTCTTAAGTGTTTATCAGGTTTTTGTTATTAACTTGTGCAAATATGCTTAATGATAGTAAATCAAGGTCTTTTGGAGTAGGACAATAGCAGGGTGTGATGGTAGATTCACAATGGACACAGCCAAATCACTGCTCCCTGAATACCTAACAAAAGTATGCCCAAAGTAATCCCATGAAAAGAATCCCTCCACTCACGTAAGCATTCATGCCATGAGGAAATCAAGGTTCAGAAAAGGAGCCCATGTTGTGAAAACGCCTAGAAAAGCTTGGTCTGAACACCTTCCACCAGGTACCAAATGTCCATGCAATTCCCACTGGCATGTCCCATGGGGCACCATATGTATGTCATCTGCGGTTCCAATTAGGAGACGTATGGTCATTGTGCCATGTACCCTTCCGCCAGGGCCTTTCTCTGTTCTAGTGTGACAAATAATTCTGCTCAGCTTGTCAGTGGTGACAGCTGAGACTTTTTTGCTTAGATGCTTTGACAGTGCTTGTATTAAACAGCCAGAGCCCTACACTCCATTAAGTTTTTGTAAAATGAACTGTCTGCTACTTGTGGGTGCCCTGAGATTGGCAGCTGTTGTGAGCTAATCCTCTCCATTTGCCAGATTGCTTGAGTGAGTGCCTTCCTGCTTCCTACAGGTCATAGATCTTGGAGTTTCTAGGAGAGTGGCGAGATGGCTGCATATTAGGTAGAAGAGACAAATAAGAATTCAATTCCAGACACATTCCTTAGCTGCTCCTTATGTTAGGTGGCAAAATAAGGCGTGAAATGGGAGAAGAGGACGTTTTAGCCATTGAAATCTCTACCTCCTTTCTACCTCTCACCCTAGATATGGGGTACATTATCCCTTTGACCTCCCAGGCCCACACCCCTTTCTCTGGCCATCTCTATATGTGTTGACTTGCATCAGTATGTAAGCTCCTTGAGGACAGGACTGTCTTACTTTTTGTAGTATATCCCCAATGCTTAGCACAGTGCCTGGCTCATAGTAAATGATTAATAAATGAATTTTTATTCATTTATTCATTCATCCGTTTAGTTCTCTTCTTTTTGTAATGGTGTTTAAATAATACCACTCTTGCCACAAATTAAGACCTTGCTTTCATTTTATAAACTAATTAATATATTAGGTACATATTTAATATTCTATAGACATTGCACTTATTAAATATATATTTAATTTTCCATAGACTATCGCCTAGGTAAGTAAATAACTAATTTTTGCAATTAAATAAAAGTATTTTCTGGATGTCAGGTTATCTGTAGGCTTCCTGGAAACATTTTTAGAACAGTTAAGACAATAGCAGATAGGATGATGAAGAATATATGTTCCTTGTCCTGTTTCATAGAATTTTGACTTTTTTGGATAAGTCTCTATACAGCATGTCCCAGAAGTCATAGTACGGTTTTAAGGTTTAATAAATGGATGCTGCACTAAGACTTTTGGGATACCCTATATTTTGAAAGTGGCATTTTTGTTTGTTTCATACATTTTGCAGATTGTGAGCATTTGGATTGGTGATCAATATAATATGTACATACGTGGATGTGTGTGTTTGTACATATATATACATATGTATGTGTCTATATGTATGCACACACAAAATTATGCTTAAATCATATTTATTCCAGGGTGATTTTGAAACATAATTCTGCCTGATAAAAGTCAGATTCTAATAAAATTTATCTGTGGAATTCAAAAGGATATCTTGAGGCCTATATTTGTAGTATGAAAATGTGTTCTTTGTTGACTCATGAAAGATAGCTAACTTCTGATATACAATTTTAAACACCAAAGTATGCCTTGCTAGTTATTTGATAGGGGTCAAAATATTGCAGCCTTCAGGGATGACTTGTACATCTTCTACCATTTCCCTGTGTGATACACATTAAGGATTAAATCTGGGCTCCTTGAAGATAACCTGTCTGTAATTTCTGTTGGTGATAGCAAGGTTGACAATTGCTCCTCTGTTTCTATGAACAGATCTTATGAACTCCTGTTTCTATGAACGAGTGAGGCAGCTAGGTAGCACAGTGGAAAGAGCTCTGAGCCAGACTCAGGAAGACCTGTGTTCAAATCTTGCTTCCTATACTTACTAGCTGTTGGACCCTGGTCAATTCACTTAACCTTTGTCTTCCTTAATTGCGTCATCTGTAAAATGGTGATAATAATGGCATCTACCTCCCCATGTTGTTGTAAGGATAAAATGAATTACTATTTTTAAAGTGCTTTGAAAAAATTTAAGAGCCATAAAAAATTTTAGCTGATATTGTGTTATGTTATTAAATCCATACAACTAAACCATCTGTTTACTTCTTTGTCATTTTATTGTTGTTTAAATTCTTGTTGGTGTCACCTGTCTAGGGCCATTAGATTCCACTCTTAGGTCTTAGGGTTTTTTTTTTTGTTTCTGTTTTTGTTTTTTTGCTCCTTATGGAGGTAAACCAATTTTACTTACCTTGGACCAACCCAATAGCATGTAGAAATTAATCAACAGAGACAAGAATTAAACTCAGGTCTTCTGACTTCAAGTTTTACACACTTTCCCCTGTACCACATTGCTTCCCAAATGGGACAACTGAGGTTCAGAGAGGCTGTGACTTGCAGAAGTTGAGACAGAATCAGAACCCAAGCTTTCTGGGAGCCTTTTTTTTTTTTTCAAGCTGTCACCATCATTTGCCAGTAAGCCTGGTCACTTTTTTTATTTACGTGACAAATGTCAAGAACTCTATGCTCACACGTTGTTTCTTACCATCTTTGTCTGAAAGTCTTCCATAGAGTTGGGTTGGTTGTTGATTAGCTTTCATGAAATGAACTCTTCAGGAAGGGTCCATAGAAAAGTGACGTGTGTGTTCACTTTAATAATTGCATTGAATTAAATATTTATTAGTCATACCCAAAATAAAATCCAATAGCATATACCTTTAGCTAATTAATGCTTGTTCAAATAGTATTTCTGTAAGATTTAAACCTCATTTTCATTTGCCCTAAGAAAGATTTTTTTCTTTGATGAATTGATGCATTTTCTATGGCTACCTTAGAGTAATGGCACTTGGGTTTCATTAATATTGTATGAGGTTTAATTAAGCTACTTCCTAAATCTGATATGGTCCATGTATAGTTCTGAAAGTATACATTGACAGATTTGCATACATGGCAATTATTTGAAATGTTTTCTTCTTAGTGAGCTTTGGTTTCAGGATGCCATTAAGCCTCTTGACATTCATAGCTTTCATAGTGATAGATTGTACTCTGTGTGTCTCAATTTGAGGAGACTAAGGTTTTTGTAAATACCATTTCAATTCATTTGGTTAATTTTGATCTATAGTTTCAAACTGGAAACCTTTAGGTTCTATTTTTCTTTGGTATATATTAAGAATTTTAAGCTTATTGAGTCCAAATAGCATTTTGTTATTACTGAGGAAAGATTTCATGAGATAAGTAACTTTTTAGTGTGTTTTTCAGGATAGCTATATAACTGGTTGTCATCCATGTACCTTATTTGACTAAGTAGATGTTTTGGTCTGTTTTTACTTTGGAAGCCATACCATGTTCTATTTAGTAGAAATGGTGATGGTAATGATGATGATAATGATAGTAGAATCTTTAATTTGTGACAGTAAATTAAAGAGTAAGAAAGTGAGTGATCTTATGTTTCTTACCTTAAGACTTGAAATGATCTGTGGCACTTGATGGGTGAATATCGAGAAATAAAGGTGGATATAGCTTGATGCCTCTCTCCCTTGTCCAACCCCCCTTTACTTTAAGGAAAATGAGAAACTCCTTCAGATCAAGTGATTCTTCATGAAATTTAGGCATTTTGGCTTTGTTTGCTTTGATTTTTTTCTTTGTTTTTTGCTCCTTGCCCCATAGTTTTCAGAAAACTAGAGATTTGGTTATCATTTTAAGGATGTTTCAAAGGATTCAGAACATACCTTCAGTTTGACTTAAGAAGTCAATAAGATCTCATGCCCCATTTTAACCAGCCTTGGTAGTTATCAGTAGACATTATTGAAGATGGGATAAACCCTTTGAAGAGGGGAAATAAATACAAAAGTATTCCCAGGGTTGAATGTCAATCATGATAGAAGATTTAAAATTCAGTATCAACCCAGAAAAATTGTGTTCAGGAATAACCCATTGACATTCTTTATGGTATTCTCAAGGCTTAATTTAAAAAAATGCTTTCTGATTCATTGTTATTACAATAACTCTTAGGAAACATATCTTACAATGTTGGAATAAAAATGGGTTTCCGTATTTATAAACAATTCTTCAACAAATGTCAAATATTCTGTAGAAGTGAAAAATCAAGGCCCATTTTTGTCTTTGAAACCACTGAATCCCCAGTGAGAGAATAAAATAAATTGGAAGTGGTGTCTAAGGAATCTTTTGTTAATTTGGTTCTGGATGCTACAGTTGACAGACAATGGATAAGGGGTAGAGTTGGCAGAGGAGGGCAATCAAGATGGTGAGGGATACGGAACCCATATCATATGATGATAGGTCAAAGGAATTGGGGGTAGTTATTCTGGAGAGGAGACAACACAGAAAGCTGTGTTCAGATGTTTGAAGTATAAACCTTCTATCCATGATGCCTGGCTATCTAATAATAATAATGAAAGAGGTACCAACCATGTACAATGTTGTGCTCCAAAGTTTGCATAATACTTCACACACATTACATCGTTTGAACTTTAAACCACTCTGTGAGTTTAGTGCTACTGATATTAATGTTCTCATTTTATGGCTAAAGAAACAGGCTGAGAGATTTAATGACTTGTGCATTGTCACACATCTAGCAAGTGTCGAGGGTAAGATTTGAGCTATGCTTTTCCTAACTCTGAGTCCAGTATTCTTTCTTATTGCTGAATTAAATAAAATAACTAGATTAAATTCATTGTTTCATGGTTTCCATAACCAAAGAATTCATCAACTAGTGCTCTACATTCTAAAGGTCCTGCTTACATCTATAAGATCACAGCTGCATTAGCATTTTGAAATATCCCTTTATTTATTTAAGACTTAAATTCCACTCCTGTCCAAAGTTTAATAACATAATTTGAGTACCATATGTAATGTGAGGGAACTATTCCCCACTTGATGAATACTTCATTTGTTCTCCTGTCCCTTGATGTCAATCACCAAGTATTTTTAGAGTATGCCCATGATATATATCTCAATGCTGGGTGTTTCATGAGAATTACATCAAGTGTTTTGTTACAGGAATAATAGATGAAGAGATGGAGCATGGTGTAGTGTGTAGAGGGTTGATTTTGCAGTCAGCCTTCAGTTCATCCATGTCAAATTCTTACATCTGAGTCATAATGACAGTGTGACCATGAGTAAATGGCTTGACCTCTTAATGTTTTAAGTAGCTCTTTAAGATTGTAAGCTATAGGGGAATTTCTGCTCCACATCAATGGATGGACTGTCTGCACTAGGAGTTGCCTACATTGAAGAAATCACAAGTCTAGGTTTAAAAGCCACGGATAGGAAATGTGGCAGAATCATTATCACTGTTTTGGCCTAAAGCTTTTCTCCAAATATTTGGATGGTACTGGAAAAAGTGGAAAAAAAGAATGAAATTGTTATCAGATTGTGCTTAAGAGTGTGTGAGTCTTTTGGTGTATATTGAATTGTGTTTCCAGACTTTTATTTAATTATGAACAGCAGGAGTCCCTTCCTCTCCCAAAAGGGAAGATGGATTATTTTGATAATGGTAAGTGGTTTACTTATCAGGTCAGCTTATTGCATGGCTTTCCTTACATTGTCCATCCCAAACCAACCCAGATGAAATTGGCAGTTTTAACTTCTGGAATTGAGAGGGCTGTTGAAGGTCTCACATAAAATGGATTGAGGAGCTATTTTGGGCAAGCATTCTTGCCTTTTCTGTATCACTTCTAAAAAATTCATCAGGGTCCAAGTTACATGAGGTTTCACGCCCACAGTCTGTTTGGGGCCTGACAAAATTATGAGACCTAAGATACCACCTCTTAGCTGAACACTTGGGAATAATGCTTCCTGCCCCTGACTGGATGAAGTTTCTGCTCTAATCCCTATTGGATGAAAAAAATCCAGCTATTTCCTGAAATGGACATCTGATTTAGATTTTGGTATTTAAAACAAAAAGAAAGAAAGAAAAAAAAACAGTGCACATATGGGAGGAAAGTATGCATATATGTATTTTGAAAACAGTGATATAATCTCATCTATTTATCTATCTGCCTTTCTATGCAGTACTGTATTATATGTTGTGTATATGTACATGCATCGTATATTATAGATCTGTGTATGTACATACATATATATACACACCTATGTGTGCACACATACATGCACACATACATAGAGACATATAGACACCAAGATACCAAGACCTGTAATATGTTGTTTATATTTTGTTTTAGGCCTGTATTTTAATCTGTATGGGGAAGTACTGGTGTGGAAACACGTTCCATGGTTTCTCATCAGTAACTCATCTATAACGTCTGGTCTTAGAGAACAGCCACCCAGGGACGCTCAAAAGTTTAGTGGTTTGCCCAGGGTCATGGATCTAGTCCTTTTCAGCAGCAAGATTTGAATCCAGGTCTTTTGGACTCCAAGGCCTGCTCTTTATTCACTTTATGACCTTGCCAACCCCTCTTGCCCCCGACATGTTGTGTATAATATAGAATCAAAGACTTAGAATTGGAAGGGACCTTAGAGGTCACCCAACACCTCTTCCTTCTTTTACAGATAGGACATAGAGGCCCAAAGACTTTAAGGAGTTTGCTCAAAATGATAATGGGAATAAGTAGTAGAATTAGGATGTGAATCCCTAAGACAGAAACTAGTTGTTCATATGTATGTATGTGCATATGTATGCATATAGCATATATGTGTATATACATATATGCATATATTTACATACATAGAAAAGGATGAAAGTTTTTTTTTCTAATTATTATTTTATCCATTTTAATTTCCCTTGGATTAGTACTTGTCTGGTTGTAAGCATATGTTGGCAAAGAGCTGAATTCTCTCTCTCTCTCTTTCTCTCTGACTTTCCATGTGTTTTTACTTAATGTAAAAAGAAATTTAATTAACAAGATGTGGTCCATACTCTCTATTAAATGTACATGTTTTCCATGCCCAGAGCTCCTGTATTCTCTCTCAAGGGAAAAAAAAGAAAAAGAAAAAAGAAGTCCAAATGCTAGAATAGGAGATTCATTTAGGAAGAAACTATTCATAAGTCTATGAAAAAAGAAAAGAAAAGAAAAGAAAACTCTTCTTGGTAACAAGGAAGGGTGTGGGCTTTGGGCAGACAAAGCATATATGCAATTTAATGTAAGGGAATGTGGTGGCAGAGATGGGAAAAGAAGACAAAAGGGAGTTGTTGCATCATTGGAAGGAATCTGCAAATCATACAGGAAGGAACGGAGCCCATCCATCTTGTTTCTGGCAGCAGGAAAGAAACCTAGCCATGTATAAATAGCAAAATTGAACTTGATCCAAAGGAGATCATCCTAAAATTGCTAATGAGAATGGTACCAATGCTATCTTAGGACTCTGGCTAGTTTTTCTCTCATGTTCGATTTCAACCAGGCCTGCTATTTCTTAGAGATTTAACCTGAAACAGAAATCCATTGGGCTCTATGGAATACTCATATCCAAAAAGATACTTGAATCAGTGCTGACTTGGACAACACATTTTATAAACCAAGCAGGGAAGGGCCTATTTTCTTCATTTCAATTACTCTTGATTTCTTTATTAGCTCCATTTAGCTTGATTAAATTCTGGCTTGGTAAAGACTTTATTGTATACTTTATGAGAAGAGTCTATATTCTGTCAGAAAGGGATAGATTAGCATGACCTTTTAGGAAGATTGTAACTAGCTGTTTATCTCTTTGCACAAGTCAAACGGAGAGTAAGTTTCTCAAATGAGAGTAAGAAGAAGCTGGTTTAAATAAAAAGGGGGTTATTTACCATGGAATGAGCTACCTAAGAGGGAATACACTTTTCTCATTGGATAGCTATCTTTTAAGAAAGCAACTGGTATTCAATCCCAATGATTACTCAGAGTTGTCTCTTGAATGGATATAACCAATGATTTTTTGAGGGTGATACCAGCTTCACTTCGACTTGTATCTAATGTTTGTAAAATAGTTTCATAGTTTTTTTTGTATGTATTACTTATGAATTGCCATATTTCTTATAGAGAAAGCTGAAAACAACAACAACAAACAGAATCTCAGAATTGGAAGAACGATTTGGGGCCAACCCACGCCTGAACAGGAGTTTCCATCTTCCACGTCACCAATAAGTGACCATCCAGCCTCAACTTCAAAGGTGAGGAATCCAATTATCTCTGAAGGTTGCCCGTTTCACTTTGGGACTATTCTAAATATTATGAACATATGTTTTGTTGGAATATGAACCATAATCTACTCTTCTGTCATTTCTATGCATTGTTTCTAGTTACAAAATCTGAGGGGGGGCCAGGTAGGTGGCACTGAGGATAGAGTACTGAGCCTAGAGTCAGGAAGACACATCTTCCCAAGTTCAAATCTGGCCTCAGACACTTACTAGCTGTGTGACCCTGGGCAAGTCACCTAATCCTGTTTTCCTTAGTTTGGAAAATGAACTAGAGATGGCAAACTACTGGCAAACTACTCTAGTGTCTTTGCCAAGAAAGGTAAATGACTAAAATGCTGAACATGAAAACCCGGAGAATAGGCATGAAATAAATGCTTCGTGCATAAATGAATGAATGAGTGAAGTCAAAGGCCATCTAGTAATGAACAATTATCCACTCTGCAACATAAATTACTAAGTTTATTTAGACTTTGTATGAACACCTTTAATGAGTTTTGCCCCAATGGGGGTAATTGGGAGAAGAAAATAAAAGCTTATTAATTTAAAAAAAATTAATTAAAAAAAATCTTCTGATGACAGCGAGGGCGGCTAGATGGAGGAGTGGATAGAGTGCTGGGCCTGGAGTCAAGAAGAAGCATCTTCTTGAATTTAAATCCGGTCTCAGACACTTACTAGCTGTGTTACCCTGTGTGACCTCTCTCTGCCTCAGTTTCTCCATAGCAAAAATGGGGATAATAAAATCACCTACCTATAGGATTGTTGTGAGAATAAAATCATATATGTATATATAATGTTTATCATCATTATGGGGCAAAACAAATGGAGAGGCTGTGGAAGAAGCCATGGGATAGAAGTAAGAAGTTCTAATTCCTGATGTAGCTTTGCCACTAACAAGCTATTTTACCTTGGGAAGGTGGCAGCCTTTCTGGGCCTCAGGACACCTATCTATATAATGCGAGATTTAGGTGAGGTGGTCTCTTACATCTCTTCTGGCTTGAAATCTATGACCTGTTGATTTCAGTGCCCCCATCCAGCCTTTCAGGGCTATGAGCCAAGATGAGACGCAGAAGAAAAGGAGAGATTTGAATCAGGACTGTTCATTTGGATTTTTTCTCCCTTTTGATCACTGCATTTATTACCATAATCAAAAACAAAGCAAAAAACCTAACAGAATCTTTGTTTATCCTAACCTAGAAGAGCCAGAAGAAAATGATGGAATGCAACGAGCTTGGACTTGGGGATAAAGGGCCTGGGTTCTAGTCCTGGCTGTGTTCTTTCCTACTTGGATGACCTTGGAAAAGTCACAGTTTTGCTGAGCTTCAGTTTTTTCATCTGTTTTAAAATGAAGGCATAAGGCTAGATTACATCTAAATTCATTTCTTTTATATGGTCCCATGAATCCTATGTTAATACAATGATTTCTCGCTTTTAAAAAGATTATGAGCTAAGTTGAATGTAGGCTTCTTGAAGACAGAAATGATTTCCTTTTTGTCTCCACATGCCCAACCCTGAGCGTGTTGCCTGTTGCTTGGTAGATGCCGAATCAATGATTATCAAACTGATTTGAAATTTAGAATTGTGCTTTGAACCAGAGTGGTGCTCACTCTGAAAGGTCCTTTTCCAAAATGGAGTGAGCAGGGGGAAGGTTGAGTGTGGCGAAGGCCTGAGAAGCTTTTCATGTTCTCTCAAGCCAAATTTCTTTTGTGGAGCCGTTTACCTTCCACTGAAGCAGAAAATCAAGAGTTGGCCCAAATGAGTTTGGTGATCACAACCTTGAAGGCATCTACATCACTGAAAAAATGACAATTAGACTTGGCTACAAATTTCTGATTGAATTCACGTTGGAGGATGGAGCGTGGTTATGTTCTGTCATTTCTTAATTAAAATTGGAGGGAATCAAGTAGGCACTTAGGCTCCCGGTAAATATGACACAAGTTTATGAACAAGTGTCCAGACTGATGGCTAATTAATTTCTACAAGTGTTGATCAATGCTTCTTGTGCTAGGCACTTTAGGAATCAGAGATACAGCGATGGAAAGAAAAGAGTCCCTGCTCTCAAGTAGCTCGTGTTATCCTGGAGGGACCCAACATATATACAAGGAGCTAACTGCCTAATTTGGAGGTAGCTGGATGTCAGGCACAGTAGGTAGAAAGTATACCTAGAATCAGGAAGATCTCTGTTCAAATCTGACCTCAGTCTCTAGTTGTGTGGTACTGGGCAGGTCACTTTTTTGTCCACCTTATTTTCATCATCTATAAAATGGGGGATAAAAATAACACTTGCCTCTTGGTAGTACAGTGAGCATCAAATGAATAATATTAGTAAAATCTTCTATAGGCCTTAAAGCTCTATACGCAGTTATCCTTTCCACATAATGGGGGTTAGGGATACGGTGCCCCAGGGATCTGGAAAATTTGCATAAAATTTTTTGGTCCTCTGTACCAGAGAAGAAGTCTGAATTTTTTTCTTTTTCTTTTATGAGGTATTAACAGTAACTTATTTTAAAATTTGGGTTAAATATTTGGTCATATTCTCTGCGTCATCTTCTGGCCTTCATGGGTCATCTGCAGCTTCCGCAAAACTCCCCACAAATTCCCATTTAATTTCTTATGTTGATATATCAAAACTAAAGCAATGGGGAAAGTCACTATGTAGAAGGGATATCTGTAAATACTAGCTAAGTATAATAAGAATAATAGCTAATATGTATATAGCGTCTGTTGTGTACCCTGCATTGTGCTGAGCGCTTTACAAATATTATCTTACTTGATTCTCACGATGACCTTGAGAGGTATATGCTATTATTATCCTCATTTTGCAGATGAGGAAACTGAAGCAGACAGATTAAGTGACTTATGCAGGGTCACACAGTAAGTGTCTAAGGCTGGTTTTGAACAAGTAATTTCAAGATGGAGCATGTGCTAATACCTGGAGGAATTAGAAAAGATGTCCTATAGGAGTTGGCACCTGACCTGCAATTCGAAAGAAGCTAGGAACCATTAGATGCCAGCAGGGTTCAAAACAACCTTGTATTTCTGCAAAGGTTACCTTTTTTTTCCCCCGGGATTCAAGCCAAGGCTGGAATAGGAGCAGTCCCTAATAGATGTTTGAATTTGATTCCTGCCAATATTTGCTTACGGTGAGACAGATGGGTGGATCATGTTTCCTCTCTTCTAACTTGTTACCGACGTTAGGTAAAAGCTTCGGAAGTCAAATATATGTTTTCTCTTCCAGTGTTCAAAGCAGGGCTTTCATTTGTCCATTAAATCTGCCTTGAGTTGCTACTCTCTCTAGACCCAGAGCCCTGGGTTTCCCTGACTTTTCGGTGTTGCTTTTGTATCTCGTTGTATTTGCTTTTGAGCTCTCCTTGCTTGGTGCCAAATTTTGTCAAACATGTTCTTCTCCGTGCTGAGCCACTCTCTGCCAACAATCTCCCCAGAGCGAGTGCTTTAGTAATAAGCCCCGAAAATGGGAATTGATAATGGAAATACTGGCAGCCCCTTCTCCAGCAGGGGTGCACGCCTGTGTTTCTGTAATTAGGAGTGTGATTAGAAATAAGAGATGCTTTTGGTCTTCAATTTCAAGGCATGAAATGAAGGGATTAGAATTTGTCTCACTCTGGCAAATGACGGAAGTTCTGGCCTCGAACAGCTTTTTGTGTCTTATGATCAAGAGTCTGTTGTTAACGGTACCTCTTGTTGTCGTTGTTCTGTTGATGTGAATAGTAAATGTGCTTTTGTACACAATTAGTGATTACTGCTTGTTGTCTTAAGATCCTTATTTCCCGTAATCGTCTTCCAAAATGTCTGTTTTCAGGTTTAATGCCCGTCATCTCTCCCACCTTCCTCTAGTGATTTTCTTGCCATCTGGGATATAGAGCACTAAAAGAATGTATTTTCTCATAGCCCCACACAATCAATGGTCACCGTTTGGTTGGGGGCAAAGGAGTAGTGAGTATGCTGTAGGAAAATAGTGCCATATTTGGTAGCAGTTAAAACATTTTTTTTTTGTAAAACCAAAGTAAATGGAGTCTAGAAAGCATTCATCATTTGTCCAGAAAAAAAAATGGGGTTGGTTGTGAGGGGAGAATGGAGTTGATAATGAAACTTTTCAGACTTAAAGAACATCAACAAACCATTTAGGTATTCTTTTCTTCCTCCTAAAGGAATTTAAAGGAATTCCATTTAAATGTGTTTCAATGGCATATGGATGGTGCTTACATTGAATGTCAAGACTGAAGCTTCACAGGGTTTAGTGAAACACAGTTGAAATATTCACCTAACAATTAGCTCATATACAGTGATTTGACTTCATTCTAAATAGTGAAAACAGGAGGGATGTCAATCTTCCTATTAATTTGCAGCTGGAGTTTTTGACACATTATAAAACAGCCTTTAACCTTAGGCGAAACAGAGTGCACTGAAGAGGAAATGCATATTATGCTGTCACCTTAAGAATATATGATTATAGCATCTTAGTGGTTGGGTAGACAGCGGCATAGACAAAGCACTGTAAATCTGGAAGAGAGATGTCTCTGACAGGCCAACCTTTTACTCACTCGTAGATTCCTCTGGTTTAAAATTGCCTCAAGATTCTCTGGCAATCTGAAGCAATTGAAATAGCAAGTGGGCTCAGTGCCCCCCAGCTGCTTTTTTTTTTCCTCCCTTGATAATATGATTATGTGACACTGTGAGGATTTGTTGATGAGGGAGAATCTTCATTGTGCGTGCCTCCTTTCAAAGAGGGAAAAAAGAGGGAGAATCAGTGGAAAAATAATAGTTGGATCATTTTGTCAAAGATCAGTGAAATTTCTAGTGGGACTGTTCCTGTTATCTCAGGGTGAAAACTTACCAGTATTCTGTTCTTTTAACCAGACTCTTCCTAATATCTGATGAGGGAGTTAATGGGCTGATGGCTCTAGCCTGTGCATGTAGATGGGGGTAGGATCATGCAACAGTCCTTGAAATGAGTGTTAGAATTTGCTGTTCTTAAAACTTGTCTACCTAACTCAAAAGTTACGGTCAGCTTTTATTAAGTGAGTTAGATCTTATCAGGAGGAACTAAATCTAGAAGAATATTTGGAAAGATTAGATTTTATGATCTTTCAAATTCAGACATGGATTTTACTACCAAAGCCTCCTAATATTTTAAATATTAATACCATGAGCCTTAATTTGGTGGCTTAACTATTCATACGTGAATTTCATGGATGGATTTTCTACAAAAGAATAATTCAAACCCAAGCCATGCTGGTTCCCAAGGATGGGATATTAAAACTCTGCCATTTCCTAATGGAAGTACGTTTTTCACAAGGATATGGTTAGGGCACAAGTTCCGTGGCTATTGGTATTGTTCCTTTCAAAGGGAAACACAATATATTGGAAGAAAACTAGGGATAGTAAAAAGTACCCTAGACAGGATGTCAAACTATCTGGGTTCCAGTTTCATCTCAACCCTTAACTAGTTGTGTAACCTTGGACAGATCATTTTATTCCTTTGGTCTTCAGTTGCTCCTATAAATTTATGGGGCTGAGATAAGTGATCTTAGAAGTCCCCTTTGACTCAGAAATCCTATGATTAGGCATATATTTATCTGGAATTGCTGAGAAAGGGAATGCTCAAGTTAACTCCATATCCATGTTAATAAAGAGGCAGCATATATGTCATTCAAGGGCAGCCAGTTTTCAAAGGCTTTAAATATAATGAAGTGCATTCAAACACCAATATTATACTGAAATCATTTATCTGAAACCATTTCAAGATCCCCCCCTCAGGGCTGTCATAATAAAATAGCAGTCATATAAATACAGTCCTGTAGATATAGGAGGTGTACAAAAGTATCCCACCTGCATTATCTGCAATTCATGGACTGGAATTTGATTGTTCAAATAAATCATTGATCTAATTCAACAGGCATTTAAAAAAATAATTGATTTTATACAAACCTCATTTCCAAATATATCTCTTCTCTCTTCCCCAGAGAGCCATCCCTTGTAACAAAAAAAGGCAGAGGGAGAATAGAAAATTCAACAAAACTGAGCAAAAAGTCAAATGAGTCTGACAATATATGCAGTATTCATATCTCTTTTTTCCTCACCTCTGTGAATAAGGGAGAGAATATATAGTGTTATTCCTCTTTTGGGGTCCAAGCTTGATTGTTATAATTTTACAGCTATAATTACAAATCTCAGTTCATTTTATTTTCTATTTCAATTGCTATAGACATTGTATATATTGTTTTCCTAGTTCTACTTTCTTTATAACATTTCATATACTGTTTCCATGCTCTTCTATCTTCATATTACTTGTTTTTATAGCATGATAACATCCCTCTTTTGATAAAATTTTATTTCTGAATTTTGATTTTATGTGATCTAAATTTCCCAGTTTATGCACCGTCTCAGCACTTCCTTGAGAGCCATTCCTTATAGCAGAGAATAAAAAAGAGAAAAAAAATCAAACATTGATGCATTGAAAAAGTCTGACATATGGGGCAGCTAGGTGGCACAGTGAATAGAGCTCCTGCCTTGGAGTCTGGAGGACCTGAGTTCAAATATGATTTCAGACACTTGACATTTACTAGCTGTGTAACTCTGGGCAAGTCACTTAACCCCAGTTGCCTCAGCAAAAAAAAAAAAAAAAAACAAAACAAAGAAAAGAAAAGAAAAAAAGAAAAAAGAAAGAAAAAAGAAAAAAAAAGTCTGACATAGCCAACATTCCTTCTCCAAGAAAGTGGCTCCATAATACACAGAAAACTGAGCCTGTAGTCAAGAAGATCTGAGCTCATTCCAGCCTAGATTCTTACTCGCTTTGTGACCTTGGGAAAGTCACTTAACCTCTGTCTATCTCAGTTTCCTCAACTGTAAAATGAGATAATAATAGCACTTCTCCAATGGTTGTTGTGAAAGTGAAATGAAGTAATATTTGTAAAGTGCTTATCAAAGTGCCTGGCACATAGTAGGTGCTTAATAAAAGCTTGTTTCCTTTCTTTAAATTTTTGTGGTTTGAGGGTGATGGTATTTTCTCATATGTCTTCCTTGGAGCCAACCTTGATTATGAAAACTTCATAGCATTCAGTTTAGATTATTCTATTGTCTTTCTTTCCATTTAGATTGTTATAATCATTGTGTATATTATTTTCCTGGTTCTGTTTACTTCATTTTGTGTCAATTCATGTAAGTTTTCCCATTCTTCATCATACTTATTGTTGCTTAAAATACAATAATATTCCATTAAATTCATATGTTATGACTTGTTTAGCCATTCCAATTGACAGGTATCTACTTTGCTTCCTATTCTTGGTACAGTATCTTTCCATTATATTAATCTTCCACCATTTAATTAGCTATTTACCAATTACTGGGTATCTATTTTCAACAACCATTTATTAATAGCCTTCTATGTGTGCTAGGAATAGAGTCAAAGACAAAAGAGGGAAAAAAATCCCTGCCCTCAGTATGCTAATAGTCTGCTGAACAAATTATAGGCTTCTTGAAGGCAGAAGTGACATTTTATATTTATTTTTATACCTCCTAAAGCTTTGAACAAGTAAGTGTGCTCTGTGTGTGTGTGTGTGTGTGTGTGTGTATATATAAATAATATATATAATATATATATATACACACATACACACACACATATGTATATATATGTGTGTGTTATATATATATACATATATATGTATATTTCTAGACATCACTTTATCTTCAGATCAGTTGTTTTTTTCATCAAAAGAGCAATGACTATTTGCTTGCCTTTTATTAATTTGATGTCTTAGGAGCAAATGGTATTATTTAGTAGCATGCTTTAGATCTCCCCAATTCCCCTTAGATAAATCTCTTCAAAGTTCTTCAAGACCAGCTCAGGGATGGGATAGATAAGTCTACTGCTGTTTGGAATATTACCAGGCTGCTTCCTTGGTCTTCTTCATTCCAGCCTTCTTACACATTCCTCCCTTCTGATCTAAGGCTACCTTCCATTTACTGTCTTTATATCTTGTACATGGTGTTCCCACATTGGAATGTCAGCTCCTTGAGGACAGAGACTGTTTAGCTTTTTGTGTCCCCAGAACTTGATGAATAGTAAGCTTTTAATGGTTATTAATTTATCTTAGATTTATATCTGGAAGTACTCTTAGAGGAAAGAAGGAAGGAAAAGAGGGAATTTGGAACTGAAAATGAAAAAATATGTATATGTACAAATGGGGATAATAATGGCATATACGTCTAAAGGTCATTGTGAGAATCAAGTGAAATATTTGTAAAGCACTCAGCACAGTGCAGGATACAAATAGATGCTATATACAGTGTACATATAATTTTTAAGAACTTAGTCCAAACCCTTTGTGTTACAGATGAGGCCCAGGGATGTTGTGATTTGCCCAAGGTCACACAGGTACCAAGTAATAGAGGTGATATTTGAATCCAGGTCTTCTGTCATTAGTGCTAGTGCTTTTTTACTATGCTACTCTGGCTTCACATATTTAACATGGTGTGAAAAGGTCTGTATTGTAGATGATGCAGAAAAGAGGATGGCCCATGTTGACAGATGCAGAATTTTCCTTCTTAATTGCAGGCTTGATATTGAAAGAATCCTACCGTCATCCCCAGCTGGATCCCAGTGATCTGAAATAATAAACACAAAACTCCCCACTTGCATGTGCATTAAGAAAAAGGAAGGACCCAACAAACTAATGAGGAAACAATATTTCTTGGGGCATACTTGCCTTTCTTTTACTAGGTTGACCTCTGAATAAAGGAAGAGAAAGAAAGAGAACAAGCCCAGATAGAGTTGTTTGCAGGGTCTTTCAGCAGTCTGGGTTTGATTAATTAGGAGGGCATGTCCTTCAGTTCCCATGCCCTCAGATGGAGTGTCAACCCGAAGCTAAACACACTTTATCTTCTGAAACTCTACTGATGCTCCAGTCCAGACAAGGAAGTAGCTTCCCAGGAGCTCTGGGAAAGCCCTCTGGCTTCTGCAGTTTATTGTAATTTCTGGGAACTCTCCACTGACATTCTTGACAAACAGCATCCCCAGAGTTTTTCTTTGCATACTGCTGGTGAGGACTTATGGTTAGGGCCTTATGGTTATGATATTTACAGACTTACTTTTTTTGTAAATTCTGAGATATTTCAGTATACATTTTTCAGGAAGGATTTTAAAGCAGAAAATAATCTTGCTAATCCCTTTCAAGAAGGCCCATAATATAGAGAATAGAAAGGAACTTCTGAGATCATGATTGCATCATATGAACATGCATTTGAAGTTGGATAGGATTTTAGAGCCAATTAATCAATAAGCATTTATTAAGTGTTTACTGTGTGCCAGGTATTGTGCCAAGTCCTGAGGATACCAAAAAAAAAAAAGAAAGAAAGGAAGGAAAGAAGAAAGAAAGAAAAAGGCCAGAGACAGTCCCTGCTCTCAAGGAGCTCATAGTCTAATAGAGGAAACAACTATGTAGAAATTATAGATAGCCAGCAAATGCAGTGCCCTTATTTTATAGTTGAGGAAGGACTCAAAAGTCAGAGGGTCTTAGGTTATTAAATCTGAACCTCAGAAGCCATCTAGTCCAGTCCTCTCATTTTACAGATGAGGAAACTGAGGCTGGGCACATCAGAAGAGCTTTGCATCACAGAATCATAGGTTTAGATCTGGAAAAGACCTCAGAGCCTGTCCTAACCCTGTGCTTGAAATGTTCTGCCCCCTCACCACTGTCACCACCCTTTTCCTTCTTACCTCTTTAGTTTCCCTGGCTTCTTTCTAGAATCAGCTCCAATCCCACCTTCTTCAGGAGGCTTCTGCTGGTCCACTGAGTTGTTGAGTGCCTTCCCCTTCCTGATCACATGCTGTATTCTGTATTTATCTTGGATAGATCTAGATATCTACATATTGGTCTCCCCCATTGGAAAAAAAAAAGACTGTGTGTGTTTGTTTTGTTGTTTATTTGGTCTTTTTGCCTTTTTTGTGTGTCTTCCCACTTCTTAACACAAAGCCTGGTTAATAAATGTTTGTTGACTGACTGACTGTCTACCCAGTTCCCTCACTTTACAGATGAGGAAACCGACACTCAAGGAAGCCATAGGGTCACAGGATCATAGATTTAAAGTTAGAATTTTCTCAGGGCTTAGCTAATCCAGTCCCTTCATTTTACAGCTAAGTGGCATGATGGTGAGACCACCGGATTTGGAATAAAGAAGTCTGGAGTTTGAATCCTGTCTCATACTAACTGTGTGATTCTGGGCAAGATATTAAGCTTCTCTGTGCCTTTATTTCCTCATGTATAAAATAAGTATAATAATAGCTCCTAACTTACAAGGTTATTGTACTAATCAAATGAAACAATATATGTAAAAATCACTTTTCAAGGTGGTTTGCTTAAAAGTGCCATATAAATCCAGCTGCTTCTTCTTCTTCTTCTTCTTCTTCTTCTTCTTCTTCTTCTTCTTCTTCTTCTTCTTCTTCTTCTTCTTCTTCTTTTCTTCTTCTCCTCCTCCTCCTCCTCCTCCTCCTTCTTCTTGTCCTTCATCTTCTTCTTCTTCTTTTTGTCCTTCTTCTTCTTGTCCTTCTTCTTCTTCTCCTTCTTCTCCTTCTCCTCCTTCCTCTTCTTCCTCTTCTTGTTTTTTTCTTCTCCTTCTCATACTTTTCTTCCTCTTCTCCTCCTTCTTCTTTTCTTCTTCTCCTCTTCCTCTCCTCCTCCTTCTTTTCTTCTTCTCCTCCTCCTCCTCCTTCTTCTTTTCTTCTTCTCCTCCTCCTCCTTCTTTTCTTCTTCTTCTCCTTCTTTTCTTCTTCTACTCCTTCTCCTCCTCCTCCTCCTCCTCCTCTTTCTTCTTCTTCTTCTTCTTCCTCCTTCTCTTCTTCTTCTTCTTCTTCTTCTTCTTCTTCTTCTTCTTCTTCTTC
>NW_020954588.1:25304849-25468318 GCF_900497805.2 Vombatus ursinus | reverse complement strand
CTTCTTCTTCTTCTTCTTCTTCTTCTTCTTCTTCTTCTTCTTCTTCTCCTCCTCCTTCTCCTCCTTCCTCTTCTTCCTCTTCTTGTTTTTTTCTTCTTCTCCTTCTCACACTTTTCTTCCTCTCCTCCTCCTCCTTCCGTGTTACAGATGATAAGACAGCAAGATCTGAAAGTTTATAACTTGCAAAGGTCATACAGGTAGAGGGAAACCGACCTAGGAACTGAATCCAAGCCCATCCCTTCATTCCACACCTAGTGCTCTCTCCATCCTGCATCATACTGCCAGGACAGTCTTTAGATGAGGCAACCTAAGAGGATACTTTCATGTTGCTTTGTTACTGGGAGGGCACACACATCTGTAAACTTATTCTCCATAAGGGGGAACTGCCTTTACACCTTGATCCCGAACCTTTGGAGATGTTTGCCCTGAAGCTTTTGCCCAAGGCTTGGCATCCACCAGAAAGTATTAAGGAAGTTAATTTCTGGAGGGATCTTGCTCAGCAACTTAGGCTGCAGTATTTCATTAAATAGGTGAGAACACGAGCAATCTCAGCCAAAGTCTCAAACACAAGTGACTGACTAGCTTAAGTCTTATATGGTGGAAAGGATGAGTATTAATACAATTGTAATGTAAATTAGAAAAAGATGTAGGATTTTATCCATGTGGGGACCTTTTGATGTAAAACACACAAACACAAATTCCTCCAGAATATAGATCACAAACCACACAAGATTGGATAATTATAAATAAGTCTTAGAGTGCTGCCAAAGGCAAAACAGGTTACAAACAGCAACAACAAAATTTAATGTTTTCAATTCACTTTACATTTATTGTTTCTTCTGATCCTTACAGTAATCCTGTGAAACAGGTGCTGTTATTTTCCTCATTTTTACAGATAGAAAACTGAGGCTAAAGAAATTAACTGATTTTCCAAGGGTCGCATAGCAGATAAGTGTCTGTGAAAGGATTTGAACTCTTGTCTTCATGGTGCCTGGTCCAGAGCTCCATCTCCCACACTGCCTATCTTTGTAAGTTACATTGCTTATGTTAGAGCCAGGATTGGAACTTAGAATTTTTCTAACTCCAAGCCTTTACACACTGTCCTCTAGGCATTATACTAAGCTGCCTCTGCTACTGAAAACCAAGTCTGTGATTTCATCAGTGGAGAGTACTCCTAGTGTGGAAACTCCTACCACCAATGCTGATCATTTGTAATATTTAGTATTAAGAATACCTTGGTGAACTGAGGGGACAAATGATTTTCCTGGGACAGGTAGTTAAGATGGTCAGATTCAAGGGCAGCAAGGTGGCACAGTAGATAGAATATTTGGTCTGGAGTCCAGAAGACCTGAGTTCAAATTTAACCTCAGATACTTACTAGCTGTGTGACCCTGCGTAAGTCACTTAACCCTGTTTGCCTCAGTTTCCTCATCTGTAAAATGAGCTGGAGAAGGAAGAGGTAAACCACTTTAGTATCTTTGCCAAAAAATAAACAAACAAAAAAAAATGAGGTCATGTAATGTTGGACATGACTGAAAAATGACTCAACAACCACAAAAAACAGACTTAGGACTAAAACCCAGGTCTTACTGACTCTAGGTTTGGCCTTTACTACACCATGTCACTTTGCTACAGTTTATAGATGGATAGATAAACAGAAGGGTACAATTATATAGATATAGATAAATAGATTTCTATATAGATAGATGCATTTATAAACATATATGTGTATATATATTTAATATAACATACAATTTAAGGCAATTTTCTAAATATTGTAGTCCCCTGGTTACTTTTTAACGGGTATTCCCTGTAGCTTAAAATGAAGCTTCATAAATTCTCTTTGAGGCTCTTATTAATTAAAATAAAACAAAACAAAATACATCGTCCTGATAGAAAAATATTATTACAATTTTTCATTTTGTTGGCTGAAAGTAATGGTATTTTAAATACCCTCTTAAATTAGGGCTTTTATGATTTATTATCTCATTCCATAATATATTTAGTTATTTGTCCTGTGGTCATTTGCACCACAGGCCTCTAGCTGACTGGTAGAGATTCATTCCCTTAAGACTTGGGATCCAGACCTTAGAAGATGGTAAGTCAGTTTCTTTAATTGTAGCCTGAGAGTTCTTAGGTTCTCCATTTGAGGAGAGGCTGAGTTGGGCCTTTTACATACTTTTTTGTAACTCAGTTAGGAAATAAACTTTATAATAAAAAAATGTAAATGCTTATTCTAATTATGGAATTAATTTTAAAGTCAATACAAGTTGTGCATAAATTTCATTACATTACATTTACTTGAAAACTTCCTCCCCTGCTATGTTTCAGTCTTAAACAAGGGAAGAAGGGGACAATTAGATTAGCATCCTGGCCTCCAGCTGACCTTGACAGCCCTCATTAGCCTTTGAGATTCCTACACCAATTTATTTAGAAATAATAACTCTTCCAAGATTGTACGAAGTGGGAAAATTAATTAGAATCTAACCTGAGTGTTCTGGTAAGTGTTTAACAACCAGCTCTCCAGAAAAAGAATGAAATGTCCCTATGTCATACTTCTAAATTTAATCTGCCTTGTTGACATTTTCTCCATCACTTCCTCAAGTCCAGACAATCAACAAAACAAAGTCAGGACCTGATTTTTAGATTTTCCTGAGTTCCTGTGGTATGAGCATTCACCCTGAAAAACTGAACAATCCACAAAAGACTATGCAAGCCAGCTCTACCATACCACTGACTTCAGATTTTCTCATATACGTGTGTGTGTATATATATATATATATATATATATATATATACACATATATGGGTATATAAAATTTTTTTTCCTGTCAATGCCCATGTTGTTCTAGAAATATTCCTAGGGGTGGATGAAGGAGAGGGAAGGAGTAGAATGTGATTTCAGTATGTATGTGTGCATAATAATGCATTTGACTGAGAGACGATGCAAACTCCAAGTAATTGAGAGCTAGATTTTCCTTTCAGATTTTCTTGTCCTTTCACATTTCCATTCTTGATGACCTAACCACCTTTGGTCCAGGGAAGGAAGGTTCATGAGCCACTACAGTTTCTCCCAGTAACGTTTAAGGTACCCAACTGCTGCTTCAGCTCCCGTTAGTGCATTCTCCATAAGAGTTACTGGAACCCTAGAAAACATTAAGGGAGGTCACAGTGAGGTAATGATGGAAGTGTGGATCCAGCCTGTTGGATGACTGGATCATCGCTAACATTCTCTTCTTTCCTCTTCTCATAGCCAGTGCCATTGGCACATGTTTTTAGTAAAACTCTTTCTCTTCTTGACTAAGAATCAAAATAAGTATCATTTAGTCCCAGATGTGTCCCTGACTAGCCGTGTGACATCGGACAAGTTGCTTCATTTTTTTTTTATCCTGCTTTTCTCATATATAAAATAATGAAGTTGTGTTAATACCCTGACACTGCAGTTTTATAAGCCACATCTGTTCAGTTGTGGGCATCCCAGTTGAAAATGGACATTGATAAAATGCAGGACATCCGGAGAAGGGGTGATGATGATGGAAAAGATCCTCCAGATCATGGTAGAGGAGTCAGGAAGACTTGATCTCAAATCCTGTCTGAGACACTTGTATGTGACCCTGGGCAAAAGTCACTTAACTTCTGTCTGCCTCAGTTTCTTCATCTGTAAAATAGGGATAAAAATAGTACCTACCTCCCAGAGTTGTATGTTGAAAATGAAATAATCTTGGTAAAATACTGTGCAAATATTAAAAAAAATGTATAAATGCTAACTGTTAACTAACTACGAAAGCCCTAGGAAGTTTAGTTTAGAGAAAAGAAGCTTAGGAGAGGGGAGAAGAGAAGGTATTTATACCTGCCTTCAGGATGTTGTTGTTTGGTCATGCTTAACTCTTCATGACCCTGTTTTCCATACTGTCCATGGAATTTTCTCAGCAAAGATACTACAGTGGTTTGCCATTTCCTTCTCCAGTGCATTAAGGCAAACAGAGTGTAAGTGACTTGCCCTGGGTCACACAGCTAGTAATGTGTTTCTGAGGCTGGATTTGAACTCGGGTCCTTCTGACTTCAGGCCCAGCACCCCATCTGCTGAGCCACCTAGCTGCCACTAGGTATTTGGAAGGTTTTTTTTTTTTAAAGAGAAATAAGAAAGAGACTTTTTTTGTTTATTCCCAGAGAGCAGAGTGGTGAAAGTTGTACAGATACAAATTTAGATTTGATGTTAAGGGAAAAAAAAACTTCCTAACAATTAGAGGTGTCCAATTGTGGAAGGGGCTACCCTTAGTAGTAGTGGGAGACTGTCCCTGATGGTGTTCAAACAATGGCTGGCTGGATGACTACTTGTTAAGAATTTTGTCAAGGCAAGGGCTGGTTGGACTTGCTTCTTACAGAGTCCCCTCCCTTTGGTAATTCTGTCACTCTAAGATCTCTAACACTTAGACAAGTGCCTAACAAAGAAGGAGATTCAGAAGTGTATGTCCACTTGAATTGATGTAGACAAGCTCTAGAATTCCTTCCAGTTTGTCCATTGTCTGAACACTCTTTTTGACATTCCTCAAGTCTGTGAACTGTCTTTGTTAGATGCTCTGACCACTGTTGGAAAACTCAGATGGGAAAATATGTGTGGGAAGGGAATATTAAGGATGAAGATTTTGAAAAATGACGTCAAAATAAAAAGGAGAAGAGTATATGTGAGTGATAATGTCATGTAGGAAGATGTCACAGCCTTACCTAAAGGCCACATTCCTGTGTAAGGATGGGACAGAGATATTTGAGTGATTGGTGTTATTTTCCTTATTGTATTTCTGAGTCTTAATTCCATTAGTGGAATTGGAGGTTGGTGTTTATCTAGGTCAGGGGTTCTCAGCCTTTTTCCATGTCATGGATCTATTTGGAAACCTGGTAAAGCCCATGGATCCTTTCTCAGGAAAAAAAAAAGTTTTTAAATCCATAAAATAAAATACATTGTATTACAGAGGAATTATATTGAAATAGAGTTAGCAAAATATGTAATTTTTAAAGTTCATGGGCCCCAGGTTAAGAATCTGGTCTAATGGATTTCACTTTCCATTTTGTTAGTTGAAGAAGACCAGATAAGCCATTTGTTTAGCGGGGTTGGGGACTGTGAGAGTTTTGAACAGTGATTTCAGTGATATGTGAGAACCCCCAATACTGATGCAGAGACACCTCACCTGGCACTTGTTCTGGGACCCCAAAAGGTTAAGTGTTTCTCTCAGGGCCACAGTGTTAATGTATTCAAGAAGTAGGACCTGAATATCAGGTATTCTGACAGCAAGGCAGAGCCCATGTGTGCCTACACATTATATGTAACATGAATTTTGTGTTGTAAGTGTTCATAGATTTACTGGAAGGAATCACAAAGCACATCACAGAAGTTCTTGTTTTATAAGTGAAGAGGCTGAGGCTCAAATGGATTATGTGACTTTTCCAAGGTCACACAGAAGTGAGGATGGGAACTTGGGTCTTCAGACTCTAAAATTCCAGTCTTTCCTCTGTACTCTGCTGCTTTCTGAGTTAAGATGATCTCAAAAATCTCCTTTAAAAAAAAAAAAAACATTTGGGGGATTTTCTACCATAAGCTTTCCTCAATATACCACTTTTCCTTGACACAAATTAAAAACAGTTAAGCAAAACAAACCAATGAAATCACCCCATCTGGCCATGCATTTCCCATTACAAGTCTATAGTCTTTCACCTCTACCAAGAGTAGGAAGGGGTAAGACATCATCTATTCCTTGTGACCAAGATAAATCATTGACACTATTGTGAGGAAGGGGTCTTTCAGTATATTTTTCATTTTTATTATTATAATTTTTGCTCATCTTATTTGGGCCATGTTTATTTCTATCTCAATTTAGCTCATACAAATTCTCCTCCAAGATCAACACTAATATTGTTATTCTTTGGAGAACCAAAAAATCAAATGGCTGCCAGACATTCTCATTTTTCTTTCCTTCTGAAAGATCTTATGTACCTTAAATATTTAGAATTTATTTTCTGGGCTTATCGCTTGAATATTCATTACATACTTATTGCAAATACTTGAGAAAAAATGAACAGGAATTCAATATTTGATACTCCATAGTAAGTTGTGCAATGAATATTTCTACTTGAGGTTATGAGTTCTAATAAGGCATCATTGATATTCAAGCTCTTGCTTCCCTTGATTAGTGCAAGAATGACTGATGTGACATGTTCAAGCTTGATCACCCCGTTGATATCAGATGCAAGATTTGGTAGGCAGATTCCTAACACAGTAATACTAGGAATAGATACTAGGGACATTCAGAAAATAGTGTGACAGGAATAGTTGGGGGAAAAAAGGGTTAGACTAGAATGACCTCTGACGCTCTTCCAGCAGTAGATCTGCTCCATGCTCTATCTCTCAAAAATGGCCCTCCATCTCTGTGTCTTTGCAATGGGTATCCCCCATGTTTGGCTTTCTCTTACTTCAAGATAAAGCTGAAGCACCACCTCCTAAATTAAGCATTTCCTGGTTTTCCCAATTGCTAGTAATCTTCCTTCCTAGCTACCTTGTATTTAGCTGTCTTGTTTGTTATATTTATTAATTCTATATATGCATACATATATGTATTTACATATTATATATATATATATAATTCTTGTGACTCCATGAAGAATGTAAACTCCTTGTGAATATGGACTCTTCTTTTTCTTTCTCTTTCCTTCTCTCTTTCTTTCCTTCTCCCTTTCCATCTCTCTCCCTTTCTTCTTTTTCTTCCTCTTCCTCCTCCTCCTCCTTCTTCTTCTTCTTCTTCTGTTTCTCTCTCTCTCATTCTCTCTCTCTCTCTTTCTCTTTCCCTCCCTCCCTCTCGCTCTCTGTCTCTTCCTTTCCTCCTCCCTTCCTCTGTCCTCTCTCGCCTCCCTCCTTCTGTCTCTCTCCTTCCCTTCCCCCCTTTCTGTGTCCCCACTTCCTGGAACATAGTAGGCAATTAAGAAATATTTGTTGGTAGATTGATCCTATGAATTAGAGCTCTCATTGCTAGGTATATACTCCAGAGTGATCAGTGGCAGAACTGTGCTGTATATGCCAAACTATTCACTGCAGCAATTTTGTGGCAGCAAAACAAAGCAGAAATAAAGTGGGTACTCTGCAATTACAATGTAGATGTCTGAACAAATTGTTGCTTATAACTGTAATGGAATATTATCATTACAAGAAGGTGTGAATATGGACAATTCAAAGAATATCAAAGAACTTGTATGAGCTCATGCAAAATGAAGTAAAACTAGATGAACTATATATTTGATGACTAAAATAATCTAAAATGAACGCCACACAACACTGAAAAGTTACTTGATCTCAGATTAAATTCATTAACCTATATTGGTTTCAGAGAACTGATGATAAAATTAAAATGAAAAAAAACCAATAAATTGAGTTAGATGATCAAGATGAATTTAAAAAAATGATTTTGATGACCAGAGTTGAAATATTTGCTCTACTGTTTACTCTCTGTGTGATCTTAGAGAAGTCACTTAGTCTCACTGGGCCTCAGTTTCCTCATCTGTAAAATGAAGGGATCATACTTAATTATTTCTGAGTTCTCTTCTAACTCTAAGACTATGATCAGTATTTTATGACTGCATATGTAACTAAGTAGGTGGGGGATTATGTGTAAAGTGTGTTACATACCCTCTAAGAGTTGGATGGATTGGTTTTTCTATAGAAGAAGGTGGTATAGTTCAACAAATAACTAGTGTTAAAAAAAGGCATTGACAAAACTTTTTTAAAGGTTATAAAATTAGGTATGTTTTTAAAGAACTTTGTAATATTCTGTAATTCCATGGCTAAAAATGACCAGAAACTGTCAAAAGAGCCATTTAAAAACCTTTTCTTTCTTTTTTATTGATAAAAAAGGTTTTAAACTTATATATATATATACACACACACATACTTATAAATATAAATACATATACATACACACATATATACACATATATCTATATAAATATACATGCATATATATACACACACACATATATGTGCGTATATGTGTGTGTGCATATATATATGTGATCTTATTATAGAAAGCAAGCTAAAAATAGCTGAGGCAAGAAGCGCTGACTTTTAGGCCCTCTGGAATTTCACAGAGCCTTACAGGAAATACATCTTTCCTTTCAAATATTTATCCGTCACTCCACAACAATGAGTGTATGAGGTAATAAATAAAAGACAGCTGGAACAGGAGAAAACAGTTTTTTTAATGCACTATGCTGAAACTGTCACTCTGGCAGGAAGTAATAACTGGATACTGCATTATTCAGGGTGAGGTAATAGACTGCCTCATTTCCAGGGACAGATTACTTGGGGCTCGGCTGAATCACTGGCATCGAGGCCACAGGGTTTTCCGGGTTTTCCACCAGTGAGAGCTGTGGAATGGAGGGGTTTGTCATGGTGTGATTGGCAGCTGAGCCTCTGTGCCTCATTCCCCAAATAAGACCCATGTTGAAGCTATTCTAGTCTTTTTGCTTTTTCCTTCTCATTAGCTGATGGTCTGTTAAGCCAGGAGGCAACGTTTTCATTTTGTTTGAGGATCTGTAGGAGAGTGGACAATACAAAGACTTTCTCCAGTAGTATGGTATATAGACCAGAACTCAAGTGATTTTATTCAATTCAGTAAGCATCTATGAAGGACCTACTATGTGCTAGACACTTTGCTAGGGACTGGAGATACAAAGAAGAAACATAATAGCCTTGCCCACAAGAAGCTTGTGCTAGACACTTTGCTAGGGACTGGAGATACAAAGAAGAAACATAATAGCCTTGCCCACAAGAAGCTTATGTTCTGGGTGGGGGGTGGTGGTGAGGAGGACCTACTACAATAGAAAACTAAATATAAAATTATAGTTAATAACACTGATGTTTGCCTAAGCCCAGGAGACTGGTTATAGTCAATTCCACAATAAAACCAAATTAGATACTCATTTCAAAGTTACAAAATTTTGAAAGTGCCTCAAATTATATTCCTCATGTGATGTTACTTTACAAAATTTTAAAAAAGTCTAAAAACTAAGAATCTTGAATAAAAATTATGAGATAAAAGTGCTTCAAGGTTTGCAAAGCACTTTACAAATATTGTTTATTTTGATCCTCACAAAAACCCTGGGAGGTAGGTATTATTATTATCCTCTTTTTACAGATGACGATACTGAGGCAAGATAGAAGTTAAGTGATTTGATTAGGGTCTTACAGCTATCAAGTATTTAAGGCTGGATTTGAACTCAGGTCTTTCTTAACTCCACGTCCAGGTCTCTAAACACTGTAATACCTGCAGAGGTGTGTCAGATGTGTGACACCAGAGGTGTATCAATGTTATAAACATATAACAAGAGTTTTAATTGAAAATATAATAGTACTCCTTTACAATTGATCATCACAAGTCTATGTATAGACCTGAAAAAATTATTTAACACGTGTTATACTTGTGATAATAGTTGTCCGTATATGTATATATTCACATAGATTGTTATATTTTACATATATGTATTTACACACACACACACACACACATATATATATATATATATACCTACATATACATACACACATGCATACACATATAATAGGATAAACTTCTCTAGGTTTTTGTGAGGATCAGATGTGGGATACATACACACACACATATACATACACACATATATTTGTATATATGTATATGTGTGTATACACACACACCCACACACACATATCCTATTACCCTTACTGTACAATTGAAGAAACTGAGATCTGAAGAGATCGCACTACAACCAAAACAGTGTGTGATGTGAGATCTGAATTCCAATTTCCTGATTCCAAGTCCATCACTCTGTTGACAGTTCAGCCTAGCTGCTTTCATTCTTTATGTAGTATGTTTCATTTAACACTGCATTAATGCATTTTCACTGCATTTAAAATTCATATAGTTCCTTAAAGCTGAGAGAAAATCGATGAAAAAAGAAGTTTCTCTCTCTCTTTTTTAATAAACAGGGGTGAGAGCTTGCATTGATTAAATAACGAGACAGATTTCACATCATGGCAGTTTATGAGGAAATATCAAATCATATGCCTTGACTGCTTTTGAACCTGACCTGAGAGAATGAAGTGACCAACGTAGCAATAGAGGAGTTGGGGTTTGAGGTGTGTGTCACCTGGACATGTCGCTCTTCTTTGTAGCTGTGTTCTTCTTTGTGGAATTGCTATTGGGGTGAGCAAAAAACCCTGTTGCCCATAGGGACTCAATTCACAATCCTAGCGACATAGGCATAATAAAGATGTAATAATTGGGAAGGGGATATCTATGGACAGCTCCAGCTAGAGGAATCAAGAAAGGTGTCTCTTGTAGGAGCTGGCACCTGGGAAGTCCCAGAGGCATCATTGAGGAGGGAGGGCTTTGCAGGTAGGGAGAACACCTGCACAAAAAGCGCTTGGGGCTGAGGATGGAGTGTTGAGTAGAGCAAGCGAGAAATAGGGCAATTTGGCTGTAACACAGAGTACATGGGAGGAGTGATGTGAAGTCAGCCCAGTATGATCAGTTGGAGCCAGATTGTGAGAAGCTTTAAATGCCACACAGAGGAGATGGCATTTTATTCCGGAGACAATAGGGAGCCACTGAAATTTCATGAACAAGGGAGCCATAATTGCAGACTCCATAAACCCTTGTCTGTGCCAATCTGGAACTTGTTCAGTGGAGTTTTCCCCTCCAGGTATCTGTTTCTTTCTTTGGGCTTAATATGATTATTTGAAGAAAGAGGAGATGGAGATCACTCAGTGCTGTATGCATTAAACTTTCCTGTGGTTGGGAGCAGCTCAAAGGCAGCTTCTACTTAATTAGACTAATTTTTGCTTGGCCCCAGAGGGAAGATTTAGAACAATGGGTGAAAGAGGCAAAGAGGCAGAGTTAGCCTTGGTGTGGGGGAGAAACAAAGACAAAAACTAAACAAAACATTCTAATAATTGGAGCTATGCAAAATTGAAATGGAGTTCCTGGGTAGTTGGTAGATTAATTCTCATCTTCAAGTTAGTTTTTCAAGGAAAGACTGGGTGGTCATGTGTATGGAATATTGTAGAAAGCATTCTTCTTGTTCAGCTCTTGGTCAGACTACATGATTTTTTAGTCCTTTCCCATTCTGTGATTCTGTGAAATGCTTATGCCAAATGACAAGAAGCATACTATTGTAAATATACATATCATGTGCTCTCAAATTTAGTCTTTGGCACTGTCATTCATTATTTGTCATTGAAGTACCTTTCTGTCCTTCTTTATCACACTTCTGGATGTACTGAACATCCTCTTTTTCCTGTCATCGTTGGAGAAAAGCCGCATGGAGCATAAGACATGTCTTTCCTGGTTTTCATCTTGCGTCTTCCCTAGTCAAGAACAAGCTAGAAGAATTGTGAAATTAGAACATAAAAATGACTGGTGTGCTTTTTTTTCTTGTTTTAATTTATTTAGTGCTGAATTATTTTATTACTTATCATTGTACTAAATCAACCATAAGTGTTGCTGTCTACACTACTTAATTGGTAAGATTAATTTTTATAGGGCTAAAATTAAAGTATTTCCTCTCGGTTAAAAAATATCAACTACCCAATTGCATTATGGGGGAGGCATGTCTAGATAGCAGTTTGTTTGAAAAAAGACTTGTGGGTTTTAGTGGACTGAAGGTATCAAAAGTATAGTATGGTGCCTTAGGGAAGCCATTTTGACTATGTTAATATAGTTATAGCTGTAAGAAAAAAAGAGAAGATATTTGTACTGTATGCTGCCATTCATACCACGTTTCCCAATTGTTAGGATCTGATTATCATTATTTTGAATCATCACTAATTTCCATATAGCCAGAGTAAGCTACTGTCAGGGGTGGGGAACCTATGGCCTTGGGCCACATGTGGCCCTCTAGGTCCTTAAGTGTAGCCCTTTGACTGAATCCAAACTGCACAGAATAAATCCTTTTATTAAGGGGTCAGACCTCGATAGAAGTCAAAGGACTCATAGGCTACAGGGAGGACAATAATTAAAAGCGAGAGGAAAGGGTATATGGGCATTATGGTACAATGGAAATAGAACTGGATTTGATGCAAGATGATCTGGGTTGGAATCACTTGCCATGTGACTTTGTTCAGTTCACCTAACTTCTGTCATTGTCCTTATCTTTTAAATGGAAGGGTTCTGAGTAAGATGACCTCCTTGTTCTCCCCAACTCCAAATCTAGGATTCTATGATCCTAATGCAGCCTGAAATGACTACTTCAGAATAGGGAACAGCAAACTACTGTTTGAGGGCCAAATCTTGGATGGCCTGAGCTAAGAATGGTTTTTAACATTTTAAAATTCAAGAAAACTTTATTTTGTGGACTATAGAAAAACAGGTGATCCAACCTGTAGGCTGTAGTTTGTTGACTCCTGCTCCAAAAGGTAGAATAAAAGTTATATAGGGAAATCGATTTTGGCTCAATATAAACTGAATGTTATAAAAATGAGAACTTTGGAAGAATTAAATGAGTCGCTTTGCAAAATGGTGCATCTCCTTCCCCATAAAAGTTTTAAGCAAAAAATAAATGAATGAATTAATGAATGGGCTACCCTGCCAGATGTTGGGGATGGAATTGATAACGTCATCCCTATCTTTAAGGAGCTTATATTCTATAAGGAAAGATAACACCTACAGGGGAGGGCTGTTTGGGGAAAGATATTTTATTCAGAGAAGTCACAGAGATGGTGATTAGTCATCAAGCACCTTAGGGATACACTGAAATTCAGCACTTACTGTGTACCAGACACTATACGAAGTTCAAAAAAACTTAGAATACATAGACCAGCAGAAAGAAAGATCACGTCTGCTCTTATATTCCAGTGAGGGAAGATAACACATAAGAGAAAAGGGGAGGTGGGATACTTGATGCTGGATCATGGTAGAGAATTATGCACCAGAAGCAGAGTGATTACAACCAAATCCACAGGTGAAAGAAAACAAGATGTTCAACAAGGTTGACAGCCTTATGAATCAGCACTGGAGAGCTCTCTTCCTTAGTACGCTTAGCAACCCTCCCCAAACATGCTCCCATAGCTTGTACTTTGGGGCTCAATCTGGTATTTTTCTACTGGTTGAATGAATCTGTCAGTATACACTCGACATCTACCCTCCTCCCACCATCTGTTGCAAAAAGCAGCAGACATTGAATACCTAGCCATATGAGGAGAGGGAATAGGAAGAGGAGAAATGGGACAGTATGCCCATCATCAAAGTAGGAAGAGTCAGAAAGGGAGTAACAGAGGAATATTTTTTTTTTAATTGTAAAAGACATTTGTAAATTTATAAAAATTGTAAAGACATGAAAGATTTCAGTTAGAAGAAACATAGAGCACAGATAATTCAATAGATATGATACTATATTTAGAAACGAAGATGAATACTAAAACACCCTAAAGTTTACAAACTCCTCTAAAAATATTGTGAAACAAAGGCAATTGAACCAACTCCTGATGAAATACAGAATTCTCTAGATTCCCGAGGCTGCATGGTGCTGAAATAGACTGTTTAAAAGAGAAAGGAATATCTTTTTTTTTCCTTGTTCTTTTCTTTCTTGAAAAAAATTAACATTTTTATTTAAAGTTTTGAGTTCCAAATTCCGTCGCTCCCTCTCTCCCTCCCTTCTCCCCTTGCTGAGATGATAAGCAATCAGATATAGGTTATACATGTGCAGTTATGTAAAACATTTCCATGTTAGTCATTTTGTATAAGAAGACTCAAAGAAAAAAAAGGATAGAAAGAAAGTGAAAAATAGCATAATTCAGTCTGTATTCAAACCATATCAGTTCTTTCTCTGGAGGAGGAGACTATGTTTCATCATTAGTCCTTTGGGATTGTCAGGGATCCTTGTATTTCTGGGGGTAGCTAAGTCTTCATTGAACAATATTGCTGTTACTGTGTACTGTGTTTTCCTGATTCTGTTTGCTTCGCTATGCATCAGTTCATGTCTTTCCAGGTTTTTCTGAAATTGTCTTGCTTGAGATATGAGAATCTTATGGGAAGTTAGAAGCAAACATGTATAAAAATTTATTGTCTACACAGCAGCTCAATAGAAAAACTTGTAACAAGGCTTTCCAAAAAATAAAAAAAGTCAGAATACAAATGAGCTGAATTAAAAGACAATGTAGAAGAAGGGAAGAATAAAAAAAATGTTAAAATAACATATTATCTCTATATAAACGAAAGCCATCGATCTCAAAGATAGTATGTTTAGAGACAGCCGAAGGACAGTGAGTCCCAGAAGAACATTACACATCAAAAAACCTGAACACCATGATGAGGTAAATAATATAAGGAACTTCTGAAGACAAAACATCAATTAAAAGAATCCATAAATCACCTCCAAAAGAAAGCACACAAGCAAAAAATCCTATCCCTCAGACTCTGAGATACATAGTGGTTAAACTTTACCAATATCGATGGCAGACAACAAATTCAGGGAAATTGTAAAAGATTTTTCTGAACTGATACAAGAAACATTGATAAATCCCTACTCTGTGTGCTTTCCAACCCTCAGACTCTACTTTTTGACGAGATTCCATAATAATAAGACCTATAGTTGAGGAAAACACACACACACACACACACACACACACACAAAATAGATACAGAAATATGGCATAGAGATTTCAGTTTGGCTTTCATCTGTTTACCTGCGAACAAACTCAGTGCTAAAAAGCAAAAGACAGAACTAACACTTGATTTTACCCATAACCACTTGAGGATGGAGCTTGTTTCTTCATTTGTTTTTGTCTTTGAATCACTAGTGCCTGGCACAACACATAAAACTGGTATGGTGTTAGGTAAATGCTTGGTAAATTGAATTGAGAGTTTCTCAGGAAAATGTAATATGTAGATAACTACTTTTTTGGGTAAAGGAATCACTGTCCTTTTACCAATTCAGATAGTCTTGTAGGGATACAGGACACTAATCTAGGCAATTCTAATGCATAATAACACATGTTAAATGGGTGAGACAGGGACAGAACAGGTATAATTACTATTCTAGTTCTTCTGCCTTACTGAGATGTGCACAAAAAAAGAGCCCTCCACTAAAGGTTAGTGGTTGGAGATGGTTATTTGGGGCAGCTAGGTGGCACAATGGATGAAATGCTGGGCCTAGAGTCGGGAAGACTCAACTTTGTGAGTTAAAATCCAGCCTCAGATCCTTAGTAGCAGTGTGACCCTGGGCAAGTCACTGTTTGCCCTAGTTTCCTCATCTGTAAAATGAGCTGGAGAAGGAAATGGCAAACCATTCCATTATCTCTGCCAAGAAAACCCCAAATGGGGCACAAAGAGTTGGATGTGACTGAAACGACTGAACAACAACGATAACACAGTTATTAAAGAGAAATTAATATCTTTAAGGATTTTTGTGATTGAGAGACAGAGTCAGGGAATTGCTTATAATTCAGAGCTGTAAGGGACCTCAGAAGTCATCTAGTCAAATCCCTTCATTTTATAAATGAAGAAACTGAGGGTTAGGAAATGTAACTTGCCCAAGTGGCAAACCGAGGATTTGAACCCTGACTTCTAAATCTAAAATCAGCCCTCTTTGCATTGTACTCTGCTGCTTACAGCAATGCATCCACCAATTAGGTTTCTGAGACGATTGTGTGTTTAGTGATAATAATGCATCATGAATAACAAATTATCCCTTTGTGATAATCCCTGAACCTGATTTTTTACAGGGACAGTTAATCAAATTGTATTGGCGGTTGTTTCAAACTTGGAGGTCATGTTGATAATTTCATAAGCTTTTTCTTTAACTTAGATTTTCTTTCCCCACCAGATGTCCAATAAAGTGATTATTTTTTGCATTTACTACTATTTTGGAGGTGATATGTGTCATATTTACTCTCCCCTCTCCCAAGACTGATTGGTGAAAAAGCACTCCTCCAAAGTCCTAGGTAGATGATGAACCAAATTGGGTTCACATTTCTCTGTGCGTCTATATCTGGCAGAGCTTGAGACCAAAATAAAGTGAAGGGTGTTCAGAGGACAACCAAAATGAAAAAGCATTCTTAACAGTATCAAAAGAATAAATAATGGCATTCTTGAGAAGATGGGAGCTCCCACATTTATCATCTCTTTGTGGAACTCCTACTGATTAGATGAATCAGATACAGATGTAAGGAGGAACCTTAAAAAGCCCAAGGTCCTTGCCATAGTTCTTCTTTTTAGAAACTGGACAAGTTTTGGGAAAACCCTCATTCTGCTGGACTCTATTAACTCTGGAGGAGACAGTGAGGCTAATGACGTGGCACAGCCCTGCCTCACTTAAATCCAGTTCACTTGCCAGTCAAGACATCACCCTCTGATGTCACTGGTCCTCTTCAAGAACGAAGGATGAATAACAATCTTGCCCCTTATTCCACCTCTTCACCTGTTATTGCTCAAAGGGTGTTCTTTAGACTGGTGAGTCTGGAGAAGCCAGTGGGTCGGGTGACAAGGGTAATAATAGTTAGCATTTATATAGGTTTAAAGCTTGCAAAGCACTTTATGCAGTTATCTCATTTTATCCTCACAACAACCCTGGGAGTAGGTGCTGTTATTACCCCTATTTTATAGATGAGGAAAATGAATCAGACGGAGGGTAAATGACTCGTCCAAGGGCACACAGCTAATAAGTGTCTAAGGACTGATTCGAGTTCTTCTCTTTTTCACGCCATTCTCAGTGCTCAGTTTCCTGCTCTCTCTAGCTCCAGAGAGGAGATTTTTTTTCTCTCCTTGGAGGCGTTTGTACCAGGGACGACCCCTTGTCAGGAATGTTGGACTTGGAACTCTTTTTCATGTATAAATCAGAATAGCTGGCCATTGAGGTCTAGTCTAATTGAGTTTTAGTGATTTCCTGGATGTGGCTTCTTCATGGCTCCAAACAGGTGAGACCGCTGTCCCCAGTACACTATCCCAGGCCTATACAATGCCAAGTGACATCCACAACTTCAAATCAAATCTGTAGTTTTTTTGGACTACTGACTAATAAGGCTTAGAATAATTCCTCAGAGTCACTTTTTGGAATGATCCATAGAGTAAGGCAGCAATGCAGAGGGTAAAGAGCTTTGTAGTCACTGGTTCAAACCCCTTTCCTGCCTCAAAACAACTATTACCTGTTGTGACAGGAAAAGCCCTTGGTTCAGTCTGGTAGAAACCCTTTGATGTGTGTGTTGGTGGGAGGGCGAGGGGACCCTACACCCTACACACACAAAAAAGAAGAAAGCCCTTTCCCAGACTGAGGCCTATAATTCTACCATTAGTGATTCATTTCTTTCTCTTATGTTCAGCAGTCTTCCTTTGAAATACAAATATTTCTAAGAGAAGCAAGTATCAAATAAGCTCCTAGTATCCTAGGTTCAATGAATCTATCAGATTCCTTTTACAACTTTGCATGGCTAGGTCTGGATGCTATTAATTGCATTGTTAATTTTCAAAAGGAAGACTCAATTAGTGGAAACGGCATGCCACAGACTGGCAGCTCTATCACGTTAGGCAAATAAACCCAAGGTTGAGATGCCAATCATTATACATTTGTGGAGAAATGATGTCTTCCAACGACATTATCCAGCTGGATTTGGGATATTGTCAACATGCAGTGTGGAATGTGCTGGGAAAATGGTTAAATGCTCTTACTTTAGCATCTCTACTCTGAGAATGATGGCAATGTAGAATGTAAATGACACAGCTCTGGTCTAGAGCGCTTTCAATTTGCTGTTTATCAATAGAGAAGTCTAGTGAATATGCCCATGAGAATAGATTTCCCACAAAAGATGTTCTTATGGATTTCACTTCAAACTGATTATCATTATTTAAGGCCATCACAGAAAAATAAAAGGCTAAATGAGATAGAAAAATGCTTATTGCAGTGAAACCTTTCCTTTGTAGTTTTTCTTGGAATCAAATAGAGGGAATATAGTACATAGCTTATCCTTCATAGGCAACTTAATAGATAAAGCCCATTGCAATTGATGAATTCAAGTGGCCTCTGAGACTTGCCTTTTTGGTGGCTAATATTGGATCACAGAATACAAAGAGTGCTAGATTCAGAGAATTTGGATTTGAATACTGCCATTTGCCAGTTACTGCCTCTATGAGCTAGGGCAAATCCTTTACCCTCACTGGGCCTCAGTTTCCTCATTTGTAAAATGGAGGTGTAACTGGTACAAAATTGCCTTTAAGATCTCTTTCAGCTGCCTCTTTCTTTGCCTTTCTGCTTCCTTCCTTCCTTTCTTCCTTCCTCCCTGCTTTCCTTCCCTACCTCCCCTTCTCTCCCTCTTTCCCTTTCTTCCTTTCCTCTCTGCCTCATTCCCTCCCTCTTTCCCTTCTTCCTTTCTTCTTTCCTTCTCTCCTTCCTCTCCTACTTTCTCCTTCCCTCTCCTCTTTATTCACCCCTTCCTCCCTTTCTTCTTTTTTTTCCTTCCTCCCATTTCCCCTTTCTCTCTTCCTACCAGAAGCAAATTTACAAGAATTCCATTCAAAAAAATTGAGTTCTATATGAAGGGAAAAAAAAAACATTCATTGAAAGCAAAACTTTTTTGTTGGAGGAAAAAAATACACTTGAATAATAGGGCCTATGGATTACCAATTACATTTGAAACTGATGAAGACCTCTTTTACAATGCTATTTTGGAACTGGCACTCTATCCACTGTGCTACCTAGCTGCCCTCATACTATAGTATAATATGCTATGTTATGCTATACTATATATCATACTATATTATATCATATTATAACAATATACTACAATCATACTGTGACATATTTTATTATTTATATTATATTCACAATTTCCCAAATTAACGAAATAATCTCTGGAAAAGTGAATTGACATTTTAAAAAAGGAAAAAACAACAACAACAACAGGACATTAGATTAAGTATCAGGTGATCTGGGTTTATTGCCTGGTAGTACCTTTAACCAGAGATACGACTAAGTCACCTCAATGGGTAAGGGAGGGTTGTATAAGCAAGATGATGTAGAGAATTTCTCAGATCACTTCTAGCACTAAGTCTCTTTGATCCTCAGAAGGTCACCTTTGGGAAAATTCATCCCACATTGAAAATTTTGCGGAAGAGATTGTACTTAAAGTCAAGACAAGTTTAAATCTTATTTAGTTACTTATCTGCTGTGGGATCTTGGTCAAATCATTTCACCTCTTTAAACCTCAGTCTTCTCATCAGCAAAATGAGGGTGATTGAAGAATTAAACCCATGGAGTTGTTGTAAAACCCAAATGGGACAATGCATTTAAAGTGCTTGACAGAATATAAAGTGCCATGGAGGAACAGGGGTGAACGGAGTTCTAAAGGCCAAGCAAAGAGACAGGAAGCAGGGGCATGCCCTATCCTTGACCTGAACGTAGACATTGTCTCTTGCCCAAGGACCATTCTAGCTAAATTTGATGTGGCCCATCACCAAGCTGGCTTCAGGCTAATGGACTTTTTAGTCATCATCATTTCTCCAAGTCACAGAGGGATCACCATCAGTGGAAGTGAAAGGAATACACGATCAGGAAAAAAAAATTAAAAAGGTCTTGCTGCACTGAAATGCAAGTCTTAAATAACCAGTTTAATTGGGTTGAAAAAAGGCCTGGCCCACTGAGATCAGCAGCAGCACATTTAAACCAGAAATAATGCCTACCGTAGAAAGTAGTAGTCAGATACAGTCAGGGCCCCAAAGGAATTTCTTCAACTTGTTCTTTACCCACATTACTAGTTCTCAAATATAACGATAATCTGATCAAAAGGACCATTGCTCCAGACCATGGAGGCCAAAGCATCTTACCAAAATAAAAAGATACAAAATCAGCTTTGCATTCTGTTTTCATCAATGATATTTATGTCTTTCATGAAAAAGAGAGAAATACAGAGCAAATCTCCATTCAGAAGACTCAGAGAAGTCAATGCATTAAAAAAAAAAAAAAAAACTCAGCGCTTTATAGCAGGAGGCAAATAAGTTTAGAGGTGATTTTATAATCAAGCCTGTTCCCCAGGTAGCTTTCCTTACATAACCCTCCCTTGCCCATTGAGGTGGCTTAGTCGTATCTCTGGTTAAAGGTACTACCAGGCAATAAACCCAGATCTCCTGATACTTAATCTAATGTCCTGTTGTTGTTGTTGTTTTTTTTTTTCCTTTTTTAAAATGTCAATTCACTTTTCCAGAGATGATTTCATTAATTTGGGAAATTGTGAATATAATATAAATAATAAAATATGTCACAATATGATTGTAGTATATTGTTATAATATGATATAATATAGTATGATATATAGTATAGCATAACATAGCATATTATACTATAGTATGAAGGCAGCTAGGTAGCACAGTGGATAGAGTGCCAGTTCCAAAATCAGAAAGACTCATCTTCTTGAGTTTAAATCCAGCCTCAGATACTTATTAACAGTGTGACCCTGGGCAAGTCACTTAACTCTTTTTGCCTCAGTTTTTTTAACTGTAAAATGAGCTGGACGAGAATGGCAAACTACTCCAATATCTTTGCCAAAAAAAAACCAAAACAAAAAACAAACCCAAAAACAAATGGTGCCACAAAGAGTTGGAAATGATGATAGGGTTGTGTAGGATAATTAGTATTTAGTATAGTAGAGTACAATACTAATATGGCACAGTATAGTATAGTATGAAATGACAGTATAATACAATACAGGTGTTCTATGATGTATAAAAAGTTCAAGAGACACAACAGTTTCTTGATAATTAATCATTTTATTAATTATGGTTAGTGAATAATTAATAAAAGAATGGTCATTTGGCTTTCTCTCATAAACCAAAGACTTCTCGTGGAGGCCTCTTGATGCTTATATACCCTTGGAAGAGTGGTTGTTCCCAACAGGCAGAAATCAATTCTGGTTAACAATTAATGAGAGAATGAATATTATAATGAAAGGTGGGCTTATTCTAATGAGGGGCTGGGTACTTGACTCTACTCTTGTCACTGATGGACAAAGAGAGACTCATCTCATTTTAGCCAGATCATTTTTTCCTTGGGGCAGTCCACACGAAAGGATCTATCCTCCTCCTCCACCCAGTGAGTGAACAATGAATTCTGGTGGGCTAGGCATTCCCCCTAGATTAGATCCTCCTTCCAAGGTCTTCTGGTTGGTTGGGGTGAGAAGTCTGTACCCAGAGGATTTGGGCAATCTCATCTATCAGCAATGTCCTTCACAAGGTCTGGGTGTATAACTTACAGGGGTTTGTTTCTGAATGGAGAAATAGAAAAGGGAAAATCTTAATTTTAATTAATAATTGGTTATTAACATAAGAGTGAAATAATCATTTCTCTCAGTTCTAAAAGCCTTAGTGAAGTTTTCAGCTAGAAGATCTCATTACAGTGAGATCTGATATGATCTAATGTGACATTATATGATGCTACAATATATCATCTATTGTATTCAGAATTGGAACTAGGGTTAGGCAGAATAGGCAACTAATTGGATTCCACCCCCTAAGGGAGAGATTTTTTATGACTTTCCTACTTTTACGTTTTGTTAACAGAAAATTCTCAATGGCAAAAAAGCTATTTTCTATCTATTTGAGATCTATCTATCTTTGTGCCCATTTCACTGATGGCACAAAACATCTATTGTACCTTAGAGTAATTCATCTCCCCTCTGTGCATCTTTGCAAGGGCTGTCCCCTGTTACTAGAATGAAGTCCCAGCTTATTTCAAGGCTTAGAATCCCCTGATTCTTTTGAAATTCAGCTCAAACATTGCCTTCTGCCTGATCTACATGAAGCAGGTAGTCTGTAGTGACTTCCCCACTCCACTCTACTCCCCTTCCCTGCCCCCACCCCAGATATCTTTGTATTTTTTTTGTATTCTCACTTGTATGCATATTGTCTCCTTTAGTAGAATATAATCTTCTAGAAGGCAGGAAGTGTTTCATTTTTTTTCTCATATTATAATAAATGCTTGCTAATTGATTGATTGGTAATAAAGGGTGTCATTTCCATATTCAGAGATAAGACATGAATTTTTAACTTTTTATAATGTATGCAAATGCTTTGTCCTGGATCTAGATAGATAATCCACACACTTCTATTCCTGCATACTCCCAAATGTGGGGAACAGTAGGGTTGGGGGAAGATACAACTCAAGAAGGGGTATTAAGTACTTTAACCTTCTCACAAATACTATCAATACATTCTTTTGGGGTTTACAAAGATATTCTCTGCCACCTCATAAACTGAGAGAATTAATAATATTCCCATTTTTTCAGATGAGGAAAATGGAGGCTCGAAAAACATTCTCTCTCTCACATAGCTAGTATATGTCAGAATCAAGACTCCAAACCCATGATCTTCCAACCCTCAACCTCCTCCCTTCCCCCCACTCCCTGGGTTCCTTCAGTCACAATTTAGCCGCCACTTCCTTCAAGAAACCTTTCCTGATCTCTACCCCTAGTTGTTAGTGCCTTCTCTTTCTTGAAACAACTCTGCATTACTCTTTATGCAAATTATATTCATTTGTGCACATCTTGTTTCTTCAGTGGAATGTAAGCTGTTTGAGAAACTGGTTTTTGTTTTTGTTTTTTTTGTCTTGCAGTTTTCCCAAATCCTAGCACAGTGTCTTGTATGCAATTGGTGTTTTATAAATGCTTGGTAAATTGCATACAATTGCCTGAATTTAATTGAATTACTTACTGGCTTTTAGTCACATTGTGTTTACTTAAAATAACTACTCCTATTGATGTTATCTTTGCACAGTTTTTTTCCTCTTAAGAAAAATGCACTGAACTATGTTGACATTTCTCTTCATCCCATGGATAAAATGTATTTTGTTCCTCTGGTGCATGCTAACATGATTGTGCATGGAGGGCTTAATTTTCACATTTGTTTCCATTCAAAGATCTAGCAGCACTTTTAAAACGTAAATTTGCAAAATCTATACAACAGCACTTAGAAATAAAAGAGTGGGTGCTTTTGTCTTGTGCTCTGAGTGCAGATGGGAGAGTGAAGTACAGAGGAGCCCAGGGAGCACAAAATGAGAATGATAAATCCTTTGGTTGGATTAATTGATTAATTTGGTTGGAAAAAAAAATATTTTTTATTATAAGTGGGACACATCAGGCAAGAGAAGGAATCATGAGAGGTTCTTTTATTCACTTCCACCTAGTAGAAGAATCAAACCCTAACTTTGAGGCTTCCCTTGGAACTGGGAGAAAAGGTCACTAATGGTTTAAAACATGGCGGGGAAAGTTAGGTTAAAGATGACCATGCTTTACCAGCCATAAAACCATCAAAATTAGGGGAAGCATGGAGCAGAGATGTGGACTCTTACTTTCAATGAATAAAACCTTCACCTTTGTATTCCATAAACTACCCAAGACTCACATTACAACATATATTCTCTCTTGGGCCTTGATAATGGGGAGTTGACTTTGTAGGGATCTTAATGCTATTTAAGAAACTTTCATCCTGTACTCTGTAAGATGAAGTTCAACCAGAAAGAATGGGTGCATCCACCTACCTCTTTTTGCTGAGAGATCTGTTCTAATTAAACATGGTTTGGAGGAGGGGCAGGAAATAGGATATTTGAGGGAATCACAGGATGTTAGACCTGGATGTCACCTTCAAGATTGTGTAGACCTGGGGACTTCCGCTTCCAGGAGCCAAGATGGCGGAGTAAAAAGGTAGTCGCTCTCCCTATCAACTACCGTCCCCTATCAACCTCTGAAAACCCAGAAAATATCACCCCAGAAAAAACCCTGAAACAGCTGAACCAGAAGAAAGATGGGGTGCAGCAGTGCAGTAGCCCAGGTAGCTAGAGGGATTAACGGGAAAGGCCCCTCTTACCTTGGGGGAAGGAGAGCAGTATGAAACAGGAGTCGCCCAGCCAGCTAGTGGAAAGACCCACTTTAGCACAGCAGGAGGAGATTCTGGTGCCTCGGCATTCTACAGCAAATGAGTCTCCCAGTGCCTGGCAAAAATAAGGGAAGCAGCACTACAAAGGGCCCCAGGTGGATAAGCACCCTGCAGCATTCCTCTGAAAGGAGCTGAAGAAAGCAACCTAGAGGTGCCAAAAAGTTCCAGCCTTGATGATTCCAGCCCAATACCAGGTAAGCTGTCAGAACCCTACAGCCTCCAACTGCCAACCAGGAGGAGATCCCAAAGCCCAGGTGGTCGGGCAGGCAAATGCCAACAGCTGTACCTTCTAGTGCCTCGGTGAGGGTGGGGTAACTGGTGGAAACCAGCTCAGAAAACCACCAGGTGCCTCAGCATTCTACAGCAAAGAAGTCTCCCAGTGCTTCAACAGGAATAAGGGAGACAGCACTACAAGGGGCCCCAGGCAGATAAACACCTGGCAGCACTTATCTAAAAGGAGCTAAACAAATCTAAAGGAAAGGAAAAGCAGGCAACCTAGATGAACCTGAAAGTCCCAGCCTTGCTGATGCTAGCCCAACACCAGATAAGCTGCCGGAACCCTACAGCCTCCAATTGCCAACATAAGAGGATCCAGCACACAAAGTCAGTGACCAAGACCTATGCTCCCAACACAAGAAGCTTGGGTCAGTGCCCTCTGCTTCCCAGCAGGAGAGTTTAATCTCATGAAGGCCAGGGAATAAAGAAACACCATGAGTAAGAAGAAACGTAGGATAGATTCATATTATGAGAAGAGTGAAGATCAAGACAGAAATTTTGAAGAGGACAACACTGTCATCAAACCCACATCTACAACATCAAAAGGGAATATGAACTGGTCTGAAGCCCAAAAAGCCTTCTTAGAAGAACTCAAGAAGGATTTTAAAAGTCAAATGAGAGAGGTAGAGGAGTCCTTAAAAAGTACAATTGGCCAACTGGAAAAAAAGTCCACTGAAGAAAACAAGTCCCTAAAACACACAATTGGCCAATTGGAAAAAAAGTACAATGAAGAAAATAAATCCCTTAAAAATACAATTGACCAACTGGAGAAGAAAGTACAAAATCTAACAGAAAAAAAACCAATATATTAAAAATTAGAATTGAATGGAAACTAAGGACTCTATGAGAGAGCACAAATCAGTCAAACAGAAACAAAAAAAATGAAAAAATAGATGAAAACGTAAAATACCTCTTGGGTAAAACAGCTGACCTGGAAAATCCATCCAGGAGAGACAATTTAAAAATTATAGACCGACCTGAAAGTCATGATGAAAAAAAAAGAGCCTGGACAGTATCCTTCAGGAAGTCATAAAGGAAAACTGCCCTAAAGTCCTAGAACCTGAAGGTAAAATAAGTATAGAAAGAATCCAATGCTCCCCGCCTGAAAGAGATCCCAAATTGAAAACGCCAAGGAATATAGTAGCTAAATTCCAAAATTACCAGATTAAAGAGAAATTACTGCAAGCAGCCAGAAAGAAACAATTTAAATATCATGGAACCACAGTCAGGATTACACAGGACCTTGCAGCCTCTACATTAAAAGACCATAGGGCATGGAACATGATATTCTGTAAGGCAAAGGAGCTTGGAATGCAGCCAAGAATTAACTACCCAGCGAAAATGAGTGTGATTTTTCAGGGAAGGAGATGGATATTCAATGAAATAGGGGACTTCCAATTGTTCCTGATAAAAAGACCAGAGCTCAACAAAAAAATTGATCTTCAAGTACAAGATTTGAGGGATAGGTAAAAAGGTAAATGGGACAGAAAGATATAATATGTTGTTAATAAGGGCAAAATGTTTACATCCATACAAGGGAAGATGACACTTGCAACTCTTGAGAACTGTATTGTTATTATACCATGTTAAAGGAGTATATGTAAAGGGGGTGGATATAAGTTGACTTTGATGTAATGATAAAAAAAATTAATCAAGTGGGTTAAATGGATCCAAGTAAGTGGATTAGTCTGAGCTAAGAAAATGTACTGAGAAAGGAGGAGGCAGGCAAGGGTAAATTACATTACAGGAAAAGACACAGAAACCTATTAGAGCAGAGGTAAAGAAGGGAGGGGGATGAGCATTGTTTGAACCTTACTCTCATCAGATTTGGCTCAAGAAGGGAATAACATAATCAGGTATAGAAATCTAACTTGCACTATAGGCAGTAGGAGGCAAAAGGGGAAAGAAAAGGGAGGGGGGATAGAAGGGAGGGAAGAAGCAATAAGGGTAAAGGTGAAGAAAAGGGAGAGGGTTAATAGAAGGGAGGTGGGACCTTAGGAGGTGCTGGTCAAAAACAAAACACTAGTGAGGGGGGGAAAGGAGAAAGAAAAGCATAAATGGGGGAAAAAAGGATGGAGAAAAAGACACAGATAGTAATCATAACTGTAAATGTGAATGGGATGAACTCTCCCATAAAACAGAAGCATATAGCAGATTGGAGTAAAAACAATAATCCTACAATATGTTGTTTACAGGAAACACATTTGAAAAAAAGTGACACATACAGGGTAAAGGTAAAAGGCTGGAACAAAATAGATTATGCTTCAGCTGAAGTAAAAAAAAAAAAGCAGGGGTAGCAATCCTGATTTCAGATAAAGCAAAAGCAAAAAGAGATCTTATCAAAAGAGACAAGGAAGGAAACTACATCCTGCTAAAAGGCACCATAGACAATGAAGTAATATCATTACTAAACATATATGCACCAAATGGTATAGCATCCAGATTCTTAGAGGAGAAGTTCAGGGAGTTACAGGAAGAAATAGATAGTAAAACTATACTAGTGGGGGAACTCAACCTCCTCCTCTCTGAACTAGAAAAATCTAACCACAAAATAAACAAGAAAGAAGTTAAGGAGGTGCATAGAACATTAGAAAAGTTAGGTATGATAGGAGAAAATTGAATGGGGATAGAAAGGAATATACTTTTTTCTCAGTGGTACATGGCACATACACAAAAATTGGCCATGTACTACGGTATAAAAACCTCACAATCCAATGCAGAAAGGCAGAAATAGGAAATGCATCCTTTTCAGATCATGATGCAATAAAAATTATATGTAATAAAGTGCCATAAAAAGATAGACTAAAAAATAATTGGAAACTAAATAATCTAATCCTAAAAAATGATTGGGTCAAATAATAAATCATAGAAACAATCAATAATTTCATTCAAGAGAATGACAATAATGAGACAACATACCAAAACTTATGGGATGCAGCAAAAGCAGTTCTTAGGAGAAGTTTTATATCTCTAAATGCTTACATAAATAAAATAGAAAAAGAGGAGATCAATGAATTGGACATACAACTAAAAAAACTAGAAAAAGAACAAATTAAAAATCCTCAAACACCAAATTAGAAATATTGAAAACCAAATGAAAATTAAGAAAATTGAAATTAAGAAAACTTTTGAACTAATAAATAAAACTAAGAGCTGGTTTTATGAAAAAAAACAATAAAATAGATAAACATTTGGTTAATCTAATTAAAAAAAGAAGAAAACCAAATTACTAGTATCAAGAATGAAAAGGGTGAAACTACCACCAAGGAAGAGGAAATTAAAGCAATAATTAGGAATTATTTTGCCCAACTATATGCCAACAAATTTGACAATCTTCGTGAAATGGATATATATTTACAAAAATATAAATTGCCAAGATTAACAGAAGAGGAAGTAAAATACTTAAATAACCCCATCTCAGAAAAAGAAATTGAGCAAGTCATTGATGAACTCCCTAGGAAAAAATCTCCAAGGCCAGATGGATTTACATGCGAATTCTATCAAACATTTAAAGAACAATTAATTCCAATACTATATAAAGTATTTGGTAAAATAGGTAAAGAAGGAATCTTACCAAATTCTTTTTATGATGCAAATATGGTACTGATACCTAAACCAAGAAAAGTCAAAACAGAGAAAGAAAATTATAGACCAATTTCTCAAATGAATATAGATGCAAAAATTTTAAACGAAATATTAGCAAATAGATTACAGCAACTTATCACAAGAATAATACACTATGACCAGCTAGGATTTATACCAGGAATTCAGGGCTGATTCAATATAAAGAAAACTATCAGCATAATCTATTATATCAACACCAAAACTAACAGAAACCACATGATCATCTCAATAGATATAGAAAACGGTTTTGACAAAATACAACACCCATTCCTATTAAAAACACTAGAGAGCATAGGGATAAATGGAGTCTTCCTTAAAACAATAAATAGCATCTATCTAATACCTTCAGCAAGCATAATATGTAATGGGGACAACTGGAAGCATTTCCAATAAGATCAGGGGTGAAACAAGTATGTCCATTATCACCACTGTTATTCAACATCATACTGGAAACGTTAGCTTTAGCAATAAGAGAAGAAAAAGACATTGAAGGCATTAGAATAGGCAAAGAAGAAACAAAGCTATCACTCTTTGCAGATGACATGATGTTACACTTAGAGAATCCCAGAGAATCAAGTAAAAAACTACTTAAAATAATAAACAACTTCAGCAAAGTTGCAGGCTATAAAATAAACCCACATAAATCATCGGCATTTCTATATATTACCAACAGAGCCCAACAGCAAGAGATAGAAAGAGAAATTCCATTTAAACTTACTGTAGACATTAGAAAATATTTAGGAGTCTACCTCCTGAAACAAACCCAGGAACTCTATGAACACAATTACAAAACACTTTTCACACAAATAAAGTCAGATCTAAATAATTGGAAAAACATCAGTTGCTCATGGGTAGGCCGAGGTAATATAATAAAAATGACAATTCTACCTAAGCTAATTTACTTATTCAGTGCCATACCAATCACACTACCAACAAATTATTTTATAGAGTTAGAAAAAAATAATAACAAGATTCATTTGGAAGAACAAAAGGTCCGGAATATCAAGAGAACTAATGAAAAGAAATGCAGCGGAAGATAGCCTAGCCATTCCAGATTTTAAATTGTATTATAATGCAGCATTCATCAAAACTGCTTGGTACTGGCTAAGAAATAGAGTGGTGGATCAGTGGAGTAGGTTAAGTATGCAAGACACAGTAGTCAATGACTATAGTAATATATTATTTGATAAACCCAAAGACCCCAGCTACGGGGATAAGAACCCATTCTTTGAAAAAAAAACTGCTGGGAAAACTGGAAAAAAGTATGGCAGAAACTAGGCATAGACCAAAATCTCACACCACATACCAAAATAAAGTCAAAATGGGTACATGATTTAGATACAAAGGCTGGGAGAGCAAGGAATAGTTTACCTGCCAGATCTATGGAGAACAGAAGAATTCATGAGCAAACAGGAGATAGAGAACATTACAAAAAGCAAAATAGATCATTTTGATTACATTAAATCGAGAAGTTTTTGCACAAACAAAGCCAATGCAACTAAGATTAGAAGGAAGGTAGAAAATTGGGAAAGAATTTTTACAACCAGCATCTCTGATAAGGGCCTCATTTCCAAAATATATAGAGACTTAAGTCAAATTTATAAGAATACAAGCCATTCCCCAATTGATAAGTGGTCAAAGGATATGAACAGACATTTCTCAGATGAGGAAATTAAAGCCATCTATAGTCATATGAAAAAATGCTCTAAGTCACTATTGATTAGAGAAATGCAAATCAAAACAACTCTGAGGTACCACATCACACCCATCAGAATGGCCAACATGACAAAACAGGAAAATGATAAATGTTTGAGAAGATGTGGGAAAATTGGAACACTAATGCATTGTTGGTGGAGTTGTGAAATGATCCAACCATTTTGGAGAGCAATTGGGAACCATGCCCAAAGGGCTATAAAAATGTGCATACCCTTTGACCCAGCAATAGCACTTCCAGGGCTATATCCCAAAGAGATCACACAGATGGGAAAAGTACCTACATGTACAAAAATATTCATAGCAGCTCTTTCTGTGGTGGCAAAGAATTGGAAATTGAGGACACCCATCAATTGGGGAATGGCTAAGCAAGTTGTGGTATATAAATGTGATGGAATACTATTGTGCTATAAGAAATGACGAACAGGCTGACTTCAGAAAAACCTGGAAAGACTTGTATGGTCTGATGCTGAGTGAAGTGAGCAGAACCAAGAGAACATTGTACACAGTAACAGCCATGTTGTTTGATGACTAATATCGATAAACTTAACCCTTCCTGGCAATACAAGGATCTAAGACATCTCCAGAGGCCTTGCGATGGAAAACGCTATCCACACCCAAAGAAAGAACTATGGAAGCCGAATTGTTATTTTTTTTCCCTTCTGTTGAGTTTTGTTTCCTCATTCTGATGGTTCCTCCTATTGATTTTAATTTCTACTTACATCACTAATGTGAAAATATGTTTAACATGAATGTAAATGTATAGCCTATATCAGATTGTGCGCCGTTTTTGGGAGGGTGGTGGGGAGGAGGGGGGAGAAAAATTTTAAACTGAAAAGCATATGGAAGTGATTGTTGATAAATCAAAAAAATTAATAAAATAAAAAAAAAGAACCTGGTAAAACTTCATAAAAAAAAAAGATTGAGTAGACCTTCTTATTTTATAGCTGAGACCCAGAGGTTTACTGATGTATCTGAGCTACATCTTTGTCTCCTGACTCCTAACATCATACATGTAGACTTGGAAGGGACCTCAGAGGCCATTCACTCCACTGCCTTCATTTTACAAATGAGAAAACCAAAGCTTAGGGAGTTGAGGTGTGTACACAGATAGTGAGTGTCAGAGGTGAGATTTGAACCCACATATCTGACTATAAAACCACTGCTCTTCCCACTGTACCACACTGGAAATGTCCAGTGACTTCCAATCCAATATTCTTCCTATTTTGCCATATTATCTACTAAAACCCATCTCTTCCTCCAGAAAGTATAAATTGTTATTAAGGATAAATTGTAATGAAAAAAGAGGTAGATTTCATAGATCATAGGATCAGAAGAAGTTAGTATGTTTTCTGAATCCCTAGTTTCCCTTAATCTCTCACAATGACAATTTAGGTGAAGAAGTACAGAGGTATGCTTGTGTGAGGACTAATTCTTTATTACTAATTGTAACCCATGTATTTCTTTGAGTTGTACTGAAATAACTGGCAACAAAATCCAAGAAACTAGAGTTAGAAGGAACCTCAGATCATCCGGTTCAGTGGTTCCCAGGAATTTTTGTCTGACAAACCCCTCTCAACAACAACAAAATGTGTTTTGAACACCCTGGGCAACTTAATATGCTACTCATAATTTTCTTTTAAACTTATTCATTAAGTGCTTACAATAATTAGACTACTACAGTGGTAACTTTTGCATAAAAAACTCCAAATTAAAATTTGCATTACAAAATTATAAAATATAAAATTTTATTCTACCTATAATTATAGAAACAAATCTATAATGCTTCAAACAGGTTTGTTGGCAGAGAGGAAAATATTTTTGTAACATAATTTAAAATAATTTACAGCTTAAGGTACCAGAATTTTTGGAACAAGCCCCTTGGACCATTGTTACAAAGCCTTAAAGAGTCACAAACTACGAAGTGCAAACCTCGAATCTAGACCAGTTTAAACCTGAATTAAAATCCCCTCCATCTACAACACAGCCAACAATTTGTCAGCTCGCCTTTCTCAAAGGCTTCCGGTGGTGGAGATCCCATGACTTCTCAAGGGCAACCCATTCCACTTTGGGACCTGTCTAATCATAGGAAAATTTAAATGCATCATTAAATTTTTCTCTTTGTTCCTAATGTTGCCCTCCGACACCAAACAAAACAGGTGTCATCCTTCTGAGTGACAACCCTTTAAATAATTGAATAGAATTATCACCTGGTCCCTAAGTCTTCTCTTCTCTAGGTGAAACATCAGAAGTTGTTTCAAACAATTGTATTGTACCATTATCTTGAAAACCTTCACAATCCTGGTTGCCATCATCTGTATAATCTTTAATTTAATAATCCATTAAAATATCAGCTCCCTGAGGGCAGGCACTATTTTTCAGTTTTGTTTTTGTAGCTCCAGCATTTAGCATATGCTTTACCCATTTTAAATGCCTAATAAATTCCATTGACTAGTGGGTTGATCACTGCCCCTCCTAAAATGTGATGCCTAGAATGCAACATGCCACTTCAGATGTGGTCTTCTCAGGACAAACTACAGCAATACTATTACCTCCCTAGTCAAGTCCTTTGCATCTTTCTCTGTGTGATCTCAAGTTATCTTATCTTTCTTAGATGCCATATCATCTTGGTGACTACTAGTGCAGTGTATAAAACTCCCAAACCTTTTTTTTTCCCTGGATGGAGGGTTATATAGCCACATCTCCTTCATCTTTTATACATGAAAATGATTTTTTAGCCCGAATATTTCACTTTACATTTTAAGTCAATTTCCTTGAGTCAATTCTGAGTCTTTCTACTCTTTAGAATTAACACTGGGAATGATTTTGCCCCTTATTCACATATCCTATTTCCTGGCAATTCTATGATTTGAATCCCATTGTCCATGAAATTTAATGGCACACCCATGGGGTGCAATTTTCTAGAAAACTCTCTTGCTACATTTGTAATCAATCCCAGTAATTCAATTCCTTAGTAACTAGAATGGCAATCACTGCTTAATATCTTTTTAGTTCCATTTAGGCCATTGGCCTTCATAATATCAGTAATTTGGAAGCAACTCAAGTCATTATGGAGCCTATTTCCGGAGGCCAAATTTGGATTTTGGTTGGGTGCGTTCAATCAGTTATGGAATCAACCAGAGATGCACATAGAAAAGTGTGAGAAGGCGTAATTTTGAAAGTTTGCTGAGCTATTATCAAGTGGTTCATGGCAATAACGTGCTTTTGCAAGTGGCCTCACATTCCAGTGATGATGAATTCATCCCTCTTTACTCATTCCCCACATCTGATCACTTGATCTCTTACATCTAAGTTCTTCTCTGTAATCAATAACCACTACCCTTGTTCAGTCCCTCATCTCCCTCACTATCCAAGAACCTGTTCGTTGCTCTCTCTAGCTCAAGTCTCTTTTTTCTTCACTCTATCCTCCACACAGTGGCCAAATCAATGTTCTTAAAACGTAGGATCTGATCATGGTCCGTCTCCTTAATGATATTCCATAGCTCCATATTGTCTCTAGGATAAAATATAAACTACTCAACACTTTTTAAAGCCTCTTGTGATCTGGCTCCATTTTTAACCATTTCATACAATTCTCCCCTTCATACAATTTATTATATCATGGTGAAATTAGCTTGCTAGTGGTTCCCTGGACATGCCTCATATTTCCTACTACATTTACTTCCACACCACACCTGTATGTCTATTCTCATTTCTGCCACTTAGAATTCTGAGGACCTTACTTATCAACTACCCCACCTCCAGTTACAGGTATAGTGTCCCTCTGAAAATTACCTTGTATTAACTTATATGGTCCTAGAAGGGGACCTAGAAGGGGACAGCCTTCTAGTCTAAACTGCTCACTTTAAAGATGAAGAAACCGAAACCCAGAGAGATTCAGTGATTCAACCAAGGTCACTAATCTGGGATTTGAAATCACATCCGTTACCCCAAATCCAGCATTCACTCTTTTGTGTGCCATGTCATCACTGGCTGGGGACATGTTTTGACTTCCCAGTAGGATTTAAGGTCCTTGAAGATCAAGTCTATTCCATTTTTGTGTCTATCTTCACTGCCTAGTACAAGGCCCAACATGGAGTAGGCACTGAATAAATATTTGTTTGTTTTAATTGAATGTAATAGAATTCAAAACAGCTTCATTTAAGCTTTTCCTCTTATATTCACCATGACATAAGGAGGTAGGAAAAGTATTATTTCTATTTGGGAACCTGGGGGTGGCAGGAGAGGTAGCCATGAAACAGTGGATACAGAGGTGACCTTGGAGGCAGGAAAGTCTAGGTTCAAGTTTGACTTCAACGTATTAAACTCTCAGTGTCCTCAAGCAACTTTCTCAAAATAAATTGCAGTGTGAAAGTCAACCTGTATCTGTGGAGGAAGTTTTCTCACAGAGAATTCCTGTTATGAACACAATTTTATAGTATAGCTAAACAATATAATATAAATAAAGATAATAAAATAATTATATCAAAATCATTGTATTATAATACTATGATATTGTTATTATATTGCAATTATTATATAAGGAATTACATTATAATTTCATGTTATATTTTATAATAATTTGTGCCTTGTATGTTTTGTCATATAGTTTTATATCACAAATTAGTATATGACTTATTATATGTTGTTATTATTATTATTATTATTATTATTATTGTATCTAGCATTTATATAGTGCTTTCAGGTTTACAAAATGCTGTATATGTTACCTCCCATTTGGTGCCCCCCACATCCCTGTGAGGTTGGTATTATCCCTATTTTACAGATGAAGAAATAGAGGTTGAGAGAGAAGGGTGACATAACTTGTATCTGCGGTAGGATTTGAACTCACATCCTCCTGAATCCAAGTCTAATACTGCTATACCACCTAGCTACTGTCCTTCTATGATTCCCCCTCCAACGAAATTATAATGAAATCAAGAAAGAATGAGGTTGTAACTTGTCCCAGATTATGCATTTAGTTAGAGCTAGTTAGAGATTAAAAATCAAGCAATGAATTTTCTTTCTAAAGCCAAGGAGTGATCAACAGATGACTTATTAGTCATCGCACCAGAGCATTCAGCAAATGTCTGTGTTTTGAATGGTGCAATGTGATTTGCTCAGTTCCCAGCCTTATTATCTCTCCTTGGTTACTTGGATCTCACTGGACCCTTTGTTGAACACTCTGACCCTTTGATCCAATCCATTCCACATGTTTGGCTTTGGGGAAGGCAGTCAACCTTTCTAGCCTTGAGTTTTCTCACTGGTAATATAGAAATTAACTAGATGACCACTAATGTCCCTTCAGTTAAGTATGTTTATGTCATTTATGCTGTCCTTGGGACTCTGGGGTTTCTTGGCTTTAGGCCCATTCCTGAACATTTAAAATCATAGCCTTTGAGTGGAATTCGAGTTTCCAGCATCTTCGGGTTCTCTTGTTAACTCTACTGTGAGACTCTCCATAGGTAATCCTGTATTATTTCCTTCCTGCCTGCTTCCTTTAAGATGGGATTTCTTAACTGCCTAAAGTCACTTTCCTTTCTGCTGATTCCGACAATGAGGCAGCAGTTTCTCCCAGGATTTATTTGTCTAGCCTTCCTCTCCCGTCGTGTCAAAATATTTAGTAATGAGACGATTTATTCTTAGTATTCTGTGTGTCCTATATATCATCTCCGTCCTTGCCTGGTGCTCTTTTGGTATACAGAACTGGGAGAAGGAACCAGACCATTATGCTTGTATTCTGTTCTGCCATGCTTGTCATAAGGCATAAAGCTCTGTCAAGGACTTTGCTACCTGCCACGGTTGCTCTAGGGTCTGTAAATTTTCAAGCACGTGTGACACATGAGCTTTGAGTAAATATGAAGTGCTCATGATGCTAATGGGCTGTGAGAAAGCATCATATGTAGTGATAGAAAAAGATTTCACCTTTGTGTAAAATGTTTAAATTTCGCAGATATTTTCATATCTGTTATCTCATAATCCTTGGGAACCAGAAGGAGGTCAAATAAAAAGACAAATTATGGCCCAACCATACCCCAGTAGATCTGTGCTCTTACTGATGTAGTCATTTCCTTTGATGAAGCAGGTGGTAGCTGGATCTTTGCCTGCCCATCCCAGGTGACTAGCATCTTTGTCCTCTGATAAGCTCCTGAGAAAGGCCTACTCAACATGTTGGAAGTCTTCTTTATATTCTCTTGATATCACATGGATACCATTGGGATACGTGGCCGGTCCATCTATTATCTTTCACTCCATACCCCAAATCTAGGTATTTTCATTAGCTGCTCCCACATGTCTGGAATTCTCTCCGTAAAACATCTTTGTCAGCTGGCCTCCCTAACTTTCTTCAAATCCAGCTAAAACTTTACCTTCTGTAAGAAACCTTTCCTGATCTCCCTTAATACTGGTACCTTCCCTGTCTCACCAATTTATCCTTTAAATATATTGGCTGGGCACAGTTGTGTGCATGTTTTCTCTCTGTTGGACTTGGAGATACTTGAGAACAGTAACTATTTTTTGCCTTTCTTTTTATCCCCCAGCACTTGGCATAGTGCCTGGAATATAAGAGGCACTTAATAAATGTTTGTTGACTGACTGACTCTTAATACATGACTGAGCTGACTTTTTCCCAATCATACATTTCTCTAGTAGCATTCTTTACTCAGTGGTGCTGGAGCCTCATGAGAGGCAATTGTCAAATTTTCAGTGTAGACATTTATGTCTCAGTAATCAGGAGACTAGAAATCAGAACTTGATTTATTGTCTTATTAATTGTCTAGACTTGAGAAAATGATAGAGAAAAATGTTAATAATGCAGATTAAATTAAAAAGTATTTTCTGTATATATTCTTTCAGAGAGCTGATCATTAAATGCCCCTACTATCCCACTTCTCCTAGGTAATTCCCATGCATTATCACATTCATTATGGCCTAAAGTAGATCTAATGGTTGTCAAAAGTTATTCCAATGGAGCACAAATTCTGAAATGGACTATCACAGTAGAAAGACTTTAAATGTAGACTTGGCAACAAATTCTACTAGTTTTCTGAGGACTGGGCTCTTTAAGCATGGAGAGAGTCATAATCGGTAGTTTGGTAAATTGTGGCAAATTATTTGGTCTTGGCATGACATGAGAAAAAATAAACTTCTATTCCATTAAAATTTTGAGGTTGAGAGTCAGTCTGATATAGTAGGTGCATGCAGTGGTCTCAAAGTGAGATAGATAAGAATGTGAGACTCACCTTTTCTACGTACTGTTTGTGTGACCCTGGGAAAATTTGAACTGTCATTACCCCAGGCACCTCTCTAAAACTCTCTAAGCTGCAGAGAAAGTCTCAATCTTCATTGGTAATAGAAGTTCCTCACTGCCAATACCAGTGAATTAATAAGGCTGGTCAAAAGAAAAAGTAGGGATGTCATAACTGTATTGGAAAGAAGTGACCCAGTGCTCCTAGAGTCGATTATAATTTCCAATTATTTTCTTCCAGAAATCAGAATTCATCTATTGTGTGTTGTGACCCTTACACAATGATACACGTACTTCAACAACTGTACTATATTAACTGGAACATGCTGGACTAATTATTTTCCTTCATTGTGAAGAGCCTAGGGAGGCCTCCTCTTGTGGGATTGCCTTCCAAGCCAATTAATGGGCCCCACAAGAAAACAAGTGTCATTATCGTGTAGCCATGAGTCCTTTGAAATCCCAAATGACTCCATCTGATCACCCACATTATTTAGTTGGCTTGGCTCCAAATGGTGTTTTACTTTTGCCAGTAAGGATGATATTAGTGCTATAACTAATATCAACTATCATTTATATAGCACTTTAAACATTATAAAATACTTTATATGCACTACCTTATTTGAGTCCTACAACAGAGAAGCAGGGTATTTATAATGGATAAAGAGTTGGTTTTGAAGCCAGGAAGACCAGGGTTCGATTCCCACCTCTAACAGCATTCTATGTAACTGTGCCTAAATCATAGTCTCATGTTTCTCTAGGTAGCATTCTAACTCCAAATTGCAGACGAGGTGTTGACCTACATTGGTTGAAGGAGTTTCGTCACCTGGGAATTTCTTGTTTATTCTTACCCCTAATTGAGCTATGTTGCAGGTTTTATTATTACCATTTTATAGATGAGGGAATTGAGATTCAGGGAGGTTAAGTAATTTGTAAATCCACTGTGGAAGGGGAAAGGTTTCTTTTCCTTGATAAAAATGTTGCAGTCTCTGCCGGCCTTTCCTAAAGAGGACATGTCTAGAAATAATTTGGTCAATGGCAACATCACTGTGTTAAGTAAATGATGCCTAGAAGTGGTAACTTTGAGTGGATGTTTTTGTAGAAGAATCTTCTTTGGGTTTAATAAAACACATATTGTAGAATTTAGCTATGCCTCATAGTAAATCCAAAAGGATATCTTGTTTCATCTCAAGGATTACATTAAACTCCCCCGTCACCACCAGAGGATGCAAATGTTATTTTCTTGTCAAGTATGTATGTCTGATTAAATATTTTCAATAGGTGGTTATAAGTCCTAGGAGTTTTTAATGAAAATTGTCTGTTATTATGTAACTCTTTGGAGATTTGTTTCTGGATCTATCAGCAATTCTAAAAATCTAACAATTCTGTCATCTGGAAAATTTACTGTTTTATCAAGGACTGCAGAATATGGAAATTAAGAAAATTGGGTGAAGATGCTTCATTTCTGTTTGCTACATTGAAAATACATTTTTCATCCTCAGTTGCTGAATTAACATAAATATTTGAATATTGCAAACACATTTTGATTAATTAAGAGAAAACAGTCACATGACATAGGGGATAGAGTGCAGCATTGGGACAAGAAAAAACCTGGTGTGAATCCTGTTTCATACATTTGTTTGAGATGTGACCCTTAGCAAGTTCCTTGCCTGAGGCTCAGTTTTCTCATCCATGAAATAGGGATTATGTATGGCACCACTCATAGGACTATTATGAGAATCACACACAATAATATGCAATGTGCTTTGCAAACATTTAAGTACTATGCACATTTTATTTATTCCTTTTAGTATTGTTATTTCAACTAATGTTATTTTCTGTCTGATGAAATTCAGATAGGAACAGTTGGGGGATGGGCTCATTATCCCATTATCGTCATTTTACATTTAATATTTTATGTACTATTAAATGAATGGATAGAATTATTGTTATTATTAGTAGTAGTAGTAGAGGAGGAGGAGGAGGAGTAGTAATAGTAGTAGTAGTAGTAGTAGTAGAAGTATTCTAATCTTCTCGGCTTAGTTTGATGAAGTTCAGTAGAACTGGGACAGACCTCCTGTCTACCACTATTCTTTTATTATAATGTTCTCTGGATAATTGTTTAGGGGAATAATACAACATTTTTGTGTAGCTATGTAAAAGTCTTGGGCTATGACTTCATCTTCTGTAGATTCATTGAAATCATCTTTGGGCCAACTCCAGTAGCAGGCAACCTAAGTCTTTATATTTTAAAAACTTCTTATTCCATATACTTGGGAACTAGGACTATTCCCTATGAGACCATCTATTAATAATTCGTAATGAGCATTTATGTTATCATACAAGGTTTTGAAAAGCACTTTTGATCCTCATAGTACCTTGGTGAGGTTGGTGCCATTATTATCCACATTTTACAAATGAGAAAAATTGAAGCAGGTCTACACAGCTTGGAAGTATTTGAATCAGGATTTAAACTTTGGACTTTCCTGACTTCCAGTCCTGTACTCTATCCACTGTGTCACCAAGCTGCCATCTATTAAGAATGACATTAGAATTTTGTGGTTGTATGTTATGTTTGGACCACTGTGGGCAGAGTTTTTTCCTAGTGTGGTCTTCCATCATTGAATTGTTAAGGATGTTTTGGGGTTTATGTTTGTGGAGGTTCATTAGTTATTAGTTTATGAAGGCTAGCAAGCTTTTGTGCACATTCTGGCTACTGCCTTATATTTTTCCTAGTGTTTAGTAGATGCTTACTTTTTGCAACCTGTGGCAACGTATTATATACTTTCTACTTTTTAGTGTAAAATTTGCGTTGATCAATAAGTCAGACTCTTCAAGGCTATGTTCATGTTCATTTTTATTCATTTTCTGACCGCATTTGGGATTTTTTTGGTAAAGATTCTAGAGTGGTTTCCCATTTCCTTCTCTAGTGCATTTTATAGATGAAGAAACTGAGGCAAAAAGGGTTAAGTGACTTTCCCAGGATCACACAGCTAGTAAGTGCCTGAGACCATATTTGAACTCAGGGTGGTAAGTCTTTCTGACTTTAGATCCAACACTTTATCCACTGAATAACCTAGGCTAAAGGCTAACTATTCTGTAATTTCAATATTTTAAATCATCATCATCACAAACAACTTTCTACATGCAAATCTTCAAGAATCAGCCATTTTCACTGAGGCATGTAGATGGCACACTGGACCTGGTATGAAGATCTGAGTTCAGATCCAACCTTGATATCTCCTAGCTGTGTGACCCTGCCCAAGTTATTTAACTTCTGTCTGTTTCATTTTCTTCCTTGGACAGGGATAATAATAGCATCTGCATCCCAGATTATTGGGAAAATCAAGTAAAATGATTTTTGTCAAGTTCTTTGCAAACTTTCAAGTGCTATATAAATGCTACTTATTGGTGTTGTTATTAATGCTTCTTTCTTGACATTTTGTTGATTGAGTTCATGTGGACGTCATCAATGAAAGGTCTTTTCCTTTCTCTCTTGGATTTTAGCCATTGAATAGGTTTTTAATCATCATTATTCATGTTCTCATTAACAGAAAAGATGTGAATTAGACTAATAATCAATAGATCCAGTTGTAAGTGACCTCCCCCCCCCGTCGTGCCCATTTTCTAATCTTACATTCCTATGCTGACATTATAATTTTATCTTTACTGTCTCATTTGGATAAAGAGTTCTTTTTACTCAAATACACAGACTACTTCTCTATTTTCCTTTCTGTTGAGTGAGACTTTCTTCCCAAGACAGAGAAGTGATGACAAAAGAACAGGAGACTCATTCACAACCTTGAGTGGTAGTCCCAGCTCTGTGACCCTTCTTAAAGATCCCATCACCTTTTTGAACCTCAGTTCACCATTTATAAAGGAAAGAGAATAATATTAGCAACATTGGTAAGTAGGTACTATTATTATCTCCATTTTACAGATGAGGAAACTGAGGCACATAATGATTAAGTAATTTGTCTAGTGTCACACAGCTAGTATGAGTCAGAGGTCAGAACTTCCTGACTCTGGGACCACCCATTTGCAACCTAGACAGAACCCTCACACCAATGAAAACAATTTACCGATCCTGGGTGAATGGAAATTTACATGGTAACAATATCAGTTAAAATGTTGAATGGATGGAAAACACTTACAAACCACTATTAAATGCAATTAATATTAAATTAATGTAACATTTTTGTGGGAAATGGGAAATCGGAACATAAAGGTGCTCTATTCTAAAGTCTCTCTCTTCTGTGATTGCCTCCTTAAATGTTCTTTTATGCACACCAAAGACAATGACCAGATGAAATTTCTTTCTGGTCTTGGGGTGCTCTCTCCAGACCATCAATGACTCCCCTACCCAGAAACCCCCAGCCAGCTATGCTTCTTTTGACTCCTTCCTCTGCAACTCCTTTCTCCTAAGCTTCCCTACTGACTACCTTGCCACCTTGATACTATGTGTTCTTCCTCTCCATTCCCAACCCCTGACCTCCCACCCCTGTTCGGTGACTGAAAGCCATGATGTAATCAAGTCTCATTGTTCTTGGTTGGGGCATGCCATTCTACTCCCCAGTGGCCCCACTAAATATTGATGTAACATTTCAGATCAGACCTATGTGTGTTTTGCCTCATTAAGCTTACTTCCTCTGTAATCTCATTAAAGATAAGGATTTCCTTTGCTTTTGTATGTGTATGCTCAGTGCTTAGCAGAGTGCTCTTTGCATATTAGGCATTTAATAAATATTTTTTTACCCATTAATTAATTCATTCATTCAAATGGATCTTGACTGTATTTTCCTGAATTTAAACTATTTCCAGCTTAAATTTGAGGCAAGGTCTATGAGAGAGGACAGCAGACCACACCATATAAGTATCCATTCATTGAATAGTCAGTGGGTGACGGAGGAAGGATCGTAGGATCTTCTGTCAGCCCATTGACTTTGCCACTTGCTACCTGTTTAACCTTGAGCAAGGCATTTAATCCTTCTGAGTCTCAGTTTCCTCATGGATAATTTGTTGTGGTAGAATTACATGGCCTCAAAGGTTTCTTCCACCTCTAAATTTATGATCCTGTGAACTGAGAATGTTCATTCTGGAAACAAGAATGTTCAAGAGGGCCAAAATGTCTTCAACGCAGCACAGTAGGGTAGAAAGCTCTGATTTGGCAATCAGAGGACGAGGGTTCAAATCCTAACAAATACTTACTGCTGTGTGACCTTGAGCAAAACCCATGAACTGCCTGGACCTTGGTTTCCTCATTTATAAAATGAGCATGTTGGATTGGATGGCCTCCAAGGGCCTTCTCCCTCTAGATCTGTGAGCTCATGTCCTTTAGTATTTGAAAGACCATCATGTGGAGAAAGGAATAACTGATTTTTTGTGGCTTAGGGGCAGAGCTAGAAACAAGGGAAGAAAGCTGCGAAGAGAAAAATTTCATCAAGATTTAGTCATCTTGAATAATATTGACAGACTTAACCCTTCTCAGCAATACAAGGGTCTAAGACATCTCCAAAGGCCTCATGATGGAAAATGCTATCCACATCCAAAGAAAGAACTGTGGAGTTTGAATGCAGATGGAAGCATACTATTTGCTATTCTTTTTTCTTCTGTTGTGTTTTGTTTCCTCTTTCTGGTGGTTCCTCCTACTAGTTATAATTCTTACAACATCACTAATGTGGAAATATGTTTAATAGGAATGTATATGTATAGCCTATATCAGATTGCGTGCTGTCTTGGGGAGGGAGGTGGAGAGGAAGGGGGAGAAAAATTTAAAACTCAGAAGCTTATGGAAGTGATTGTTGGTAATTCAAAATAAAGTAATTAAAAAAAAGATTTAGTCATCTTGATCTGTATACATTGGAGGTATCCTAAAGTCTAATAGACTGCCTTGACAGGTCCTATGCACCAGAAGTCATCAAACAGAACATGAATGGCTCCTAATTAGGGATGCTAGAAGGGAGATTCTTGTTCAAATGGATTAAACTCAATGGCTTTTGAGGTATCTTTCAGCTCAGAGATGCTCATCTAAAAGCCACAGGGAGGTAGAAAACAAGCATGTAAGACTCAGTAAAATACAAAGGCCAAGAAGATCTTTCATGACTACAATCTTAAAGACTTCAGTAAAAATTGTGTAACAATGGCAAAGCAAAGGTTGCCCCCCCTATAATATTTTTAATTCCTGCAAACATATTTGAATTTTTATCATTGGGAGAGATTCTGTAAACATGATGGAAAAGGAATATTATAGGCATTTGTTTAATCAACAAATAGTTATGATAGATGAATGAAGGTCATAAGCATGATAGTCATTGATCAACTTCTTATTTTGCTGCATTTATTGATAGTTTGTATTGCAACATTATAAGGGGTAACAAAGATATAGAATAACTAACAAATAAGAATGACTGGTAAACATTTTTTCTTGTCAGTACTTATGGCTACTCTGTGTAACTCTTCTTAATAAGCATATTTTTCTTTGGGAAGCAGCATGGTATAGTGAAGACAAGGCAAGTTATGAACCCAAAACAACTGTGTTTGAGGTTAGCCTCTGACACAGACTGACTGGGGGACCCTGGGCAAGTCAGCTAACTTCTCAGTGCCTTTAGGCAATTCTCTAAAGCCAGATCAGTGCTCATAAGATTAATATTCTATAGGTTGAAGATTCAAACTAATGGCATCCTTATTTTATCACTGATAATGTTTAAAGTACAGACTGCAAGTGTGGATCCATGTAAGTACATTGATCAAAGTGAGTCCCAGGTTTAGAACCACAAATCTGAAAAACTTCTTTCCCATTGGAGTGCATGAATCACAGGTGTGTTCCTTCCTAGAAAGAAATGAAAAGGTGATATATGAAACCATGATATTGTCTTATAATATTCCAATATATTTGTGATCTTAGGTTGTTATTCCATCACAAGCTACCCAAGCCTACCCATCCTTTTTGCTTCTCTTAAATTCTCCACAGATAGTTAACCCAATATGTGAAAGTCTCGTGTTGTCTTGACATGGTATGTATATCATTTGAGCATGTCTGTTACATGATCTAACGATGTCATATTTTATTTTTCCAAAAAAAAAAATAAGCCAGTAGTAATTTAAACTTCCTGAGTCATGAGATAGTGATTAAAGTGGGTAGGCCACAATAATAGCTCTTATACATGTTCTCTCTAAACATTTCATTCAAAGGAAAATGCGTTGCATTGTTTTAATAAACAAGGGGACAGCTTAACTTTTATTCAGTGAAGAACATTGATTTACTTTTCCAGCCCGGACTCTTTGTATAATAATATGTTGTGTTAAATACAAAGTTGTTGACCTGGAGACCTTTGTGTAATGATAATTACTCTAATTATGTTATCTTTAAGGAAACATCCTGCTTGTTCCCAGATGTGCTTTGGACATGATTAACAGGGCAACATTATTTAGTGCTGTCAAGAAAATCAATATTGAAATAGTGTTAGGCTAGACAGTGTAGAAGCAGATGCCTCATTATCAAAGGCAGTGTTATTGGGGCATAGAGAAGATGGAATGGACTACTTTGGTAGAAGTTGCATTCTGCATTAGACTTACTGAAATGGAACTATTTCACCTGTACTCAGGCCTTATGGGATTTCTTCTCTGAAAACAGAAGGGGACAGTCTCTGGATCAGAAATATGAATTTAGGTCAACAACAGTAAAACTCCAACAAACCTTTGAAAGCTGAGAGCAGCTAAAGCTACGCCCAGCAACGCCTTGAGAAACAAAGGGAGGTGTAGTAGAGTCTTGAACTCCAGGAGTAAAGAGTCTTAAGTTCGTGTGCTCTCTCTACCAATGACTAGCCATGTGCCTTTGAATAAGCCATTTCATCTTATTCATCTCTATCTCAAATATAACGTGAGGGATTTCAAATATAAGTGAAACTTGGATTGCTCTGAACTCTAACTTTAAAAATCTGTATACACTTGCCACTTTATAACAAGGTACACATATCCCATTTTACAGGTAAGGAAACAAAGTCATGGGGAGGTTGACAAGTAAAGTCACATGCTTCATTAGTGGCAAAAATGGGAATGAAACATGTCAATTATCCCTTCCATGTTGTGGGGGTTAAGGGTGTGGTGCCCCTGTGATCTGGAAATTCCGTATAAAATTTTTTGGCCTTCACTTTGTATCAGAGGAGTCGTCTGATTTTTGTTTTTTCTTTCATGGGATATTTATAGTTCGTTATTGTAAAATTTGTATTAAGTACATAGATAGATATACATGAGTTTATATATTCATAGGTACATATATACATAAGTGTATATATAGGATTAAGTATAAGTATATTCATAGGCTGTGTGTTATCTGTTGGCCTTTGTGTGTCATCTGTGGCTTCCACCAAACTCCCCAAAAATTCCCATGTAATTTCTTATGCTGACCTGTGATTTATCAAAACCATGATGGAGAAAGTTACAAAGTGGAAAGGAGAACTAATTATATTTTAAACAAAAGACTTAAGACTCCAGCTTCTTACCTTAAATGCTTAAATCAGTTGTGGTTTTGAGTTACTAAATCTAAAAAGACAATTCATTGTTGTCTCATCTCAATATCTTTAAAGAGAGTTTAGTCACCAATGGGACTTATCTAATAGCAGAAATTATATAACACTTTCAAGAATCCTAAACCTCTCCTTTGTAATATGTTCTCTTGGTACCATTTCCCTGAAAATCCTTAAGTGCTACATCCTCTAGGGAATCCAAGTTGAAGGTCACCCAAAGGACAAGTGGCATTAAATCATTAAATAAAAATGGGTAATAGATGATGGCACAAAAGCCATTCTGGAATCCCCAGAATGTTAAAATCCACCATGTTAGATCAACCTTCCGAAAGTACTTATGAAAATCCATAGACACAAATCTTGTAGGATAACACAGTGGAAGTGTCTTGATGAAGAAAATACCTGTGTTGAAGAGATCCTGGACCCATTTACATTCATGGCAGATATTTGAGTATGAAGGAAAAAGAGATCATAGGATCCCTGGTTTAGAAGTGGGATGGGTCTTGAAGGTCATTTATTCCAAGTCCTTATTTTTCAGTTGAGAAATGAAGTGACTTGCCGAAAATCACATAGAGAAGACTTGAATGTAGGTCCTCGAACCCCAAGGCCACTGCTCTTGTTCATATGCCACAAGGTCTTCGTGGCCATATAGTTTTGTTTGTGGCATAGATACTAGGGCAGAAGCAAGTCTAGGTGGTGAATTAGCAACCATGTGTCAAAAAATTATTTGGGAAGTGAGAGATGTACAAACCATCTGTTGATTCTTTTGGCCTCTTTGTTGGGTTTCACGTAGATGAATAAAGCACATCAGGCCCAAAGAATACAACATGTCTGGATGTGTCTACCTTGTGTAGGCTTGGCCTAAAACTTGGACTCCTCAAATGAGCCACATTAATTTTCAGCCATGGCAAAAGGCAGGCATTGCTTCTGGCTTGGCATCCATTTGAACCATGGATAGTTGAATAGTTTAGGCCAGATGGTTCCACAACAAGTTGGCTAACCCCACAAATTTGAATCCCAAAACTAATGTGGGAACTTGGATAGTTTGTTATTTTTAAAGGATATATCATTTGACCTTGTATATCTCTGACTACCATGTGCAGAGTTCTAGATTTGGAATTTGAGGAAATGTATTTGAATAACAACTGGGCCACTTATTACCTTTGTGCCCTTGAGAAATTAACTTAATATGCTGGGTCTCAGTTTCCTCATCTGTACATCGAGGGCAGGAGTAGACAAAATGCTCTCTTAAGGCCTTTTCATGTCTAAATTTATTATAGGATTTGATAGGTAGGATAGTACAGCAGACAGAGCCCTAGGCTTGGATTCAGGAAAGACTCAAATTCAGGTCTGACCTTAGACACTCTAAAATGGGGATAGTGATAACACATACTTCTCAGGGTTGTTGGAGGATCAAATGAGATAATATTTGTAAAGCACTTAGCATAGTACCTGACACATAACAGATGCTATATAAATGCTTATTCCCTTCCTATTTTCCTTCCTGATTTATAATCTAAGTATTCATCATAAAGTATGGGCAGATGACATAGATAGATATAGATGAAGATGTAAATATATAGAGAGAGAGAGAGGAAAAGAGAAAGAGATAGAGATGCCTTCTGTCCATCTCTTATCTCTTCTTGTTTCATGATTATTTCACCTCCATTCCCTATATGCATATATATGCCCAAATATGTGTATTCATTTATAAAACATATGTACATATATGTTTGCATGTGTTTACAATTATATATGTAATTTTATGTTATGGGTTATATGTCAAAAGACTTTGATGGTAGCTCATTCCAGTTTCTAGATGATGAATGTGTATTTGTGAATAATTGATAATGACATGTCTTTTATGAGACCAGCAGTGATAGAAGAGCTTACCTTTTGTGATTTCTATTGATTTGCCAGTATTCTCTTTGCCATACCCTTTGTAACTAATTGGCACAATTAATAAGATAATGGATGACAATCCAAATCTGTGTTGGATTCCCTCCACAGAGCCAGTCGTATAAATTCTCATGACTTCATAGGTAGAGTTTTCTAGATTAGTAGAGACCACGTTGTCTTCCATGCCTCTAGGTTCTACCACCAGAGTTAGTCGGTGGCCAGTTACTATTGGCGATATGCTTGGCCTCATTAGGGTAAAGTCCCTATCTCTCTGATTGCAGTAGTTGAAACATGTAAAAAACAAACTACCAATTCTTACTTATGTGTTTGTTTTCCCAATTAATTTGATAATGCATTATGTAAAGATGTATTCGCTGGTTATCAGTCATAGACAAGGAAGAACTGAGACAGAAAAGGATGAGTGGGGAAGTAGAAAGTACACTGGCCTTGGATTCAGAGGACCTCCCTGAGTTCCAATCCAATCTCTTTGACTTAGCTAGGTGACTTTGGGAAAGTTTTTTTTTTATTTCTCTGGTCCTCACTTTCTTTATTTCTATAATAAGGGGATTGAATTCAGTCTCTGAGGCTCCTTCCAGATTTTAATTCTGCTGTATTTGGTTTATGTGACAAAACATAATTAAGCATAAGGCAGTTTTCTTCAGTGAGAATAAAACAGGGTCAATGAAGTGGTAAAGGCTAATTCCTTTAGTTGAGAGTAAGCTTCCTGAGAGTAGGCACCCCATCTTTTTCATCTCCCTTAGCTCTCAGTACAGTAGGTTCTTGATGAATATTTGTTGAATTTCTTAATTTAACAGGGTTGAAATTATATTTGGTATTGACCAATTTGAGTAATAACTTCAATGTAGTAATTTCATTCATTTGGATGAGCATCTTTCACAGAGCAAATCACAGCCCATGCCTGCCTCTTCTCTTGTGAAGTGCTTGTTCAGGACCTCCCATGAATTCATTGCGGAGGATTTATTCCAATCTCTGGGGTCTTTCTCCTAGCTCAGTGGTTCCTCAGTTTTTGTTTTTGGTCTCATGGAATTTCTTGGCATTTTGGCGGTGCTTATGGATCCCTTTGCACAATAATTTTTAAAAATACGTAACATAAAAGACATAGGGTTACAAAGGAAACTGATCATATTGGAATACAATTATCAAATTATTTTTTCCAAAAGTTCATGAGACCAAGATTAAGAACCTCTGCTCATTTAGTATTGGGTGGATACTATTTCAGCGTTAGGATTAACCATTTATTATTCTTTTATTACATGCCTGGTACAACTCCTTTTCTGATCATAAATTTCCTGGATTATACTTTTTATGCCGTGGTATACACGCAAGTCATAACTTATAATATTTTGTAGCCAGTTTTTACTTACCATGTAATTCTGTAATGCTTTTTGGTATACTTGCCATTTTGATTTTTTCAAAGATTGTGGATTTTTATAATTTCCAGCCATAAATATGACAAAATAGATTGTAAGTACGTGAACTGTTCCTGATGTAAAAAAAAGTCTTAAGGTAGTTTTAAACTTTAATACCTATTAAAGCTTAAATTGCACAGTTTTAAGCTATAGTAGTTTTTCATTATCATAAGAAGTTACCTACATACAACATTGAGAGGTTAAGTAACTAATATAGAGTCAAACAGCCAACATGCATTAGAGGTAAGACTTTAAACATGGTGCCCCAGTGTTGAAGGTGGCTCTTTATTTGCTTCTCTAAAAATAGAAAATTGAGTGTTCCTCGAATCTTGTAGGATCCAGTAGAATCACAGTGTCATAAATTTAAAGTTGGGAGGACCTTAATGATCATTTAGCCCAATCTCCCAATTTTATAGTGAAGAAACAGAGGCCCAAAGAATTAAATGGCTTGATTTAGTTAGAATGGGGCAAAGCCAGGATTTCTATCTAGATTCTCTGTTTCCAAGTCCAGTACATTTTCCAATCTACCAAAAGATCTCCATGATTGTCTGGGAGGATGGAAACTTGAAAATCAGGAAGACAAGGATCAGCTTTTATTGCAAGAATTATGTCTTCCATCATGTTTTCTATCCCCTCACCTTCAAGTACCTTCCTCCATAAATACGCTGCATTTGTTTTATATATACTTATATATGTAGTAACTCAAAACATGTTGATTAATTGAATGAGTGATACAGACCTAAGCAACTGAGGGAAATGAATATCACAGTCATTTTTATCACAATCTGTCAACTTTGTACAAAGAAAAAGGTATATTTTTATGTCTACTCACTAAATTCTTGCTCAGAAGTTTCAGGAGTAGCTGCTAGCTGTTACAGGATTAGGCCTTGAATTAGGTTGTATCATAGATAAATATAGCAGTTCCTCATTCATTCAACATTGTGGGTAATGAAGTGTTCAGAGGACTGAATTTTCCACCTAACTGAAACTGTTCATTTTAAGGAGTGAAATTATTTATATTTTAACCATTTTCAATGGAATTTTTCCTTTAATATATTACATATTTCCATGCCTGACCCAACCAAGTATAGAGAACAGAATCAAACATTTTCTAGATGGTTCTTCGCCCATTATAAGCGTCTCTTACTGTCCTGTAAATATAGTGATGCCTTCAGAGATTATTGAGGTATATGGTATTTTCATCTTTGCATTGTACATCCTCATGATGTTATATTTTCTTAGGTGGCAATATTCTAGACCCTTCCATCTTCTGGTTTTTATTTTGAATTTGGATTGCCTTTCACTGAACCTACTTTTAACTCCTAGAATAAAATTCTTGGGCTTTGTGGCATTTTCCTTGTTACTTCTAGACTTTTTTCCCCAACTTCTATGTGTGTAGCTGTGTCCCAGATAGTGAAGGTTGCTAGTAACCTAACTTGTTGAAAATCTGTGCTATTATCATGTGTGAAAAAAATAGAAAGGACTAAAGGAAAGATAAAGTGATTTTTTAAATGTTTTTTAATTTAGGGGTGAAGCAAATGAATACTCTAACATAAGCAAGAAATTTTTAGTAGAATAAATTCTTTCATTTTTTGATGTGAAGTCTATTAATTCCTGCAATGAAAACTTAGCTTTGGTGATATAAACTGATCCTTATGGAGTTTTTATATTTATTAATATTTATTCAAATAGACATTACTTTGTTATGTTTATTATATATTATCACTCATGCAACACACACATATATTTTAAATGTCACATGGAACAAAGCAACAATGATATCTTTTTTAAATAAATCAGTATTTCCTACAATGGATGATTTTTTTAAATAGTAAATTTCAATATTAGAATGATAATGTAACAGTTTCATTCAGAAGCCATATTTATTGCCTATGGAAACAACTACCATTTTAAAATCTAGCATATGGCCCATAAAAAAGACCATTCAAACTGTGCTCTAGAAAATTGTAATTTCTGATTTAAATCAAAATAGAGAGGTAGCTTGTTACAGATGTGCATGGCTTGGTTTTTCTTTTCTATCTTTTTTTCTTTTTGCTGATATCTATGAGACATTACTTATCTATGTGCACAAAATGATGAAAAGTGTAAAAAGAGTAAAGCAGATATTACATTCTGTTTCCACTGGTACTCTCTAATGAACATCTGCTCGGTTGTCATCTGGCCAGCCTGTGAACATTTCAGCAGGAGTGATTTTCCTAAAGCCCAGGCCTGACCATGTCAGCCCCAATCCCTTTCTCCATAAATACCAGTGGCCCCATATTACCTCAAGAATCACATATAAACTCTTTTATTTGGAACAGAAAGCTCTTGAAAGACTGGTTCCTTCAAATCTTTATAGCCTTCTTACTCATTATTGCCCTCCTTATGCTATATTGTCCAACTATACTGGATTTTTAAAAATTCCTCATACACAATGTTAATCTCCCATTTCCATGCATTTGTAACTGTTGTTACCCATGTCCAAAATGCTACCAGAACCATTTATCAATCAATATGTATTTATTAAGTGCTTAATATGGTTCTGATAAAGTGTCCCCCCCTAAAATTAAGGGCCTAAATGAACAGTAACTAATGGTTTTAAATGTTCTTTAGACTCACTTTTTTCTTCTCTTAAAAAACAAAAAGTTTCTATTATTCCATAAAATTTGAATTCAATTTCTCTTTAACCATCTGGAAACCCTCAGTCAGGCTGGTCACACTGATTGACGTTATAGTTTCACATGGTCTAAAAGTTTTTAATGAATATGTGAATAATATGTATAATGTACAATAACATATGCATAATGTATAATACCATAATAATATATACACACATTATAAGCTACATGGAACATTTTATTAGAGAGGTTTTTTTTTTGCATGTAAAGTGCTTTGTACAATGAGCCAGTTAATGGTTGCTAATGACCAATTTAAAATCACTTGATGTAGCTATAAATATTTCATCATTAGACATTATACTTTAATTCAGTGCCTCAGTAAATACTATACTTTAAAAAAAACACAACAACTTTCTGCATGCTTGTATTCAGAACATGCTCTACTGATTAACAGAAAGATCTGTGTTCTCATCAGCATGGACAGATCCCGGGGTGTATTCCACCTCTTCCTCCTATTCTCTACCTCCCGTCACTAAAAACAAAAGAAAAGAAAACAAAAAAACTGCTAGCCTTTAACCTCTGACTTTGTAGATAAACCCTAGGCAACTGTTTGAGCCACATAGAAGTGATGTGCCTTGCCTAGGGCCATGTGGCTAGGAAGTTTTTGAGGCACGATTTGAGCTTTTAAGAGAAAAGATTGGATGAGGGAAGGCCCTAGAAAAGGAGAAGGTATTGAGGAAAGAGGAGAGGTTATGAGAGTGATTTGGGAGGTAGTGGAATTGTAGAGTAGGCTAAGTTTTGAATAAGATAAGAAAGCCTTGAGATGAAGAAGGAAGTGGGCTTGAGCTAAGAGGAGGAGGGGAAGAAATGAAGCTGAAATATAAGACATTTCTAGCCTAGATGATCGCCTGATTGGAGAAAGAAAACCCAACTCTCACATGCCTACTGCAGCAAAAACCTGAAGTTCAAAGCCGAACAAATAATGATTTAAATGATAAGCCAATAGTTAACAGCATTAGGTGACTTCTTCTATGCCAGAACTGCACAAAAAGTCAGCCAGAAGCTGTAGGCAATGGCCTACAGCATAGGCACCCTGCATAGCAAACAAACTGGTAGTCTCCTGGCATGACCAGAGACAGACCAGACATGTGTATCCTACATGGCTCTATGTCTGGAGGCAGCAAAAGCAGTGTTTCCACACAAAGCCTTGGGGAGGGGCTGGGGAAGGGGGAGAAGATTCCCAGGTGGTGGGAATCTTACAAACCAGCAGTCACTAGTAATGTTGTGTCACAGCCTTGACCCCCACTCCCCCTGGGCACAGAGTTACCTACCTAGCTCTCCGTCTTGAGGTGCCCTGGAAGCTACTGCAGATGCAGACCTTTGAACTTCAAAGATCCAGTGGGGCCTCACCTAGGGCATGTAGGTCAGTGCAGGAACCCAGGTGACCAAGGATGTAAAGGAATGACTGTAAGCAAAATAAAATCTCTCATTCTGAAGGAGTATTAAAAGGGAAAGAAAAAGAAAAACAGAGAACGAGAATCTAAGGGGATGGCTCTCAATTGGAGGGATTGCCAAAATGTCCTATATGAGTGTCGTCAATATTATTGCACTTTATGAAATTACAAAGGGGATAATTTCAGTGAATCCTAGGTAATATGAACCGATACAAAAGGAAGTAACAAACAGGAGAGCAATTAAAAAAAAAGACAGCAACATTGTAAAAACAAAACGAAACAAACTTTGAAAGATCTGAGAACTCTGGGCAATGCAATGACCAACCATGTTAGATTCTCGTTCTCTGTTTTTCTTTTTCTTTCCCTTTTAATACTCCTTCAGAATGAGAGATTTTATTCTGCTTACAGTCATTCCTTTACATCCTTGGTCACCTGGGTTCCTGCACTGACCTACATGTCCTAGGTGAGGACATCTTCTAAACAGGGCATTGATTTGGAATTAGGGAAGACGGGTTATCTGTTATGATGTGCAACCGTCAACTAAATGCTAAAGCTTCCCTATCACAGCTCTCCTGCCATCACAGAGATAATATGAGCTCTATTCTCTCAGTGTAATGTAAATACATAGAGTTCATGGACTGTTTATCTTCTCTTTACATCCTTGGCCCCAGCACATATAAGTTGCTTAATAAATGCTTGTTGGACGGGCTTAAGTTGGCTAAAATGTTAGTAATAATAGCAGTCATTTCTTAGAGTCTCTTGTTTCCTTCAAAATTTGAATAAAAACAAACCTTACAAATGAAGCTGTTACAGATCCCCCCGAGATTCTCTTCTCCCTAAAATCATCCTGTATTTATTTTTTGTAATTATTAATATCCAACTCTCCCCAAATATAATGTAAGTCTCTTAAGGGCAAAGCATATTTCACATTCTTTTTTCCATCCACAAACCAAGCACTGCACTTAGCACAGAATACAGTTGGCATTTAATAGATACTTTTTGAACAATTGGTTGGTTGGATTAATGGATCAAGTATTGATGAGGCCTTTGGTGAAAGGTTTTGCCTTTAGAAGAAGAAAGAGATGTTGGAATTAGGGTGTTTCAAACCAAAACAGAGTAGAATAACTAATACAATGTAGAAACAGGTAATGTCTGGGAGGGGAAATGCCTGAAAGTACAAATGTGAACTGTAATATGCAAGGCAATCTTTGAAAGACTTCCAGTTTTCAGATTTAAATGTGTATAGCTGCAGACATTATAATGGATTTATATGTGCTTATATACAAATATGTATGTATATATGTAAATGTGTAATATGTCTGTGTGTCTGTATGTGTGTGTATGGCCAGCTAGGTGAGATAGTAGGTGGAGTGCCCATCCTGGAGTCAGGAAGACCAGAATTCCAATCTGGCCTCAGATACTTACTACCTGTGTGACCCTGGATGAGTCACTTAACCCTGTTTACCTCAGTTCCTCATGAGCTGGAGAAGGAAATCCCCCAATTGGGTCAAGAAGAGTTGGACATGATTGAAAAAAAAGAAAGAAAAAAATGACTTTTTTTTTTTTAACAATATCTGGCTTTTACACACATAGTTTTAAGCATGGGGATCTGACTTCTCTGCTGCCCAATTTTGATTGTATTTTTTTGAGATAATGCACTTGGTGTGTGTACTATATAAAAGACACATGAAATTTAGAGATTTGAGTCACAAGATTAAGGACTTGGGACTGTGCCTCAAGCATTTGGCGTATAGGATGATAGATGTTATGCCATATGTGTATGGTGCATGTATACTTAAATGAAAACTATCTTTATGATCTTTTGATAATTCATACTATCCTTTATATTATACACATGCTGGTATCTTTACAGTATTCCCATACAGACATACTTCTACTTCATGTGTATGTGCTGTGTATAAATGTGCATGAAATACCAAGAGACTAAAGGCATAAGTTATTTTAGTTAAGACCAACTTATATTGTGCTAATTGATGTTTTATTGGAATTGAGCCTGCACAGGGAAAAAAAAAACACAACATTTTCTGTAATTATTACTGGTAAATACGTGAAATAGAATTGTACAATATATATTGGTGATATAGCACAAAAAGTGAATTTTAAGCATAGAACCCCATCAAATCTTTTTCTTAATATTTTGGACTAGGAGACTTCTATGGCCTTTTACAACTCTAAGCTTCTGTAATCTGAATGTTTTGTTTTGGAGACAACCTCAATAATATTATCTGATTTTCAAATAGCTCTCCTATAAGCAAAGCATTGGCTCTCTTGTGGTTCTCAACACTTGAGATTCAGTTTCTTTGAGGATGAAAGCTTTTCAGGCTTCACTCAGGAAATCCTGCCTTCTCACACAATTAAGTTTACTTAAATAACTTCTCTTTGACTCAGCAAAGCTACCATTTGATAAATATACCATAGTTGCAATAAAAACAAATCCACACAATACTGACCATCTCTAACATGACCAAGCTAAGGAAGGTAATAGGAAAACATTTCAAACTGATTTATCTTGATTCTCATTTATTAGCTGGGTAACACATTTGGACTTAGGATGAAATTATGTTTGTTGGTGGATTTCATGTAATTTTAAAATTTTAAATTCAAGGAGTCTTTGCCTATGTATTTTGTAATTGGTGCCATCTCTACTATCCAATTCCTTTCATTCTTTCCTATTTTCCCTTGTTTCTTTTTCTTTCTAATTGTTTTAACTTAGGTTAAATGTATGTTTTCTGAGTTAGATGTATGATTAGAGGGGGAATAAAGCAGGCTTGGCCAGGGAGTAATACTGTTAGATAATTGGTAGACAGCCTGTGTGTTAGACTTTTAGCCACTTAATCAAAAGCACTGGAGGAAGGACCTCCCTGATATTAAATGGACCTTCTGTGTGGGATTTAGAAGAGGACATAGTCAAGAATCTTGGAGGAGACCCAGAGGATTAGTAGATCTGGATTGGTTATAATATGTATTGTTGCAGGAATGTCTCCATCAGTGAGATTGTGGATTCGTCAAAGTAATTTTCAACTTAACAACTATTGAACACTTGACCATTGTCTCATAAACCTATTTAGGTTATCTCACTTTCTTTTTAGTACTAGTTGCTTGTACCTGGCCGTATTCTTCTACTAATTCTTTTTTGTTAATAGTATTATTTCTAATATTTGTTCCTTATTTAACTACTTGGTCATAACTCAGTTTTTAATTTAAAAGAATTTTTTTCAATAAAATATATAATTTTGTTATCTGATTGACTTGTTAGAAATCTACTTTCAGTAAAAAATTTTGCATGAGAAAATATCTCCTATGTGTTTGCCAAGCTTCCTCATTAGCTGGCTAGAGCTAAAAGGCTAGCTAGCGATAATGATGTATTCTAGAATTTTTATCCCCATGTTTCATGGGTAGTGTAGTACTTTTTACCCTCGTGAATGACCTTTACTTCACCCTGCCACAAAATAAGGCAATAGAATGGTGTTTTTGCTCTTCTTGAACCTTGGAACCCTATTCAACCTGTAGACGATACAGAAATAGATCAGAGTTTGAAAATACAGGAGAAGAAGCAGCAGGGCCTTGGAATGAATGGGTCATGCCAGACTCACTTCATTTACCTTTATGACAAGATGACTAAACTAATAAATGAGGGAAATGCTTTGAATAGAGTTTGTGTAGATTTTAGAAGAGCTTTTGATAAAGTATCATACACTGTTCTTTTGGAGAAAATGGAAAGATATGGATTAAATGAGAACACAGTCTAATGGATTTGGAATTGATTGGGTAGCTGAACTCACATAGTTGTGAATGGTTCAATGTCAGCATGATAGGAGATGTCCAGCAGAGTGCCCTAGAGATCTCTGCTTGGCCCCAACATTTTTATATATGACTTGGATAAAAAATTTTGATGAATATTTGATGAAATGTGATGAAGGCTCATCAGATTTTCAGAGGGATAGCTAACAGAGTGAATGATAGAGTCAACATCTTGACAAACTAGGGCATTGGACTGAATCTAGTAACATGAAATATAATAGGGATAAAGGTAAAATCTTGCAGTTGGGTGCAAAAAAAAAATGATCTATGTGGCGAAGGCATGGTTAGACAGTTCTTCAGAAAAAAAAAAAAACAAACCTAAGGGTCTTAGGAGACCAGAAGTGCAACATGAGGTGGTAGTATCATTCGGATGCTAAAAAAAAGTCAATGCAATCTTAGTCTCATTAAGAGGGACGCCCTCATTTTACTCTACCCTTCTCAGGCCTTATGTGGAGTATTGTATTCAGTCATGGGCTTCAGTTTAAAAAGAACATTGATAAATTAGAAAGTATCCAGAGGAAGGCAGCCATGATGGAGAAGGGTCTTGCCATGTGAAAACTGGGTGACAGAACTGGGCATGATTAGCCTGGAGAAAAGAAGACTCGGGTAGAACATGATGGCTATTTTCAAGTATTTGACAGGCTTTCATGTGGGGGAGGAACTAGACTGGTTCTTTTTTGGCCCAGAGAGCAAAATCAGAAGCAATGACTAGAAACCACAGAGGATGGTTTAGGTTCCATTTCAGGAAAAACTTCCTAACAATTAGAGGTATCTGAAGGAGGAATGGATTATGATGGAGCTTCATGGACTCTTTCTTATTAGAGGTTGTTTATTGGAAGCTGGTTGAATAATTGTCAAGGATATTATCATGGAGGTTCCTTTGGTATATGAGTAGAGCTAGGTAGCCAGTGAGTTCCCTTCCAGCTCCCATATTCTGTGATTTTGTTCACATTACCAAAGCTTTCATCTTTCCTTTCAGCTGTCTTGGCTTGTGGATAATTTCCAACAGTGAAACCTGATGCATTTGGACTCATGTTAGGAGATAGCAATCTGAATAAGTCAAAGATGAATTATAAAATATGCTTATAGAAATACAGTTATTCCAGAATGCATCAAGAATTGCCAGTTGGACATTTCAGGTTTAACATGTCCAGGATAGAACTCTTTCTCTTCACCCCCAGATCCTTCATTGTTCTGAACTTCCCTGTTACTGTCAAAGGTTCTACCATCCTCCCAATTACCTCGACTTTTACTCTTGATGCCACTCATGATCCTTCAGTATTTCTCATCCTCCTACTAAATCTAATCTATTACCATGTCCTGTCATCTCTGTCTTCTAATATACATACCTTTATTTCTACTCAAACGTTTGTCAGGCCTTTTATGATCTCACATCTAGACCATTGAAATAGCCTTCTTGTTGGTCTTCCTCCTACAAGTGTTTTTCCACTCTAGTCCATACTCCATTTAGCTACCAGGGTGATCTTCATAAAGCACAATTCTAATTATATCACACCCCAGTAAAACAAATAAATAAATAACAACAACAGTTTAAAAAAAGAAATACAGTTATATTGTTTTTGCATTACATAGAGTTATAAATTGAACTAACAAAATATTTTCTCTCAGAAAGGGTTCTTTAAGGTAATTGCTTTAATTTGTGTTTGGGAATACTTTATAATTAGTTTATTTCTTATCAAGTACATATGTATGTATACTATAACTAGCATAGGAGCCTCAACCTGGTCCCTTTTTCTGTTCTGGGCTGATGTGCCCCTTGTTATGTAGTGTGGTGGCCTCCTTCTCCCAGAGGTTTACCATATTGCTGCTAGATTCAACATGGACACCAAATCAACATAGCCTCCCAAAGCTCAGAATCCCCAAGCTCAAGTGATGCATTAGCTTCAGCCACCCCCAATAGCAGGAATTATACATGTATGCTATCACATTGGGCTTGTTCCATTGTCCAAATTGTCCCACAGTTATTGTTTGCTTTCTCTACATGCCCAGCCTACCATGTATTCTAATTGTACATTTCTTTGATAAAATCCTTTATTTTGCTTATTCTTTGTAGTTTCTTTTTTTTCTACTTATTTTGCTTTCTACTTTTAATAGCAAACCTCTTTAAATGAGTTGGATTAGGGGGAAGGGAGACAATGGTGGTAGGAAATTATAATTCATAATAGGAGAGGGGAAAAAAAGACAGCAAATACACACCAAACTTACAAATCCAAATTAAATGTATTAGATGGTATTGTTTACAACTAAGCATTCAGGAAGGTTGGAGAGAGGAAAACCTGCTGGTCTATATTTCAAGGTGGACCTCTAATAGCCATTCCGTGATATCAGTATCTGATCAGATGATTGTAGGGATAGTAAGCAACCACAGATGGCTTTCTTGATTTTTTTGTTTTTTAAAACATTTATCTATTATTTGTATTTATTTATATTTTATTTATTTATACTATATATACTATATGTTTTCACTATATATATACTATATACTATAATATATACTATATATTATTTATCAGATTAAATATTTATTTTTATTTATTTATACTATTTATTCATTATTTCCCATCAGTTTTTTCTTTCTTAATAGAGGTTCTAAAGCTGTGATTGCTAAAATAGGACCTAATCTGTTACTTCTGCTTCAGGATCTATGCTTTGGTATCTGTTGAGCAGTGTAAGGAATTAATTGGAAGGAGATGTGATCACAGAAATAGAAATGCTCATTTTCCCAATGGCTACTGAAAGACCATTAAAAAGGGATGAAAAAGTTTGTTATCTATGATTTCAGGCCCAATGAAGAGTATTCCATTTGGCTCTATGTAGACATTTATCCAGAAAGTCATAATTTTTGAAGTATGCCATTGGAGACCCCTGTTGGTTTAGGGATGGGATACAAAAATTGTAGGAACTAAAACAACATAGGTATCAGAAAAAAGAATCCATTGTCATGGACATAAACATACCAGGAAGTTCTCTGAATCATCAGGGCACTGCCAGGACCGCAAAGGAAGAATTGAACTTGTGATAAAAAGTCGAAATAGTAAACATATAAATCATAGGAAGAGGCATAGTCACAAATGAGGCATTAAGTAATGAATTGTGCTAAGTCATACTTTAGCAGGTCCTGCTGTACCCTAATGTCTTTGTAGTTTCTTATTTAATCTTGTTTACGTGATAAATTAGCTGGTAAGCCTTGTTTAATATAAGGAAGGTTGGATGTAGAGTCAGAAGAGAACTGAGCTCAGACCTTGCCCTGGCACTTAATTGTAGGGTCATGACAAACATTTTACCATTGTGAGCTTCAATTTCTTCACATCTAAAATGTAATTCCACCTAAAAATATTGATTTCATAGATTTGTTGTAACAATCAAATGAAAAAAACATATATGCGTGTGTTTGGGTTTTTTTTTTTACTTTTCTCCCTTGCTCTCACATTATTCTACTACGCATTCCCCCCACACACTCTGCGGTCCAGCCATACTGTCCTTGCTATCTCTTCCCCACAGCATTCCATTTCAATCTCAGTGTGTTTCCACTGGCTCTCCCCCATCCCTGAAATGTTCTCCTTGCTTAGTTTGCTTCTTGGAATCATAGATTTCCTTTAAGACTCATCTCAAGCATCTCCTTCTCCATGGCTCCTGATCATTACTGTGCTGCTCAGCCCCTCCCTCCCAAAACTGCCTTGTGTAAATGCTTGGATATTGTAGTCAGATAGATGGCACAGCGGACAGAGTTCTGGAACTTAGAGGTAGGAAGACCTGAATTCAAATGTTCCCTTTGATATTTACTTGTTATATGAGATTGTCACAGTCAATTACACTCTTAGCTTTTTTCTTCCTCTGTAAAATAATAGTATTTTATACAATACTATAAATAATATATATTATATATAATATAAAGAATAATATAGTCTATAATAAAATAAAAGAATAATATAAAGAGTGATAGTATGTACTTTGTATATTTGTTCTAAGGGTTGAATGAGATATTTGTAAAGTGCTTTACAAACCTGAAATCTTGGTTGTTATTATTACTAATGTTGTTGTTATTGTTGTTGTTGCAGTATACACACATCTTTTCTCCTCCAATGAAACATAAGTAGCTTGTCTTTGCATCACCAACATTTACCATAATGTCTGTCACATAAAATGGTGCTTCCTAAATGCTTACTGATTGGCTGGCAAACCATAAAGTCATTTATAGACATCAATAATTCTTTCTCATGTTGTTATTTTTAGTCATTTCAGTTGTATCTGACTCTTTATGACCCCATTTGGGGTTTTCTTGGCAAAGATACTGGAGTGGTTTGCCATTTCCTTCTCCAACTCATTTTACAGATGAGGAAACTGAGGCAAACAGGGTCAAGTGATTTGCCCAGGGTCACACAGCTAGTAAGTGTCTGAGGCCAGATTTGAACTCTTGTCTTCCTAACTCCAGGACCAAAGCACTCATATACCATCATCGTTATATACCTTCCTTACTGAAACTTATCTAGGCCAATAAACTGGAAGTGATTTTTTTTAAGATGGAGGGTGAGTAGAATATACTGATACCAGAATTATTCTGCAGGCAAAGTTAGATGAGACAGGCTCATTCTCCCAGCAAATCATATTAAAGCAACTTGATAGTTTAGGGATGTCAAGGAGACTTTCAGGTAATAATAAATGGTTAGATCACTGTGAAGTAACAGAGATCACTCCTAAAAGTTAGGGGTTTCAGATTTCTGTGGAAAGCTAAATCATTACTTCAACTTATTTCATTTAACAAACCATTTCAAGAAACGTTTATTAAGTTCTTACGTTGTGCAAGTTTCTGTGCTAGTCTGGCAATAAATCAGACATAAGTGAATGTCCCTTTTCATAAGGCAAGGATGGGGGGTGGGGATATACCATGGACATAGAGAAGTACGCCAAGTAATATAAAATGGTTTCAGGAGTGAGAGAATGCAAAAAAAAAGTTATTAAAAAATAAACTTTGAAACTAGAAAATCAAAAGTATCCAAATGTCATAGGAAGTAAAAAAAAAAAAAAAAGCTATGTCTAGCATGGAATGTACTGTCCCATACTGCTCTGGATCCAATCAGAATTTCAAAGAACAATGAATAGTAAATAATAGCCTTCTCTATTGCTTATAACTCAAATGGAAGTAGAAGGTTATCATAAGATAAATTTATTTATTACATTATTTATTACATTATATTTATCACAGAACTCACTAAAAGTGAACATGATTTCTGCCCCCTCCTTTTTTGACTTACAAATTATCACCAGAAAGTTAAGATATTTTTGTGGTTACAGAGAGAAAAACAAAATTTTAAAATATCAGATTCTTTAGTATTTTGGGAACTCGACTGTGCTATTGTTAACTACATTTTATAGGTGAGAATAAGTTATTGGAGAAATAATAGCTTTTGTTCATGTTCTCATGAGCTAGTAGTTGTCTGATGGGGAACTCAAATTCAGGTGTATACACACACACACACACACACACACACACACACACACACAAAAGCAAAAACTTCCAGTTTCTAGGGAAAGCTAGATCTTTATTTCATTTTAACAAACCATTCCAAGAAACCTTTATTAAGTACTTACTAACAAGGTTCTGCTCTAGAATCTGAAGAGTAATCAAACAGAAGTCAAAGTCCCTGCTCTTGAGGTCCAGTGGTCTCCCCACTATTATATTACTTTTTGCTCTCACAAGTAGTGCTATTATAAATATTTTTGTATAGATAAGGCTTTTTCTTCTATTCCTTTGGGACTGAGGCTAATAGTTATATAACTGGACCAAATAGTATGCAGAATTTTGTAACTCTTACTTTATAATTCTCTATTATTTTCCCCAAAAGTCATATCTCTTCATATCATTAGTAGTGAATTAGCATGTCTATTTTTCTATAGCCTATCCAAAATTTAATTTTTCCACATTTTATCTACTTTGCCAGTTGGAAGGATATAAGAGGATATCTCAGAGTTGCTTAATTTGTATTTCTCTTATTATGAGAGATTGTGAATATTTTTTCATGTAGTTGTTAATAATAGGGAGAGGTCAACAAGCTTTTATCAAGCACCTACTATGTTTAAATTGAGGCACTGTAATCACTCAGTAAAGATTTATTAAGACCTACTATTTGCCAGGCATTGAGCCAAACATGCTGAGGATACAAAAAGAGGCAAAAGACAGTCCCTGCCCTCAAGGCGCTTACAATTTAATAAAAAATAACAACATGCAAACAAATATATACAAGGCAAGCTATAGGATAAATAAGAAATACTTAACAGAGGGAAGGGACTAGAATTAAGAGAGGTTGGGGAAAACTGCCGGTAGAAGGTGGGATTTTAGTTCGGACTTAAAGGAAGCCATGGAGGTCTGTAGTTGGAGCAGAGGAGAGAAAGAAGAGGAAGGAAAGCATTACAAGGGAACAGTCAGAAAAAATGCCCAGAGCTGAGAGAATGAGTGTTTTGTTCAGGGAATAGCCAAAAAACCAGTGTCACTAGATCAAAGGGTATGTGTTGGGGAGCAAGCTATAGAGACTGAGAAGATAGGAGGGGGAGAAGTTATGAAGGGCTTTAAATGGAATTAAATGTATTTCCTCCTGGGTGAAATAGGGAGCCTCTAGAGCTTTTGGTGGGGGGTGTGACACGATCAGACCTGAAGCCTGTCCTGGAAAGAGTGGCTAAGAAGACTGTATCATTGGGGGAAATCAGGTAAGAACTAGTAGATAGGAGAAGTGGAAGAAAAATAGATTCAAGGTGAGGCAAAATTTGTTGCCTATGGAACAGGCATTCCAGAGGGCACAGTGGAAGGACTGGCTGGAATTGGGATAAAATATTCAGGTGAGAGGACTGAAGGGGGCTGGGAATGAGGAATCAGGTGGTAGGGAGTGAGGAATAGGGTTTAGATGATAATCCACAGGAGTTCAGAGTCCCTGGGATATGAAGGGGGTGACCATGTGTGAGAATGGTCAACCCTGAGTGGAGGGCTCACTTCTGTACTCTCAAAAGGCAAGTGCAACAGGACGAGGGAGATCTTAAGTCAAAGGGACTTTGCACTGGAGGTTCTGCACATCACAATTGGGAGATTGTGTTGGCAGTTAGAGGTGGCAGATGCCTTGTGCTGCTATGGATGGAAGTAGTTGCTCGGTGCCACATGGAAGAAGATGCCCGGCCCCTAGAAGACTTTACAAATATTATTTCATTTGATCCTCACAACAACCCTGGGAGTTAGGTGCTATTATCATCCCCATTTTACAGTCAAGGAAGCTGAGGCAGATAGGGGTCAAGTGATTTGCTCAGGCTCGTACAGCTTTCTAAGACTGGATTAGAACTCAGATATTCCTAACTCCAGTCCCAATGCTCTATGCATGGCACTATTTAGCTGCCTCTAATAGTTTCTGTTTCTTCTTTTGAAAATGACCTGTTCCTATCTTTTGACCACTTATTATCTATGAGAAATAACATGTGGGCTTTTCAGAACTCAGGGGATCTGAATTCAAATGCTGAGACTGAAGCCTCCACCCTGTATGATCTTAGGTAAATTATTTTATCCTTCTGGGTCTCTTCCGTAAAATGAGGCAATTGGACTCCATGACCCACTTAGATCCAACACTAAATACATTATCTCATGATATTATTGGTGCATGCTTCTTAGTCATATAAATAGTGTTAATTCCCCATAGATTTTTTTAAAATTTCACATTTTTATTAGCTCTTTAATGCAGTAATTTTTCCCAGTACATATACATTTTGCTATTGTGGCTGCATTGCTTTTATTTGTGCACAATCTTCTGTTTTATCTTTTATAATTTTCTCTGTCATCGATGGATAGACATTTTTTCATACTCAGTATTGGAAGATATTTAACATTTTTTCCTCCGCTAAATTTTTTTACAGTTTTGTGTGTGTGTGTGGTCTTTTTTTTTTATCCATTTGTAACATTTTTTTTTTTGGTCAAAAATTATAACTTAGTTTTTGCAGCTTATCACAAACTGTTTTCATCCTATTGTCATGTGACTTCACAATTTTAGTGGTGGCAATAATTTCCTAATTTTGAACTCTAACATTATGCAATCCATGAATTTTACTGATCTTTTATTTTTATAAGACATCTTATAGTTTGAATGATGTAGCATTATACATTTAAATTGTTTATCTTCTTGGAATTTATTGCAGTGTATGGTACAAGATGCTGGGAGAAGCCATTGTCTGCTAAAATAATAAACATTTTCCCCAGCACTTTGGTAGAATAAAAGAGCTCTTTCCCCAATAATTTATAGCCTAGAGCATATTGAATACTATAGAGCACTTTCTCTCTTCTCTTACTCTCTGTATGTGTATATGTATGTTTATATAATATACATTTTTTTCTAAATCTTGCTTATCTGATTTTTTTCTACTCATCTACTTTTCTATTTTTATCATGACTAGATTTTTTTTTCAATAAAAGCTGACAATTTTATTTAAAGGCAAATGCCTATTTGAAAATATTCCGACAATTTTATTTGAAATCTAACAATGCCACTCTCCCAGGAAAGGAAGTTTGGTTATCTATCTTTTACTTTCTCCTTCCTTCTCTGTTCTCCATCTGCTTCCTTTTTTTTTATTCCCCTCCTCATCTTTCTCCCTTTTTTCTCCCCTGCCTTTCCATATGTCTATCTGCCCTGTCCTGCTCTCATTTTCTGAATGGACCCTAATATAAATTATAAGGAATTATTTATTTATTCATCTATTTATTTTTACTGAATGCACTTATGTTTCTTATTCCTTACTCTCATAATGGGCAAAATGGACATTTTATATATTCTTTTCTCTTTTTCTCAAATATTTAAATTTCTCTTTTGTTTATTATCTGTCTCTTGCACATACACCTCCATGGGTTATTGACCCTTTATCTCTCTCCACTCCAGTCCATCCTCCATTCAGCGTGAAATTGATCTTTCCAACATACAAATTTGACCGTGTCAAACACCCTCACTTGCACCCCCCAATTCAGTTAACTCCAGTGGCTCCCTATTGCCTTGGGGATCAAATGTAAAAGCCTCTCTGCCTTTTACAATCCTTCCTAACCTGGCCCCTTTCCAGTCTTCTTACTCCTCACGCTGTCTCCTCCTCCCACATACCGTAGTGATCCAGTAACATTGACCTCCTTGCTCTTCCTTACACCAGACACTCTATCTCCTAAGTCTATGCATTTCCCTTCCTTTATTTACCTCCTGCCTGGAACTCTCTCCCTCCTTATCTCCATCTCCTAAATTCCTTGACTTTTTTCAAGTTTAGCTAAAACTCTACCTTCTGAAAGAAGTTTTTCTTGCTTCCTATGATATTTGTGCCTTCCCTCTAAATTAGTTATACTCGGTTAATCATGTGTAAATCTTGTTTGTTTTCCTGTTTTCTCCCTAATTAGAGTGTAAACTCTTTGAGAGCAGGGTCAGTCTGTCTTTTGCCTTTCTTTGTATCCCTAGCCCTTGGCACAGTGCCTTCCACAGAATAGGCACCTAGATACTAAGTGCCTGTTGACTTATTGATGGGAAGACAAATCTCCTCTTCTGTTAGATGTTGGCCAGAATTTGACAGTCTTCACCTAAAAAAAGTTGTTTGATTTCCCAAAATAGTTAGACCTGTGATACACTACTTTCCCTGTGTTATGGTAATATCAACAGCAATAACTGCCGTTTATATAGTAATTTAGTTTACAAAATGTTGTACGTTGTTAATTTCATTTGAGCACAACAAGTTTTATTATATTATTATATCCATTTTACAGATGAGGAAATTAAGATCAGACAGGTTAAGTGACTTCCTTCTTGTCACAACTAAGAATAAGAGGAAAGATTCAAACCTCAAAATTTCTTAATTCCTGTTCTTACATTCTTTCCACTACACCACATTAATGTTAGAAAAGGCAGTGTTATAATGGGGATGCTATGATAAACCTTTAGTAAGTATTTTAAATTTGTCCTACCTTAACTCTATAGAAGCTGTGTCCATTTGTTTTCTCCTCCATTGAGCATTTACCATGAGCCCACAATCACCACAGTAAGCAAACATCGTCCAGGAGAGAACCTTAGCTACCATACAAAGTGGCAAGAATGGCACTTTGCAGGGATGGAATATACTTCGAGAAAAAGCTGGTTCTCAACACCATTTGAGATGGATGTTCCATTTTTTAAAGTTGCCTTTAAAAACTCCCACAATAAACAAGGGTTCATGGAGGCTTCTAATTATCAAGAGAGAGTCTTAGTAACATTTGCCCTTGCGAGCTGTTACAGAAATCAGTTCATCTAGTTAACCTTCATCAGAACTGCTTTTCTTTACTTTATTCCATGAAACAATTGGTACAGGAGAAAATGTTAATTAGGATGCTTTTCAAGATTAATTTTTTTTCTCCATTTTCACAAAGTGGAGTCCTTACCATTCTCCATGCTAAATAAGGTTCTCTGCTTGGCAACGCCAGCTTTGCTGTGGTAATTGTGTGCTCACAGTAAATACTTGATGGTGGAGAAGACAAGTTCAGAAAGCAATATTTTCCAACAGCCAACCAGAACAGTGTGTTCTGTTCCCAATAAATTAATGGATTTAACCTTGCAGCTGGCTCGGTGTTATTATGCAAATATTCTCCTGGGATTATAAAAGCCAACTGATTCTCTACAAAGAAAGTTGTCTCTTTCTTCTTGCAGATTCCAAGTGACTAAATAATTGACACATTGTATAACCATGTTAAGTGAAGAAAAATGAGTATTTCCAATGCTTTTTATCTAGTTCCCTTTTACATGCCAATATTTGCCAGGTGAAATTTATGGAGACTGAATTAAAATAATATTACTTAGCCTCTTCTGTACCAGAGACTAGCATTCTTCTCAAAGGCAAAATGATGGGAGGAGATAGCAGGGTTATTTACTTTCCTTGTCCTTTAGCCATTATAATTTAGTGAGTCAATCCAGGCAGCCATGGACACTTCCATTAATAAAGAGACCCAGTTAGCTCATGTTTCATGTTTCTCTGCATTACATCTGCTCTGCCATCCGTGATGGCAGGAGGGATAAGTGAACTGCTTATCTATTCCCACCAAAGCCCTACTTGGCTCTAAATTGGTCTTGAATTTGTCAAACACATTAAAATGAAATGCTCTCAATAATTGACCAGTTATGAAGACTTCTCAAAGTGCTCTCCACTGGAGTTTGAAGTTTCATTCTTAATGAAACCTTTGATTGTTTGAAAATATTTAAAACTTTGCAAATGTGAAGTAGTTCTCAGTAGTGGGAGAACCATCACTTCCAATGATATTAGGTTGCTGAGTATAACAACTTGGTGCAGTGGAAAGGGGACTGGAGCTGGAGTCGGGAGGATCAAGGTTCAAACACTCACTTAGACACTTAGTATTGCAACCTCTAATTTCTTTATACCTCAGATTGCCCATCTGCAAAATGGGGAGAAGAGACGATGGACTTGATGAATTCAAGAGTCCATTCCATCTTTAAATCTGTGATGCTCTAAGGAAGGGTAAAAACTAATGGATTTTCTGCAGAGATTGTTGGCTCTTTCTGATAATGGTAGAAATTATTTCAGCATTTGGTTGTCTTAGCAGTACATGATCTTGATTTTATGCCATTTTATCTTTCGTGTTTGTTTTGTTTTATCCCATTTATTAACCAGCTTTTATATGTATCACTCCAGCAAGCCTTTGCTGAGTACCGCCAGTTAGATGCCAGTCTTTGCTGGGTAATGGGAACACAGACAAAAATTAAACGTTGCAATTTGACTTTCCCCACTTGTTACTATGCTCTTCTGCTTGTCTGCCCACATGTTGTCTCACCCACTCAAAATATAAGCTCCTTGACAGTAGAGAAGAAACAAGGTGGTATAGAGGAGAGAGAGGCAGCCTTGGGGTCAGGAAGACTTGGGTTCACGTCCCCTTTCTGACACTCTGGTTGTGTGGCTCTGGATAAATCACTTAACCTCTCAGTGCCCTCCACAACTCTCTAAAGCCATAAGTTAGAGAGAAAGTGCTGATCTGTGTTGGTAAATGAGTTTCCTTGCTAGGGAATCGCCAATACCAGTGAAATCACATCCTTATCCCCCAAGGCCCAGCAAGATGCTTTGCATTTTAGGTACTAGAATATTTAACTGAATTTGCTGGATTGTCCATTTCTAAATAGAAAATTAGCTTGCCACAATTAATTTGAATATCTATATGCCTCATGTATCTATAAAGGATTTGGTTTTACTTGATCATAATTGTCTGAGAGTTGTTTATGGTTAAAAAATGACATTTAAATTCAAGAACTAGGCTCTATCTGTCTGTCTGTCTATCTATCTATCTATCCATATCCTGTGATAAATTCTTTGATGACAGAGAATTTCTTTTTTGTCTTTATATCCCCAGTACCTGGCTTAGTGCCTGGCACACAGTAGGCAATTAATAAATACTTGCTTATTGTTTGTTTGATTGATTCATCTTTATAGGAAGATGGTTAAAGCCTGTGGTTAATATTAACTGTAGTTGTAAGCAAAAAGCATGAGATCCTATTCACGGCGTAGAGATTTTGGAATACTCCCCCAAAACCTGTTTTTTCTTAAATGTAGACTATTAGTTTAATGCAAAAGCTTCTAGCTTGTAAATAAGTTTATCCTAATATTTATGGACAGAAGGCAAAACTGGGATCAGTGAGCAAATTTAGGATCTCTATCAGGTAAAATTTTCCTAGCAATTAGAACTGTCCAAAGTCAATAATTTGTTAAATATATGTACAATGAATACACCTATACATATCAACTACCTATTTGCCAACTCAAAACAAGTTACACTCATTGGACCTTGGTTACTTCCTTTACAAAATAAGGAATTTGCTGTGGATTATATATAAAGGATTTCATTCTCTCATATATGTATATGTGTGTGTATATTTATACATATACGCATCCATGTGGTACACATGCATGTATACACATACGCATGTGTGTGCACACATCTGTACATGAATGCATGCACACATACATGTTTGGATTGGGACAGAATCACTTCTGATTTCTTTAACTTCTTTCCTTTGCTCTGGTATGTGGAGAATGTGTCAAAAAATATTGATTGGTTTATGTGCAGTGGAGAAGGGGGGAAGATAAAATGCTCCCTTCTTCCCTCTAGCAAAGCTGCCCACCCACCTGGACTAGCCCTAGGCTCTCTGCTAATCAGGCATGTAGTTGCCTGCATCATTTTAAACCTGTAATATAATGGTGTGTCATTAGATTTAACAGAAAGGGCTACTTTATGTATTATGTTCTCAAAGGATAAAGTTTTTTTCCTGATTTGAGGCCTATGATTTTTAACAGAATCCATTTTTAATTTTAAGTAATTTCATATAGTCTTTAAAATTATATAAGCAAAGTATCTGATAAGCAATTAAAAAGATATCATCATGAGATTCTATGAAATTCATATATTTGAGCCCTTGACTTAGAAAAAAAGTAAGTGGATAATACATTTTTAAAAATTATTTTTCAGGTATTTTGTTTTTTAATATCTTAATGACTACTTCAGTAAAACTGTTTAAAATATCAAATGGCTTTTGTTGAAAATCAAAGCTGACACAAAAATGAATTTTCCTGCTTTAACCCTGAATCATCAGAAAATTTTTTTCCATTATATTCTTTTATCAGGTAGAGAAGGGTATAATATGATTTTTAAAAAGAGTATTTACATTAAAAGTCTTCAAATTTTCAATTAAGTTTTTCTGTTTATATGTAACATTTACTCATCTAGAATACCACATTCCTTGTTGATACTGAAATCACACATTGAGACAGCTAGATGGCTCATTGGAAAGAGCGCTGGATCTGGAAGTCAGGAAGACCTGAGTTCAAATCCAGTCTTACACACTTACTAGCTTATGTAGCCCTGGGCAAGTCACTTAACCTTTGCCTTAATCCACTGAAGAAAGAAATGGCAAATTATTCCAGTATCTTTGCCAAGAAAATCCCAAGGACATTACAGTTCGAAGGTCACAAAGAGTCAGACACAACTGAAGAGCATCAAATACATTACTCTCTATGGGTTTGAACATATCACAGATCAAATAATAGCTCTTGAATTTGAAATATACAGGAAAAATCTGATGTGGTCCCACTTGGGTGGTGGGAATATCAGGAAGGAAGTTTGTTAATACAAACAGTTCCGAGTTAAATGGCACATTTTGGTTTTTACATTATGTTTTCCTCACTAACCTCACCTCCCAAAACAACACTTTTTTTTTAAAAAAAAATGCCTTAACTGTGAGTTACATAGTAAAAATATTATTAACATTTTACAAATTATGAGACTGAGTTCCAACATAAACGATTCAACGTTGTCATTCATTGGGACTCAAAACCAGATCTTGCTTGACTTCAGATATGTTATTTTTGTGAGCTTTTGCACAGCACAACCCATCCACTACCCCTGCTATACTCCTCTCTAGTCACCCTGGAGGAGGAGCAGCAGTTTTGTTACTGCTGACCTAGCCAGAACTGACCGGACCCATTGGTTCCTACCTGCTGAATAGGACTGGTATAGCATGACCCAACCTCTCCTAACTGCTCCTAAGAATAGCAGGTGAAATCCCTAAATCCCACTTCCTGTCCTCTCATCTTCATTTTCCTCAACCCTACCTCACCCACACCCCACTTTCACTGTTCCCACCACTTTCACTGTGTGCTGTGGAATTCTTGTTCCGTAGTGAACAAATCTCCATTCTCTACCTATTTCTCTCATACTCCTTCAACTCACTAGCATTCATCGATACATATCCCCACTTCCTCGGTGACACTGTATTCCTGAGCATCCTATCCTGTCCATAAACACCAGTTTATGTACATTCAAACATATATCTCAGTGCCCTGGTCTTGGAGGAGGAGTTAGAATATTCCATGCTCCCCACTGCTACTCTCAGACTCTGCCTTTACCCTCCTCTCTTCCTTTGAAATGAGTAGTATCAAAATTTTCTATGCATTCAGAATGATAGTTGCTGTTAAAAATGGGTCCTCTAGGGCATTCTTCTCCTTCCATTTTAAAACTAAATTTTAAATTAATTTCTTTTTTTTGCAATGAACACAATTTCATTTTCTCTTTTTCTCCCAATTTACTGGAGAAACAGACAAACAAACAAAAAAGAAAGAAAGAAAGAAAATTCTTATAACAAATTTGCAAAGTCAAAACAAAGTCCAGAACTGCCTGTGTCCAAAAACCATGTTCCATTCTGCATCTTGAGTCCATCACTTTTTTTTTGTCTAGACGTTGGTAGCATCTTTTATCCTCTGAAATCATGGTTGGTTATGGCATTGATTGGAGTTTTTATGATTTCAGAGTGATTTATAGTGGTGTTGTTAGTGCATAAATTGATCTCCTGGTTCTGTTCATTTCATCTGGCATCAGTTCATAGAAGTGTTCCCAACTTTCTCAGTCTATTTCTTATAGCACCATTACATTCATATACTATAATTTGTTCAGCCATTCTCCGCTTGATGGGCATCATCTTAGTTTCTAGTTGTTTGCTGCTACAAAATGAGCTGCTATAAATATTTTTAGACATATGATCCTGTTCCTATTTCTTTGACCTCTTTGGGGCATAGACCTAGTAGTGGTATCCTTGGGTCAAAGAATTTGCACATTTCAGGGAATAGTTCCAAATTGCTTTCCAGAATGGCTGTACCAAATCCCAGACACATCAACAGTATGATGATGATGGTGATAATGTTGGTGAGGATGATGATGATGATGATGATGAAGAATTTGATAATGATAACTGACAACAAAAGTGCCTAACATTTATCTGATACTTTAAGATTTGGAAAAGACTTTACAAATATAAACTCATTTTATTCTCCTAAAAATCTTGGGAAATAGGTGTTATCTCCATTTTACAAGTGAAGAAACTGGGGCAGGCAGAGGCTAAGTGACTTGCCCAGAGTCACGCAGCTAGAAAGTGTCTGAGGCTAGATTTAAATTCAGATCTTCTGGATTCTGGGTCCAGTGTTCCATCCCCTACAATTACTACTTTGCTTTTTTGTTAGCTTTGTCAATCTGACAGGTTTAAGGTAGAACCTCAGAGTTGTTTTCATTCCCATTTCCCCAGTTATTAGTAGTTAAGAACAATTTTTTTAAAATTTGGCTATTGATCACTTGGCCCCTTTTCCTTAGAAAACTTTCCGTCCACATCCTTTGACCATTTACCAATTGGAGAGTGTTTTTTTTTTATTTTTACAGACTTCAATCAGTTTTCTGTATAGCTTGGACATAAGCCCCTTATGAGCAAAGCATGCTGCAAAGTTTTGACTTGTTTTGTTTTGTTTTGTTTTGCTTTGCTTTGGTTTTTTTTTTCCCCAGTTACCTCTTCTTTTTCAAGTAGTTCAGCACTGGAATCAACATCATCCTCTCCTCTTCAACTCTTGCCCTTTACCATGTGACTTCACTATCCATGTTGATGTGTCCTCAAACTCCTTAACCTTCCCATTCTTCATTTTCCGTAAGTCCAGTAACCTACTCCTTCACTCCATCTCAGTAACATACAAAGGGTCACCAGCTGCTTCTCACCATTATCCCCAAGCTTTCCAGTTCCACAATTTAAAGCTCTGTGTTCCTTTATCTGACTATAACTTCTTATTATTCCATCTCTCCTTGTGCCTTTGTCTTCTTAAACCTATTTTCTGCCCTTATTTATACCTCCAACCATTCTATTTCTCAGTATGTTTTAGCCATCACCTGTTTTGATTTAACATTCCTCTCTCTCTAATCTCATTAGACGCTTCAACTCAACCCTGTCCTCAACTCTCCAGCCCCTTTCTTCTTTGTCCTATCTATACTCATCTTTGCTAAACCTCAGCTTCCTCTATCTGCCTCTTACCCTCCTACTCACCTGTTGCCGAATGGAGCGAGAAATCAAACCATGCTGATTGGTGCAATATAATTTCATGTTGTAATGGGAAGGTCCAGTCCTTTGACCATGCACAGTCTACTCTTCCTGGTGCCAACTCATATAGATGCTTTTGGATCTTGCTTCTGGGCATACGGATTAGAGGACCCTGCGGGGAGACAGTATGCACAAATGTTAAGCAGTGGCTCAGAGGTATTTTTTTCAACACCAAGTTCACCAAGCAGAGATGATAGATTATCTCTGCTCTCCCAATAGCTCCCTCAATTGCAGGACATGATAATGTGGCTACTGGATAAACATACTCCTAAGCTGTGCCCATAGATCACTGCTCAGGGTGATGTTTGCTCATTGAGTCCCACTGTTAAACTCTAGTAAGGACTCTAGTGCACTTGTTCATCTAAGAGCAGAAAAGAGTAAAATACAAGAGAGAAAGAAAGCCAATATCACCTCACAACCATATTGTGACCCAAGTGGAAAGATAAAGACTCTAGACTTTTCTTCTCTGTTCGAGGCTTATAGTACATCTTCCCTCAGATGCCATCAGGAAGTAGAGCCAGATGGAACTTTCTCATGTTCTTTTATATATGGACTCATCCAATTCAAAGGCTCTTTATTTTCTATTACACAATAAATAGACAGGAACCAGTTACAGAATACTTGGATATGTTCTCAGGTGAAGAGCAAGGCCCCCTGTTAACCTAGCCTAGAAGTAGACTTCCTAAGCATGCAAGTGGGTTGGCATAATGCAGAGCAGATTATACATCCTTGAAGCAATGGAATCTTATTGGCCAGTCCTCCCTATTAAAATGTTAGCCAACTTCAAGTGATTCCTCATTGTAAAAAGACAATATTTCTATTCTTTTGTAATTGATTCCTTATCTCATTCCCACAAACTCCTTTAGAAATATTCTCTTCCCATGCACCTAACTTCTCCCTTCTCTCTCTCAGGTGATGACCTTGCATCTTACTTTGCTGGGAAAATTGTTGTACTTTGAACTGAGCAGTCTTTTCTCCTATATTCTTTATGTCCTGTTGACCTCATTTTCTCCTCCTGCCACTCTCCTCCTCTACCCCATTCTCTGATAGTAAATTGGCCATTATCATTGTCAAGGTCAACTTTTCTACTTATGCCCTTGATCAAATCTCCTGTCTTCCTATAAGATTGCAATATCAGTCATCTCCTCTCTTTCTTTCATCTTCAGCTTCTCCCTATTTGCTAATCTATCTTCTATTGATGAATGCTCCCTGAGTCCTCCATTTTGTGGAGAAGCCCAGACTGGCCATCCTTCATTCTCCTGACTGTATTGCTGACTGGACTTCCCCATCATATATATATATGTCTTGGCGCTTCCCTGTGCCTGTTCCCCTCCCCTATTGCTTTCTAGCTATCTTGTGAATGTTATCTTCCCCCATTAGAATGGAAGCTCTTTGAGGAGTGTCTGGCCCCTTCTCTCTGGTCACTCAGAAACCAGCTTACTCCAAGTCCTTTTTACATCCCCTAGATTATTGCATTAGCCCTTTAATTGGTCTTTCTGCCTCAAGTCTTTTTCCTCTCCAGTAAATGTAGATCTGACTAGGGTATATCACTCCCTTATTCAATAAACCTTAGTGCTTTCCTATTACCTCTAGATTCAATAAACTCCTGTTTAGCTTCTAAATCCCTGCATGACCTGCCTCCAAGTACATTATCCCTCATTCCACATGCTGATATTTGACCCAGCTGAACTTTTCCCATCTTCCTAGGCAGGACCTCCTCTGTCTTTGTGTCTTCACTTTACCCGGGCTGGCCCCATGCCTGTAATGCACCCTCTCTTCATCTGTACCTCCAAGAATCTCTCTTCTTCAAGACAGTTCAAGAACCACCTTCTACACTTATCTTTTTCTTGATACCTCTTAATGTTATTGCCCTCATTCACAAACTACCCTAAGTATAACTATTTTATGTCTATTTTCTTAATATTGTTATATACATTTCCATATGTATTTCTTATCTCTTCTGTTAGAATTAAACTCCTGGTGAATAGGGCTTCTTTTATTCGTTCTATTTATAACCACAGTGCCTAGCACACAGTAAATGATTAATAAATGCTTTTTGATTGATGGATCAATTAATGGATGAGTTGAAAACATCTTTTTACATGTGAATGCAAATCTTTTTTCCCCCCAAACTCCCAAATACTAAGTTAACTTAGTCCATACCTTTAAGCCTGAATCATGGATTTTGAGTGCCCTAGTCTGAGACAACTGACATACACTTGACTCATCACAACCTACTCCCTGTGCCAAGATCAACGCAGCCCCTTTCTCCCTTATAAACAGCTCTAGATTAAGGTGGGGGGGGGCGGGTTGCCTTCCCTGAATATAACATTTGGTTCATAACAAGTTGTCAAAAAGAGCTTGTTAATTTCAATTGAGATACCATATTTTTTCACAAGGTGAGCATTGAATTTAATCAGTACTCTGGGAGAGATAGAGCACCATTATTACATTTTGTTCTTTAGTTTCCTTATTTGAAATTCAATTTAGAAATGCAAGTTTTATTTAGAAGAGTTTAGGCAAACCCTCAACTACGTTAGATATTGCCTTCCTCAGGTGTTAAAATGTATGCTTGACCATACAGCTTTTAAGAGAATGATTCATATGAATCACATGTGATACAAGGCAATAATTTTGATCAATAAATAGTCAATAAACATTTATTAAGCATTTATTATGTGCCAGACACTATACTAAGTCCCAGGCAGGCAAAAAGAGGCAAAAGACAGTCCCTGCCCTCAAGAAACTTATAATCTAATGGCCATGTGAGATATATTAATCTTTTTTTAATTAATTTATTTTGATTTATCAACAATCACTTCCACATGCTTTTGAGTTTAAAATTTTTCTCCACCTTCCTCCCCATCGCCCTCCCCAAGATGGCACACAATCTGATATAGGCTATACATATACATTCCTATTAAACATATTTTCCCATTAGTGATGTTGTAAGTAAGAATTAGAACCAATAGGAGGAACCACCAGAAAGAGGAAACAAAACACTATAGAAGAAGAAAAAATAGCAAATAGTATGCTTCGATTTTATTCAAAGTCCACAGTTCTTTCTTTGGATGTGGATAGCATTTTCCATCATGAGGCCTTTGGAGATGTCTTAGATCCTTGTATTGCTGGGAAGGGTTAAGTTTATCACTATTAGTCATCGCACAAGGTGGCTGTTATTGTGAACAACGTTTTCTTGGTTCTGCTCATTTCACTCAGTATCAGACTATATAAGTCTTTCCAGGTTTTTCTGAAGTCCTCCTGCTCATCATTTCTTATAGCACAATAGTATTCTATTACATTTATATACCACACCTTGCTCAGTCATTTCCCAATTGATGGGCATCCCTTAATTTCCAATTCTTTGCCACCACAAAAAGAGCTGCTATCAATATTTTTGTACATATGGGTCCTTTTCCCATTTTTATGATCTCTTTCGGATATAGCCCTAGAAGTGCTATTGCTGGGTCAAAGGGTATGCACATTTTTATAGCCCTTTGGGCACAGATCCAAATTGCTCTCCAAAATGGTTGGATCATTTCACAACTCCACCAACAATGCATTAGTGTGCCAATTTTCCCACATCTTCTCCAACATTTATCGTTTTCTTGTTTTGTTGTCTTGGCCAATCTGATAGGTGTGTTGTGGCACTTCAGAGTTGTGTTGATTGCATTTCTCTAATCAGTAGTGATTTAGAGTATTTTTTGCAAATGACCATGGATGGCTTTAATTTCTTCACCTGAGAACTGTCTTCATATCCTTTGACCATTGAGATATATTAATCTTGATGATGATGACAATGATAATCTTGGTCTTGCAAGAGTTGGTAATAAGGAAATTTGACAAAAACAAATTTGGGAGATCATGTGAACTTTGAGTATTTGTAGGGTGCTTTATAATTTTAAATATATTAGATTGTATTATTTCTTTCAGGATAAAAATAGGCCAGGTATAACTGAAGGAATAAGTAGATAGGAGTGGCAGGAGAAGAAAGGCAGAAAAATAGTCAAGATATGGACTCCAAAGCTATTGTCATTTCTACATCAGACAACTTCACCATTGCCTACTGTTCCCATTTCCTCAATGAGCTTAGAAGGACTTTTGGTATGCCCACAACTCTAACTCCTGTACTTGGTCTTCAGAATTGCCTATGACCATCACCTCGGCCAATTCTCTGTCCAGGTTCAGAGAAATTACTAGAGTCCTGTTTTATGTACTATTGTAAGAAAGATAAGAAGTGTGTTCTTCTAATGAAAGAAAATCAGTTATACTAAGGTAGTTTTTATAATTTTTTAAAATGCATCAAAACTAATTGTATTAAACTGAATAAGAAATGCAGAAATATTTCTATATAAGGTTTGAATACATTTGTCAGTTATCTCATTTCTGCCCCATAGACTGTAAAACTTTTAATTATACTCAGTCCAGTGTACCCAAAGAAAGTACCTACAGATAAGCTCAGGCAAACCTTCTGATTATTCTTTGAATATTTTGTTGGTCTGTTTCCAAATCATTTCAGACTTTTAATACTATTTTTATGCCACAGATATAAGAGCTGATAATAATAATGATCATTGGCATTTCTGTAGCAATTGGAAGTTGAAAAACACTTTACATACTTCTTGTATATGCAAATAATAAACCAAAATCACAACCTCTTGATTGTCTAAAGAACTGTATTAAGTCAATCCTCAGGAGACTGTTTCAAGAAACTGAGACTCAGACGTTAAATAATTTGCCTAGAGTCATGTAGCAAGGAGGTGTCTCAGACAAGAGTTGAATCTGTTTCTTCCTGATTCCATTCCAAATACCTCACATAGTGAAATGGATTATTTAAATAATAGTGAAATTATATTTAAAACTTAATTTCTCTTCAGATAAAACATTATGTAGTGAGAACTCTGGATTTGATAGCTGGAGGTCCTGTTTTGCATTCTTGTTTCTGCTACTTAGGAGCTATGTGACCATGCCCCATTCCTACCTGCCATTTTTAACTCCGTTCTTCTTTATCTGGATAAATGAGGGAATTAACCTTGATGGCCTCTGAGATCACTTCTAACCTTAGATCTATGGTCCTATCACTTTTATAGACTATAGTTTTCTCATCTCTAAAGAAAGATTATTGAATTAGAATATTTCCAAGTTTGCTTCCAGCTGTAGATGACATGCTCCCAGGGCATTGTAGCAGCTGATGGCACAATGGATAGAGATCTGGACCCAGAGTCAAAGAAGACCTGGGTTCAAATTTGGCCTCTGACTCTAGCTTTATAACTTTGGGCAATTCATTTAACCCCTGTTTGCCTCAGTTTCCTCAACTGCAAACCTGGAGATAATAATAGCACCTAGCTTGAAGGATTGTTAAAGAATCAAATGAGGTAGTATTTGTTTAAAAAAAAGTGCTGCATAATGCTTGATGTATAGCAGGTACTATAGAAATGCATATTTCTTTCCTTTCTGCCCATTGCGGATAGAAGGTCAGCAGTGAAGACCAACATTTAAGGCTTGCCTCTGACACATTCCAGCAGTTTGACCTTGTGAAAATTATGGTACTCTCTCTTACTCCCTAGCCCACGGCATCAATAAAGGGAGTCCCCACACAAGAAATTACCAATTAATGAAATAACAGACCTAAACTCCCTCCCCCAATGTATCCAATAAAATTAAAATATTTTCCACAGTTATATTTTATGATTACACATACAAGAACACTACATATTTTGCCAGCTTGTATTATCTAGTGCTTTTATTAGAGTTCACAAAAATCTCATACTGATGAGCAGAATCGAGTAGTTTTTGTCTCCTTAATAGGCCACATGTCACCAAGGCTCCCTGATTCTCTTTGGAAAGTAGTTTCTCCATTTTTTTTCTATATTTATTAGATAGGGTTTTCAGCGCAGAATGTTTCAAAGAAAAGAATGCAAGGATGAGCATCAACGTTGAAATTCCTCCTGCATGAGGATGTGTATACACCTGTAGTTCTCCCCACATCACTTTATTGATTTTTTTTCCCCTGGGTCAAAATTAGATGCCATCAATAATCTCCACATGCCACAGTCTTGTGTACAGTGCAAAGGATAAATATTTATTCATTGGGTTAAATCTTTGATTGTCAAGGGAAAAGCACAGTTAATAAGATCATAAATATGTATCATTTTCTTAAACCAGATTTAACCATTTGACTCCTCTGATATTTATGTCTTAATCAATGTAATTGTTTTTCTTCACAAATCATTATGCAGAAATGGGCAATTATCTTCATAACACATTAGATATTTTTCATGCTTTGCAAGAACAAATATGTAAGTGACTTCCTTGCTCCTATTATTTTTTATTTATTAGTCTGGCAGCGGGGTGCCTATTAAATGTGGAATTCAGAAGGAAGCCCAATCTCCCACAGAGGTCAGAGATTCAGTACAAATGGAAATGGTGTCAAAGGAGATTCCAGGAATTGAGCCCGTTAGAACCAAGTCCTTTCCTCTCATTTTGACATCTTTCACTGCAAAACAGAAATCTTAAAAATCATTTCAGAATAAATCAAAAAGGAAAAAAAATAATTATATCAGCCAAGTAATTATGGAGTCTGATTTTCTTTCCACAGATTTGAGGTTATTTCTAATAATTTCCAACAATTGGGGGTTATGTGAGCTTTCCCCTGTGAGTAGTAAATGAGAGAGAAAAGAATTACAAGTAATTCAATAATAATAATAATAATGATAATGATAAAAGGTGTTGCCTCAACATTGACAATTTTTAATCTTGCTCTAACACTGGAAACTAATCATTCATCGCTCTTTGTGTGCAATTTAATGTAAAAATGAGAATCCATTTCGGGAGCAGCTACAGGTTATCATTTCATGCAGTTCAAATGGGATGTTCAAAACATCACATGTTTATTGGATCCATTCACTTTGCATAGGTTTTGTTTTTTAATTCATCTTGTCTTTTGTTGTGACTTCACTATAGATTGTTGTTATTTCTCTGTAGTTGTTTCAGTCATGGTCTTTGTGACCCCATTTGGGGTTTCTTGGCAGAGATACTGGAGTGGTTTGCCATTTCTTCTCCAGCTCATTTTACAGATGAGGAAACTGAGGCAAATAGGGTTAAGTGACTTGCTCAGGGTCACAGAGCTAGTAAGTGTCTTAGGTTGTATTTGAATTCAGTTCTTCCTAATTCCGGGCCCAGACACCAAAGCAAACTGAAGTGTGATGCCTAAGCAAAGCCTATCATCTTGATGGGAAAAAAAAAAATGTCAGTCTGATGGAAAAGGTTGGTTGATTGCAAATTTGCCATGACAGCCAAAGGAAGGGAAAATATTTTTTTCTTAGGGGCCTATGAAGATGAGCTGCTGGTGAACTCAATGCATAAGCCCTACCAAGAATTGTAGAATCATACCCACACTGAGGGTAGCTAGGTGTTGCATAGAGCACTAGTCTTGAATCAGGAAGACTAATCTTCATGAGTTCAAATCCCTCTTCAGATATTTACTAGCTATGGGATCCTGAACAAGTCACTTAACCCTGTTTGCCTCAGTTTCCTCATCTGTAAAATGGGAATAATACCAGTACCTTCCTTCCAGGGTTGTTGTGAGAATCAACTGAGATAATTTATAAAGTGCTTAGCAGAGTACCTGGCCCATAATACATGTATAAATGCTAATTCCCTTCCTTTATTTAAGTGTCTTATTAAAACTCAATTTTTACTTCTTTGGGGTGTTCTCTTACAACTGTCATCACATTTAGCAAAGTAGTCAGGTATTAGCAGCTAGACAGAAAATGTTTGTTTGGCAGGATGGCCACAAGCATTATTAAGCACCTACTATGTGCCAGGCACTGGCCAGACAAATACCAGCAAAAAGAAAGATAGTCCCTGGCCTCAAGGAGCTTACATTTTAATAAAAGAAGGCAACACGTAAAAGGACTGAAAAGGAAGGAGAGGGAGAGAGAAAATACCCACTCAGGTAAATGGTGGTAAAAACCATAGAGTCAGAAGCATCTCTTTGGGGATGGATACCTGAGGGAAGAATGTTCATCACCCTGCACAAACGTCAAATATAGTTGTTTTTCTATCACTGAGATCTCAGATGTTAGTCTTTGGGCATTCTTTTCATTTGAGAGACAGACAGACAGAGAGACACAGAAAGAGACAGACTCATTTCTGATCCTGCCTTCCAAAATATAGGCAGTGTTAAATCATTCTCTCTAAAGAATCACTACCCTAGTGTGACTCCCCAAAATATCAGCACATGGATACAAAATCGGTCAATTTGTATTTATTCAGTGCCTACTATGTGCCAGATAGTATGAATGAGACAAAGTAGGGAAAAATAAGTGTTTCAAGCTAATTAATTTTCTTTTCTGTTAATTTTTATTCTCAGCTTCAACTCAACTGGATTTCTTGAATGTCTCTCCATGATAACATACCCCACATTGCATTATTTCTTTTCCTATCAATGAGAAAATTCCCAGTGCCAAAAAAGGTATACCTTACTTTAAAGTACTTTATTAGCATGATAGTATATGGCCTTTATAATTTATTTTCATCTAAATGTAGAAATGGAGTTAGTCCTCTGTAAAACATTGAGCTCTCCCAGATCAATCTGTGAATGAGAATAATTTTCATTCTCTTAAAATGGTAGAGCAATTCAAAATCACCTAAAAATATAGTGTGATAGGAAATGGGTACTAGATCTCTAATTTTGTTGATATATAGGATACATAGATGACATAGTGGATAGAGTGCTGGGCCTGGAGCCAAGAAAACTCATTTTCCTGAGTTTAAATCTGGTCTGAGACACTTATTAGCTGTGTGACCCAGGGCAAGTCATTTAACCCAGTTTGCCTCAGTTTCCTCATCTGTAAAATGAGCTGGAGAAAGAAATGGCAAACCACTCCAATAACATTGCCAAGAAAACACCAAATGGGGTCACAAAAATGCTACACACAACTGAAAGGATTGAACAGCAGTATCAGGGGACTTCAGGATGAGGAGACTCCTACTTATATAGCCTGGCAAATTCTCTGCAACTTATAGTCTCAGAGACTATGTGGCCCTGAGAAGGTAAAGGATTTTCCCAAGATCTGCATAGTGAAAATTATGCAGCATTTTTAAAAAGAAATCTTATATCACCTTTTCTTGAACCTTGAACCAAGAGGCTCTGAATAATAGAAAAAAGACCTGATATTGGTCTCCATTTTGCTTTAAGAAGCAAAGAAAATCCAACTCAAAATCACCCAAATGGTTGGGAGAGGACAGTCTTGATGTCAGAGGAAGCATACTACTACTTGTTATCAATGCTCCTCGCATCTACTAATCAATATTTCTTGGTCATCAGCTACTGTACTTCTTCATACATAAAATATCAGTATGGATCCTTGTTCTTATTTGAAAAAAATAAAAAGAAGAAGACATCAAAGCACCTTTCACTTTCAAAGTACTCATTTGGATAACTGAATCTCAATGTCAGTGCCTTGTCATTCACGTAAATGTTTAATGTGGCCTCAAGAAAGTTAGGACAAAACTTTGAGAAACTTGGTTTTCAACCTATGCTTCTCCTCCCCCTGAATCTCAACAATGGTCCTGTTTCCTCTCTTCCCAGCAAAATCTGTCATTTCAAGCTCTGTCTTCATTACCTACATGATCCATTCTTTAACTTAGTGTGTATGAAATGGAAACGAATTTCATTCAATCGTTTCTTACCCTCATTTCATAGTGAAAATGAAGTCAAAAAACTGAATTAGAAAATTTTCATCAATGAATTTAAAACAAATTGTGCTCTTTTAATTTTTCTTTCCCTTTTCAGGGTCTATAAACTTCTGTCCTCAAGTTTGTTGACATTGAAAGCATGACGTATTTGCAGTTATAATTTATATGAAAGAAATGGTATAAGATACAACAATGAGGACACTGCAGCTTTAGACTTGATGTTGGACTTTGGAGTTTGGGGCAGGGGAGAACTTCCTAACAATTAGAGCCATTGCAAAATGCAGTCTTCTTCCTTGAGTGATGGCGAGTTCCTTCTCCTTGAAATTCTTCAAATACAGGTTGGATGATCATTTGTTGTAGTAGGGATTCATGTTCATGTGCAGATTGGAATTCATAGCCTCCACAGTTCCTTCAGAGTCTGAAAATCTAGGTTTCTGAGATACTACTACTACTACTACTACTACTACTACTACTACTACTACTACTAGTACTACTGCTGCTACTACTGCTACTACTACTACTACTACTACTACTACTACTGCTGCTACTACTGCTACTACTACTACTACCACCACTAATATTCATACTACTACTATCAACACTATTACTACCATCACTACAACTACTACTATTAATTTTACTGTGACTGCTGTTGTTGATGCTGCTGCTGTTTCTATTACTACTGCTACTAATAATAATAGTTAGCCTTTACATAGCAGTTTAAAGTCTGAAAATTCCATTCCAAATATTATCTCATGTGATCCTCTCAATGACCCTATGAAGTAAGTTCTTTTATTGTCTCCATTTTATATTTGAGGAAACTAAAGCAAATAGAGGTTAAGTGACTTGCCATGGTCACATAGCAAGGCAGGATTTGAACTAGGGTCCTCCTGACTCCAAGATCAGCAATCTATCCAGTCTACTATGTAACTACCTTTCAGATGAAAACTTCTGAAGTGCTTGCCTTTCCCAAATCTCCCTACCATTTTTTTTTAATATTGAAAATCCATATACTGTGACCTTTTTGCTACGGTTTTCACCCAATACAAATAGAAATGTCCTGAATCATTGTTATGTATTGATTGATTTTCTTGAGGAAACCACTTTGAATGAAGGACTCTTCACTTTATTTCCTAAGGGTGAATGGCAGAATTGCCTCCTTTTGTTGTCCCTGCCTTTGCATCGACAATTCCCTGCATCTGGAATGCCATTGTTCCTTAACTTTAACTCTTGGAGTTCTCTCTTCCTTTAAGAAGTAGCTCAAACTGTCTCCTGAATGAAACCTTTCTTGATCCCCCAACTGCTTATGCCCCTCTTCCCAAAGAACCTTGCATTTGATCATTTGATCTTCACAGCAGCCCTGGGATGTAGGTTCTATTGTTATACCCATTTACAGTTAAAGAAACTGAGACACAGCCATTGAGTGACTAGCCCAAGATTACCTAGCTAGTAAATGTCTGAGGTTGGATTTGAACCAGGGTCTTCCTGATTCCAGGCCCCGTTTTCTATCAGCTGCACCACCTACCTGACTCTTGTACCTGTTCATATGTGCTTTTGTTTTCATGTACATTAGAATGTAGATCATTATTTTTGGTAGTGGCGTGAGTGGGGGGTGATGGTGTTCATTCTTTGTACTTGTATTCCTAGCACCTAACACAATGCCTGGCATATAACTAGCATTTAATAAACATTTGGTTGGTGGATTAATTATTGGGAAGCAAAAAAGTTCTGAGAAATCAGACTTAGCCAAGCTTATACTTGAGAGCATTTAGTGGATGTTCTTGTGGAGGATTCATGGAAGTACAAGCACAATATCAGGACTGGGCCCTTAGGCAACCTCTCAGGGACATCTCACTTTCTGAGTTTCTGTTTTGAATGAAATCTCCTTTTTTTTCTGAATTTGGGTATTTTATGCAAGAGTCTGAATGCATCAGCTGTGGCATGAGCTCTTTAGTATCCATACATATGGGTGCCCATGTGGCAGTACTGTACCAGACTGGGGAACATGTCAAGGTGGGAACTCCTTGAGAGCAGAGACTGTTTTTGGCTCTTCTTTTTATCCCCAGCATTCAACCTGTTACTGAGTGACCGATACCAAAGTGCCAGGCACATAATAGGTACTTAATAAATGCTTTCTTGACTTGACTGGATGTGTCTATACTTCTTGTATGCATCAATACTACTCTTGTGCTTATTTCCCATAAATTTGTCACAAAGAGAATCTTCTCCCATTGTGTTGACAATACATGGTTACCAAGGAAATGTGATGGGTCAATAAGTTGTCTTTCAGTTGGTACCAACCTGTCTTCTTCTACCTGTTATATGTTTCTCTGATAACATCTTTTATATCCCTTCTCCTGAATAATTCCTCCTTTGCACTATGTAGTTGGTACCAACTTGTCTTCTTCTGCCTGTTATACATTTCTCTGATAACATCTTTTATATCCTTTCTCCTGAATAATTCCTCCTTTGTACTATGTAGTTGGTACCAACTTGTCTTCTTCTGCCTGTTGTACATTTCTCTGATAACATCTTTTATATCCTTTCTCCTGAATATTCCTCCTTTGTAATACACCACATCATTCCCGCATACACCATGCCCCTCCTATTGTCCCTTGGGTGAGCCCCAACCTCCATTATTTAGACAAAGTAATATTCCGTGATATGAAGTTATACATCATCAAAAGACTATTGGGCTATCACAAAGATGCACCTTTTTTCCAGGGAAAAACTGGAGGAAAGGATATCAGTATAATTTCCAAAAGGTAATCCAGCCACCTTTCCTTATTCAATTCTGAATCCGGGTCATTGGATATGCATGGTATTTGTCTCAGCTATAGGTACTGATGGGAACTCTCCTCTCCCCTCTATTCCCACAATGAGCACAAAATAGTATGTGTGTCTTGACTTTTCAATCATAATGTCTTCTGCCTCAACTTGAACTGATAGTGTGAGAGCCAGTATAGTCCAGCTGTAGATTCTCACATCTCTGGAGATTTAATGAATTCGCTAACTTCTCTGTACAAGTGGAAGGAAGTGAGGGGGAAAAAAGAGCTCATACATCTCTTTGTGGTTTTTGCCTGCTATCCAAGTAACAGGCTCAGCACATTCTATCTCCTAGGGATTAAGAACCAGTGGAGAACTAATGGCCCAAGACTGTGTGTGTTCTGGGCCATCATTTCCTCCCCGTTGGTCATTGATCATTAGGAAATCTTCTGGCCTTGACCTTTCTTAATTAATTTGATTCTGTTAGGAACAGAATTCAGGTTCCTACACTGCTGAGAATGTACTGGAATTACCATTTTATTTGGATTTTACTTTCAAATGAGAGCAGAATCTCAGAGTTAGAGGGAACCATGGAAGCCATCTTGTCCAAAAGATTAAAATCACCAAATATTGCTCTAAATTGACAATTGAGTTTTCTGTGACAGTCAAAAGGCTTGTATTTTTGCTAATTCTGAAGAACTCATTCATCCTATGTAAATTTATTTTAAGGACAAAATTAGTTATTGTGTTCTTTGTTGCACTTAATTAAAATATGAAGGTGTCAAACTTTCAGATGTTTGCGTCTCAGGAAAACAAACTATGGGACCTTGAATTGATTTTGAAGAGATTTCTCTAGAAGTGTGTAGAAGGGACAATGTCTTCAACATTGTTTGTTCATGGATACACTCATTTTCCTAACGACTATTTCCCATCCAATAATAGCTAAAAATGTTAATGTGACTTACTGAGTAGAGTATTGGATTTGACATCAGAAAGACCTGGGTTCAAATTCTACCTTTAACAACAGGCATTTTGAGAAATGCGTGAACTCAAGTCTGGTGTGTGCCAAAAACAGCTTATTAACTTTGGCCAATAATAATAACTGGCATCAGCAGGTTGATATTTAAAAAAAAAAGTTTCCATACCTCATATCTTCTCAGCCACAGAACATTGCTGTGAGATAAATGGTACATATCTTATTGTTCCCTTAAACCTGGTATATATGCCCTCCCTCCTCACATAGCAGCTAATGCCTCTCTCTTCAAATTGTCCTATTTTTTAGGTTGATATTTGTATGTTCTTACTTATGTAAATGTTGTCTCCTCTGATAGAATGTAAGCCTCTTGAGGCAGGGATAGACAATGGAGATATAATACACATGTATATATGTAATATATACCTCTCTATATGTGTGTATTTATTAGAAATCCCTCCCCTTCTCTGATACATATTTACATATACACATATATTTAATTTTAATATATTCTCTTCTAACATATATGAATGTGTACATACATACACATTCATATACATTAGAAGAGAATACAAGAGAATATATATATTAGTGTATTAGACTATATTATTGCTAATACACTAATATATATATATTCTGTTATATATGTTTATGTATACATATATATACACATGCATATATTAGTTATAATATAGTCTATTAGGCTAATGTATTCTCTTATATGTGTGTACCTATATGCATATGAATCTACGTATATGTACATGTTTAGTTATAGCCTAGTACACTAATATATATCTCCTCATATATATATGTTTATGTATATATACATTTGTATGCACATATGTATATATTTAGTTATAATATAGTCTAATACACTAATATATTATCTAATATATGGATATGTATATCTATACATATGTGTATATGTGTATATGTATAGGTTTCATTATAATATAGTCTAATATACAAAGATATTCTCTAATAAATGTATATATACACACACACACATATAAAAAATTCTCCTTCTCCACTGGCTCTATTCTGCAGCTGCTTAAACAAAATTCTGACCTCCTAAGCAGCCTTCCTCCCTAACCTTCCATGGTTGACAAACTCTGTCTTAAGTCTGTGGGTACTTGGGGCTGGGTTGAACAGGAAATACTTAAATTAGAAACTCACTTGAAAAAAGAGTCAGATTTATTTATCTATCAGTTCAGAAAGTCAGAGGACATGAGACAGAAGATAGTGATAATATTCCCTCAGCAGATACACAGACTTGGAGCTGAAGGCCATTCACATACTAATAGACAGATTTGTTTTTTTTTTTTTTTCTGGTGATATGATAAAGTGCCCTAGTGCTATGCACAGACTACAGAAAAAGGGCCTTCGAAATACTACCTGCAGTAATAAAAAGTTACCTTTTATGGGTGTCTGATTTCTACAGCTCCAAGTTCAGGCTTAAAAGTAGGATTAGGTACCAATGCATAGGATTTGATGGGGTCGGGGTCAGGGAACTCCTCCTATGCTGCCATGGAATGTAAAATATACCTTTTGGGATAAAATAGATTCTCCTAAGATGGAGAACTTTCCTAATTATCTTTCCCTAAGGCCCTAGGTAGCTCACTGGATAGAGTGCTAGGACTGGAGTCAGGAAGACCTGAGTTCAAATCCAGTCTCAGATCCTTATTAACTGTGTGACCTTGGTCAAGTCACTTAACCCTGCTTACTTCAGTTTCCTCATCTGTAAATGAGCTGGAAAAGGAAATGGCAATCTACTCTAGTATCTCTGCCAAGAAAACCTGAAATGGGGCCACTAAGGCAGACAGGACTGAAAAGGACCGAACAGCAAAAGTCCTGCCCTGATGCCTCCTCGTCATGTGGAGATGACTCGGGCTTCTTGGCAATGCTGCTGGTGGAATAAAGTGATATGTCTGCTAGGCTGTAGGAGCTTCAGATACAGACCCAGAGACAGGCTATATTTGTGTTGTTCCAAAGACTATAGTGTGTGTGTGTGTGTGTGTGTGTGTGTGTGTGTGTGTAAATGCTTATCACAAGGAAGTTAACTAGTAGGCAGTGAGTTTCTTTAGTATCTGCTAAAGAGGCAAGGGCTTTTCATCTACAGCAAAGGAAGATGTTCCCAGACTAGTGAACTATTGGGCCTTAGAAGATATTGCAGGGAAAGAGCCCTGACTGTGGAGTCAGATGCCTGGAGTTCACATCCCACCTCTGCTTCTTACCAACTATATGATCTTGAACAATATGTTCATGCTCCCTGGGACTCAGTTTTCTCATCTGTAAAATGAAAGGTCTCTCCCCGCTCTGATCCATCCTCGACTCAAGCTATCAAAGTGGTTTTCCTAAAGCACAGGGCTGATCATATTATTCCTTTCTCTACTACATAAAAAGATTCCATCTTACCTCTAGGATCAAATGTAAGGTCATCGATTTGGCATTTAATGTCCATCACGACCTCGTGCTTCCTACATTTCTAGCCTTCTTACACCTTCTTCCCCTTCATGTTTCCTACAATCCAGGGACATCAGAACTTCGTGCTCTTCAGACACCTCATGCCATTTCCCAACTCATCCTCCATACCTCCTGGCTTCCTTTCAGATTCTCCTTCAACCCCATCTTCTGCAAGATGCCTTTCTGGTACCTCTCACCGCTAGGGCCTTCCGGCTGAGATTACTTTCCATTTACTCCTTACATATCTTACTTGTACATACCGATTTTCATATTTGTTCCCAAATTAGAATGTGATCTCCTTGAGGGCATGGACTATGTTTTTGCCTTTCTTTGTAACCAATGTGTTTGGTACAATGCTTAGCATACAGTAAGTGCTTAATAAATGTGCCTTTGCTGACTGCCTGACCTCTGAGGCCCCTTCCAGCTTTAGGTCTATGATCTTATAATCCTCTGAGTCTTGCGGTAGAATATTTGGGTGGCTGTGTCTTGTGTGTAGTGGGAGAGCATTGACCCTGCAGTCAGAGGAGGCCAGGGTTCAAATTCTGCTTCTGGAGGCACCGTGTGTCCTAGACCAAGTTAATTACCCTTCATGAGCCTCAATTTCCAACTTGCTAAATAAAGGGGTTTGTACTAGGTGACCTCTTAGATCCTTTAAGCCTAAACTCTATGATCTGTTGATCCCATTGATACAGGTGTGAATGTACTCTCCAACAATGCAGTTTATAGTGTCTTTATGCTTGTTCCTACCCTATGTTGTCCAGGTCTTCCCATAAATCCTCCATGCAACGTACCCAGGGTCTTCCTCTAAATCTCTTGATATTGCTGGTTGGCTTTCCATTTTTTAATCCCCCTCTTTTTTTTAGCCACGTGACTCTTTTACGTTTTTTCAGTTGTCCATCTCCCTTCTGATATCTTTTAATGTCTTTTACTACTTCGTTACAGCCTACTTGTGGCCTCCATTAACCATTCCCTTTGGGGGACCCCCAACTTTGATTCTTTGGAGACTGTGGAATTTTACAATACATCCATGAGGAGGGAGTGAATAGTGAATTCAATTTTGGCCATGTTGAATTTGAATTGACAGTGAGACATTCAAGTGGAGTGGTACAACAGGGATTTTGAAATGTAGACCTGTAACTCTGAGGCTGGAGATAGAGATTTGGAAGTCATCTACATAACTAAAATCATGGAAGTGAATATAACCCTAGGAAAAGAATGAAAGAAGAGAAGAAAAAAAGAGTATGGAGGAGCTCATACTATTTTAAGGGTAATCCTGGATAGGGAGGGTGGGTGGAAGGGGGCCAGACAGATGAACAGAGAGAGAGAGAAAGAGGGAGACAGAGAGGGAGAAGAGAAAGAAAGAAAGAAAGATTTATTAGATACTTATCATATGGCAGGCACTGTGTTGGGGATACAAATACAAGTTCAAAAGAAAGACAGCCCTTGACCTCATGAAGCTTACATTCTAGTAAGGGAAAACATCATGGAAAAGGGAGCCAAAAAATGAGGAGGAGAATGGGAGTCACACAAGGTGAGTAGTCTGGAAAGTCATGTATTGGTTGGGTTCAAATAGTATCTGGCATGAGTGCTACCCAAATGGAGGTTCTTGGGAGGGACTTGGAAATCAAAGGAGATCATAGTAGAGATGGAGGTGTTGGTTGTGAAGAAGGCTGTTGGGGCAGAGTAGAAAGGTCATCCAGGGGATGATGGGCTGGTCCAGGCTTGAAGGAAGGGCACAGCTAGACTGTAGAAAGAATTGCACATCTAGATTAGGAGTTCAGATTTTATCTCATGCACATGCACCAAGGTATCTAAGTATTGGAAATAAGACACTTTTAATTCTTGCTTCAGACTGACTGATCTTGCCAAATCCTACACACCCTCAAGGTTCTTGCTCACATTCCAGAGGAATTTCCCAATGACTTTAGCCCACACAGATCATTCTGTTCTCTAAATTTCTGTGACATGTGTGAGTGGTGCCTCTAATTTGGGGAACTGAAATGCATAGAGGCTTGTATGACAGATTAACCAATTCATGTCCTGTCTGCTCAACTGTGTTCTTCCAAGGTCAGGAACTATATATTAGATTTCTTTTGCAAATATATTTGTAGCTTTTCCCCTGTTGATAATGACCAGAGTCACAGAGTAGGAGTGAAGCTCATAATTTTCTTAGTAACGATGGACTGGGAAGAAACACCTGATTTCAAGAATCTACTGTTGTAATAATTGAGGTAGGTGCCGTGTGCTGCTTCTACCCATTGATCTCGCCTTTCAGTCCACGGCCTTCTCTTTTGTACCTGCATACTATCCTTTGGTGATCTCCAACCTTAATATTTCCCAAAAGCTACTGTCTCAGCTGCTGATGAAACATCCATCTGAATGTCCTGTCTCATTCTTTCTGGTTCCATCTCCCCATTGTCTCCTCCTCCCCTTTCTTCTTCTTTACTCTTACCTTGCATCCTTGCTTTTTCTTTTCCTTCTTCTCGAAAGTGTAATCACAGAGTCACAGGATCATAGACTTTGAGTGGGAAGAGAACTCAAAGTTCATCTATTAAAGGCGTCATTTTGGAGAGCTGAAGTGCCTTTCCCAAGGTCACAAATCAATCTCAAGAAGCATTTATTAAGCACCTGCTAAGTACTCTTCACTGTGCTTAAGTGCTAAGGATGTAATACAAAAGTGAAACAATCCCTGCCCTCAAGGAGCTTACATTCTAATAGGGTGATAGAGCACATCTAGGTTGTGAGTGGCAGAGCCAGGATTGCAGCCAATATTTCCTGGCTTTGAATTCAGTGTGCTTTCTATTTCCCCAAACAACCTTTCAGATATCTGAAAATGACAGTGTAATTTATGTTTCTGTGTGTGGATGAAATAACTTCTTTTCAAGCTGTGCAGGCAAACACTAGTACCACCACACGTCTATTACCCAAATATGCTCTCTTGCTCGATATTGAAATTCATCTAACCACTTGGGTTGTTTCTTGGGAAGTCAGAGGATCACAAATCAGTGAAAAGTTCGCAAATCATTCTGTACTATTGGCCCTATTTCATACTTCCACCTCTCATCCCCAATCCCCTGCTATTTTTTTATATGTGAAAGTAAATATTAAAGAACAGAGAGCATGGGAAATCATTGGACTTTCCCCCTCCATCTATTAAAAACAGTAGACTCATTTACAACGTTGCCACCCACACCCAGATGATCCCATTTGTTATGGTCCAATACTTTTTTTTTTCATGGTACTTACTACTAAGCCTATTTCCCCTATTGAGTTTACTGTTTGTTGGGAAGTCAAGAATAAATAAACAAGCAGTCATTCAGCTTCTCCTTACTTATGGCCAAAATGGTATGCGAAAATGGGCTGGAAATAAATCTGTAAATCTGGCACTCAACAGAACCCACAACCTTCACACACACTCACGTACCACACCACACCACACCACACCATACCACACCCGTTGGCAACTGTTCTCTACAAACCCTCATATTTATGAAACTTAGTGATTAATTAGTAGTGCTTAATAAATACTGTAATCCAAGTTTGTAAACTTTATGAGTGAAGTCTTGGCAAACCCTCTTGTTTTTTTAAATCATTTTTTTGATTGATCTATGTAGCCCATGAGTAACAGGACTTAGCTTCCCTCACATAGGAATTCTTATTTTTCTTAATGTCCTTTTTAGATTTTTTTTCAGAAATTAAGAACTTATTTTTCATCCACAGTGTTGTATTGAGAGCAATGGATGGGAATAATTCAGAATTTGAACTTTAGAAGGATACATTTGAAATATCATGTGGGTGGAAAATATGTTTTCCACATTTGCTTTCCTCCCTCCATTCTAGGTGACAGACCTTACTTTTTTGTGCTAGTTTTTGAAACCTGAAAAATTTCATAGTTGGTTTGGTTTTTTTTCCTAGCCTCCCATAAATAGGATGGTCTCTTGTTAGCTATCTACATTTTGAATGGATCAGAAATGGTAATGATAAATAAACATAGAAGTAGGTTGTGTTTACCTTTGTGGTCAGGGATGGATGGGGCAGTCAATGGAGTCCGCACCTAGCCCCAGACCAAAAATGGTTCACAGTGAGGTAATGAGAATATTCTGATGAATGAATAGATGAAGAAATGAATGAAAAAATTATTAAGTTCTTACTGTGCACAGTATTGTGTTAAGCATTAGAATATAAAAAAAGTTACAGAGCCCCTATTCTCTGGTGGGTACCAGAAGGTGAAGAAGGAAAGGGACAACTCTAGCTTATTCATTCCATCAGGAAGATACAAGCAAACATGCATACATGCATATACTTACATAGATGCATGTACATATGCATATGTACATTTATATACATGTGTATATATGCATACACACAAATATATTATATGTATACGTATATAAATGATTGCTCTCAGTAAAAGAGAGAGAGAGAGGAGAGCACCTATGTCTGGAGAAATACAATTCCAGGCTTGAATTAAAATTCATATTAGAATCCTGCATATTTCAGAGAAGGAAAGCCTGTAGGGAGAAGAGGCAGGATAGGGATGACTTTAAGATGTCCCAGCAGGCTTTGGAGTCATAGGGTCATAGATTTAGAGCTAAAAGGGGTCTGCCGTCTTCTCTCTTGCTACCTGCCTTGCCACCAGGGGTGAGCTGGAGCTGACTCAGACAGGCTTACAAGAGCCAATTGTTCTATCTTTAGCGGGAGATTTTATGCCCCAGAAATCAGCAAACAAACAAACAAAAAATATTGCTTTGTTAATTCTCTAGACTTAAGAAAGTGATGGAGAAGATATTAAAAAATCTAGATTAAACTTTAAAAGGGTATCATGAGTATTCCCTCCAGTGTACCTCCCTGCTGCCCATGAGAGCCTGTTGTTAAATGTTGTCATCGTAGCCCTGGTTACTTATCAGTTGGAGGTCTACAAGTAAAGTCTGAATGAGAACTCAGCAGCTATCCTGGGGGGAGAGATTTTTGCTCAGCTATGGGATGGAAGTCAACTCTGATATTCTTTGTGATGAGGTGATGTTCCATGCAAGAGGGTAAACAGGGAGGCTTATGTGGAAAAATAACATCTACCATTTCCATAGATCTTATCTTCTTAGGATGACATTTTTTAAACTGGGCTTATGGTTTCATCCATGCAGAGGATGAAAATTACTTTTAAGGAGGCAGTGAGGAACTCTTCCATTAACAATGCAAATTGGCACTCTGCCACTTATAGGGTAACCTAGAACCAGTCTTGCTCAGGATCACTTAGCTAGTAGGTGTCAGAATTAGGATGTGAAAACATTTGGCCACATCTCTATTTATTGCTGCCTCTATAATTGTGGAGTTTTTCCCAATGACTGCCCTGACAAAATGGCACATTTTAAGCTTTTTAAACAGTTCAGATGACTGTGATGGCATCCCAAATAAATATAAGGCTTCATTAATTAATGAGCTGGTGAGGATGGGGATAAGGAATATTCCCTTTTCATTAGTTTTTTTTTTTTTTGATTTAGACAACTTAAGCTTGGTGGAATTAAATGATCAATATGTCTGCAAGTCTTATTAATTACTTAATGAGACTTAGGTAAGTTGTTAATATACTGTAAAGACAGAGGATATAGACATGATTGAAAGCTTAGCTCAAGGAGGGATCTAGATTTGTGAATTGTTTAAGAGGAAATATCTCCAACTGTACACATTTAGGGCTCTTGCTAATGATTCCTAAGAAAACAAGTAAAGAAAATAAATGTTGGATTTTTTTTTTTAACTTTTTCTCTCTAGAGCCTAGTTTGATAGGAAAAGGTCGCAGGAACATTGGGTTTGTGAAGCAGGAAGTGAGAATGACTTTTCTCTTGGACATGACTTGAAGGGCCAAGTCCTCATTCAAATAGAGATCATTTTTAAAAGTGATCCATCTCAGTCCCCATCAAAATCCATGAGTCAACTCCTTAGATTATGATAAAGAAACAAAGAAAAACAGGATCTCCAGCCACAGCCCCTCCCCATCTGCTGGCTACTTTTTGTACTTTTTAAAAAATTGTTCCAATTCCCAGAGAGACTCATTATAAAGCTGAGATTGAAGTAAGTAATTAATTCAGGAAGGTTGATACTGGTTTTTGATGGACTAGAGACTCCCTTTTCATCTGCTCAAGTGTGAAAAGAATGCTGCAGACTTTAAGAGAATCAGAGTGGGAGATGACAAGCCAGGGACTTGGTCAGTATTGAACAATATGTAAGTTTTAAAAACGCCTTCCATTTGTTAGAAAACTGGTCTTAATTGGAAACATTCCAGGAAAAAAAAATAAAGATCAAATGTCGACTCTTTCAGCTTTGTGGACCCACGCCGTGCTTCCCAGAGACTAGTAAAAGGGGTGAAGAGCTGTGACCACACGTTCACAAGAGAGTCTCAAAGCAGTGATGATTTAAAAAAAGATTTATATTTCATGTCTCATTAGCAACTGCCCCCTCCAACTGGGCCCAAATTTCTAAGACTTCTTTGTAGAGTATTAATTTTGTCATAAGAAATGACTCTTTGGAGAGTTTTCTCCTGGAACATTTAGTATGCCTACTCCTCAGTTTAAAAAAAAATGAAGTTTCTTTTGAGGATTTTTGATCTTCAGTTATATCACATGTCCTTCACAAATACTTGGGTAAACATTCCAGTTTTCTGCCTTTTATAATTCTGTCTTTTCTTTATAGGTTTTTTTTTTAAATAGGCTTTTTAAAAAAATAGGCTTTTTAGAGTTTTGTTTTGTTTTTTTAAATAGGCTTTGATAACTTTGATGTATGAATGGATCTGTGATTTCACTAACAGGCCACTTGTTCCACTAGTGCAGCTCTCAGTCCATCCCATACATCTCTCATCCTGTGTGACATTTGTCCAAGTTGACTCAACGCCCTGGGACTTTCTTCTGATTATCCTGATTTTACATGGTTGGAGCAGCAAGGTGGTGCAGCGGTTAGAGCTCCAGGCCTTAAGTCAAGAAGACTCATCTTCCTGAGTTCAAAGTCTGGCCTCAGACACTTACTAGATGTGTGACCCTGGGCAAGTCACCTAACCCTGTTTGCCTCAGATTCCTTATCTGTAAAATGAGCTGGAGAAGGACATGGTGAACTTCTTCAGTATCTTTGCCCATAAAATGGGCTCATGAAGAGTCATACATGACTGAAATGACCAAAGAGCAGCAACATTACATGAATATCTCTACCGCTTGCTTCTCCTGTTGTGGCCTGTCCAACTTCTCTTCCAGTCATATTTCTCCCTTTTGACATTTTTTATGCTACAGTTCTTGGTCAGGAATATGTTGCGGCCTGCTGGGGCCCACCATGCTTTTCTCCATCTCTTTTTGTGGTTTCGACAACAGGCTCATTTTCCAAATATCGTCCTGCTGTTCCTGAGCCCAGGGCTCTGGTTACATGCAACAAAACCATTAATAAATGACCTTTCTATAATGCTTTATAGTTTATAGAACTCTCTGAATATATCACCTCACTTAAGCCTCACAGTAACCCAGGAAATTAGGGACTTCAGATTGTATAATTTCTATCTTACATATGTGGATACTGAGACTCAAAAAAAAAGGTGTTTTGCCTTCACATTAAATGAATCTGTCTCATTGTCATGGCTCATGTATCTCATTGTAATCCACCTGGTTAGTACTATAACATATTTTCCCACCTCCATCTGCTCCCTCATCCCATCTTTTCTTTATATGGATACCAAATCAATCTTCCTTATACATGGAATTTAATCATAGGCTTATAGGTCCCTGGGTCTGAGCTGAAAGGGACCATAATGATCATCTAGTTCAGTCCCCTGCTTTTACAGATAATGAAAGTGGGGCCCAGGAACTTTAAGTGATATACAGCTACTACTACCACTACCACCACCACCAACACCACCACCACCAATTTATTTATCACTTTAAAGTCTGCCAAGTATTTTATATTATATTAATAATATCTCACGTGATCTTCACAACAACACTGAGAGGTAGATATTATTATTGTGTCTATTTTATAGATTAGGACACTAAGGCAGACAAAATTTAAGTGATTTGCTCAGTCACACAGCTAGTGAGTGTTTGAGATTGGATTTGAACTCAGGTCTTCCTGGATTCCAGGTCATACTCTATCTCCTGTATCATCTAGCCGCCTCTAGACAGATGGTGATCCTACTATTCGTGGGAGAATCTTAACCCCATGTCCTCTGACTCCAGAGCCAGTCTTCCTTCCACTGTATCACCCATGGCACCCTTCTGCTCAGATTTATTCAATGGATTCCTTTTGTCAGCTGAAGAAGCCCCATAAGATGGAATGTGGCTTTTGAGGCTCACTGTCATTAGGACCCACCCACGTTAGGTTTTATATCATATTATTGCCTTCTACTTATAATATGTTCCAATCAACTGGATTATTGGCCATCTCCTTCATACGACTCATGTGCTTCCATCTCTGTTCCTTTCCATTAACTATTATTTTGGATTGTTCTTTATTGTCCCTAACCCCCATATCAGTCTGTTGAAATCTCACCCATCCTGCAAGATTCTAGTTCTTCAGGCTTTTTTTTTTTGATGGCCATGATAAATACCAAATAAAATTACCATTTCCAAAAAGAAAGCAAATTTTAAAAAAGAAAATTGTATACAAAATGATTGATCTCTATTACATACAATTTTCTTTTGAAGTGTATAATCAGTTTATTTTGTAACTTTCAAAGCTATTCTGCTTGTCTGTATTTCCTCTGACCTTCCTTCTATTCTTTTCTGTGCATTAAAAAATGCTGCAATCACATTCATTTTTGGGGGGAGGGGGTAACCCTATGGCTTGCCTCTTCTCCCTCTCACTTCTCCCTACCTCCAATGAATAAACAAAAAAGAAGACATAATTCTTATAGCAAATATACATAGTCAAGAAAAACAAATTTCCTCCAGTTCAAATGCCACCTCATCTCTGAACCTTGCCTGATGCCTTTCTTCACTTTTCTCTGCCCAATCAAAACTTCAACCTTTGTCCCTGGACCTTGAGCATATTGCTTGGTCCTTTTTCTATCCACTTGTCCCAATCTAATTGATAGCAGAGTTATGTCTGTGTCAGACCACCTTACTAGCTTGGCAATTCCATGAGGGCAGGGCCCATGGCTTTCTTATCTGTACATCTCCTCCACAGCTAACCTAGGACCTTAAACATACTGTAAGTGAATTGAATTTCCAGAGATGTCACCTTGAAAGACCCAAATGATACACTTTGGTTAGAAGTAGCCTGATACATTTATTTGTCATTAAGAGGCAATTTACTAACGCCTTAGCTTAAGGAACAAATATGACTTTCCCAGCTTCAAAATATTCCTCGATATTTCCTGTACCAGTTGATATTTGACACCCAGAGAAATCAGGGATCAGGGAGTTAAGTGACAAGCCTAAATTACCCAGTGCGCGTGTAATGAAATACAATGAGGACCCTTATTCCCAGTTTACTGTTGTGATCATAACTATCAGGATTGCTCATTCAACCTCTTGATTACTTTTTCACCTTTTTTTTAAAATTCAACCCAGAACCAGGAGACGAGAAAATAAAAGCAGAACACAAGCCCCCTTCTCCCGGCTTTGCCACGGAACCTGTGAGGTTGGCGACACCATCCCGTTCTGCTGTGAGACGACAAGCTGGGTGGGGCCGGGCTAATGCATTCTGTCATGAAGTTGACAGTAATCTTATTAAAAATATCCCGAAATAATTTGCTGTGTGGGACACAGTGCATTTTTCATTTTACTTTAAGCAAAAGATTCTGAAGGATTCATTCCAAGTTAAACTTTTATTAAGGTCACATTTGAAATTGAATTTCTTGTTAGTTTCTCTTCCCAGGGATGTGATTGGTTTATGATTATTTTGTATTCCTCTTTGTACAGCACTCTGGATGACAATAGATTTGTATCTTTTAAAAAGAAAGACATTGACACAGCCATTTATAACAATAAAACATTCCTTGGAAATATGACTTGGAACTAAATTTTGCACAGTGGTAAATCCTTAAGCCAGAGTCTTTTTGTGATGCCTCCTTTGAAGTGAATGTGACTGAAGCCTAGATAGTCACGTCTAGCTAGACCAAGCTCTTGCATTTTGGCATGTGTCTGGAAGTACCAATCAATTGTGTATCTGTCATCCGCAGGTCAGCCTAGCCAAGATCAAGGAGACGCAGTAACGGAAGGCTGGCACCAGGTGATGGTTTCTTTTGACCATGGCAACTCATGAAGCCATCTATTAAGGTCTGGAGGGGTTGTGATCGCCATCTGTGGAAGGGCATACTCCTCCTACTGAGGAAATCACCCACCTGTTGAAATATCAAAGTGAGTCATTAATCATTCTAGAATCTAACAAAAGATTTTTTATGATAAGGCAAAAAATATTACTTTATTTTTACTATATATTAATTTATAGGTTTCAACGTATTTTAAGTCAGATAAAGTTGTATTTTTTGACAGTGTTTATCTTTCACTATTATCAACTCTGGAACTAAAAGGGCATGTTATAATATAATATTAATAATAATAATAACTAGCATTTATATAGCACTTTAAGGTTTGCAAAGAGATTTAGATATGTTATCTCATTTAGTCCTCACAACTACCCTGCAAGGCAGGTGCTATCATTATCCCCATTTTACAGATAGGGAATCTGAGGAAGAAAGAATTTAAGTGACTTGCCCAATGTCACAGAACTAGTAAGTATTTGAGGCAGGATTTGAACTCAGGTCTTTCTGACTCAAAGTCCAGCAATCTACTCACTGTGCCACCTGGATCCCAGCTCAACACCTTTATTTAATGGATGAAGAATAGCAGTGTTTGTCAGGCATGAAGCAATGGGTATCCACCCTTGTATACCAGCAGTGAGACCTTGGGCAAGTCAACTGTCTTCTCTGGGTCTGTTTCTTAATCTGTAACACGAAGGTGTTGGGCTCCTGATCCACTCTAAATCTTTGATCCTCTGATCCTTTGAAAGTGAGGTGTGGTCATTTGCTCAAAGTCATAAAGGTGGTATGTGGCATACTGAAATCATACAAATATGTTGCATAAATAACTCTTTTGGTTTTGTGTTTACATTTGTGTGTGTGTGTGTGTGTGTGTGTGTGTGTGTATGTGTGTGTGTTTTGGGAGGAGGAGGGTACAGAACCTGGGATTCTACCTGTTGAAGAGAATTCCCTTTGCCATGTAGGCTAGACTCTATTCTACAACTTCTAATTGTTGCCCGGGGCACTAAATGTTGAAATCACCTGTTCAAGGACACAAAAACAGTATTATTCAAGGTAGAATTTGCCCAGGGTCAGGCAGCTAGAAAATATTGGCTCCTAAAGCCAATATGCAGAGTTCTTTCTACTACATCATGCTGCCTTATGTATCTACAGTTATAGGGCAATTAGCAAAAAAGCATAATTAAAACCTAAACAAGAATTTCAGTGATTGTTAATCTCACTCTCATTCTGTTAATCTCACTCTCATTCTGGATGCTCTGGAAGTTTCATGACTTTGTGGATTTCAGCATATATACAAGACTTAAAAAAAAATTACATGCCTAAATTTCCAAGGTTTTAGGACATAGATTACTGTCTGCAAAACTAAACAGAGGCTGCTGTCTCATTTGGACCAAGGGATGTTTGTCTATCAGCAATGAAAATGTATGTGTGTGTATGTGTGTGTATGTATGTGTGTGTGTGTGTGTATATAATACATATATGCATGTATGTATATGTGTATTTGTCATCCTTAGGAAAGTGGGCCACTGGGGATACAGATGGGACAGCTGTGTTCCTTAATTGTATTGGAATTAATAAATTGCAACTTTTACAACTCATTTGCAGCTTATCACGGGGGAATACATTTTATTGCCACTTTGGGTGTCTTTTAGTTAATAAATTCTTGCCTTTTGAATGTAAGTGTTTGGCTTCAAATCCCAGATACAAGTTTATTAAAAATTGTAATAGTTCTTAGAGACTATAAAATGAAATGAAGTGCACAGAATGTGGGTTTCCAGTGCTTGACTTTAAAACCATTTTTACATGACTAATTTCAATATTTCTAACTTAAGCAGACTGTTGTTGAATTTAAATGATTATTAAATATTTAACCAGCCAAAGACATGATCTATCATTTTGGACTTAGAAATGTTTTCTCTTCATTTCTTAGACATTTTAAAATAAGATCAGATGAACTCCTTAAATTAATATCTTTCCCTAATGATTATACAAAGCCATATTTTTTTTTTAAATTCAAAATCATTATTGTAAATTTCGAGTTAACAGCTCTTAAGCATAATGGCACCTTCAGCAAGAGACACATGGAAGGACCATTTGAAAAGTTAGTTCAAAATAAATCCCTTTTCAATTAAAGTTTGAGCTTTTGGGACGGGAGATGGGAGATGAAGTATTGCTTTACTTAGCATTAGTCTGTCATTAACATTCCTCTATTATTATGTAAACTGAGGGTGTGGGCTACTGGAAAGGTAGAATACACATTCCCCCAGGGGAATCTCCAAAGTGAAGATTTGGCAATGATGGTGAAGATGTGAGACAAAGCGGCTAAGACTGCTAAACTCTGCACATTAGTGCTGGTCCTAGGCAATATGGTAGGCTTTGTCTTCTACATACCCAGCATCCCCTTATGGTATTCATTCTTCTACCTTTGTGCTCCCTTTACTCAATAAAATAAGAGTCAATAGAACACCAACTTTGGAGTAAGAGAACCTGAGTTCACATCTAACCTCTAATACTTCCTGTGTAATGTTATGCAAATCACTTGACCTCCCTGAGCCTCAGTTTCTTCCTCTGTAAAATGAGGGGGCTGGACTACATGGCAACTGAGGACCCATCCAGCTCTTTATCTGTGATTATAAGTTCCCAGTTGGAACTTCTTTTCTGTTTTAGAGTAAAGAGTGACTTGAACGGTTGTCCATTCTAAGCAGTTCATTTTTTTGGAAACTGAGCCCCAGAGAGGTTAAGGGTCTAGTCAGTGGTGTTGCAGCTAATGTCAGAGGCAAGGTTCAACCTAAATCTCATCTCAGTCTAGATCAGCTACTTATGCCGCTATACTGTAGCTAGTTATCTGCAGGTTTATTATTTCCCTAACAGACTATAACCTTCTTGAGGGTAGCTCATAAAGGAGGGAGAGGGAGAAGGAGAGAGAGGGAAAGGGTGAGAGAGGGATAGGGAGGAAGAGACAGAGAAAGGAAGAGAGGGAGAGGGCGACGCATTATTTCTTGGAAACGATACAGATCCTTATGATTCATATCACTTCATGTGCTACTTGCATCTGAGCAGATGAAATAAAGAAAGGGACCAGATATGGCTGCCTGCTTCCATGGTCCTGCTTCCATCATACATATCAGCCCATCATTTAACTAGTTCTTCCTGAGAACGAACTGTGTAACCACCATCTTGGGGCACCTAAAAAGTTAGAAGACATGATGAAAGTCATTAATGTGGGCTAGAGTAATTGCCCTTGATTTCTCAGAGAAGAAGGAACTCGAATTGGTCCTTGAAGAATGGCTATTCAATCAGTCAGCAAACGTGTATTAAGAAATTACCCTGTGCCAGACACTGAGGACATGAAGAAAGACCAAAGAGTGTCTGCTCTCAGAGGCTGGGACTGGTAGGGGTGAGTTGAAGACAAGGTGGATAAGCAGAAGCACAAAGTTGGGTGAGTGGTATCAGAATAAAGCAGAATCATACAATTTGAGAGTTGTAAGACATTATCTTATCAGTGCCCTTCCTGAAGATGGTGCCTGGAACTGAGTACAACATTCTTTGTCAAAGATGTCAAACATATGGCCTTCTGGCCTCTTTGCAGCATGTGACATTCCTGAGCGTGATCCTGAACCAGATTAAAATGTAAATGGAAACTACTTAACAATATTAAAAAACAACAATAGTAGAACATAGATAATGTTATATGTGGTTGTCTAAATCACCATGTGGCCCCAAAGGGGCCTTCTATATATTTTAGTGACCCTGTTTACATTTGATTTTGGTAGCACTGCTGAAGGCCTTTGATCTGACCAAAGTAGAGTATAGAAAGCCTCTCACTTCGCTATCCCTGGGAGCTAGGTGTCTCTTACTTTAGCTCCATTTCACAGCAGCTTTTTGGCAGCCACATATAGAGAAGCAGTGGCCTTGTTAGGTTGAGATGAGGTGAGACCACATTAGAAAGGGGCTGGAAATGGAAAGCAAAAGAAATCACTGCTAGTAATTTAATATTGAAATATACAGTAGATATTTATGATTATCTAAAGATACAGGGAGTGTTGATACAAAACAGTTGTTACAGTTCTGACAAAAGATCATAGGATTTAGTGCTGGAAGGGCCCTAAGAGATCATTTATTCCAATCTCCTCATTTTACAGATGAGAACACTGGGGCCCAGAGTGAGTTATATTTATACCTGATCCATTAGGCAAAAGCGTTCAATGATATCTTAACTGTGCATTAATACATTCTTGGATATATATGATATTATTCTACACTGATGTTTTACCTTTAGCTTAGCTATAAACATTTATTGATGAATTCAGCAAACAAAAATATTAAATGATTCTTTAAATAATTATTTGAGGATGAAAGGATGGGCGGGGTGATTCAGACATGTTATTCCATAAGTGTAGGGGAAGCCACAGCGTGGAAACTATCCCACCAGTGCAAATCAACAACTCATCTATAACTAATTAATTATCTTAGAGTTCCCTGGGGTGCTGAGATTTGTCACACAGCTAGTATGTATCAGAGACAAGACTTGAATTCAGATCTTCCTGACTCCAATGAATAACTCCTATGTGTTAACCCATGTTTCCTTTATTAAATTACATACTTGGTAGATTTTTAAAAATGGTTTCCTGTTTATTTAACTCAACCTGGCTACTAATTTATTCTTAGCCTAAAGAAAATCTATTCCAATTCTAAAAGAAAGATTATTGGAGTGTTAGGGATTGTTACCGTTAGGGAGTGTTATTCATACATGAATAACATAGGAGTTATTCAGTGGAGTCAGGAAGATCTGAATTCAAGTCTTGTCTCTGATACATACTAGCTGTGTGACAAATCTCAGCACCCCAGGGAACTCTAAGATAATTAATTAGTTATAGATGAGTTGTTGATTTGCATTGGTGGGATAGTATTGTGAGAAGGAGCAAGAGGCTATTTAAAGAGGACTCCTAGGCCAGACATCTCTTCATTTCCCACCAACTCCTTTGGATTGGATGCCATTATGCCCTCTGCTGGATACCTCCCCACCTACTTTTTCCAGCTTCCTTTTATGTGTTGTTTTCTCTCATTAGATCATATGCCCCTTGAGGACAAGAATTGTCTTTTGCCTTTCCTTATATCCCTAGCATGTAGCATAGTGACTAGCACATAGTAGGTGCTTAATAAATATTTATTGAATGACTAATTTATAGAGTTAAAAAAGAGGCCAAAGTTGACAGAAATACATTATCCCCCTCACACATCTACTTTCTAATTTTTAAGTTATTAAATTGTCAATAGCGTTAGTTTACAAAGTGATTTCCTATGTATTGTTATGTTGTTTAATCCAGCGAAATCAATAGTGTCAATGTGATTTTTCCCATTTTCATACATGAAGAAACTGAGGTTTAGATAGCTTGATTGGCTTCCTCAAAGTGACACACCTGTTGTTGCTGTTGACCAGTCATATGTCAGTCTTGTCTAAGTCTCCATGACCCCATTTGGGGTTTTCTTGGCAAAGATACTGGAGTGGCTTTCTGTTTCCTTCTCCGGATAATTTTGCAGATGAGGAAACTAGGGCAAACAGGCTTAAGTGACTTGTCCAGAGTCACACAGCTAGTAAGTGTCTGAGGCCAGATTTGAACTCAGGAAGATGAATCTTCCTGACTTCAGGCCCAGTACTCTATCCATTGTGCCACCTAGCTGCCCTGATACATCCAGTATTTGCTAAAGAACTCCTATCTTTCTTATTTCAAGTCTAAGAGAGGTGAAAATATACACTATATCCCAATACATATGATCTTGCATAACCAAGAAAAAGGGTCTTGCATTTTCCCAAGCAAGCTATCTTCAAATTTACTATCATCTTTATGGATCTTGACTTCTCTAAACGACCACAACCTAGGGTGAAATACAACGGACCATGATAGGGAATGAGCATTTATTAAGCACCAGACTGCATGCCAGATTGTGCTAAGTGCTTTACAAAATAATCTCATTTGTTACTATTAATTGTCAAAAAAAAAAGAAAGAAAAACAAATACACGCTAGCCCTCCCTTTTTTAACTTTAAAAATTTTGTTGAACATCTCTTGTTTTTACCTCACATTTATTTCTTAATATATCATTTCCCCCTACCCTGCCAATTGAGCCATCCCTCATAATAAAGAATAACAAAGAGAAATTTAAAAAACAGTTTGTCAAAATTAACTAGCATGTCAACTGAATGTGAGAGGATATGCAGTAATGTTCTATACCCATAGTCCTCCACATCTGCAGGGATGGGATAGAGCTGCATTTTCTCATCTTTTCCCTGGGGTCATTATTAGGATAGGATATTTAATTCTTTTTGTTAAAGTTATTATTCTTTACCTTTATATTTTTGCAACATATCTTTTTTGTTGTGCCTACTTGACTCTGGATCAGTTCATATAAATCTTCCCACCCTCTCTGAATTCTTTGTATTTGTTATGGCTGTGGCATAGTAACATCTGTTCCATTTATGTAACACAATTTGTTTGGATATTCTCTAAAACTGGGCACCTACTCTTTTTCTTCCCAAGTCTAAGTGCTGCTACAAATATTGTGGCATATATAGTGCCTTCCTTTCTGTCTCTAACCTCCTTCTGGTTCATCCTTTCTTTGAACAAATGGCCAGCTATCAAAGTACAAGTTGATCATATGTTCAGACTTAGTCACCTTGCTACCCCACGAGGCATCATGATGCTCAGAGACCTGGATAGGGGAAGAAGGGGAGTAGATTGTGACTTCTTCAGGTTTGTATGCTGTGTCAAAATAAAATTTATCTTTAAAAAACAAACAAACAAACAAAAAAGGTCAGGAAAATAGGAGCCATTGCCTGAGTTTTTTGAGCGCAAGAAAAAGAAGCAACAGAAAAACTGCCAGCCAGTCTTATTTGTGGCATTTGGGCCTTGCAAATTGTCTAATTCCCTCCTTTAAAAAAACAAAACAAAACACCATTGCAGCAAAATAAAAACAGTGACCTTCACAAAAGGCTGTACGTAGAACCAAGACACTGAAGTCAGCCAATGGATTATTTCTAGGGGATCTCTTGCCTAGCCATGCAGGTTTAAAACACACCTAATGCATGGAAAACAAAATTTAAAAGAGAAAATCAAGGAAAAGAATGAGAGGAATAAGAAATTAGTGTTGACCAGCAGTTCTCTTGGGTCTAGGAATGCTCAATTTAGTTTAACGGCAGATTTATTAGTATCATGCCCAGGGCTTGGGTTCACATCCTGGCTCCATTACTCATTTCCTCTGTGACCTTGGACGATTGATTTCACCTCCCTAGTCCTTTACTTCCTCATCTATAAAATGAGAGAATTTGACTAGATGACCTCAGAGGTCTTTTCCAGCTTAAAATCTATGATCCAAGGAGGCACTGGAGGAAGAGGGGAGGGCAGAAATCCCCTAGTGAATCACACATCCCCTGGAGGTTTTCCCAGACATACTTTCCCAATAACATTGCTGATAAATCTTTTGACTTAGCCAACGTTTTTAAGGGCCTATTACGTGCCATTTTGCCAAGCATTGAGAATATAAAGACAAATACAAAAGATCCCCTCCCCTGAACAGGCATACTTTCTACTGTGAAGTCATGAAATTCTACTTGAACATTATTCAGACCATCAACCATTTCCAGCTTTTGTGGCAGCATTTCTGTGGAAATTACCAGCCCCACTCTAACCTCCCCCACAATATTTTCTCACCTAATGGAAACTTTTCATGAAAACACTCAGTGATGTTGGGCCCTATATTCACGTTTGTATGGATTGAAGAGATTTTGTATGAAAGTTGCCAGGATTCTAGGGAAACTCCTTTACTGTTTTGACTGTCTGATCATAATTTCCACTCTGGGGTCAGAGGATCTGGGTTCAAATTAGTAGTATTTTAGTAAATGTATAACAACTGGTTCTCTGGAAAAAAAAAAAAAACCTTTACCCATGACACACTTTTACATTTAATCTGCATTTTTAATATATTTGTTTCATCATTTTCTTAAATCTAGCCCGTTTAGAAAACAGTAAATCAAGCTCTGATTTTAGCATTTGCTAAATCCTAAGGTACCTAAAGACCCCACTGAACATTTAACAACTGGCTTTCAAGAGTTAGTGTGATCTGGTTCTAATACACCTCTAACTGAAATCCTTCCTCTGACACTTACTACAGGACCATATAATCGTAGATTCAGAGCTGGAAGCAACCTTAAAGGTCACCAAATCCAACCCCATCGTTGTACAGATACAGAAACTGAGGCACAGACAGATGAAATGACTTGCCTAGGGTCACACAGCTAGTAAAAGTCTGATATAGGATTTGAACTCAGTTTTTCCTGACTCCAAATCCGTCTCTTTAATCTGCTATACAGTACATGACATTTAATTTTTTCTAGGCTGTCCCAGTCTTCTCACTTGTAAAAGACCCTGGAGGTCAATTCTGACTCTAGATCCATGATGCCTAATGTTAATTCTCAACACCCAGCCTGCCTCTTCCCTACTTAAGATTTAGATGATTTACTTTGATGGGGTAAGAAACACAGCCACCTTTTAAAATGTAACATAAAAATACTAACTATATATTAGAAGCCAACTTTGATTGCAAACCATTAGGAATTGCCTTGATAGAAACTAATTCCCATTCTAGGTGAGGAGAATAGCCAGATGAAGCCATCTTTCTTATATTTTTTTGTGATGCATTGGTATGTTTCTGAAGGCAGACACTCTTCTCACCCCATTTACAATTTATGGCCTTTTACATTTGGAAGCCTATCTGTTGACTGAGAATCATGATGTTTTGAGAGAAGCCTAATGCTTACAGGATGCCTCATGAATATTTCAACATTCAGAATGTCACAGCTGGAAGGACTTTAGAGATTATATCTTCCAGTGCCCTCATTACAGATGAAGAAACTGAGTTTAGAAAGATTAAGAGACTTGACCAGGGCCACCCAGGAGGCTGGTTGGAGAGGTGGGGCTAGAAACCTGGTCGGCTAACTTGCAATTTAGTATTTTCTAGTCCATTACAGCACACTAACCTTTGGGATGCAGATTTGCCAAGCCAGTGTTTGTGCAGATTCTTTTTTTTTAACTGAAAGTTATATTTCTTGACATCTTTTATTTGTCTTGTTTGGATGGGAAGGATGTCCTGCTGACTTAATTAAAGAAGCCCATCAGGGTATGGAAACCCCCTTGATTAAAGAATGAAAAGTTAAGTGACTTGCCCGTGTCCATAAAACCTCTCTGTTCATGGGTTTTGTTGTTACAGATGACAGTGAATCAATAGTGTTGGACTAGAAAGCTGGGCAGCTTAGGTAGCACCATAGTGCATAGTGCACTGGGCTTGGAATCAAGAAGACTCATCTTCCTGAGTTCAAATCTGGCCTCAGACACTTATACTAGCTGGGTGACCCTGGGTAAGTCACTTAACCCTATTTGCCTCAGTTTCCTCATCTGTAAAATGGGGATAATAATAGCACCTACACCTCAAGGTTGATGTTAGGATCAAATGAAATAACCTATGTGAAGTGCTTTGCAAAACTTAAAGAGCTCTTTAAATGCTAGTTGTTAATTATTATTATTAGTAGTAGTAGTAGTAGTAGTACTATTGTTATTGGAATCAAACTCTTTACCTGCTAGATATCCTGTAACATGAAAAAATAAAGTACACAAACAGAACTTAACTTCCAAAATATTAGAAAAAAAGTTAAAGAATGCCTAGATTAGAAATTATGTGATTATTGAATGAGGGGGATATGTTTTCTATTTCCCCAGAAATGCTTAGCACAGAGCTGTATGTGTAATAAGTTCTAAAATGTTTATTGATTCAATGGAGTGAATGAATAAAGAAAGCATTTATTAAATACTTACCGTGTGCACATGTGTTGAGGGTACTCATTGGTGAGTTAGAGGGATGTCTACCCCAAGTATGTGAATACTTCCCCTAGTGGAATGGGTGGATGAGAATGATTTGCTCCAGTTGCCGTGAAGGAGGCTGACGCAGACATTGTGGAATGCTTAGAGCTTGGTTAGATATTGAATATGCCAGGGTCATCCACTGCATCCGGGGCCATTGCCAGTTATCTTGACTTCTTTCTTGCCATTAGACTTTGATGACTCTGAAAGAGAGTGAGGACAAGACTTTGCGCAGCTCTACCTCACTTAAATCCAATTCATGCACCAATCAAGACTTCACCCTGTGATATCATTGGTCCTCTTTGAAAACGAAGGGCGAATAACACCAACTGTGCACAAAGGACTGGTCCGTAAGCACTGGGAATAGAAAAAGCCAGTCAATATAGTCCCTGCTTTTAAGGGGCATTCCTGGGTATGATGTGCACACTTTACATCTTGTATTTTTTTTCTTCTTCCTTGAGAGACATTTTTGGTGCTAAATTTCTATTGAGTATCTATATTTACCAGGCAGGTTTAGGCTCAATGTTAAGTCCTAATAATCAGAGACATTCAGAAGTAGAAGGAGCTTCCTTAGCAGGTAGTGGGCTCTCTTTCTCTGAAGGTCTTCAGGAAGTGACAGTTTGTTCAAAGTGCCACATAGAGAATTCTTGTTTGCATGAAAGTGGCCCTAACTAGCTGGCCACTGAGGGTCCAGCCAGCCCTTTCCAAAGCGCTCCGATTCTGTGATGCTATTTGATAGTAGCATATCTGTGGAACAATACTTTGAAAAGTGTATCAAGGACCTCTAGGGATCATCTATCAGCTCCTCTTTCTGAGGCAGACATGGCAGATGGTCCCAGAGTTAACTGGGTGTAAGAGAAGGAGATAAATTGCCTTTTGGAAATCACAGTGCTTTTAATGACCCCAAATTGCTATCTGACAAAGGCTCACTTTTTTTAAAGATCTACTGATGTTTTATGAATGCCAGCTAGAGTCTAGTACAGTCTCTGAACAAGGAATATTAAAGATCAGTACTTAGCATAGTGCCTGGCACATAGTAGGTGCTTAATACATGTTTATTAACTAACTGAGATCACTTCAAGGATAATAAAGAAGCACATGGTGGGTATGAGTATGGAAAGAAGAAAAGGATGCAAGGCCAGTGGCATAAGGAAAGCCAACAGAGAAATATGAGAGAGAGAGACAGACAGACAGACACAGACAGAGCCATAAAAAGACAGAGAAGAAGACAGAGACCGAGAGATGGAAACAGAGATGAAGACAGACAAATGGACAGACTGACTAGAGAAACCATAGTGAGACCAAAGGACAACCAAAGCACATGCTTCATTGGTATCTACACAATAGAAAGAGTCACGAGAATGTCATCCTGCACATTGGGTAGACTCTGTCTGGTGTTTGCAGGAAGTCATGAAGAGCCACACAGGATGGACAAGCATGGATGGATAACAGTCTTCATCACTGAAGAAAATAACCACCTCAGTGAAATCACGGATGAATTGGAATGATAGAGTAACAGAATTGGAAAGCTGGAAGGGACCTCAGTGACCATCTAAGTCCAACTCATAGACCAAACGTAGTCACCAAGTGGCCATTCAGCTTCTTCCTAAAGAAGCGACCACCTCTACAGTTAGTTCATTCTCCTTCGAGATCACTCTAAATATTTGGAACTTTTGTTTTCCTGGAATCAAGCCTGAGATGGCCTCTTATAATAGAAAACACTGAATCCCAAAGAGGCCACCATTAATATTTACACCTATAATTTGACTCCAGATATTAGGAAATAATTAAATTTACTCTTTTAGGAAATTCTCCTCCCCTCCCTGCAAAATCCTGCCAATGCAAGTGGCTTAATTGCATCTGACGTTATCTTGAGATGTGCCCACAGTGTTGTCTTCTAAGTGTTCTTCTAATTCTACCCACCATTAACTATATTGGAAAGTGTCCTCTCTCCTTTTTTCTCATTTAGACACTTGTAAGAATGTGTCTCAGGGGAAACCATTTGGCTTGGTAAAACTCTAACCTAATTCATCAGACTTTACCCTTTTGAGATTAGTACCTCAAACCAATTAAAAAAGCTTGGTTTCAAGCTTCAAGTATTTAATTCTATTTTAATTAGAAAACTCCACACTTTTATTTACATACTTCTCATTCACCTTTCTTTGACATTGGAGATCAAGTTTTCCGTGGGCCACCAGGATTGTATAAGGCTTTCATCAGTGATATTGGAAAATTTTATGTGTAAAGATAATTAAGTGTTCAAAGTGTACCTTTCTGAACCTGGAAGAACATGGATAGAGCAATTTGGAACTTCTCATACATTGATGATACTGCTGTAAATCTTGTAGAATTTTAATCAGAGATTTATGTGAAGTTAAACAATGAGCGGAAAATGCAAATAACCTGAATTTGTGAGCAGCAAAGGGAATGCCATATTGTATGACTGTTGTCTCTTAAAGCTAAGAGAGGGCTTCATTTTTAAGAGCAAATAGTCACTTCTTAGAGAAAGCTGATTGGAAGGTTTGGCTCCTAGAACCTGGGGATATGTAGTACAGATGATTGAGTCAAGGTCGATGGACTTGCTCCTGGCAGTTCAAAGCTTTTCTGACACATACTGGTCATCTCTTAGCACAGTGTCTGGCACATAACAGGTGCTTATAATTCAGAACATTTATTAAGCTCCTACTATGTGCCAGGCACTGTGCTAAGTGCCTGGGGTACAAAGAAGAAAAAAAAAACCAGTCCTTGCCCTCAAGCAGCTTACATTCTAAAGAGTAAAGACAAAACCCCAGAGGAAGCCAGAAAGAGTTAAGGCACTGGTAAGTACCTGGTGGGGGGACATCTTGTTCTGTGTAGTTGAAACCAAACAGAGCCGTAGCTGGAAGTCCAATTTCTGCGCTCTGTAAAGGAAGGTTTTGGAAGGAATTTAATTCTTTGCCCTCCATTCAGATAGTAAATGTTTTTTGACTGACCATCTGCTGTGTTCTACCAGTTAACACCTCCCTCTTATACAGTAGACTCACACTGAACTTGGAGCCCATAGTATTGGTGAATGATAATTAATAATCACTGAGACATCACAAGGAAAGGGCCATTCCTTGTCAGGCTTGTCATCATGTAGTTGACCTGAAAGCTTCTGCCTGTAAGTCTGGAGGAAAAAGGATAAGTCTCTGACTGAGGTTTTCTTGACCAATTTTTTAGCCGTCTACTTCTTTATCTATTTACTGCTCTCTATCCTGAATATAGGCTATCATGTGAGTTTCCCTGGTACCATATAGAACATAGGTATAAGAGTCATAACTAGGGTGAGACAGAGGAGCTTTGGCCCAGGGCAACAAAATTAAAAATCATCTTAAAAGTTTGCATAATTTTATAATTTGTTATGTTTTTATTTGACAGCATCATGGAAACAAGTAGGCTTAGGGTTTAAACAACAATAGGGATAAATTCCGGACCTGTGAAGTCATTGGCATAAGGTATGCCCTTGTGAGCAAACACCCTCTACCAATGAAGGTCATGGCTTCTTTCCAATGTAGAGAGCTATGCAGAACAATGGTTGGTTAGATGATCTGCCCAAGGTCACACCAGCCCTATCTGAGGGCTGATAGATTATCCTGTCTGAGACTTGAACCTAGGATATCCTGACTTCAAGGCTAGCTGTCTATTCACTAGGCCAGGCTGCCTCAAAGTAGGCAGACTCAGATAATTCATAAAATTAGAAAGTCTAGCCCACTTCTTCCATGTTTTTCCTTCTTTCCATTCACTGGCCTGACTGCCATTGGCTTTACAGTGTTCTGGAATCTGTCACTCTCATAGCAACATGGGGGCCTGGGAGCCTTCCCCCCAAGAGCCTTTCCCCTAAGCTCAAATAATAACGTCCTAACATTTCTCATCTTGAAAAGCTGATGATTTCTTGCCATGAGTATCAATATCTCAATGTCTTTGTAACAACAACAACAACTAGCATTTATATACCACTTTTTTGAAGTACTTTACAGTTGTGGTCTGCACAACAATCCCAAGAAGTAGATGTTGTTATCCCTATTTTTAGATGAAGAAACTGAGGCAGTGACAGGTTAAATGGTCATGTCCGTGGTCACACAGCTATTATCTGAGGTAAGATTCAAACTTACGTCTTAAAACTTACCGGATTTTTGTGAGTTAAAAGAGATAATCTTCGTATGGCACTTTGAAAGTCTTAAAAATGCTATATAAATGCTAGCTATTGTTATTATTATCCTTATTATTATTATTAACAAATTTTTATTGAATACTTACTGCATTTCAAACATTCTCCTATGTGCTGGGGATACAAAGCTCTCCTCCTTGTCTCCCCCCAAAAACAAAATAATACCAGTCTCTAGCTTTAAGAAATGTACAGACTAGCTGGGGTGATATGTATAAACACATAGGTGTGTATATGTATATGTTGAAGGAAGGAAGGAAAGGAAAGATGGAGGAAGGGAAAGATGGAGGAAGGGAGGGAGGAAGAAAGGAAAGAAGGAAGGAAAGAAGGAAGGAAGGAAGGAAGGAAGGAAGGAAAGGAAGGAAAGGAGGGAGAGAGGGAGGGAAGGAGGAAAAAACAGTTAATTATTATGAGTATTATGCGCCAGGCACTGTGCTAAGCAGTTTACAAATATGATCTCAGGAGCTGTTTACTCTAAGTATATAGGATATACTATCCTAATATAATGTATTACCTAGCAGCCTTGTTAGTGTACTATTAGAACATAATGCATACTATATGTCAATATGTTGTTAGTATAATTTTAGGATTTATACTGAGATTAACTGTTGCAGGAACATTAACTAGCTTCAGTACCCCCTGGCATCTGCGGTTCTTCCAGGTGGATTCTCCCTACCCTAATAAAGCCTACAACTTTCTATGCCTTATTAGACAGTCCTTGAGAGCTGCTGTGGCTAATTATTCTCTCACCTTGCAGCTCTCTCTCACTTTTGAATGAGTGTCTCCCAATTTAGTCATGCTGATCCTCAGGTGACAGATATGTACCATTTATGTATACCACCATCACCTTGACTACTAATTTTACTCAGATCCTAATGGAGATAGCCAAGGATCTGAACTCAAGAGCCTTGGGAATAGCAAGGTCCCCCCACGCTACTGGACTTGCTGCCAGCCCAGACTCCTAACCCATCATTGAGAGAAATGATCGTTGTGAAGTGAACCTTCCCCATCATCACCATAAAGAGATAGACACAAGAGCCCTTGAAGTAGCACCCTCAGATCACCAGTCCTTCCAACCCAGCTCGTGCATTCATCCACCTTCATAGAAGGTGGCTCCTATGGAGAAGGGACTGGCTATTTCCCCTACCTGTTAATGAACCACCCTTTACAGTGCAAGCAAATCAGCCTATCTAACGAGTCAGGACATGCTTAGGGGGAACTAGGAAGCAATCCGTGCCAGTCAAATTCAATCACTACCACCACCGTGATGACCATCTCCCCTCAGACCCTACTGGAGACAGCTGAGGGCCTTGAACCCAGGACCTTGGAAATATCAAAGCTTCCTGCTCTTTGTCCTTAGCCTGAGAATCAACGTCTGTACAGATGCCTCCTGGCAACCTCAGAGGCTCCAGCCACAGCTACAGAAGACTTAGAAATGAAAGTTCTTGCCACCAAAAATCCTCAGTCATTGGTCAAAAGATTCTACATCTGAAATCAATGTCATTTGATCATGGAAATGACTTTTTAAAAAGGCATCACCTCTTGCTTTACCACTGCACCCTAAGGATCATGGGAGTTTCCCATTTGACCTGTAGCTGAAACCTTCCATCTGTATTTTCTCCTCCATTGAAATGTGAGGTCCTTGAGAAAAGGATGTACCACTTTTTCATTTGTATCCCCAATGCTTTGCATATATAACTGCTTCATTCATCCATCACTGAGCACGTGCTCGTATCTCCTCCAGTGGCAGCAATGAGAGCTTACGTTTACAATTCACTTCATTGTGCTAAAGTGTTTTGTGTACATTATCATATTTGATCTGATATGTCCCTTGTTTCAATTTTCCAAGGAAATTTACTGTAAAAATAATAGACTACCCAGAATCACCAGTTAGGGAATGTCCATGCTTGGTCTAGACATCCTAATTCTCATAAATTATCCCGCAAAAAAACAAAAAAACAGAAAAGAAAAGGCTCTTACAGTGGAGGGGAAACGGGGGAAGGTGAGAGGGAATGAGTGAATCTTATTCTCATAGGATTTGTCTTAAGGAGGGAATAACATACACACTCAATTGGGTGTGGAAATCTGTCTTACCCTACAGGAAAATAGGGGGAGAAGGGGACAAGAGAGTAGGGGAATGATAGAGAGGAGGGTAGATTGGGAAAGGGGGTAATCAGAAGCAAATACTTCTGAGGAGGGACAGGGTCAAAAGAAAGAATAGAATAAATGGGTGGGCGGGATAGGATTAAGGGAAATAGAGTTAGTTTTTCACAGCATGTCTACTATGGAAGTGTTTTGCATAACTGCACATATATAACCTATTTTTAGTTGCTTGCCTTATCAATGAGGGTGGGTGGGGAGGGAGGAAGAGAGAAAATTTGGAACCCAAAGTTTTAAAAACACATGTTTAAAAAAAATATTTTCACATGCAACTGGGAAATATTTTTTAAAAATAAAAAAAATAGACATCCTAATTCTCCCAGAAACAATCCCAGCATCCTCCATGTGGAGATACCATCTTAACCAGCTGATGCTGTCTGTACATGTGCCAACTTGCCATTAAATACAACTTCATTTAACACCTTAGTAGCACCATCGCCCTAATGCCAACATTCTCTTCTGAATTTCCTTCTGTTTGCTTAATATATTTTTGGGTCCAGGCCATGTTTCCATCCCATTTTGGAAATTCTTATCAGGATGCAAATCCACAATTCATTCGCAATTTTTAATCTTAAAGAGAGGCCTAAGGCATTGATCATCCCCTTCCCTCAAACAGGCATGCAGATATGTGTTAGGCAGGATTCGAAACCACATATTCCTGACTCCAAGACCAGCTTTCTATACATTACGCCATGTTATTTGTGTGTGTATATATATATGTATATATATGTATATATGTGTGTGTGTGTATACATATGCACATACATATGTAAAACATACATATATACATACACATACATCAGTGTGTACATACATGCATGTATGTGTGTACACACACACACACACATATGAATCAACCTGTTATAGTAGATAGAGACCTGGAAGGCCTGGATTGAAGTCCTGTCTCTGATGTAGTCTGGCTCTCTGAGGGTGGGTAAGTCATAGTGCCCCATGGAAATCTCTAAGAAGACAAATGACAGAATAATTGCAGATCTGTAACGTGAAGGGAGCTCCCTCACTGGAAGTTCCTTCCACCTTTAAAATCACCCATTTATACCTTTCAAAATTTGAATGGATTCATGATTTGACTCTGCGTGATGTTGGAACACACAGCAGCTATGTGAAATTTCTTCACACATTTTCCTGACCCACAGACAGTTTCCGTCTTTAAAAAAATCTTAGATGTGTTTTGTTTTTACATCATCTGAATTTCCCTGTGTTCCAACTCCTCTCCCATCCCATATTACCATTTTTAAAAGAAAAAAAAGAGAGGATGAAAAAAAATCAGCAAATCAATCAATATATTGAAAAAAAATCTAACAACATTTACAATATTCCACATCCATTGATCTCTCTCCTCTGCATAAGAGTAGGGAAAAGGGTCCTTTCATATCTATTCTTTGGGACCACACTTGCTCTTTATAATTCCTGCAGGATTACCTTCAGTATTCTGCTATGGAACTATAATATGATGTTTGGATGTATTTAAGCTAAATGTCGTGGTTCTTTTTGTCATTGTTCCCCCCACACACATCCCACAATTCCAAACTCTGTAAGTTCCCAGATGCTCACGACCATTGATGACTTATTGAGTGCCCAGGGTCCACCAGACAGGCACCAGGCTTGGAAGTCATTAGGTGTCCATGAAATACATGCTGGCATCCCCAGAAAACAATCTAAAAATATAGCGATGCTGGCCATAAAGAATAAAGTGTGAGGTCGTTCCATAACTGATCGAATATGTCAGGCTCCGTGAGCATCAATTTCTATGAAGTGCTCATTTGTCTCTTTCTCTATCTTTTTCCGGTTGCTAGATTTTAGGGTTAGGTCATGTTGTTTCTGAGGGATTTTCTTTTGGCGCTAATTGGCATCTCAGGGCTGACACTTTCATCAGAAAGACACTACTGTTAGGGGCACAGTGAGAGTCACGATGATTCACTGTTGTAAATGGGACTGCACATATTGGGAATATGTGCAATGTGCTCTTGGGGCAGGATTCTACTGAAAGGTCAGGAAGATGATCTGTACACTGGCCCGTGGTGGGATACAGAAGATATCGGGGGCAGGGATGGAGCAAGGTACAATAATGTTGACCTAATCCCTTGAAGACTGCAGCTGGGGGCAACTGGTGGGAGGGAAAGCATCATTACTATAATTATACAAACCATAATGAGACATCTAGGTAGCACATTGTTTAATCATAGCTAGTTCTTAAACAGGACTTTAAGATTTTCAAAGCACCTCACAAATGTTATCTCATTTTATCCTCTTTACAATTCTGATACAGATCTAGATAAACACAAGTCAGGTGACTTGTCCAGGGTCACACAGCTAGTATGTGTCAGAGGTTGGATTTGAACTCAGGCCTTCCTGACTCCAGGCCTAGCACTCTATCCACTGAGCAACCTAGCTGCTTTGATATTAGACTTGGAGTAGGGAAAAACTGAGTTCAAATCCAGCTCCAGATACTTAATAGTTGTGTAGTCCTGGATAAGACACTTAACCTTTGTCATCCTCAGTTCTCTCATCTTTAAAATGAGGATAATAACAGCAGCTACCTCACGAAGTTGTCATGAGGCTCAAGTAATATACGTAAAGTTCTTTGAAAACTTTAAAGAGGCTTAGATTCTTAAAATCTAGCTACTGCTCAGATTCTTATAATCTAGCCAATAGCTCAGTAACATTCAGACTCCTTAAGAGTCTGCCCAATATGACAGATGTTCTAATAAACCTTGTCTTTGGCTGAAAAAAAAAAAGAAAGAAGAAAGAAAACTTTAAAGAGCTATAATATTAGTAGAAGGAGTAGTTGTAGTTGTAGAGAGCTGGCTTCAAAATGAGGAAAACCTGGGTTCAGATCTTGCCTCCATGACATATTGACCATGTGATTCCCAGCAAGTCACTTAAACTCAGTGATGTAGTCAGACTTTCAAGGCTTAAACTGAAGAGAAGATATGGCTCAACGTAGTAAAGGAAGCTCCTCTCTGTGGCCATAGAATCACAGTGCCAGTCCCCATTCCTACTGCTACTCCTACAATGCTTTCTATGATGACTCTAATTCCTCTGGTTCCTCCTCCTCCGCTCCCACCACCACTACTACCACTACGACCCACTACTACCACCACCACTACTACTACTACTACTACTACTACTACTACTACTACTACTGCTGCTGCTGCTGCTGCTGCTATTACTGTTACTATCACTCCTATTCCTACTACTCTACTGCTACTACTACTGCTACTATTCTACTATTACTACTTCCAATGATAATATAGCTCTTTAAAAAAAGTCTTAAGCTGATAAATATATATGTATATATATGTCATCTGTCTAAAGTATACATCTATGTATATATGTATGTATGTATCTATAGATAATTGGTTAATAGATACAGGGATATATGTGTTTATATATATATATATGTATATATATGGAGAGGGGGGAGGAGAGAGAGAGAGAGGGAGAGAGAGAGAGAGAAGAGGTAGACCTGGGGTTCAAACCCAAGTCTTTTGATTCCACCTTCAGCACTGTTGCACGGCACAGTGAAAAGAACTCAGAGATGGGGGATAGTATGGACATGAAGGGGACAGCCAGGTAGAAACAGACAGACTTCAGCTTCACTTGAGGAAGGGCTAGCAGGAGATTCTGTCCTTCGCTGATACTAAAGCAAGGTCAGAGAGTTGAAGGCCCCACTCTTCAGAGAACTCTCCTGAGAAGAGAGACTACTTCAAAACTATTGAGATGGAAGGTGATCAAGTCTTTAAGAGAAATTGTCCCACCCTTGGGGAGCAGCTACCACGATAAGGGTAAAGATGGACAGCTAGCTCCAGAAGAGAGGCAGTATGAAAGAAGTGGAAAAAACACTGAACTTGGAATCAGAAGATCTGAGTTCAAATGCCGCCACTGATGTATACTAGCTGTTGGTACCTGGGCATTAAACCTCTCCTGAGGATACTAGTACCTACATGCTATTTTTTTTTGAAAGAAATAAAAGTTACAGAGAGGAAGCATAATATAGGAGGTAGAATATTGGATTTGGACTCAAGATATTCTGGATTCAGATACTGCTTTAGACACTTAACTAGTTGTGTGACCCTAGACAAGTCACTTAATTTCCCTGGGCCTCACTTACCTCATCTGTAAAAGGAAGGGTCTGTATTTGATGGCTTCTAGGGTCATTCATAATGATAAATCTTTGATCCTTTGATTATTGAGTTCTTCATGCAGGCAGATAAGTACTATAAGTATTAGAGTTGGAGCCAAGATGGAGGTTGAAATCGAACCAATCATTCAGTCAAAAAGCATTTGTTAAGCACTTGCTAAAGAACTGTGCCTGGCAGGAGAGGATACAAATAGGGAAAGAGCCCAGAGGGGACCTGAATCCTAACTCTGACACCTTATTACCTGGGTGATCCTGAGGGAGTTACTTTGCCTCTTAGTTTCCCCATTGGGAAAATGAAGGAAATGATGATTACCGGCTGCTCTCTGAAGTCCTTTCTGGCTCTGAATCTATGATCTGTCCATCCTTTATGATCACCTAAGTTTCCTCAGAAGGAAATTGAGGTGGTTGCACAAGGTGGATCCCTTCCAACTCTACATCCTACAAATATGTGACAACAATCACTAATTTCTACAGACATCTGCCATTCAAAAGTTTATTGCTGGACACGTTTCTCCTTTTTCCTTTATTGATACATAGCAGTTGGCAAGGTATGAAAGTTGGACATCCCAGTTGATTCCCATGAAAGTGAGTGCATTTTAAGGTATAGAAATTGATTCACTCCTATCTAGACTGGACCTACTACAAATTGATATTATTTAATTTCAACTGAGCCCACTCTTCAGCAACACAAAACTTTTCATTCTTCCTCTGTTGATCCTGTCACACATGGCATTCGTTTCTTCCCTTCTCTTCTCTCCTCATCTCCCACACCACCTTCTCCCACCCTCTCAGAAGAGGACTTTGTGACATACTTTACTGAGAAGTTAGAGGCCATTTACAATGTCTTCCCTCCTTATACACACACACACACACACACACACACACACACATACACACACACACATATATATATATATATAAAATCTCAAAATCTCTTGATATCATCTCCATCCTTCTTTACCTATGCAGCAATTAACCTTATTAATTTAAAAAAAAAAAAAGGTTCATCGATGTGTCTGCTGAGAACTGCCAGGCAATGGGAGAGATAGAAATTCACATAATTATAGTTGGCAATTGTATAGTGCTCAAAGGTCTATGCAAAACTTTTAATATGTATTATCCCTTTCAAACCTCACAACTTTGCAAGAAGCCTTTCCAATTTCTCCTTAATGATGGTGCCTTTCCTCCAAGATTATCTCCAGTTGTTCCCGTATATATCTTGTTTGCGTGTCATCTTGACTTTGAGCTTCTGGAGAGTAGGGCCTATGTTTTACTTTTCTTGATTGCCTCAGCACTTGGTACAGTGTCTGGCACTTAATAGACACTTAATAAATGCTCATTGACTATTTTAGAGATAAGGAAACTGAGGCTCAGGGCGATTATGTGACTTATTCTTGGTCATATAGCTTTTAAGTGACAGACATAAGATTTGAAATCTGGCATTGTTTATTACAAAGATACATTTCTCCCCATGCCATATTGACTCAACTCTATGATTTTAAAGCTAAAATGGACCTTAAGGGCTCCTGTAATCTATAAAGAAATTGAACTTAGTGAGATTAAGGGATTTATACAAGGTCATAAGTAGCAGAGCCGAGTTTCAAAACTGGATCTTGCCAACTCCAGAGCCAGTGAGCCTTCTAACATGCTACATTACCTCCACCATTAAGAAGCTACCTTTTACCCTCAACCAGCTTATACCCTAAAAGATGTTATTACAGCTATAAAATGCATGAATATGCAAACTTCCCTTCTCGCTGTTCCTCAACACCTTATGCCATCTTCTGGCCATATGCCTTTGTACTTCCTAACCCCCATGCCTGCAATCCTCTCCCTCCTATCCCAACATCTCCAAATCTCTAATTTCTTCCAAAGTCTTCTTAAATGCCTCTCTTGTTCCCCTCAGCTCTGGTGACTTCTCCACCTTTCCTCAACTTTAGTTTGCGTATACTATATAGATGCTTGTTGTCATCCCAGTAAGAGCATATGCTCCTTCCATAAAGTCAAGAGATGCTTCTTTGGATCATTGTGTCTCTAGGACTTAACATAGCACATAATAGGTGCTTAGTAGATACTTGTTGAAGTAGTTGATTGATGAACCAACGTATGCACTGTGTGTGTATGTATTTATGCACAAAAATAAATGATTTTAATAAGGTGAGCTAGCTGTGGCTCCCCATGAGGTCCAGTGGTGATTACGCCTCACTTCCTCTACTTCCATACTGTCATACCAAGTTCTTTCTCCTCATTCCAGTGACTTCACACAGGGTTTCTGCATGCTGAAACAAATTCTTGATTAGCAGAAGCCCACACTGAGCCACTGGGAAGCCTCAGCCATCCCCTGCTGGGGCTCCTCCGACAGTGGTTTGTCTTGACAGGCAGTCCTATAAAATTGGAATTTATCTGCTATATTGCTTTGATATTTCAATCTATTTGGGGATAGGGTTTTACACTTCTACTCTTGATATACTGTCTTCCCCTTATGCATGCAGCTGGTGACCTTATTAGTGTCGATGGGGATAGCTATGAAGATTTCCTCATGGAAGTAATCCTGCACCTGTGTTTTCACTCAAAACCTGAAAAGTGTCATATTTCAGGGTGGTGAGATATCATTGATGTATTGAATCAATGTGGAATCCCTTTGAAACAACTTTACCAATCACAGACTAGAGAAGTCATTATGGCTTTGTTTTTATTATCCAGTCTGTCAACAAAGAATTGGGTTCAATTATCTCGAAGGTTCAGGTTCCTAAGTCTTATGCTAATGTATTATATGTCCAGTGTCCCTCCTTTAAGGTGCTTATAATGTAGTGAGATGGGAAAAGAAAAACAAATATTAACAAACAGGAAACAGGTCATAGATCATGTGCTAGGGGGGCCCTTGGAGATCATTTAGTCCAACGCCTTCATGTGACACGTGAAGAAACTGAGATCCAGAAGGCTTAATTGACTTGGGTATTATGTATCAGGGCTAGGTTCATAGAATCAGGGTTCAAGGGCTAGAAGGTATCCTGGAGGCCATCTAGTCCAATTGCATCATATTACAGATGAGGAAACTGAGGCTAGAGATGCTCAAGTGAATTAAATGAGGTCAACATAGGTAGTAAGTATCAGAGCTTGGATTTAAACCCAGGTCATTTGACTATAAATCTAGTTCTCTTTGTGGAATACCATGACTGCTTGATTTGGAATAGTGAGAGTGGGCTCACTACTAGAACCATTCTTGGTCATCATAATTACAAAGCATATAATTTCTTTTGGCTATTACCATTTGCATTGATGTAGGTTTTATATAGAATATTATCTAGGCTTTGATTAATTCACATTGGGCTGTTGCTTCTAGGATAAAAATATAATCACTTTTGTTGGGCATTTAGAACCCTTCACAGTCTGTCTCTAGCCTACCTTTCCAGCCTCATTTCATATAGACCATTGTGTGCTCAGTGTTTTAGTCAAATTTAGCCTACTTGTGGTTCCCCTTACCCAAAAGGAAGGCACGATGTTCCATGTCCCTCATGTTTCCCTTTGCTTAAGCTGTCAACTAATCTGCTGTGCCCAGGATATCGTCTATCCTCTCATCTGCCTCTTGAAATCTTTTTTTTTTCTTTTACTGTTACCACTTTCTATCTAAGACCTTCCCTGATTCTTAGGTATTAATCCTCTCTACTAGAAATAAATGAATAAGTGGAATAGTTTTTATTAAGTACTTACTATGTACTAGATACTGTGGTAAGCATTGGGGAGGCAAAGGAAATATTTAAAACATTACCTGCCTTCAAGGAGATTACCTTCCAATGGGAGAGGTAGCATATATAGGGGAATGGTCGCCAGGAAGGAGTACTTTGGTTTGAAAAGTTAGTAGGGTGATGAATAGAGCCATAGGATTATAGACTGACACTCTTTTTGGGATCAATGACAGAGTTGATGTAGTAACAGTTCCAGAACTAGAGACAGGTAGAGGGTACATGCTCCCTAAAATGACAGCTGGTGGCAGAGAAGAACTTGAGCCAGGCCTAGATGTAGTAGGTGACCAAAGTGGCAGCCAATCAGGGAAATGGGACCCCAGGGTTGAGGCTCTGGGGATTAAAGGTTGAAGTTCTCCAGAGCACGGTTATTGATACAATTAACATGGAAGCTATTGAAAAGCTAGCTGGAAAGGGTGATATATTTTACATTTACTTCATTTCTTATCCATATTCATTTTTAATTGTATGTATTTTATTATCCTGGAAGAAAGCAAGTTCTTAGAGGGTAGAGACATTTTCATTTTTGCCTTCATAGTACCTGACACATAGTAGGTGTTTAATAAATGCTAATTGGATTGAGTAATCAGAAAAAGGGTTTGTGAATGTGCCACACAGGATTATAGAGTTCAAGAAACTGGAAGAAATGTGAACTATAACCTAGTCTAGCCCACTCATTTTACAAATGAGGACAATGAGAGCTAAGTTGAATGGTCAAGGGTTGCAGAACCTGAACAGATGTGCAACTTGAAGAATATAAGCTCCTTGAGGGCAGTAACTGTCTTCATTTTGCTTGTATTTGTCTACCCACTGCTTAGCCCAGTGCCTGACACATCATAAGCCCTTGACCAATGCTCTATTTAGCTGCCTATCTGGACCAGAATATTAATAGTAGCACTTTTTATATTAGTTAAGAACTGGAAACAAAAGTTGATGCCCATCTATTAACAATAGCTAAAGAAATGGTGGCGGGAAAGAAATATAATGGAACATTATTACACTGTAAGAAACAGACTGAGAATCAGGGCATGATATGTGAACTGATACAATGTGAATTAATCAAAGCCTAGATAATATTCTATACAAAACCTACATCAATGCAAATGGTAATAGCCCAAAGAAATTATATGCTTTGTAATTGTGATGACCAAGAATGGTTCTAGAAAAGTATTGAGAAAAATACCTCCTTTCCCTCTTGGCCAACGTGAGGGAATATAGATATGGACTATTGCACATACTGTCAGATTGAGTTGATGTGTTTGTTGGTTTTGATGAAGGGCATTTTTTTTCCTTCTATTTTTCATTTGTTACAAGTGATTGGGAAAAGGATATATTCAGAAATGGAGGTGATGTACAAACAAATGAAATTTTTCTTTAAATCAAAGAAAAAGTCAAGCAGCAGATCTTTCATCTTGCTAGAATTGGTAATGGGAGTTGGTATGACTTGATGTAGGAAAATTCCATAAACAAATACTGTACACGTACTCCCTCCTCCTTTGCCCATTTTACCTAAACAAATCGTTGTTGTCAAGTAAGGAAATAGGGGAAATGTGATTTCTCTCTCTTAAAATTTCATAGACAGAAAATGCACATTGAGCCTTAGCATGATAGATGAGGAGAATCAGGAAAGAAGAGAAGAAACAAGCTCCGGGGGCCCTCAGATTATTTCATTTAAGTAGGAGTAAATTACTGTCCTTAGACTGTCAGAATCAGGTCTTTTCAGCCGGGCTTTGATAAGATAGCGGAAAATATCTCTACAGCTTGCCCTTTTAAAACACGGCTGATCATTTGGAAGTAGAAAGGGTGAGAAAATAGTGTTAGACTAGAATAAGTCCCATTCTAAACCCATATATTTTTCCAATTAGAAGCTTAACTTGCAATGAAAACATACACTGTGGCCACTGGGCTGAATTACTCAGCTCTTTATCTGTGTGTTCCTACTTTTCTGCCATGCTACAATTAATATGTTCTTCCTTTTCTAGATATGTTCCCATCCATTTGCATTAGGATGAAATAATATGTGGTCTGCCATTTTCTGTGAAGAGCCATCTGATACTTCAATTAGAAATTAACAGTAGTGTGACTTAATTTATGACCTCAAATGACTTTACTTAGCCCTGCTCTTGTATCTTCAAGTCTGGGCTGGTTGACTGATTTGTTGTCGTTCCTTCATACCTTTTTACATGTCACTCAGTTATTCCATAGATGAATGATGTCAACCTCAAATAGAAATGGATCCCTTTGGGTCACATAGTGATGCAGAAAAGCTCAAATTAATATTCTGTATGTTGAATTGGATTTACTTATTTTGCTAAACATTTCCAAGTTACATTTTAATTTGGGTCAGGTGGCACTCAGAAATAGGTAGCATGTGGCTTGTGGGTCATGTGTAAGACACCTCTGCCAGAGACTATTATATTTCTGTCACAGTTGAGTTTTAGGACATGTCCTACAGAATTGTTTCGCTTATCTCACTCTACTTCTTTTCTCTCTAATAGCTCTCACCAGGTCACTCACGGTGCCACATTTGGTAGTATAGCAGAAAAATATGTTGATCCAACATTTTAGTTCCTGTTATAATATACAAGATAGCACGCTAAGTTCTGGGGCGGGGGGGAGGGGAGGTTATAAATACATAGATTACACAGCTGTAGTCCACAAGCATCTTACAATTTAGTAAGGTATTGTTGCATGCTGGGTAAGAGGGCCAGCTTTAAGGTCAGGAAGACAACTGGGTTAAAGTCCTACTATTATAATAGTCAAGTCATTTAACCTTTGGATATCCCATATAACTCCCTAAGATACTAAGTTGCAGACAAATTGTTATTCTATGTGAATAGATGGTATTTTTACACCAGTATTTCCCTATACCCAACAACCAAACAAAAATGAATGATAGAAAAAGTTTTTTAAAGTAATTTTTTTAAAAACTGTTTTAGTTGAATTCAACAGTACCAAGGGTGAAACACAACCTCTCTACACCTTCTCATGGTGGGTAATTCTTGTCTGTGTTTTCCCATAGATTCTGCAATGGGCCATAGGCCTTCCTCTAGATCATACTGACGTGTCATGAGAATTAGTGGATCACTTGGATTCTATATCTGTCATACTTCATTCTTGTTCTTTAACCAATCTGCCACCCTTTTCTGTCCTGTATTTTGAGATTGTTTATGCTACTTGTACATAGGACATTATGGGAAATCTGCTGTAGTATCCATCTCTTCTGCTGGCCTTTGTTTAACTGTACTTCTACTCCTTATAGAATTGTGCTTTTCTAAGAATCACAAATATAGAGAATCACTACTACTACTACTACAATGCTGTTTAAAAGATTTTTTAAAAATTTTTTTAATTTTAATTTTAATTTAATTTAATTTATTTTTATTTTTAATTTTGTGTTGGAGAGTGGGTTGCAGTTGTTAAAAGCTCTATCTTTTGACCCAGATATCTCAATGACAAAAAAAGACCCCATATACACCAAAATATTAATAGTCCTTTTTGGTAGTAGCAGAACTGGAAACAAGTATTCTAGTTGAGACTCCAACCTAGATCTCACTGACCCTAAGTCCAATAATTTATCCCCTGCATTGTGTGGTTTATCATATTTCCAGAGAAAAAAATTTGTATAGAACTCACATGAACACTGGTTAATGTTAAAAATATGTTTTTAATTTGTTTTGTTTAGAAAAAGCAAAATTGATTACAAGGAATAGTCAATTCTGGCTCCTCCATTGTAGAGAGAGTCAAACTGATTGTCTACCTTGCCCTCCTTCTTTATTCTCATTCTGCTAGAAAGTTACACATTTCCAATATGAAATATCCAATTCAACCATCTTTTAGTAAGCAAATATCACCCCAAGTTTTTAAGCTCTTTTCTATTTTGATGTGAGCTAGAGAGAAATTCATGTTATTGATTAGTCTGTGTAACTGTTCAGATCTCTGATTACATTGTTGTAGAGAACTCCTATTGAGAAAAGTTCCATTACCAAGGCCACCTATTGCCTCCTATTCAGCAGCTTAGCCTTGGGGAGCTGGCTGAGTCACTGAAAGGTTACCTGGCTTACTTGGAGTCACACAGCCTGCACATGTCAGAGGCAGATTTGGAATCTCTGTCTTCATGACAGGAAGCTAGCTTGCACCCCCACTGCTGTGCTGCCTTTCTGTGTGTCCATGACCTACAGATAGATAGATAGATAGATAGATAGACAGAGGATGTATATATAATATATATGTATATATTTATATATGTGTATATATGTATATGTGCACGTGTATATACATATATGTATGCACATGTATTTGTACATACACATATACATATATGTATGTGTGTCAGATACACACACATACATGTATATAAAGTGTGATAGAATAAATTACTTTGTAAGCTAGCATACACGGAGGTAAGATAACAATGTTCTGTAATCACTTTCGGCTATTCTTTAATTTTTCTTTTGCTTTCTTCTCCTTTCTCCACACCTACTCTGTCTGATGATAGGATCATAGAAGTGCAGCTGGAAAGGACTCTACACCTCTTCTTGCCTCGAGGAAACTGAGGTTCAGAGAAGAGAAAACCTTTCCCAAAGTTACATAGGAAATAAGTAGTAGAGGTGAGATTCAAACTCAGTCCTAATATATCCCAATGCCTTGATAGCTATTTCTATCTCTCTTCAGTTCTTAGAAAACTGCTTTCAGCTATGAAAAAAAAAATCTGCATATTTTATCTAGATCTGATGGGAGTAAGGCCTAGGTTGGGTCCATGGCTAATTCTGTCTATTCTGTGGCCCTTTTCTGATTCCTTTTTTCTTCCATGTTTTATGGGATTTGAAGTTTATAGGGAAAATGATTGTTTCCCACAGGCAGTCCCTTATGTAACAAGATATGGAAAGAAATTGAGTTCTCCTGCTTTTAATGAGTTCTTTCCCATTACCTCCACTTGTTACTTTTATTATCTTTTATTTCATGGACATATGTATTTGTAGAGAGACTTTAGTATATTTCACATCTGGTATGAACTTTAGTTTGTTTTTTTTTTTTAAAGCTCCATTCTACAGGAAACTGTTTTGAGTATCTTCCCCTCAGTGGGAATCAGTGTCATGCCTTTCAGGTAGCTTTCTCCATGGTAACAGAAAGGTTTTCCTCTATGAGGCAAAACCTCAAATAATATTTTGAAAGAGATTTGTCTTGAAAGCCCCAATCCTATCACACATAGCCATTGTTGTAAATTCTTGCCAATCACTTCTTGAAGAGTCAGTGTAAAATTTGAAGGACTTCAAAGAAAGGGGAAAACAAACAAAACAACAAAACATTTCTTAACCTACCTCAAGCACTCCAAATGAGCAAAGTCATTAACATCTCTCTAGACAAGCAGGCTATTTGTTGATGTTTGCACATTATGGAGATCAAGGCAGTCACTTGCCTAGATATGTTGGTAAATACTAAATCTTCAAGTAATTTTGCCAGATTTCTACTTAGATGGCACTATAAAAGCAATACTGACAAAAATATTTACATACACACACACACACACACACACACACAATATACACATCCCTGCCATAAACCTGTGGCATCCTTTCTAACAGCCTCATGGAATGTCAATTGGAAGAACAGTTATATTTGGAGTATCCTAATAGAAGTTTACGTGCTGATAACACACGAAGCCTAGGCAATTCATACATATGGCACTATAGTGCCCTGGTGTCCTTTACTTCCTCATGCTGCTTGTAAGCTATACCCCACCCCATGGCTCAGCCTATCTGGTGGGCAAGTGGTTCATCTGGGTTCCCAGGATCTGGTTCTCTGTAAAGTACAACTCCAGTCAGCCAGGCTGTCTGTCTTTTTGATTCACAGGAGTTATGCTCTTTAAAAGACTCCCCTGCCCTACCTTATAACAGACTCCTATGGAGTGTGTCTTGTTTTTTAAAGGGAAAATGGAGGAATGGAAAATCTTTGCCCTATTACTTCCTGGGTTCCATCTAATTTCATCAGTTTTAATCAGAGAAACTCTTTACACTTTGTAAAGGGGTAACCAATGTAAAATCTTCTTCACTTACTGTTTAAGATGTTACCCCCTTGTTATTTATGTTACTTAGCTCTTATGTTCTATATCATCAGTTGGGCTGGAGGGAATCAATTGATCAGACATGTTCTGATCAATTTTTCCTCTTCACTAGAATTATAGAAAGATAACATAAACAAAACAGATATTTAGAAAGTTAACCCATTTTTCTCTATAGTTGTGAGTCTCGCTTTAATGAATAAATGCCAGACATTATCTCTGACATAGCCCAGTAGAGCACCTTATCTCTCAATTTAATATTTTTAAAAAGAAAAACCAGGCTATAATTTGTTGCTGGAGAAACTTAGACAAAGATAACCAGCCTTTCTAGTCGTCTCCTACCAACTTGGACCACACCGTTTGCTGAGAATATAGGAGCAGAGTGGAAGAAGTTAAAAAGTTTCCAATATAGAGTATTAATCATTTTATTTTGTGTTTAAGGAACTGAAATCCTGGGAATACAACCCTAATCCAGGAGGCATAATTAGAAATAAGAACCAGCATCAGCGCTGGAGTCAGGATGACCTGAGTTCAAATCTGACCTTAGACACCTGACACTTACTAGCTGTGTGACCCTGGGCAAGTCACTGAACCCATTGCTTAGCTAAAAATAAAGAAAGAAAGAAAATAAGAATAAAGAAAAAGAAAGAAAGAAAAAGGAAAAAAAAGAACCAAAATATGTCTCTGATAGTGCCAGATATGCTTTGCACAGGGACGGCAGATTGTAGGTGCTTAATAAATCTTTGTTGATTGATTGATTATTGAACTGAGACATTAAAAGGAGAGAGTAGAGTAATAAAGAGTTAAAAGAAGAGTTTAAAAAAATCTATGTGAGGTTACAAAATAAACCCACATAAATCATCAGCATTTCTGTATTTACCAACAAAGTTTAGCAGAAAGAGATAGAGAAATTATGTTTAAAATAACTGTAGACAGTATAAAATACTTGAGAGTCTACTTACTAAAACGAATCCAGGAACTATATGAATATACCTATAAAACACTTTTCAAACACATAAAGTCAGATCTACACAATTGGAGAAATATTAATTGCTCATGAGCAGGCCAAGCCAATATAATAAAAATGAAAACTCTACCTAAATCAATTTATTTATTCAGTGCCATACAAATCAAACTACCAAAAATTTATTTTATAGAGTAGAAAATATGATAACCAAATTCATCTGGGAGAACAAAAGGATATCAAGGGAATCAATGAAAAAATAAATATGAAAAAGGTTGTTTAGCCATACCAGATCTCAAACTGTTATTATAAAGCAGTAATTATCAAAAACAATCTGGTACTGATTAAGAAATAGAGTGATGGATCAGAGGAATAGATTAGGTACAAATTACATTATAGTAAGTGACCATAGCAATCTAGTATATGATAAACCCAAAGATCTAAGCTTTGGGAACAAAAGCTCATTGTTTGACAAAAATTGCTGGGAAAATTGGAAAACAGTATGGCAGAAACTAGGTTATAGACCAACATCTCATCCTGTATATCAAGATAGGGTCAAAATTGGTACATGATTTATACCTAAAGGATAATAACATATGCAAATTAAGAGTCCATGAGATAGTTTATCTGCCAGATTTATGGATAAGGGAAGAATTTAGACCAAAGAAGATATAGAGAGCAATACAAAATGTATAATAGATAATTTTGATTATATAAAACTTAAAAGTTTTTGCACAAACAAAACCAGTGAACCAAAAAATTATAAGGAAGGCAGAAAACTGGGGGAAAAAACAATTTGTAACAAATATCTCTGATAAAGGCCTCATTTCACAAATATATATAGAGAACAGAGTCAAATTTATAAAAATATGTCATTCCCCAGTTGATAAATGGTCAAAGAATCTAAACAGGCAGTTTTCACACAAAGAAATCAAAGCTATCTATAGTCATATAAAAATGTTCTAAGTCACTATTGATTAGAGAAATGCTTATTAAAACAATTCAATAAAACAACAATTTGCTTTATTATCAGATTGGCTAATATGACAAAAAAGGACAATGTTGGATGTTGGAAGAGATGTGGGAAAATTGGTACACTAATGCACTGTTGGTGGAGTTGTGAACTAATCCAACCATTCTGGATAGCGATTGGGAGCTATTCCCAAAGGGCTATAAAATTGTACATGCAGTACCACTGCTAGATCTATATCCCAAAGACATCCATAAAAAGCAAAAAGGACCTATTTGTACAAAAATATTTATAGTATCTTTTTTTTGTGGTGGTTAAGAATTGAAAATTGAATGGATGCTCATCATTTGGGGAATGGCTAAACAAGCCATGGTATATGATTGTAATAGAATATTATTGTGCTATAAGAAATGACAAGCAGGATGATTTTAGAAAAACATAGAAAGATTTACATTAACTAATGCATTGTGAAGTGAACAGAAACAGGACAACATTGTATATAGTAACAGCAATATTGTTTGAGAAAGAACTATGAATGATTTAGCTATTCTCAGCAATATAATGATCCAAGACAATCCCAAAGAACTAATAATGAAGTATACTATCTGCCTCCAGAGAAATAACTGATGTTGTCTGGATACAGACTGAAGCATGGTATTTGCTATTTTTCACTTTCTTTCTTTTTCTTTTATTTGAATCTTCTTATAAGAAATGACTAATATGGAAATGTTTTACATAATTGTGAATTTATAACCTATATCTAATTACTTACTGTCTCATGGAGGGGAGAGGGGAGGAAGAAAGGGATAGATAAAATTTGGAATTCAAAATTCTAAATAAAACTGCAAAAAAAAATCTATGTGATTCTAGCTTGTTTATATATTAGGTCCTATAAGCATGCTTGGTAAGAGAAAGAGTTTCATAGCTATTGATAGAGCTGATTGAGGAGATTTGTAGTCCTTCCATGTCAGGAAGAGGCTTACCAATCATAGCACCCACCAGAAGATATAGGAAAGAGGGCTAGATGAGCCTGAAGATAAGGGTGTCAAAAATAACATAGCTCAGGAGGAAATGTGAATTGTGATGTGGAAGCATTGGGAATTAAATATTTAATAGGTAGAAGCTGAGAAAAAGAGGGAAAAAAAATCAGGAAGTAGTACCAGCAAAGAGAAATACAATGACATTACTAGAAGACATTGGCAGCTCTATTGCGTTAAAGGCATAAGTTGTCCCTCCATATTTATTTTGGTCACCTATTTTTGTATTCACTCAACTGTACATATTTCCACATGTGTATGCCCCATGTGTGATCTGTCTATATAGATATAGACATTTATGCATGCATGTATAATCTATATACATATATATGCTTAGTACATATATAGTATATAAATGTATTTATGAGTACATATACATGCTTACATAAATTCATGTACATATGTATATATTGATAGTTTCAGGAAGAAGAGAGATGCACAAATTTTATAGAATGTTCTATTATTATTTTTATTATGTTTTTGATAATATTTTGACTTCATGTATGTGAATCTTCTAGTACAAATGAACATATTAATGGGGCTTTGTTAATTATGATTTGGAGAAGATTCTTCCCTATGAAGTATCTAAAACCTGAACTAGCTTTCTGTTCACCTATGAGAGAGGGGAACTGTAGATGTTACACTACGATGGATCAGTGATCTCATCAATGTTGGTATTCCATTCAAGATTGCACTATTTAAGAGTATGATTTGGTTCCATATACTTTGTGCATTCTTTCTATTTCATTTTGTCCAGTTTTTATGTAGTTTAGGGTATTTAGAGAAATAGAACATGTCAGGGGCAACTAGATGGCATAGTGGATAGAGCACTGGCCCTGGATTCAGGAGGACCTGAGTTCAAATCTGGCCTCAGACACCAAATACTTACTAGCTATGTGACCCTGGGCAAATCACTTAACCCTATTGCCTAACATTCCCCCCCCCAAAAAAAACAAACAAAAAACAGTGAAATAGAACATGTCAGCCCATCCTTTGCAACTCCTATCCATGTTTGCCCATCAATGAATTCCAAGAGTTCCAAGCAACATAATAGACACCTACTTCTTATTTGCTTCACATTTTGAGAATATAAATGAATCCACTAGGCTGTACATTAATTGTAACTTGCACTTACTTTGTGATTGGCTTATTTCTTTCTAGGCATATGGCTTTCTTATGACATCCTTCAGTCTTTTCCTACACAATTATTGTTTGGTGATCTGTTGGAGCCTAACCATTTATACCCCTCCTTTGAGCATTGGGTAACCCTCAACCGTAATTCGTAAGAGACTAAAGTATTTCAGAATGTAGAACCTTATTTCTCCAGAAGAGTATAATTTTGCAAAAGATTGCTCTTTTTCAACATGGTAATTATAATAAGGGACTGTGAGCTTCTAAATCCAGACACTTGTTTTGCACAGTATTGTTCTGTATATCTCACAGATACTTCTACCACACAATGCAGACTTCCTGTCCTGCCAAGGAGGAAGATGTTTGGATACCTACTTAGCATAAGTTCACCTTTAGCATTTGACATTTATTAGCCACAGTTTCCAAATGATGGGTTTACTTAAAATCAAAGTGTCCTTGTTTTAATAACCTAGAAAGAAGGGTTATGCACAAGAAAAAAGAGAGAGCTATCCTAGAACATTTAAAAGGACAGAGGCTCAGATATGACTTTTGTAGTGTTTTGATAATTCTTATAAAATATACTTATTATCCAAGTCTAATTTAAGATTTAATGGGGCAGTAAAGGTTGAGATGTTCACAAAGAAACCAGAACAATAACAGTAAAAAAAAAAAAAAAAAAAAGTAGCCATGACAGTCTATGGTCTCACAAAAATTTTCCAGTCAATTAGATTTGATTGTGTTAAACAATGATAAACTACAGAAGTAATTAGAAATCTCATATTAGTTAGGAATTAATTCTAGCCCTGGTTAACAGCACTTCTTAATAGTTCCTTCCAATATCTAGTTCAAATAGGATTTGGAGACAATTATCACTGTATAGTAAGGTACTGCCCCTTTTTGTATGTACGTTTTATTTACAGAAAGGAAAAGAAGATCGTGTGTGTGTGTGTGTGTGTGTGAGAGAGAGAGAGAGAGAGAGAGAGAGAGAGAGAGAGAGAGAGAGAATGAGAGAGAGAGAGAGAATGAGAGAGAATGAGAGAGAGAAGCAGTTTCAGGAAGTATACAGGCAGTTCTGAGATAACCTAAGAAACAAAAGAGCCCATCAGATAAAAGTTCTAAGACGCATACAGCTCTGAGACTACAGTGGAACCATGCCCTGTAAGAGACAAGGGTTCTGACTGATAGTAAAGATGACTGCAGTGCATTGTTTATTTAGGACTTGGATGTTTATTGCTGAAAAACTCTGAATCAAAGGATTATTTTGGGACTGTGGGACTATTGTATAGTAACTATTTGAGTCATAGCTGACACAAATGTGGATTTTGAATTTTTCAACCTGAGTTAAAGATGGGTTATTATACATAAGGAAACTCTGATCTGAGGCATTAGAGACCAGTATAGAAGATCAGAGACAATTTAAGACAACACAGAGAATCCAACAAAAGAAACTGAGTAGAGAAGCTGAAACCCCAGTAGAAGGAAAACAGAACCCAGAAACCCATGGATCTGAGACCAGCTGACCAGAAGAGAGACTGTAAGGAGAGGATCAGATTGGAGGAAAACATTAATGCTGGGAGCTGATTAGAGAAGACAGTGTCCTGTTCTGTGTGAAGAGCTGGTTGGGGCAAAGCTGACTAACCCTCTAAAACCAGCTTTCCTGTACTGACTTCTATGATGCAAGGGAGTAAAACCCCTAAAAGCTTGTCCTTATCTGAATAGCTTTACAGATTCCATACTTAAAGGGAAGTGCTTTTCACTGAAATATGTGTACACACACACACACACATGCACACACACACAGACACTGACTGATTTGCGTAAATAAGTAGCACAATGGTTGGAACTTCAAATATTAGTAGTTGACATACAGTTTTTCTATATCAGGGTTATATTTAGGACACTAAGAGGGAGTCATAGCAATGTGCCCAACCTATTTGGTAAACTACATCAGCCTGCCAGAATTGGGTAATAGGTTGGGTAAGTCAGCCAGCCCCAAACACGGAGAGAACCCAGAGAGAGTGGGGATTTGTAACTACAGCCTCTGTACACATATCACACATACACACACACAGACACACACATACACACACCATACATATAGTGTACCATATGTGTGTATGTATGTATTCATACATGTGGGTATATATATATATATATGAATATATACTTAGACAAATAAATAGATTTATTCTAAGGTCTAAGTGAACAAGTTAGTAATTAATTATATATGTCTCCAAATTTACTCTCTGCTAGTATAAGAATCCTCCATTCTCCTCCTTTCCCTTCAAGCCTTCCCTTACACACACACACACACACACACACACACACACACACACACACACACACCCCACACAGACACTCTGCTTATGATGGTAGAAACTTGAGAGTGTAAGGCCAATATAATAGTTAAGATACTTAAGTGAATTAACAATAGCAATAACTTGAAATGAAATTTGAATAAAGTCTGGCATCATGAACAGCATCTAAAATGAGAAAGATCAAGGCTGTTAAGACTTATTTCTTGCCTGCAATGGCTATCCCAATTTAGTAGCTATTCTTTAAGAGAAACAGACGGAGGAAAAAAAAAATAAATGATGAAAAAAAAATACTGACATCCCTGATGAGAGTCTACATTGAAAATCTAAAAAAGAAATTGAAGTGTTAGGCAGTCATTGGTTTCCTAGTTAAAATGTCCTTCATGTTTTTAGGTTTCTTAAGATATGACTTCCGATCTCATTAGGTCTTTACATAAATATGTTTACATAAAGCAAATGAGGTTTTGGTTTGGATTATTTGTGGCATTTCTCCCTGTAAAAAGGTTGAATTTATAATTGGGAAAAATGAAGCAATGGGCCATTGAAATTTCAGTAATTTCAGAAAGTAGCTGTTATTTGTGTACTATTAGAAATTGTCTGATGCAAAGACACATTTTAAGTGATCTTCCAAAAAAAAAAAACAAACAAAACAACCCTTCATTTAAATGTTGTTTTTCTTTGGCTTTGCTAAAAGAAGATAAACTGCAGATCATTTTCTTATTAAAGGAATAAAAGAAAAATGGTCATATCGGAAATAAACAGCCAGCTAGGGAGAGCTGGAAACAATTTTTTTAATGGAAGAAGCTGAAATAATTAACTTTCTCAGTTCCATGTTGGCTTGGCTAGGTCTTAGATGTGCTGTGCTGGATTTCATGTTTATTTTGGGAGTTTTCTTGTGTGATTCTTGAATCAAATTTCAAAGGTATCAAATTGTCACCCCATTAATCAGTTTGGCAGCAGTTCATTTTGTATTTGATGCTGAAAATCATCTTTGTAGAAGTGGTTTCATTTCTGTATGTAAATAAATAAATCTCCAGTATTTCCTTGCAAATTTTATGTCTTGCTCCTTGTTAACTTGCTTCGTATGTATTTTCTATGTGTAATTACAGGGAAAAATTTCCCATCCTTTTAATGTTTTCCTTAATGTCTATTTTTCCAAGTGAAAGAATATATAAAAGACAATTTATTGGCTAGCTGAATATTCTTCATTTATTTAAAAAAGGTATTTGTAGAAGTAGAAAACTATTTTGATCCATTGCTGGAAAACTTAGTAGAGTCTTGGTGTGTGTTATGTGTGAATACTTAAATAAACCTAATCCTAGGGTTTGGAATTTCATTTTAAATTATTTATATATTTATTAATTATCATTTAAATGAATTATTAGGTTATTAAAATTTTATTTTAAATAAGTCCTAATGGCACATAACAAGGTGGCACATGGAATCTATAACCTTGAAATCTAAAGCATTACATATGTATGTGTAGATACATCTAAAATAATTAAGTTGCCATTTTTATATGATAGTCCAGATTTCAAATTATGGTTAATTGCTCTATTTCAGAAATTGACAAACTATAGATCACAAATCCAGCCCACTGCCTATTTTTGTGCTGCACATGAACTAAGACTGATTTAACTAAAGGCTTTCCTTGTTGTATACAAACTATGAGTAAAATACTTGCTTATACAAAAAATAAAAAAAAAAAGCTACAAGGTTTGTGCTGTCTCCACACTATGGCCGCCATGGATCCATGCTTTGGCATAAAAGAACATGACACATTTGCAGGTGCACAGAATCCTAAGCAACCAACTCAGGGCAAGTGACAGGCTCTTGATGACCCACAGATGTTAGGGGCTGACATAGCTAAAGGGAGCCAGATGTCTCAGTCCAACATAAACACACCCCAGCTGCTTTTGAAAATACTGCCATCACAAATGGGTCAAATAAAATTAAACATAGAGTTTACTTGAATTCTTTTGTAGTCCTGCACCCATAGATATTCATCAGTCACTCTAGCTGCCTCTGTCTACATGACACTTCTCCGCCTTCTCTGGGTGAAAGGGGATGATCTAATAGGTCCAAATCCTTTACTAAAATTTGCAATCTTTTCCTTCTTTTATTAATATTGGCACTAATCCTTAACTACCACAATTATCATAAGCTTACGCACTTTGCTCTAGGTAATTTCTAGGAGGGGTGATTATGAATGCTTCTAGGTTCCCATATTCTACTATTTTCCCAAATTCCTCAATTTTTAACAGGCAGTGTCAAAATTAATTAGAATTTACATCTCCAAAAATTTCTCCCCTCATTCAACATTTCCATAATTTCTCAAAAAGTTCTGTTTATAGAGAAAGCATGTTGTGATGAAATGTGTTGTTTAAAAATAGGATTTTTATTCTTGTCAAGAATCAGATTTGTAGTAGGGAAACATTTGATGCTGACAGTTCTTGGAGCCCCAGACCACCCTATAAGTACTTTCCTCTAGTATGGGGAGTGCTTTGGGGAACTGAATAACCCTGCAATCCAAATCCAGAAGGATAGCAGAAAATCAAGGTAGAGAAAGGAATCCTGGAGGGAAGAAATTGAATAGAAATAGGAAAATGGTTTCTCTCTAACCATTTCCTTTTCCTTCTTGAACTCTTTTAAAACAGCTTACCAATTATTTAATTTCATCTTTTCTTTATGAGCACAAGGTTTCTTCCACCCAAGGAAGTTGTCATTTCAAAGCAGAAAAATATCTTGTTGGTAGTGGTTGGGGAATAGAGGGAAATTAGAGCAGAGGGAACTTTGGGAATGATTTAGGGAAATGCAAATTTTATATTATGTAAATATGTGCTGCTCTTGATTTGTAAAACATAATACAAATATTGTTCAAATTCATTTCAGATGTTAATACAGAGGATGATATGCTCAAGAATTTTGTTTTCCAAGTGGACCTAAGATTATCATGATACATGCAAATAAGCACATGCCCAAATACCCATAGTCCTAAGACTGAGAGTGGTAGTACAGATGCAGGTATTCAACAATGAGGTGGCCCTAAAAGATATCATTTTAATTTTTTTCATTAAACAAATCCAAACTTTTATTTACATTGTAGGATTAGAAAAGAAACAAATTTCCTTGTGTCTTCCATGAACAAGCTAGGGAAAAACTTCCAGAAGTCTATCAGCAGTGAGAAAAATAGAAAAGGGGAATTGCCCAAGAGCACGCTGATACCAATAACTCAATTTACTAATACCAATGAAAATGAGGAAGGGAAAAACATCAGTGCTTTGGCCTCAAAAATCATTGTGGTTAATGGAGAAAGGTATCATTTTTACAGAAAAACTACTGTCTTTGCATAGGCTGACTCCCATGCCTGCTACTTTACCTCCACCACATGAAACTCCTAGGTTCCTTCCTCACTTAGTTGGCATACCAGATCCTTTGAGAGGCTTTTCATTATTTTCTAGTTGTTGATGCCTCATCTGTTTTGCATTTATTTAATTTTTTAATATATTTTATACCTTCCCCATGAAGTCAGGGTATTTTCAATTTTCTTTGTCTCAAAGCCTTGCACAGTGTCTGGCAACGTAGTAGGCATTTTTAAATGATTGTTGAATTAAAATGAATTGAAGTCTCTTCTCTTTTCAATGTTACAAACTTTATTAAAAAAACAAACAAACAAACACTGACGTAACTACTCTTCAGACCTTCTCTTCTATAGGCTAATTATTGGCAGTTGTTTCAGCCGGTCTTTATTATATGCTGTATAACATCCAGTCTCTTGGGTTGCCCTCTTTTGTTCTTGTTCCTGATTGTCGATATCCTATTGAAATATGTTTTCTTGAATTTTATGTAGTACTCCAGATTTGGGCTGAGCAAGTCAAGTACAATGGGACTGTTTTTTATAAATATCACGCCCCTATTTATGCAGTCTAAGATAGCACTTTTTTTGGCTACCTTGTCACATTATTGAATCATTTTAAGTTTACATTCTGTTTAAAGCCTCGGAAACTTTTCAAAGAATCTCTTGTCTAGTCACACCTCTTCTAGATTGTACCTGTAAAGTTGAAGTTTGTGTCCATATCTAGAAATTCACACTTATCCTCATTAAACTCAATATTATTACTTGGAATCATTGTTCTAGCCCATCAACATCTTTTGAAATACTGTCTGTAAGCCAATATATTAGCCATACCTCCTAACTTGAAGGTATCTAAAACTTTAATGGGTATGTTATACAGATCTTCATCAAAGACATGAGAAAAATGTTGACCCACAAAAGGACCAAGGACAGATGCTTCAAACATTTCAATTGAAATTTCTTTCTAGGTTGAAAGGGACTTAGTAATAAATATTTTGGGGGTCTAATTGTCCTATAAATTCTAACTCCACTCTGTTTTTCTATAATCTGCCTCGTATGTGTCTGTCTTTTCAACAAAAATAGCATAGAGACAGTCAAATACATTACTGAAATGTAGAATCATTATATTTTTGGCATGCCCCTAATCTACCAGTACAATCTCTCTATCAAAAATGAAAAAAAAAAGTGGTTCATTTGGAATATCTATTCTTAATGAAACCATGTTGTTTCTTAGTAATAACCACTTCTCTGAGTGCTCACAAACCATCATTTCTTTTTTTTTTAAATTTTTTTCCATCATTTCAATAATACTGTTTTCTAGATTTTTATCAGGAATTGAAGTCAAGTTTACTGACCAATGGTTGGAAATATCCACTCTCTTCCTTTTTTTTAATGGAGAGATTTGTCTGCCTTCAGTGTAGTCCTATGGCATCTAGCTCATTTTCCAGTTTTTTGAAGTTCAGTGATAGTAATTTAGCAATTATATCTGCCAATTTTGTCAATACACTAGACTCTAGTTTATCTCAGTCTGGTAGATTGAACTCATTGAAAGCAAGTAGGCTCTCTGTTATCATTCTCTTATCCTGGATTTCATTTTTCTGTTACCTATTTTTATTATATCTTTTCCACTCTGAAGATCATTCCATTTGGTATCGAAAACAGAAAGAAATAAGAGTTATAAAGTTCTACACTCAGTATGTTATATATTATAATTTTATCTACTCTAATTACTGTTTTTAGTTCTTTTTTTAATTCTACCTCTTATATCAAACATAACTTAGAGAGTGCTTCCTCTCCACTTTTGTTTTTACTTAGAAATTTTGGGGGCAGCTAGGTGGCGCAGTGGATAGAGCACTGGCCCTGGATTCAGGAGGACCTGAGTTCAAATCCAGCGTCGGACACATAACACTTACTAGCTATGTGACTCTGGGCAAGTCACTTAACCCCCATTGCCCAAACAAAAAAAAAAAAGAAAGAAAAGAAATTTTGGCCAGTTTCAGTTCATCCTGAGCTTTAGGATTCCTGACACTATTTTAACAGAGCCATGTCACTGATTTGTCTTCATCTAAAATGATATGTCTTTGCTTCCATTTTCTGTACATATCTTTTAAAGATCCAAGGTGATCAGTGGGTTCTGTGTGTACATTTTAGATGATTCTTCATGTTTTTATTTTGCTCATGAGAATTATAGTCATATACATGATATTATGGTTTTATCTTCAGAATTTAGTTCTTGAAGTTACGTTTGTGCTATTTTCTCTAGGATTTAAGCTCATAATATTCTACCTCAAAGGAACCTACCATTTTAGGAACTCAATAGTTCTAGGGTAAATGTAAAACTATGCATAATCATTTTCTTCTTTATTGCAGAATTTGGGGAATACCCACTTTCTAAGAGTTCCTTCATTTGCCTATATATTCTTTTTTTTTCTTTTATTTATACCTAAAATTTCTTTTATTTTATAAAGCAATCATGGAAACAAGGGAAATCCTTGTTTCATCTCTGATCTTCTAGTGACACTATATTACTAATATTTCTATCTTTTTACTTTTCAGATAATCCTCTTTTGGTCTTTTGTCTTGAACTTATTAATATTCTTCTTATTTTACATTTCAAGTTATTTCTGCCTAATTTATTATTTCTTTTTTTTCTCAGTTGCTAATATATGTTGTACGTTTTCATCTGAGGATTGTTTTAGCTGTATCCCCTCAATTTTGGTGTGTTATCTTACTCCTCTCATTCTCTTTAACAAGACTTTTCCCCATTATTAACTCACTTATTATTTAGGATATGACTACTTTTCCCTTTTAGTACTAAATCCTTTGTCTATATATAACGTATTGGTTTTTGCTGTTGTTGTTGCATTATGGTTTGTAAAAGATATTTAGTGTTTACACCTTTCTACATAAATTGAGTTCATTTTGCCCAGCATGTGGTTTTTTTTCGTATTTAATGTGATGCTCAAAAAAGTATAATATTTAACATTATAATTCACTGAACTTGGTCTATCAAAACTAGTTTTTTTTCCAGCATTCTGTTTAGATCTACAGTTTTTTAACTGGTTAATTAATCTTGTCCTTCAAGAAGAATCTTAAGGTCATCTGTAAATATTTCTTTGTTGTTATAGATTTGTTTTTTTCATTTCAGATAGCATTTTCCTTAAGTACTTAAATGCTATATTAGTCACTCCATGGATATTTAGTACATTTAGTAATCAAATCCTTGGTTCCTTCAGGTGTATCTGTCAGTCAATATGAACTACTGATTTCTACCTATGAAGGATGGCTCCATAGTTTGAATTCCTATGTCAAAGAAATAACATTCAGAAATACCCTCCTCCCATTTATTTACTTAGTCTAGTTTCCCTCTTTGCCTTTTCTGACAGTAACACTTTTATTGTTTCCTTTTATAAAATCTAGATTATATTTCCTATTTTATAGTCCCCTGAAGCATAATATATTTTTCTAGCCCCTTATTTTAATTCTGTATATAGTCTATGCTTTAATTGTTATTATAATTTAATTCATTTTATTCAGCAAAAGACCTGTTTCTATTTTCAAATCACTCTTCTATTTTATAGGACATGTAATCCATTAACATTTAAAATAACAATTATTAAGTTCTGTTTCTCCCAACCAGATTTTCTCTTTGTTTGCTTGCTTTATTTTGACTTAATTAAATTTTAGTTCATACCTAAAAACACATATAGAAGGGTTCAGCTGCAATTCAAATGGAAAAGGCCATTGTTCCTTAGAATGATGAGGCAAAAGAAATGGTAAGTTAAAGTTATATGCTTTGATAAAACCATATCTATTTTCTGATGTTGAGTTATTTGACAATGTCAAGTAATTTGTTGGTGAAAACTTTCTTTTCCTCAGCTTGCATAACTATGGTATATAAACATTGATTTATCTGATTGGTCTTTTCATGCTATATAAACGTGTTTATCTTTCTTAAGTTGCTTTTATTTGATGAAGTAGTGTGTTTTTCATATTCCTGGGCTTTAAGTCTTAGCTAAAATCCCACCTTTTACAAGAAGCCTTTTCTGATATCCTTTCTTCCCTCTGTTGATTTTTTCCAATTTGTCTTGTAAATTTCTTATTTATTTATAAAGGTTTACATGTTGTCTTCTCCCACAGACTGTGGGCTTCATAAGAACAATAACTCTGTGTGTGTGTGTGTGTGTATGTGCGTGTAGTTTGCCTTCAACCTCCTCCTGGTTATTCTTGAATTCCTCTGAACTTTATAAACCATGTTTCTTCTAGTGCTAAACAATCTATAACTCCCTTCATTATCTGAGGCCTCCTTTGCCTGGAATAGTGTTCCACCCCCTGACCCATTCAACATGAACTATCACTCTGTAAGGCCTATCCCCATTTTCCTATTGGTGAGTTCTTCTTGGAGCCTCCATTTTGTGGAGGTGCCCACGACAGTCTGTCTTCAGTCTCCTCTCAGCCATGTTCCTGTCTTCCTATGGTCTTTAAAAACATGTTATGTTTTTATCCATTTTATCCATTCTCTACCTCCTCCCAGCCCCCTCACACACTTTTCAGTGTCATTTTGTGTGTTGTCTTTCCCCATTAGAAGTAAGTGACTTGAGAGCAGGAATTGTTTTTTCTTTTTTCTTGTATTTATATCACAGCCAGGATTTGGCTCATAGTAATCAACTAATAAATGCTTATGTGTTTTCTTCTTTTTTTCCTTCAACTCTTGTTTGTTCATTAGGATTCATTCAGATTTCCTTGCTGCTAAAATCCATCTTTACTCACTGATCCAATGCTAAACTTGCAGGATAAACTTGAAGTTCTTAGGGGTTTAAATTGCTTTTTAAAAATTTTTTCAATATCATATTCCTACCTTTTCTTTACTTTTTATTATTGACAAAAAGTTTTGTGTGATTCAGACAAGTTTTGCTGGAATTGTAAAAGACTTCTTCTGAATACTTATATTATTTCCTGATGAAAATCTGGAAATAGTGATTGTGCTTATGAGTGAAATGGACATAGTATTCTTCTTTGCTAACCTCATTGTGTATTTTCACAATTTTTTTTCTCTGGCCTATGGTTTCATATAATTTCCAGAAGTATAGTATTCAGGCTTTTTGTTTCATTTTGGTTGCTTCTGGGAAATCAGTAATTCTCAAGTTTTCTTGCAATGTTTGATTTAAAGAATAATTGCCTTGGCTTCTAAAGTTCCTAAAATCTCCCCACCCCCCATTATTTGTCTTTTTTTCTTAATATTCTTTCTTTCCTTTTTACATTTTTAAATTTGAATTTACTCATCTCTTTTTTATAGGGACAATTGCTGGATGAAGTTTTTAACTGCTCATTCTAAATAATTCTCCAATTTTAATTTTTTTTCAAGAGTTATAATTTCTATTCTTCTTTCTTTAGCAATTTTATTGATTCTGACTCTTTCTAAACATTCTTAGGATTTTTTCTATTATTATTCCTGATTGTTTCTTTGTTATTGCATTGTTTTCCCTCTCTTCTGGGAGTTCTGCCTCCCTTTTTTTTGGTGTTATTTTTTTTTGTTTTTGTTTTTGGTTTTTTTTTTTTGGTGAGGCAATGTGACTTGCCCAGGGTCATACAGCTAGTGTCAAGTGTCTGAGGCTGGATTTGAACTCAGGTCCTCCTGACTCCAGGGCTGGTGCTCTATCTACTGTGCCCCCTAGCTGCCCCAGTTCTGCCTCTTTTAAATCATAATATATATGCATTGTGTCAAGACCTCTTTTATTTTTATGTTTTTCCCATATTTTTACAGATATTTTTATGTAAAGTTTTCCTTAATATGAATTTTTCCTTTCTTCTCATTTATACTGTGGTTTTCTTACGTTTCTTGTGTTTTTTTTTATCCTATCTTGCTGTTTTGAGATTATTAAAGAAAATGAGGCTTAAAATTGACCTCTTGCTCAGCCATCTTACCAGAAAGAAATATTGTCTCTTACCAGGGATAATAGTTTCTTTTTAGATAACCACACCACTGTTTAGGTACACAAGCCTTTCTCAAAATATTAGTCAACTATTTCTGCACGCATGAGCTAGCAAATGGTGGTATGCCTCATAAGCAGATAGTAGGGTGGGGCTACTGTTTCCTACCTTGACCGATACTTTATCAACATGGCAGCTTTCTTGGAGTTGGATGAGAAAGCAGTCTCTGGGAGGAGAAATGATGGCCCAGTTCCTTTCTGTGTACACATTTTTTAAGAAATGGAGATCTTGGGATACTTCCAAAGTAATCCTTTCCCTCAAGCTGAGATCAGGATGGCTGAAAGTGGCAAGAGTGAGTCATCATAAGTCTCTCCTGGACCAAACAGTCTCCAAAGGAGACCTCAAGGACCCTAAAAAATACTTGGAAAATAAAACAGAATGAAATACAAAGAAATGACATTAAAATAGATATTCAAAAGTCTTAACACAGTTTAAGCTATTAAAGCTGTAAAAGCATCAATACTTTTACTAGTTTTTAGAACATTAAAAATCCTCTAAGATTTTGTAATACCCTATATAATACTTTAAAATTTATGAAGCACTTTACATATATGACCACAGCTGAACCTCATAGCAACTTTCTGATTAAGGTAATAATAACAGTGACGACCGCTAACATTTATATAGTACCTACTATGCACCAGGCCCTGTGCTAAGTGCTTTACAATTATTATCTCTTTTGATCCTCATAACAACCCTGGGAGGTAGGTGCTATTATTATTCCCATTTTGCAGAGGAGGAAACTGACATATACAGAGGTTAATTGATTTGCCCAGAATCTTGTAGCTACTAAATGTCTGGGATCAGCTTTGAAGTACCTGATTCCAGGCTTAGCACTTTATCCACTGTATTTCCTAGCTACTTTACTCCTATCAGGCACTATAGGTATCATTGTCTCCATTTCACTGATGAGAAAACTGAGGATGAGAGTTGTTGACTCTGGATGACCTTACCCATGGTTACAAAGCTAATCAATGTCCACTAGGGTGATTCAGAAACTTGTCTTCAACTGAATACAATTCCAGTGCCCTTTCCATTATTCCATCCCATCTTTCTTTATGGATATATAATAAATTGAATGGTGTGGATTAATTGAAGACTTTGGTGGTCAGGGAAGGGGGAGAGTTTATAGTACAGCTTAGCACAGTGTTGGCACATAGTGGGTACTTAAAAATGTTTATTGATTGATTGAAGCAAATCCCCAACTTGTGGAGTGCATTCTTTACAGACTCCAGGAGAGCTAAGACTTAATAGCGGGTTTTTTCAACACTATGTAACTATTCTCACTTCACTGTTTCAGCTTCAAGGAGGCACATGCATGGCCATTCTTGCTGCCACCATTTTAAAGCTGTGATCTTGGTTCCTGGCTCTGATGTACATGCAGGGGTTTCGTGGTGGCAGATTGCCACTTTGTATTGATCTGTTTTTTAATAAATTTCTATCAGGCAATCAAACAATACATGAAGAGGCCAGGGGGAAAATCTCCAACTCAACAGCCCTTCACTCTCAGCAGGATCTAGGAGTAGCCACACATATGGTGGCCATGTAAGATTTTTTTCTGGTCTTCCCCACTCCACAGAATGATTGTAAAGCACCACACTGAGCTTTTAAACAAATCACAATTACAAATTTCTTGCTCTGGAATATAAATGTTGCTTTAAGGAATCATTTTGCTATTTGCTGTGGGTTGTTTTTGCTTTCAGCATGAATAGGATGTGGAATTTTGTGAGTTCAAATTAGGTGATTAGCTGAGCAGTATTCACTGACGTCCAGACTTTGCTCTCAAATGTGTATTTCTGTTCAGAGGAACTGCTGAGTGTCTGGACGTGGGCTATAAATTCTGGGCCAACCAACACACAGCAGCTCTGCTGTCACCTCTGCTCCATCTACTGGAATAATAATTTTTGCTATGTGCATTCTTTAAGAAAATCATTACTTTCAGAATGACTTTTTGAGAAAGTTGGTCAGAAACATACCACTAAAGAGCATAGAGGTGACTTGCTTAGGGATATCCAGAAAAAAAAAAATCAGAGTAGAATGAGAATGAAACCATCATTAATCCGTCAGAACTAATTGTCTACACTGGAAGCTGTCTTTTACTGGTGAAAGACACAGGCCTTCTAGTCCATATGCAGGGTGAAGGTATTGCAGTAGGGATGTTTAAGTGGATTTCTGAGTAAATTGAGTTGAAAAATAAAGACCAGTAATGATAAATTCTTTGGGATTCTGGTAGAAAAGGGGGTCTTATAGGAGGCAACATGATATGAGAGATGAAAGTTGGATTTGGTATCAGGGGACCTAATGTGACCTTGGGAAACCACTCAATCAATGAAAAAGCATTTATTAGGCACTCATGCTTGCCACAGATAAGGCCCGTATGTCTTGTATTCTAATGATTTCCTATTGTGGCATAGGGGATAGAATGCTGGATTTGGAGACAGGGAGATTTGGGTTCAATCCCCACCTCAGATCTGTGTGTCTTTGGGGAAATCAACTAACATCTCCCAGCCTCAGTTGGTTCATCTCTGAAAAAGGACTGATAATACCTGTAGTGCTTAGATTCAGAAAAGAACATGCAATAGAGTGTTAGCTTATGAGTTAAGAGGTCTTGGGTTGAAGCCCTATCTTTGACGTATATACTGGCTGTGTGATCCTGGAAAGTCATTTTACCTTTCACTGCGTCCCAGGCACCTTGCTGATCATTTACCACTTTGCATTGGTAGAGGGAGCCTCCACAGTGGAAACTCTCTAAATTGATGAAATCACAGGTAAGGCCTCCATGTCCTCTTCACCCCAGAATTAGAGTACTACCCTCACAAGGTTCTCATGAACATGTAAACTCTTTGAGGGGTTAGGATTGTTCAATTTCTACTTTTGTCTGGCATCATGCCTGGCCCATGGTAGGTCCTTAATAAGTGTTTATTGATGGGTTTAATTGGATTAAATGGAAGATGTTTGAGGAATGCTAGGTAAACCTTAGAATGATACAGAAGATTATGTTGTTACTGCTCCTTCACAGTTTTTCCCTGGGCTGGCCAGTGACAGCCTCACTCCTTTTCCTGCCTCTGGCTCCGGGTATGATTCCAGCATTCCAAGGCCTGGCGTTGACCCATAGAGATGTTCCCAAAAGACATGAACAATGCAGTACTTTTGTAATGGAGATGAATGTTCAGCATTTCTGGGATGGGACAAAAACTTATTCTCATTTGTGTTCTGACATAACCGATGCTTTTTTCGTAATACAGTTCAATTGGGGGGAAAAAAAAGCTAACATAACGAATGACCAAATAAATATATAAATAAATAAAGACTCCTCCCCTTTTGTAAGAAGATTAATAACTTATTCTAAATGAGCCTTATTCAGATTGGTTTTCTATGACTGTAAAATGCTTATGCCTCTAATTTATAACAGGTTTGCAAAAATATGCACGCAGATAATATTGCCAGCAACAATCTAGTGGATTGTTGTGAGAAAAGTTAACTTCATGCAGAGTTTTGTTTTTTTTTCTTTTTTCTTCTCTCCTTTGTTAAGAGAAAAAAATGTCCATTCACAATACAATCTGAGCTGGAAGATTTTTTTTTTCTTTTGCATTTATGCTACTGGAATCATCTTCCTGGTTTGGCAGCTGGGATTAGGCTCCTATTTACATTGCTTGATAATGACCACACTCAGTATTGTGCACTTCATTTGCATCCAGTCTGTTTATCTGGAAATGATGCTGATGTTTGGAATGAGTTTGTATTTAGATTAGGGGGAAAAATAACAAAACCCTAACACAGTGATCTCGTTTACAGGGTGCTGTTTGGAAGGATTAGGTAGAAAATGCATTTCCTGGTACAGTCTGCTCCAAATGGCGGAGGTTTTTGTTTGATTGTTTGTTTGTTTTTAATCTAGCAAAAGTCCTTTTAAGAGGAAGAATTATTCTCCCCCCATACTCCTCATGGGTTACTTGGGATAGGGTATGGCATTATCCATGTTAGGGAAACTACAGCTTTTAAAAAAAAAAAGTTTTGTGTTTCCTGCTGATTTTTGTTCAATGCAACAGTTATTTACTTAGTGTCTGTTGTTAAGGCATTTTTCAGTTATGTCTGACTCTTCATGACCCCTTTGGGAGTTTTCTTGGCAAAGATACTGGAGAGGTTTTCCATTTTCTTCTTTAGCTCACTTTATGGATGAGGAAACTGCAGCAAACAGGGTTAAGTGACTTGCCCAGGATCACACAGCTAGCAAGTATCTGAGGCTACATTTGAACTTAAGATGAGACTTCCTGATTCCAAGCCCACTGTAACTCCTAGCTGTTCTCATAAGTGTCTGTGATGTACTAACTGCAAAGCAGAAAGCTGGGAATACAAAGATGCCCTCAAACAGCTTTCCTTCCCTTAGGGGGATATAACATGCACACAATCAAATCAAAGCAATTACAGGGGGTGAAGTGGGAAGGAGGAGGTGCTTTTAAGTAAGGGAAGTCCAAAGGGCCTCAGGGTTGCTCATTGGTGAACATTCTCCATATCTAGCTCCATTCTAGACCCATAAGGTTGGCAGTCATCTCTGTGAAGTAAGTCAGAAAGACAGCTCTGGGATCAAGGCCCACCTCTGAGATATGTGTATAAAACAGTCAGGTTGTATATAACACTTGAAGATTTTTAAAGGCTTGACATAATGATTTCATTTGATCCTCACAATAACCTTGTGAGGTATTTTACCCACAGTTTACAGATGAAACAATGATTAGAGAGTTCAATTGCCTTGGCCAGGTTCACAAAGCTAATCACTGTCTGACTAGATTTGAACTAAGGTTAAGTTGTATTAGTAAATTATAAGGTGAAGTTGTAAGGTTAAGTCATAAAAAGCAAATGGTGTTATTATGTAATGAAAACATTTTGAAATCTTACTAATTATTTCAGATAAGTTATTGTGAAATTAAGTATTCCTATGAACATTTTCTAATATCTGCACTAGACAGCACTAAAAATGTGACTTTGAAAATCTATAGGGCATTAGAACAGATTCACAAGAATAATTATTTTTTTCCCCAAAAGTTAGGTGGGCAGAGCATCTAAATAAGCTGTTTTCAGAAAAAAACACAATCTAGCAATAACCATTTGAAAAGGGGTTCAAAATCACTGATCATCAGGGAAATGCAAATTAAACTTCAGGTATAGCATGGCACCCATACAACCATAAAAAAGGCCAGAAAGAAAAAAAAATCAGTGATGGCAGGGATGGCGCATTCATTTACAGCTAGTTGAGCTATGAAACAGTTCAGCTGTTTTGAACAACAACAATGAAAAAAAAAAGAAATATAAATCAAAACTGATTCTTTGAACTAAAACCCTTTGGCACAACAATCTGACATTTAAGTTTGTATACTATGTAGGTTATTGACAGAATAAAAAGACTCATCTGCATAATGGTATTAATAGTACCTCTAATTATATCTAGTAGGGAAAAAAACTGTGGAAACTTAATGTTTAATGGTTAGGACGTGCTTGAATAAGTAATGTAGTTAGATGGTGGGATGGTTAGAGCATTGGGCCTGGAGTCAGATCTGAGTTCAAATCTATCCTCAGACACTTCCTTAGCATGTGACCCTAGGCAAGTTGCTCAACCTCTGTTTGCCTCAGTTTCCTGAAGTGATAAAATAGGAATGATAGCACTTATCTCCTAGGGGTCTTGTAAGAATCACATGAGATGATTTGTATAAAGCATTAAGCACAGTGCTTGATACATGGCAGACACTTAATAAATGCTTCTCTTCTTCTTCCCTAAATAAATGTAGTACATTGTAATTATACAATGCTGAATGACAAATATGCAGAATTCAAAGAAATATGGGAAGAAGTATTTCAGAAACAATAGAAGAGTGTGACGCTGACAAATGAGGATGACATCAGACAGCATAAAATCTCATGGTCAATGCAATGGGCAACACTGATAACATATCAGTAAATTTTTTGCATGTTATATTCAGCAGTGTAACATTTTGCATAGGGCAGAAATAGTTGAGGAAGAAATGTGGCACTTGGAGCATTCTGATCATGGCTACAGTTGTGTTGAGAGAAGGGATGTACCCACATAGCAGCCTCAGAGATGAAAAGCCACAGTCAAAGTACCCTGAGGGAGTGGTCCTGGGGCAATGGTGCCACACATCAGGATATTCTAACAGAGAACTTTGGGGGGACCAACTGGTGATACCATTCTCCTTGTGCTCATGCCCATTACGGCTCTACTGGTCTTTTTTTTTTTTTTTTTTGGCCAGGTGTGTGTCACACAAGAGTACTTTTGCGTGTATAAACCTTATTAAACTCTTTTATACATCACTTAATTGTTTTGTATTTTCACCTTTGGTAGTTTATCATTTTGATTTTTTTTTTTTTGGCTAGGCAATGGAGTTAAGTGACTTGCCCAGGATCATGCAGCTAGTATGTGTTATGTGTCTGAGACCGGATTTGAACTCAGGTCCTCCTGAATCCAGGGCCAGTGCTCTATCCACTGTGCCACCTAGCTGCCCCCAAATTTTGATTTTTTTAATCTTAATAAATGAATGGATGCATGAATGAATTGAAGCATTTATTAAGCTCTTATTATATGCAAAGCACTGTGCTAAGTGCCAGGGAAACAGATAGAAAAGTAAGACCATCCCTCCTCTCAAGGAGCTCACATTCTAAAGGGAAAGACTACATCTATAGAAGATTTCAGCTGTAAGTCAGGTAGAAAGATCCCATAGTCCTTAGGGAACAGAGGCAAAGTAGATTGTAATGTCTCTTCTTACACATAATCTCCACTGATAAAATCATATCAATTTCTGATGTTGAACCATTTGACAATGCCAAGGACTTTATTGACAAGATCTTTCTTCCCTGGGCCCCTGTAGCCATGGCTATAACACTTTTAGGAGCAGTTACTAGCTGCCTTTCCATAAGGGTTGTTTCTTAAGATGCGGCTGAGAGCACTTGGGCTTTAAGCATTGCTATTCCCAATGTTACTGGGGTAGCATCAGGGAAATGATTTCCATCAGAGTCTGAGGAGAAATGGAGGCCAAGGTGGTGGCGGTTTGACTTGTCTGCTACATGCTGCCTCCTACCTCTCCTTTGGGGAGTGCTCTGATGCTTCATTTAGACTCACTTACCTGTTCTGTTGGCAATTAGTTGGTGTGCCTGGTCCCTTCTTTGTATGAATAATTTCACGTAAGATACTCATGATGACTTTGAGGGCTAGCCTAGAAGTGGGACCCATAATGGTCTGGGGGTGAGGGTGGGGTGATGTCACTCTTAGGGCTCCTGACCTATTTGCCTATTTGTGGAGGTTGGCCCACAGTTATAACTGGTGGTGATGAGGAAGGTGGATTCCTCCTCCACAATGATTACTCCCTTCAATGATTGCTTAGAGGCAGGATTAATAGAAGGACAGTGGTCCAATGAGACCCAAATATTCAGGTCCTGGGGTGTGTCTCCATCAGAGTTTTAGAGGAGATACTGATCAAGGTAGAGGTGGTGGCTTAACTTACCTGGCAAATTTTGCTTGCTGTCTCTTCCTCAGGTTGCCCTACTGATGAGTTTATTTTTTTAGTTCTTCTTCCATTTATTTGCAATTGTGCACATGAAAGTAGAATGAAAGTTAAAACAAAAACAATTATTGAAATAATACAAAATTATTCAAATAATGTTAGCTGATTTATTTTTTCATTAAAATCAAAAGTAAATAAAGAATTCCTAAATTATTTATATGTAATATTTGCTATGTTTTTCTTTAATCTCTAATGTTTTTAAATTTTGATGTTTTCTTCTCAAAACAAAATGTTTCTCTAGGAAAGATACAAAATTTGGAGCAGGTTTTAAGTTTTATTTATTTTATTTATTTATTTATTTATTTATTTATTTATTTATTTATTTTATTGATTACTTTTTAAATTAAATTAAAATTATCAGTATTTCTAATTTTGCATTTAACTTAGCATAAATGTTCTTTGTTCAAATGGCTTTCAACAGTTAAAAAAAAAGCAGCTATCATTCACAGCACTGTCCTAGGTATAAACCCAATCTCAACCTGCCTCTGTCATCAAAGAGCTTCCATTCTGCTGCGAGGATATAACTCAATGTGCCCAAATAGATGAAGCCAAGGGCCTCTGTGGAAGAAGAGAGTGTTACCAGCTACATAGATCCAAGAAGGCCTCATGGAAAGGCACCCCCTGAGCTGAGCCTTCCAAGAAGCCAAGGATTCTGAAAGGCAAATATGAGGATGAAATGCATTTTACATATAGAGAAGGGAACAAAGACAAAAGAAGAAATTCTGAATTCAAGGAAAACCTAGAATTGCAGCTTGATTGGAACATAGAGGGCATGAAATGAAGTTATGTGTGCTACGACTAGGAAGGTAGATTGGATCTGGATTTTGAAAAGTCCTAAATGCCAGGCTGAAGAGGTTTTATTTTATCCTTGAGGTAGCAGGGAGTCAGTGAAGGCTTTTGAGAGACCTATGCCTTAGTAATATCATTTTTGTAGCTACATGGGAAGTGGGAATATCATTTTTATAGTACAATAGTATTTCATTAGTCATATACCACAACTTGTTCTACCGTTCCCCAATTGATGGACATCACATCAATTTCCAATTCTTTGCCACCAAAAAAGAGCTGCTATAAATAATTTTATACAGATAGGTCCTTTTCCCTTTAAAGAAGATCCCTTTGGGATATAGACCCAATAGTGGTATTGCTGAGTCAAAGGTTTGTGCAGTTTTAGAGAAATTGACGACATTTTGAATGTGGCAGGATAAAGGAGAAGCAAAAGTAAAGGGTAACTGTGAATATGAACCTGGGTGAGCAGGAGGATTATAGTGCTTATGAAAGCAGGAGGAATATTTGGAGAAGAGATAGAGGAAAGAGGAAAAACTGCAGGGTTCCATCTCTGATGTTAAGCTTGATACAGTGATGGAACATCCAGATGAAAAAGTCCAATTACATTTGGTAATGTGGGACTGGAGATCAGGAAGATATTTGGATTTGTAATATATCAAAAATATTGAGAATATATCAAGAAAGATCTTAAATACAGATTTAGAAGTCATTAGTATAGAGTTAATTACATCTAGAGAAGCCATTGAAATGTCAGACAACTAGCATTTATAAGACGCCTAGTGTGTGACAAGTGCAAATTGAGTATTGAAAGCCCATGACAAAGCCTTGATGAACAAACACGATTAAAGTACGGGTGACAGATGGTGAGCTAGAAAGGTGACTAAAGAAGAGCATTCAGAGAAGATGGAATAGAAGTAAGAGATATTATTGTTATAAAAGCCAAGTGATGACAGGGTATCCAGGAGAAAGAGTTTTACAGTAGTATCCAGCGCTGCGGAGTGGTCAAGAAGGATAAAGACTGAATGGAGTGAATTGGATTTAATTTTAATCTTTTTAAAATTTTATTGAAGCTTCATGTTGCAATCATTTCCCACCACCTTATTCCACATTGAATTCTCCTTTATGACAAAGAAAAAGGGAAAGTTCACCGTGAGGGATGAGTTATGTTTTATTATCTCTTCTAAAAGACCTTCCTTAGTTTTTTCTTTTACTCAAGAGTTCATCTTCCTTCTAATGATATTATCATTTGCATTGTTAGAATCTTTGTGTTTATTACCTTCTCAGTCCTGATTTTGCTGTGTATCATCTCAAACAAATCTTGCCATGTTTCTTAGAATTCCTCATGGTTGTTATTTCTTACTACACAATAATGTTTCCTCTCATATGTATATCCTAGTGTTTTATTTTAAAATTTCTTTTGGTTTTCATTTTGGTCATTCCCCAGTTGAAGGGTATCCATTTTCTTTCTAGTTCTTTGCTATAACAAAGAACAAGAAATTTGGTATATACTGGATTTTTTTTTGCCTGCAAGTTCTATAAGGTATATGGCTAGTATTAAGGTTATTTTGTGTGTGATGGATATGAGCAAGTTATTCACTTTTCATTCATATTTCCAAATTGAAATCAAGAAATTGGTCAGTTTCACAAATCCCCAGTCCCTTTAGCATTGACTATCTCCATCTATTTTTTTCTTTTGACAATTTTCATGAGGATGTGTGAAAACTCAGAGTTATTTAATTATGCATTTCTCTTACCATCATTGACTTGGGGCCATTTTTGTGTGGTCATTTATAGATTGCAAATCTTTTGAAACTATATATCTATTGATTGCCCATTTATCTGTTGAGGAATAGATCTTTGCATGACAGGTTTGTGTTAATTCCCTGTACATTTTGGCTAGCAGATTTTTATTGGAAATTGCTGTGGCATTTTCCCCACTCCACTGTTTCTCTCCTCCTGTTTCTCACAAGGCCATAGGCTTTTGCAATCTTAAAAGATTGTTGGTCACCTTAGGAAGATCAATGTGGTCAGAATCCCACTTTTGAACTTATAAGAAATGAGTGGTTGGAGAAGTGAAGAAAGCAAGTATAGACAATATTCCATAAGTTTTGCTCAAATGATAATCATTTATAAGCAAAATATGTGAACCTGATAAAAGAAGATGTTTTTTAACCTGGATAATTATACAGAATCTATAGTGAATTATAGGTCAAAGAACTGCTAATAAGACACTTTTTCTTTCACTTGACTAAAATTGCAGTATTTTAACCCTACCTCAATCAACTCTAGGGTTACTTTTATACTATTCAAATGTGGCATGTGATTTGTGCTTAGTTTATGTTGCTCTAAAGCAGAAAGAGTACCTTTTAACTTAATTTTGAAGATTAAACTGGAGGTTCACAATGGCCCTGAAACATTCTGTGCCATTACTTTTCAAAAGAATAAAAGAAAGCCTATGGCTTTCTATTAGGAGGAAAAAAGGATATGATACCACCAGATAGAGTATTCCATTTATTGATGTTAAAGCAGAAGACAAAGCATCCCATTATGTAACTACTAAGTATCCCATTTTTATTTGGGCAGAATGATTTGAGACTTTCTGCTGGCCAGGCTTCCCCTTTTTAACACTTTGTATTGGTTATTGATTCTTCTTGGCCTTTTTTCAATGGTGCTCTTCTATTATGTTTATGGTTAAAAAAAATTCCCTGAAACAGATTTGCCATTGAAATGTTGCATTATTTCATTCATATACTAGTTATTTTCAATTCAATTCAGCAAACATGTGTTGAGCCCTTAATATGTGCCAGGCACTGGGGTAGGCACTGGGGATACAAAGTTTAATATAATAATAATAATAATGATAATAATAATGATAATAATAATTTCTTCTCTCAAGATCCTTACTTCTACTAAGGGAAAAAATATCTACATAGATAAGAATATACAGAATTTATACAGAATAAATATAATTATTTTTGTGTGTTTTATTGGGGGAGAGGGAGGGAAAAAACTGGCATCTGGGAAATTAGGGAAGGCTTCCTGTAGGAGATGGTACTGGAGCTGTCTTTAAAGAAATTTGGAGGTTCTATGAAGTGGAGATGAAGAGGGAGAGCAATTCAAGCTTAATGAACAGGCACAAAAAGGCATGAAAGCCAAAAATGGAATGTTTTACAGAAGAGCAAATAGAGTGGTTTGGATACATCAGGTTAGTCATAGGAAATCAGTCTTGGAAAAGATGTTGGAGCCAGATTGTGAAGAATTTGTGGTGCCAACTGTAGTATGGATTTTATTGTTGATCTGAGGAGTCTTTGAAGATTCTGTAGCAGAGGAGTGAGACAATCAGTTCTGGACTTGTGGAAGAGAAATGTTTCATCTGTATGGAGGATGGTTTGGAGGCGGGAGGGGCTGGAGGCTTAGAGTCCTACTGGGGAGCTATTGTAATATTCTAAGTGACGAGAAACGAGGGACTGTATTTTGGCTCAATGTGACATGAGTGGCTCTGTAAGCCTTACAAGGTATGTTGCGCTGGAGTCAAGAGGATTGTCAGTGAGAAAGAATAGGGGATTAGACTGGATGTGAAGGGTGCATGAGAGTGAAGAGTTAAAGATGACTTTGAGGTTGAGAATCTGAGTGAATAGAAGGTTGGTGATGCCTTGCAGTTAGGAAGTTAGGAAATAGGGAATAAGGGAATAAATAAATAGGGAATAAGTTAAGAAATAAGGAAGTTAGGAAAAGAAATGAGTTAGGGGAAAGGTAATGACTTTTATTTGGGACAAGTTGGGTTTGAGGTGTAAATCCAAGTCGCGATATCCAGAAGTTGGAAATATAAGGTTGCAGCTCTGGTCATTTGGAAATGATGACCAGATACGGAGATCTGGAGGTCATCTGCACCAGTATGATAAATGAACCTAATAATAATTAGGATCACCTAGCCAGAGGTTGTATAGAGAGAAGAGGACTCAGGAGAGGGAATAGCCAATTCTGGAGAAAAGCAGCTGCCATCCAGGACTTGGCCCTTGGGAACGAGAAGGAAGGAAGATTGCTGATGAACTCAGTGCTGCCAACAGGAATGTTGTAATCTGGAAAAATCAAAAATTTTGTCAAGACCATGGAACAGATGAGTTTGGAATGGTGTCCAACATAAAGTCTCATACAAGTACCATTAAATCTTGGCAGATATAACATTTGTAACAAAGTACCTCCAAACAGTCTGTTTATTGTGGGTCAATTGTAACAGAAGAAGGAAAGGAAAAGAAAGTCAGAATTAACTTTGAGCCTTTCAAACCAATCAATACATCACTGTATTTGTATACTAGACAATTCCATGCAGAGATTCTTATACCACAACTGTCTGATGATTGCAGTTTTGACTTTATTGTACTAGATGATACTGGTACACTCTTTGGCACACTCCAAAGAAATGCAAGAGAAGTCCTGAACGAATTCACAAAAAAACGCAATAGAGAAGAGCAATCTGCTTTGTGTTTTGTTCATTTATAAATGGAAAAAGGCACGACTATGTAAGAATTGGCAGAGACTTTTGTGGAGTTTTGTCTATTCACCCAAGTGAATGAGTCTGATCTTTTTTCAGAAGGGTCAGCTGACTTCAAAATTGAACTAAGTCAATCCGACATGTTTGACCAGTGATTGCTTTTGAATGTTTTAAAATTAGTTGATATTTCCTATGGTGGTGAAAATAGATTCAATCAGACAATTAGGTTATCTACTACTGAAGGGCTGTCCAATGTGAAATTCATTCAAGACAAGAAACTAATAGGGCAATATTTGGATGAAATCAGTCATGACACAGAGAATTACCATTCTGGAGCTGAAGACATATAAAAGCTTTGGAAATGGGAGCTATAGAGATCTTGATTAGGAAAAGTTAGATACAATGAGATATGTTCTTCATTGCCAAGGCATAAAAGAAAAGACTTCAGAACAGAAAAAGGAGAAATTAAACCTGATAGATAAAAAGACAAGACAGGAACATGAGTACGCCACTGCTAGACTTATTTGCTAACAATTACAAGTAATTTGGAGCAATGTTGGGAATTTTTACAAAGAAGTCACAAAAAAGATCCTAACTTGTGAGAGGAGTTGGTGGAACTGGAGGTGTCTTGCAGGATTTGTTGGATTTCCAGGCAATTGAATATGAAGGGGAAGATGTTAAACATTTTGACTTTGATGATTACTATATAGTTGATCTAGATACAGCAAAATGTGCCTTACCCTGCATCATCCAACCCAAGAACAAATGCACGTTGGGGGAGGAGGACAGATTTATTTGCAGAAATCAATCCATGTACATTCAATATTGGGGAGGAATAGAAACAAACAAAAGAAAACCCTACTCTGATTTGTCATGGTATCAATGGAGGACCACACCTCCTCCTTCCCTAAAAAAAAAAAAAAAAAGTATCCTATGCCCTACACCAATGAAGTCAAACTCAGATAGAAATGGGGGCCACCAAACTATCCATAAGGGTCCCTGCAGGGCATATATTGACTTAGAAAAGCTACCTATTAAAATTACCTGTGTTTTTTGTATTTTTATTTATTTTGTTAAATATTTCCCAATTACTTTTTAATCTGGTTCAGGCTACTCTCAGGAGTGTTGAGGGCCACAACCTGTGGGTTGTGGGTTCTACACCGTTTGTTCCAGTGGGGGATGATATGAAAGGAAGTTTCATAACTGAGGAGATAGAGCTCCTAAGGGAAAGCTTCTCTCTCTTTTTCCTATTTCTTTTTTGTTTCAAGGGAAGAAAGTGTGGTCCTCAATTGAGAGGAAGGGGTATATGGGTACCTAGAAGAAAGAACAAATAGTTTGAGTTTGACTCCACTGGTATAGGACATAGGATACAGAGTCAATGAGAGAGGACTTGGTAGCATTGGTTCAATTAAGTTTATATAACATAAAAATATTACGGACTCAGCACAGTTATATGTGCTTATGAGGAGGAGGAGAGAAGGTAGATGGTGAGGATAATCCAAGCTTGAGCCTTAGAAGTGGTGGAGGGAGAGATCTAGGGGTAAAGTTATTAACTATAGAATCAAGATTTCAAAAGGAAGAAAGTCAAGTCGGAATAGCTTGGGTAGACTGGGAAATCAGGGAGGGGTGGAACAAGTGGAGGTTGCAATAAGGAAGAAGAACAGGTTTAGGACAATCTATTTCCATCTCTGCCTAGGTCCTGGCTGTTGCCTATCTCAGGAATGGTGACTTCTCACTTCTGGGTATTAGAATCCCTCATTTCCTTCAAAGATCAGCTCTAATGTTATCTCCACCATGAGGCTTTTCTTAATCTCCCCTATTGGTTGTTCCTGCCATTCTTTGCTAAAATAAATAAATAAAAGAGCCTATATTTATTTGCTATATATACCTATTTTGTATCTGCTTATGTGTGTGGATGTTGTCTTCCCCTATAAGAATGTAAACTTGTTGAGGACAGGGACTGCTTCATTTGTCTTTGTATCTCCAGCACTTGGCATAATGCCAAGGAGGTGCTTAATAAATGCTAGTTGGTTGATTCCTCCTCAGGGTCTTAAGAATATGAGCTGCTTTGGCGCCAGGGGACAAGGGTGAAAGTAGTCTGTTGGGCTGCTAGCTTTTAATTTGTATAGCAGTTTTTTTCCTAGCTTGTCATTTTCAGAGAGACAACATGGCCTCATGGAAAGAGTACCTGGATCTACCTGGAAGACATCCATAAATGTGCTGTCTGTATGACCCCAGGCAGTGCCCCAGTCAGTTCTTGAAGACTCTACATTGTAAAACAATTCCAGATTTAAATGGGTAGAGAGAATTTCTCACTGGGAGTTCCCCACACCAATGATATCTCACACATCTAGATCTTCTTCTCCTCTAGCTGCCCACCATCAAAAAGAAAAGAAAAGAAAAGAAAAACCTTGCCATTTTCAAAAAAGAGACTTGTATATATTTTTCTACTTGTGTTCAATGTCACTTAGCACAGTGCCTGGCACATAGTAAGCACTTAAGTGTTTATTGGTTGATTAGCTCTTTTTTTTCTTTTGCTGTCTAACTAGTTTTCTGAGATTTTGAACATATAATTCAGCTGAAAACAGAGAGGTAATTTTAGATCTCTATCTTTGGGCCACTACAGTGTTAAGTGGATTCTTAGTGATCTAAATTCTTGATGATCCTCTCCAAGTCTAATTTAGGGCATAATAGTACATCAAAGATCTTTGAGGAACACAGTTTCCTCTCTCACTCCTAAATCTTTACTATGTCATTATAAAGTGTATATGCCTACCTCTTTCATGTCACATAATCAAAAATCTCCTGTTTCTAGGGAAGATAATTTTTCATATGAAGGCTGTTACATGGCCTTCCATCATCAGGCATTGGGTGATTTCACTCCCGCTGTCTGGCAGTCATTGATTCTAACCTTGTGATAAACATTCATTGCATCCTTTGTCCAGAAAGGATTCATTTTAAACCAGGTTAATGTGATTCCTAAGCTCCTTGATATTCGTATACTTGGACTCCATTTCATATTGATATTATTTATTTGGATCCAAGTCAAATTTAGATATTTTCAGAGTAATTAGACCAACATAATGGTCACAATTTATGAAATACAAGATTTTGTAAATTGTGCTACAATATTAAAAATACATTTAGGAACACAATAGTAGAGATGAAATACCAAGCTTAAAATGGTGAAAAAGGCATTTCTCAGACCTTCTGGCTTCTCCAACACTCCATTTAGAAAGCAATTATTCATTTAGAAAGCAATTATTATTAGGATCCCACAATAAATAGCATAAAAAGCAATTATAACGTTCTTTTTGAGTGTTATGTTACTGTAATACTTGGCAATAACCATTGTGTTGATTTTTTTTCTCCCTAACTCTGCAATTCAGAACTGTCAAGGAAGGCCAGAATTTGTAGCAAGATTTGTACTGAACTGGACTGAAGTCAGGAAGATCTGGCTTCAAATTCTACCTTTGACACTTACTGACTGCAATTCACTTAACCTTCCTGAGACTCAGTTTCCCCATCCATTGTTTTTATTTTGTGTTTGGTCTGAAATGATGATTCCATCCACATACAGAATTCCAAAAGTAGAAACTTGACAAGTCAAGATGTCACCCATGATGTCACTGGTCCTCTTTGAAAACAAAGGAGCAGCAACAACAATGTTAGAAAGTTACTCAGAAGCCCGAGACGTCAAATTTCTAGACGTGTATCTCTTCACTAATTGCCACCTGTGCCTGGAGTGCTCTCCCTCTTTACCTCTGCCTCCTGATTTCCTTTCTTAGCATCTTAGCTCCAACCTTGCCTTTCAATTACACTGTATGCATGTAGTTGTTTACATGTGGTGTCCTCCATTAGAATGGGACCTCTTTGAAGGCAAAGACTGTTTTTGCCTTTCTCTGTATCTCCAGTGCTTAGCAAAGTTCAGAGTCAGTGTTTAATTAAATGCTTGTGGACTGACTATGTGTTAGAGGCAAGAACTGATGGCAGGTCTTCTTGACTCTAGCAACAGCCTTCTGCCCACTGTACCACACTTCCTCTCTTCTTACTCTCTGTTATTATAATCTGGACATTGCCTACAGAACAAGATGAGTATGAGGCCAACATGAATCATTGTACTTCGAAACCCAATATAAATGTCACTTATTGTTAGTGAGGCAAAGATATCTAATCGCATGTTGTCTGCAAAAAGAAAAGTGTGTTGAAAGAATCTTTTTTACAGCACAAGGAATTTCCTTATGGGACTGGGGTTGGGGCCAAGCCTTCTTTCCCTTTTACACATCATTTCTCATTTATTTGAGGCCTCCTCCTCCACAGATCATTATTATGCTGACCATTTAGAAAGGACCTCAAGGCAGCTTGTCTCATACAAGCATTTTTACATTTTAAAGTGCTCTGACATTTCATGGGTATGAATTAAGTTAATAAATCCCCTGCAACTAGAGAGAAACAAACCACTGGGGATTTTTCTAGAATTAATACAGCATGAGATTCTACCCTGTGCATTATAAAACTGTGGATCCCTACTGATTTTCTCCTAATTTGTTCCTTCTTGTGTTTGTTATGATAGAGGTAGTGGTGGTGGTTGGAAGGTGAGTGGGTGGGGAAGTACAGACATGAGGCAGTTGGGAATAGAAGTTTGTTTTTTTCTTTCTTTGTCTTTTCTTCTATTTTTTCTTTCTTCTTTCTTTTCTTTCTTTCTTTTCCTTCCCTCCCTCCCTACTTCCTTCCTTTCTTCCTTTCTTTCTTTTCTTTCTTTCTTTTCCTTCCTTCCTTCCCTCCCTCCCTCCTCCCTTCCTCCTTCCTTTCTTTCTTTCTTTTTCTTTCTTTCTTCCTTCCTTCCTTCTTTTTTCCTTCTTTCCTTTCTTTTCTTTTTCTTTCTTTCTTTCCTTCCTTCTTTCTTTCTTTCTTTCTTTCTTTCTTTCTTTCTTTCCTTCCTTCCTTCCTTCTTTCCTTCCTTCCTTCCTTCCTTCTTTCTTTCTTTCTTTCTTTCTTTCTTTCTTTCTTTCTTTCTTTC
>NW_020954588.1:25254536-25304839 GCF_900497805.2 Vombatus ursinus | reverse complement strand
TTCTTTCTTTCTTTCTTTCTTTCTTTCTTTCTTTCTTTCTTTCTTTCCAGAGTGAGTGTGGAAGGTGACCTGGAATTTCATCAGGGTAGGGAACTCTGGGTGTGGAAATTCTTTCTTCTGATTTAGTAACTTTTCCTATAACAGTAATCCGTTAAAGATTAATAATTCACTAAGTGCTGTGCATACGCAGGGTGTCCAAAAAGACTTTAATCACTTAAACCTACACTAAGGCTTTTGGGACACTATATGTTCAAAGAGCTTTGCAAACCTTAAAGCACTATGTAACTGCTAGCTAGCCCTTATTATTCCTATTACTCCTATTGCTAACACTACCAAAGTAACCATGGCAACAATTACTACTGACATGTGTCGTTGTTATTCAGTCAGTGTTTTAGTCGTGACTGACCCTTTGTGATCCCATTTGGGGTTTTCTTGACAAAGATACTGGAGTGGTTTGCCATTTCCTTCTCCAGCTCATTTTACAGATAAGGAAACTGAGGCAAACAGGGTGAAGTGACTTGCCCAGTCACAGAGCTGATAAGTGTCTAAGGCTGGATTTGAACTCAAGAAGAGGAATCTTCTTGATTCCATGCCCAGTGTTCTATATTGCCTTTTGATATAGCAAGTTAATATTTTCAAATCACTTTATGGCAATAATTAAGTCCTATAATATCCAAAGTCAGTATTGCTTCTTTTGACAGAAAATGCTCCCTTCAGAAAGTCATGTCTATATGTAATTTGCCAAGGCTCTATGTCTTATGGTTAGTTCATTGGGGTGTGCATGGAAGAAAAGAACCTTGCCACTCATTCATTTTTGTCTCTGGATCTTGAAATGGTTATTCAGGATTTTGAATATTATAAAGAGATTACTATCCAAATTCTTTTGTCACTCAATAAACATTCATTCAGTGCCTGCTGTATGTCAGACACTGTGCTAAATGCTGGGGATACAAAGAAAGGTAAAGGACAATCCTTACTCTCAGAGAACTCAGTCTAATTGTAGGTTAGGCAAATGAAGAGAGTTCTCCTTAAGCTTTTAACTTTGCCCAAAAATAGAGGCTTTGGTTTTTCACTAATATGAAAGGCTAAAAAGGGCAGAAAAGAAAATGGAGAATATTTATTAAAGATAATTCTAATCTATTTTATTCATTTTAAAGTCTTTACATTTGTAACCAGGCAACATCTAGCTGTCAGATAGTGGATGTGAGTGTAGGTGTATATATTTTAGATAGATATAGGAACTGGATTCATAATTTGACTGATATAAGGTCTCTCACTTGAGAAAATCCTTTTGCCAGTGCAGACCATCATCTGCTTTGCAACATAAAGATTTAAAGGGTGGAGTGGAGCACTGGGGTTATGTGAGTTGACTAGGGTCACACTGCCAATGTGTTGGGGAAGTATGCCTTGAGCTCAGATCATTCTGATTCTGAGACCAGTTCTAGTATCCACTGCAACACAGCTGCCTGTGTGTTTCCACAAGGCAAAAAATATGACCTTGGTACTGTGTGCCCTCCAAACTGTTGAGTTGGATTTCTGTAGTTTAGTGTGGCAAGAACCCTTGAAATAAACATCATTTACATGTGCAAATCAGATTATTGCTAGCCCAGCTACCTACCAATTAGTCATTCATTGATGCTGTTAATGAAATCTACATCTAATTTGGGATGAAGAAAGAAATATATCTGTTCCAAATGAGCATGGTTTAAAAATTTGGCTCAAAATTTAGGTCTAGTTGTAGTCAGGAGAGAGCAGTGAACATTTTTAAGGCAATTGTTACTTGTTCAGAAGCTTTTGATATTGATGGCTGACACAGTGAAGTGATAGAAACGTAGACATATGTACACATGTGTGTACATGTATATATACATATGCATATTTTATATGTATGCACTTGCCCTGTAACTGACAGACTTAGCTGCCTGAGGTACAAAGACATGGGACATGAACCTGGGTCTTACTAACTTTAAATGTGGTCCTCTATCCATTACATCTTAGCTCCCTCTCCTTTTTTTTTTTACTTTGTTTTTTTCTCTCATTTCCATCCTCTCCCTCTCTATTGTCCTCTCTTCCTCTCCTTATCTCTCTTCCATTCTTTCTTTCTCTTTCCTCTTCTCTACCCAGTCAAGAAATGTAGTAGTTAACATTAACCTCACTCTTCCATACTGAGGCCAACTGCATCAACACATCAGGGTTCTAGGAGTATCCCTAAGGGGTCAAGAGTGTGTTTCTATAATGCTCTCAGCTCAAACTCTCGTTCATGTGTATTCCCCCATTTCTTAGTCAGTGATTATTATCCCAGTTCCATTTAACCAATTAACACTAATTTGCCTTTTTAAGGAGTATTTAATTTGAAGATATTATAAGAACAGAAATACAAATATTTCTACCCAACACTTGAGGATACTTTCTCCCTCATACTAATTTGGTTCCTGGGGAATACGGGCCAAGGCTTCATCCAATTTCTACATAATATTCATCTCACTAAGTTCACTTCCAAATGCAGCATGGATGATAGAGGAGTCATTTTAGTTATTATCCTCATTTTACAGTTGAGGGAAAGGAGGCAAACAGGGTTCAGTGACTTGCCCAGGGTCACTGGTAAGTGTCTGAGGCCATATTTGAACTCAGGTCTTCCTGACTCCAGGTCCAGTACTCTGTCTACTGAGCCACCTAGCTGCCATTGAAAATGATAAAATGATAGAAATGCCAAATGTTGGTGCTAGTGGTGTTGGGGTGGACATGGGATCTGTTCCTGCTCCTGCTGTGTTTTTACATTTTCCTGGGTTTGGGCGAGGGGAGAGAGACAGAGTATGATAAAGATAAATAAATATAAGTATAACAGGCCAGGGCTAAACTAGGTGATCTCAAAGTTCTCTTCTCGCTAAAAATCCCATAGTCCTAGAAGGAAAAAAAAAAAAACGAAAATATTGTCCTAATGTCATATACTTAAAATGATTGAAACTTTACAGAAGTACTATATAAATGAAAATCTGCTTGAAAATTACACATAAATGGTTGAAACTTTGCTTAAAAGAACTGTATAAATATGAGCTATTGCTGCTATCATTATCATTATCAAAATACCCAGGGAAATCAATCCATGATAGAAAAGATACCCGCTTCATGATGTTTAATTTTAAAATAGTACAAAAGACTAAATAACCAAAATATGACTGAACACATCAATTTTGAGAAGAATAGCTTTGTTGGAGAAGTTTATGTAATGTACAAAGAAAAACGGATAAGGAAGAGTGGGTTTCCTGACAGGGACTGTGAAAGATAAAGAACCCCAACACAACTTTTTTCACTGGAGATAATGTGGATTCATTGTTTTCTAGCTTCTGTTGCTCCTGGTGAGATGAGGGGTTTGGATCTGGCTGTGAGCTGATTCATAGCGTTGGTCTGGCCTCAATTTGTTATATATTTTTTTTCTTATTAAAGGCTCTGAGCTGGCCTGAGATGATTGTCCCATGAAAATATTCATGAATATAAATTTCCATTTTCTGTTCAGAGGAATATATGAATATAATAATTAATAGAGTACAATTGTTGGATTTCATGCACTGAGGGAGATTATAAAGAAAGGAAATGGGAAAGTAGCATCTCTCCTGGACTCTTCCTTTGACAGCATTAGAGAAGAACCAGGAAGCTGGGAATATGTCCGCAACGCAAAGGGTGTAGAACTGGAAAAAGTCATGACTCATTGTCGAGTGTATGAAAGAGTTAAGTGAGAACTTGACTTGGCAACTAAATATTGATAGGCAACTTTCTTTTGTCACTGACGCTGTGGAGAACCCTGAATGGGGGTTTAAAACGAAAACAAAATATGTTAAAAGCACAGAATTTTAGAGTTGGGGTGGAGCTTAGATGCCATTTAGTTCACCCCCCCTTCCCAGTTTTCCATTTCCTTGTGCAATGTCACACACATAGATAGTTACAGCCAGAACCCAGCTATCCTGATTTCTAACCCAGTGTGCTTTTAGTTATATCATCCTGTCTTGATACAGCGTGGTTTTGATCAGAATTAAGGCTTACATTTAGCCCTCCCCTTACCCACTACAATGAGACACTACTTTCCAACCTATAGCTATTTAGTCGAATTCTGATGAATTATAGTGACTAATCTTAATAATGATTATAATGACTAATCTGTAGAACAGATTAAAATTTTGTTTTCCTGTCAGTAAGGAAATAGGGAATTATAGATGTAGAATTAGAAATATATTAGACACTCTTAGACATAGATACTACTATTCAGTAGGTTGTTCTTGCTTATCTGAATGTTGTTGTTGTTAGCAGAGAGTAGTTAATAGCAGTTAAGAGGAGGACACCAGGAAATTAATGTAGTATAAAAACAAAAGACATCTATAAAATATCTGTAGTCTATGATAAATCAGTACTCATGAGAGCAGGTAAAATTGGCTACCACAATTCAAGAACACATGGTCTAATTCTCTATCTTTACTTTTCCTCTGGGTAAACTTTGTAGGCTATGCCTTGAGTTCCATATATATCTATATATCTATATCTATATCTATATCTATATCTATACACACATGCACACACACATATATGTATGTGTATATGTGTGTATTTATGTGTACATATATGCATATATACATGTATGTATATGTATGTGTATATATGTATATGTGTGTTTATATATGTGTATATGTATGTATTTTGCTATATATATTAAAGTGTTTTGATATATATGTATATTTTAAAGCATTCACTGGTAAATACTGGTAAACACAGCAAACACTGGTAGTGTTTCAGGATTGAGATATACAAATTTGTACAAAATATAATTATTTCATTGCCATTATATCACTGATAGTTGTATTTCTAAAGATAAATGTTCACTATTCAGAAAATGTATGACTGGAAAAAAGATGGTCCAATCGCACAGTGAGAGTAAGATGTAACTGATATTGTTAAATTATAGTTCTGACCACATTACCTCGCTGTTTAAGGACCATCAACGACTCCCTCTTTCCTTTAGGATAAAAACAAACTCATCCTCTTGACAAGGAAAGCTCTTCATAGTCTGGCTCCTCTACATTCCAGCCAGAGTGGCACATTTTCCATTCCCCACATATGCCTCCATATCTTTGCCCAGAGTATCTCCCATTCCTTTAGTCCTCCCCTTTCTTGGCTTCACCTTAGGGGATTCCTAGCTACCTTCAAGGTTCAGCTTAATTGCCATCTCCTACAGGAGTCTTTCCCTATTCCCGTGGCTGCCAGCATGTTGTGTCTCCCACATTACTTTGTATTCAGGATCATAGAATAAGAGATGTAAAACTGGAAGACCATTAAGTCCAACTCGCTCATACAAGGCTATGTGTTTATGTGTGTATATCTACACATACTATATGTATGTTGAGATTTATGTATAAACACATATGTATAAACTATTTATATATCATTTGCAAATATATGTATTTATATGTGTATTTCATGCACACATATGTGTGTGTGTATATATATATATGTATGTATGTATATATCCTTATTTGTAAACATATTGTTTCTCCAGTGTAATATAAGTAATTTGAGGGCTTTAAATCCTAGTTGTACCATTTACTAGCCATTTGAATTTGAATTTGAACTTCAGAGAACTCCAGTTTCCCTCTTTAAAATGGTGACGATAAAACCTGTAGTACTTAACTCATGGTGTTGTGCATTGCAGAACTCTGCAAATTAGAAAGCGCTAGGAAATGGCCTCTGTTATTCATTTAGTGTAAGTCTTTGAGCCTCAGTTTCCTCATCTGTAAAATGAGGATACTAGTACCTGAACTACCTGAACAGTAATACCTGAACTACTACAAGATTATTTTGGAGAAACTGCTTTGTAAACTTTAAAACAGCATTTGAATGAGTGATTTTCATGAATAATAATAATAAATTCAAGAGTACAATAAAACTAAAATTGTTTTGACTTTGTATCAGATTACATCTTTAGTTATGCGTAGATTTCCTCAAATAACCCCCTTCAAGGTACAATGTAATATTAAATTGTCCTGCATATACTATCATGCCAGTGCACTCTATCATTCCCTCCCCCCCATCTCTCACTGTATTCCCTGTCAGTAGAAGGTAAACTTGAGGACAGGGCCTATTTTCTTTTTGAAATCCCAATGACAATCACTGCTCCCAGCACATAGTAGGCAATTAATAAATGCCTCTTAGAATGGGCTGGATTGGATATTAGTGGAAGAGTAGAGCCCTGAAGTAAAAGCATCAAAGGCATCCTTTTTTAAACAAAAATATCCTTTTTTGCCTTTAGTCAAAGTCTGGTAGCAACAAGGTCTACGTCAATATCAAGGAGCAAAAAAAAAAAAAAAAGTCCTATCCTTTTATTACTAAGTAATGAAATATGCCCTATTATCTCCCACATATTCCCCTACTCTTAACCTGCCTTGAAGCAAGTCTGTGGGTACTGTTTCATGTAGTTTCTTAAAGTTCATCACTCTCTGTATTAAAGTAGATAGTGGGGTTTGGAGTAAGGCCAGGGGAGAGCAGTAACGTTTATGTACTTTTCAGGTCAAATGATCCTCAAGCTATTTTGGGCCAAGATTCTGTAAAGGCATGTACATACCTCAGTTTCCTGTCTCTAGAGTCAGATTTAGGCTGACTTTGAAGAACACATAAGCTTTGTTGGTAAAAGGGCAGACTTTCAAAAATCCTTCATTTGACCAAATAAAAACAGAAGAAAATATCCATATTGTTTTCTCTCATTTGAATTTTCAGACTGAGCAAACTAGCAGGTGTAAGCAGGGACAGATACAATTAGGGCAGTGAGAGAGAATATCACATAGGTCATTTGAAAGAATTGAGGTGTGTTGCATTGGTGATTTTATCATTTAGGAAGCTATTAGAATGTTGTCTGCAACTCAGAGTTACTTGAGGTCACTGAGGGATTACAGAGACAGGGTTTGAACCTAGGTCTTCCTGATTCAAAGGCCAACTTTAATCCATTATGTGTTCTTTGAGAAAATGATGACTTGGAACACGAATTCTGGATTTACACAGGGACTACCTTTTATGAGGCCCCTCTTCTCTTTTGTCTCTAGTATTTCAAATATTATCATGAGCTATTTATGAAAGGCTGTAGGGTTTACCAAACTCTTCACTTCCTGTTTATGAAATAGAAAACTACACTTCAGAGGTGTGCCCAAGGTCACAGTTCTTAGACCTGGAATTCTAAATCGGGTTTCACCTTAATTCAATTCAATTTACTTTAACAAGCGCGGTAGTTGGAGGTGAGGGCATGGTGAACGCCAATAATTGGGGTGATTTGTAAAGGCCCACTGTAGGAGGTGGCATTTAAGATGAACCTTAAGGAAACAAGAATTCTAAGAGACAGAAGTGTGGAAGGAAGGCATTCTAGACATGGTGGTGGGAGAATCTGAGATAATTAGCCTTATTAGAGTTATAAAGTCTAGATGCCAAGATCGAGTACTCTCAAAACCATATGCTAATGACTTCTAGAACACGCTGGAACTCTGTGTCGGTATTAAGATAAAACTTATCTTCTTTGTCCCTTCCAAAACAGTAGGTGAAGGGTTACCTCTCCCTAAAACAGTTATTGCAATTCGTATATTTCATGCTTGTCAACCTGTGGTAAGATTTAAGACATACTTTGTGTAAAATCCCAGACAGAATTATTTCAGTCTAACCTTTTGGCTTTCATCTGTAGCATGGTAGAGCCCTTCCCAGAAAGAAGATATTCCCTGATCATAAATTACTTATGTATTTGTCCCAACTTCAAAAGCCATAATGGCTTCCCATCCAAAGGAATATATAACAACCTTTATGGTGAAGTCGATAGAGGGCCAGGCCTGGAGTCATCTTCCCAAGTTCAAAGTTTGGTCTCAGACACTTACTAACTGTGTGACCCCTAAACAAGTCACTTAACCTTTTTTGCCTCAGTTTCTTTATCAATAAAATGAGCTGGAGAAGGAAATGGTAAACCACTCCAGTATCTTTGCCAAGAGAACCCCAAATGGGGTGACGAAGAGTTGGACGTGACTGAAAACAACTGAATATCAACAAAAAGGAGCAATAAATAGAAAAGGGATAGTTTTTTAAAAAGTCAATAGTTTCATGAACATGGCACCTTTAATATGTGAAAGTCAATCATAGATTTAGAGCTAGAAGAGATCTTAGAAGTCATCTAGCTCTCACACCCCATATTTTTTACAGCTGAGGAAACTGAAGCTGAGGGCAGTTAAGTGAGTTGCCCTAAGATCATATGTAAGTAGCCAAGTTGGGATTTGAACCAGTCGTCTAACTGCAGCTAGATGGCACAGTGGATGGAGTCCAGGGCCTGAAGTTGAGAAAGTGGAGCTTCCTGAATTCAAAGTCTGGCCTCAGACACTTAATAGCTATGTGACCCTGGGCAAGTCACTTCACCTTGTTTGCCTCAGTTTCCTTATCTATAAAATGAGCTGGAGAAGGAAATGGGGTATCTTTGCCAAGGGGTCACAAAGAGTCAAACACAACTGAAAACAACTGAACAGCAACAACTTCTGACTGCAAATATATTGCTGTAACCCCTAAACCACACTGCCTCCCCATAAAATGATACTTTGTCCCAACAAAGTTTTTGAATATTGTTGCCTTGAAAATTTATCTTAATGGATCTTAAAATCACAGAACTATACCGGAAGTGCCCTCCACATTATAGTAACTGTTTTATATCATAAATTTCCCTGAGAAATGGAATAATCCATGTTGATAATCTTTTACTTTCCCATTTTTAGATATTAAAACCTCATTTTAAGAGATCTGTTTGGAGTCACTCTAATTGCACAACATATCTTCTTGTCACCTTTATCTTTTGTTCTGATTGGTGTTGATTTTTATTTGTGTACTGACAAGTTTATGGACTGACTAAATAAGACAGCTAATTTATCAGTGATAACCATGTAGGTCACCAGTCACATCCTGTCTGTTCAAATGTGGACAATCTCAATCTTTTTTGTTATTCACTTTTTGATATAGCTAGAACTTTACTATTCTTTTAGTAGTCATCATGATGTACAGGATTCTCTATAATCCATAAGTCTTTGAACCCTTATTTCTCAATTCTAAACCACATTTTTAATAATTTTTGCTACTGTCTCCTACACATACCTTTGCATTTAAGTCACTGAGTATTAAGTATTAAAGTATATGTTAATTTAACTTAGAAAGTCTTATTTATTTCTTCAGAGAATTTCTCTACCCCCCCCCCCAATTTCTCTGCATTGGGCATAAGCTTTCTAAGCTCCAATTATCTTTTTGGTCAGTCTTTTTACTTATGCCTATCATGAATGCTGTGTGGTAAGATTCACAAGTTTCCTATGAAATGATGACCTATAGAAGCATGCTTGTATCAAATACGCTGACTCCTCTCTATTCACTTCTGCGAAGAGAGTTTGTGAGCCACCTGAATTTTTCTTGTACCGTCTGGTTTCATATAGAGTAAAACATCAACATTGATTTTGTTGTTGCTTATTCAGTTGTTCCAGTCATGTTGACTCTTTGTGACTCCATTTGGGGTTTTCTTATCAAAGATACTACAGTAGTTTGTCATTTCCTTCTTCAGCTCATTTTACAGATAAGGAAATTGAGACAAACAGGGTTATGTGACTTGTCCAGGGTCACATAGCTAATAATCTAAGACCAGATTTTAACTCATAAAGTCTTTCTGACTCCAATCCCTGTGCTGTAGCCACTGTGCTACATAGTTGCCCCATCAACATTGATTTAATTCATTTACTCCAGTGCTATGTTAGCTCATAGTTTATTTGACAAGGAACTTTCATTGGCTGTCACTTCCTATAGTACCTGGCACACAGTAAGTACTTAACAAATGCTTATTGATTGATTGATGGTAGGTTTATGTTATAAACATTTGCATGAATGCTTATGGATATATGATTCTTAGTACCCGTGGCCCCCATTTCCATCATTCTTCCACTATCATGAGGGAAATCAAAGGGAGTCACATAGGGCTAAGGGCTGTTGTGTTTTGTTCTTTGATAACATGCCTTGGCATGGCTGAAAAAAATGACCAAATGGTCAGCCATATAGCTGGTGATGAAGCTTTTTGAAATTACTTGGATTGGTCATTGGAAAGCAGACAGACATTCTGTCACTACCACCATTCTTGAGGCCCTTCCAGAATGGTAGAAGCTGCCAAAGCATTTATTCTTCTTCCGTATCACCTTGAGAATGCAGAGTCAACCATGTAGCAATATTTAAAAGGATTGAATACTACTTCCTAAATTGATGTGGTTTGGGCTTTATAGTCCAAAGAATTCTGAACTGGGAGGCAAGTTTCTTATACAACCTTATGACCTTGGACAGCTCACTTAATCTCTTGTGTTTAAGTTTCCGTATCTGTCAAATAAAAGCTTTGAACTAGATGATTTCCAAGATCTTTTTGATTTCTAAAATTGAATAAATGAATTAAGTACACGTGGTAAGTAGGGGCAACATGTCAACTAACAGTATTTTTGTTTGCTTTTAAATAATTTGCTTTGATGAAAGGATGAGTGATTTTTAACCAACATTCCAAGGGTTTGAATGTATATGGGTATCCCAAAGGGTAATTGAAAATGATCCTTTTCAGAACCATTAACAGTCTTCCTTCATATTTACATATCAATTCCTTTCATAAACCTTATTTACATATGGAATGAACTTCAGAAACATGAGTGCAGGCCCTGTACAAATGGTCACTATTTTATATTTGGTGGGAGCTGAGTCAATGTTTTGTTGTATTGAAAACATTTGAGTACTTCTGTTCTAAGAATCACCAAGGCATTGCGTTTTAGATTTGGGGAGAATCTCTGCAGTCACCTAGCATAAATAAGACCCCCTCCAAATAATTCCAATTATGGAAAACCCAATAAGAGTTCTTCTAGTGCCTACTTAGAGAGCTCCAGTGAGGGAACCTATAACGTGCAGTGGTAATTCATTGGGATATCACTCATTGTTAAGAAGTTTCCTTATTGACTATAAAATTGTTCATACTCTTAGACCCAGCAGTACCACTAAGTATCACTAAGAGATTAAAAAAAAAGAAAAAGGACCTATATGTACAAAAAGAAAGTTCAGTCCTTTTTCAGATGTGTCTGATTTTTCCTGACTCCATTTAGGTTTTTCTTAGCAAAGGTGCTACAGTGATTTGCCATTGTTAAATGACTTGTCCAGGGTCACACAGCTAGTAAGTGTCTGAGACCAGATTTGAACTCAGCAAGATGATCTAACCATCTAACCATTATGCCACCTAGCTGCCCCCCAAAATATTGATAGCATCTTTTTGTGGTGACAAAGAAGTGGATATTGAGGGAATGCCCATCAACTGGGGAATGGCTGAACAAGTTGTGGTATATGATTGTAATGCAATCCTATTGTGCTCTAAGAAATGATGAGCAGGATGCTTTCAGAAAAACCTGGAAAGACTTAAATGAACTGATGCAAAGTGAAGTGAACAGAACCAAGAGAACACTGTGTACAATGACAGAAATATTGTATCACGATCAACTGTGAATATCTGGCTATTCTCAGTGTTACAAAGATCCAAGCTAGCTCTGAAGGACTTATGGTGAAAAATGCTATCCACTTCCAGAGAAAGAACTAATGTAGTCTGAATGCTGACTGAAGCATATTATTTTTTACTTTATTTGCTTGTTTGTCTGTGTTTTCTTTCACAACGTGACTAATATGTTTTGCATTCACATGTATAACCTATATCAAATTGCTTGCCATCTCAAGGAACAGAAAAGGTGGAAGAAGCAGAAAATGTGGAACTCAAAATGTTAAAAAAAATGAACATTAAAAATTAGATTTATATGTATTTGGAAAAAATAAAATATTTTTTCAAAGATCAACACACACACACACACACACACACACACACACACACACACACACATGTTTCCTTTTCTCTCCTGCCTCAGTTTGGTTCCTTGGAATATCCTCCCACTGTTCTTAGTTCCTTCCTCAAAGGCTAAACAGAACTAATTCAATCCATTTTCCCTTTATCAGCCTTAAAGAAAGTCAACATACCCAATCCCCCAAAACCACTCCTATTTTTTTCTTCTTCTGGCTAACCATCCTCACTTGCTTCTCTCAATACTCTTACCACTAGGTCATGTAGTACATAGAGCACATTTAAAATCAGAAAAAACTGAGTTCAAATTTGCTTAGGGTGCTAGCTGTGGAAACCCAGGAAAGTCACTTAACTTCTCTTTCAGCCTTAGCTTCTTTATCTGCAAATTGGGGATAATAAGAGCACCTATGTCACAGGGTTGTTGTGAAGGTCAAAGAAAATAACATATGCAAGAATCCATTGTAAACCTTAAAGTGCTATAGTATTAAAATTTATTATTAAATATTTTATAAGTGATATTATTATCAATAATGTTATTGATAAAATGCTAGCTGTTATTTCTAACTGCTAGTTCATACATCATCATCTCAAGGCCTTCCATCATTCTAGCTGCCCACCTCTAGATACTCTCCAGGTTATCATGTCCTTCCTAAAATGTCATGCCCAGACCTGAAATATGGTCTTTTCAAATTGCATGATTTCTAGGGTGAATAAACCCAGACTGAGATTCTCACAGTACAGGAATAAGTCGGATGATTACATATTTCTGTTGCTGTCCTGACACCTGCAATCTCTTGTCTTCAGTATCCTTGATGACTCAGGGCTGGGCTACGTAACTGTCTCTCTAAATGAGTTTGAGAGAAAATAAAGATTCTGGGTTTGTCAAGAATAATTTATTCCTGCATTAGGGGAAAATAGTAACTTATTACCACCCAGATTTCATGATGGTTTCCTTTCGAATATTCTTACATTCCAATTGAGTTGAGAGGATGTTAATTAGTGTGCAGATTTTTTTAATTGTCTATAATAGGAAGCTAATTAGTGTTTTCCTTAAAGAATGAATTTAAGAAAATGTGATCTGAACAGGGTAGGGTTGTTGATAGTTTTGATGCAAAAAGCAGTGACTTCTGATTGAGAACGTAATATATTCTGATTGTTTATTAATAGACCCCGGTTCTGGAAACAAAAATTAGATAGCAGGGGCAGGAGGGAATAATTCCAAAACTTAATACTGGGGACCTCTGAATCAGGTTCCTGAGAACATTTTTGCAAGGATTAACTTATTAACTCCTTATGGAATTAATTAGTCATTTTCTAATGTTGTGTCCCTCTCATTTTATTGTTCTTTTCTTAGATAACTCATTGTGTTCTATTTTGTTTTATAACTCAGTGACTATGTCTTATATCTGTCCTATTAGATTATAAGGATAAAGAATATTACTCAACTTTTTGTTTCCCTCAGTACTTACTGAGCAATTTTATATATGGTAGCAGTGCCTAGTATATAGTAAGAATTTAATAAATGTTTTGCAATCAATCATTCATTCCTTCATTCAGTAAATTGTTTGTGGAATGAGCAATTAGATTAAATGCTATGGAGCATAAAAGAAAATTCAGTAATGGTCCCTCACCACAAGATTCTTACGATCTTATTAGATAAGTCACCCACAGTAGGTAATCAAACCATATATTCATTCAACAAACATTTATTAGTGACCCAGTAAGTTCCAGGCATTGTGATAGGCATCAGGAGGGACAAAATCAACAGCTAAAATAGTCTCTGCCCTCAAGAACCTTAGGATTTATTGGAAATCCATTCTTATGAATTCAAGAGTGTTATAGCCAGTGTTGTACCATTCTGTTGCCCTTTCTCCCTCTACTCTCATGCCAATGACCACAGCTCTCAGGGGATACAAGGTCTCATCATACATATTTTTGATTCATTTTTAAAATTAGATATTTCATTTAAATTTGGTATTTAGGAAAACAATATCTTGCCTGAAGTGCTGTCCTCCAAGGCATTTCTCACGTATTTGTTCAAACATTTTAAGATTCCTTGATAAATATAAAAAGAGAGTTAACCATGTTGAACCATCTCTTGATAATCATTTTCAAGCAATGCATAACATAAGGCCAGGCATGCTTGCTGAAGGTTTTTTGGCAACCTATCAAAGTTGCTTGGGTTGGGTGGGAGCAAGGGTCTGAATCTGCAATTTTTATAGGTACTCCTTCATGAAATCATAGATTTCAAACCAGAAAGGACATCAAAAGTCACCTAGGCCAGTCCATTCATCTTAAAGATGAGGAAACTGAGGCTCAGAAGCTTTTAGATTTGCCCATGGTCACACAGCTAGTAAATCTCAGAGGCAGGATTTTTACCTGGGTCTTTTTGACACCAGGTCCTGAATTTTAACCATTTATACCACAACCCTTCACTGGTGCAGACTGACTACTTATGTGTAGCTTAAATTCTAAATGAGTTTCCCAGGAACCAAGGGATAGGAAGACTTGCCCATGATCCTATAGCTGGTATATACCAGAAGCAAGTTTTAAACACAAATCTTTCTGTCTTCCTGGCTCTGTTCATTGTATCATCCTAGCTTTTTCACATGTCTCCAATAGTTTCTTGAGTGAAGGGTCTCCATTTTTTGCTTCCTTAGTTAATCTCCAAGACTTCTAGTAAAATGCTTCTCACAGAATGGGAGCTTTGTGAATGTTGCCAGCTGACAGACTCAGAAGGCAAATATTTCCATTTTATATTTAACAGAATTGAAATATAAGCCAGGATTTCAGTTTGCCTCTTCCATATTATAGCTTAAAATAATCACAATCTCTAAAAAGAAAAATGCCATCATATTACAAAGGAAGCGTAAGATACGAAAATTATATTGAGGAGGGAAGCTAAGCACTGGACATGGGTCACACTTTCATGCTGGTGAGACTGGGAATGGAAGGTAGGATCTCTCGAGAAGCCACCTGCTAATGGCATATAAACAAACTTGATCCCATAATAACTGGCAGTGCTTAGTAATTAGTATGTAAATGTTTGCATCTCCATTAGCTTTGTGGCCCCCAAGTTTATTTGAAATTTCTTTTTCAACTCTCCTTATGAATAACAGAGCCATATGTTTCATCTTTTTCCCAAGTACCTAGAACCTTTCCAAATTCATATGCCTTGCTCAGAGCTAGGAAACTAATCTGGCACCATTAGCCATGAAGGATGCCCCTCAGAAACATACGTATTCATAATTTCTAGAGGAAGCTATAACTATATGCTGACAGTTGATCTAAGCTCTTGATATATAATTATTGTAGAAGATATAGGTGGCTTCTTTGATTTTTTTGAATCTCTCTTCTTCCTGTTAGTTTATGACTCATACCAACACTATGATGAAGTTTTATGAGCTTAAGGAAAGCTAGGAAAATGTTCTATGGACTTCTCTGGGCCTCTGTTTCCCTTCTCAAAATGACAGGGAGTCAAACCAGATGATCATTAGTGTCTTTTCCAACTTTATATGTATATATATATATTTATATTTATATATACATATAAACATTCTAACATTGAAACTCCTTTGATTCCACATATCATTCTTCACCTCACATATTACATTTCCATAATTGTTTATACATAATATAAATATTTCATTATGCATGTTTTCAATGTATTCAGTTGATGGTATAAACATAGACTAACCCCCTTCTTTTGACATTTTCTGGAGAGTGAGAGGAAATGTTGAAAATATGAATTATATATCATAAGACACTAATTAAATTGGGTATTTCTCTATAGCTTGCAGTGAAAAGACATGTAGTAGGTGTGGATAGGCTAAAATATATCATAAACAAGAGAACAAGGAGAAACTAATGAATGAATGAATCAAAAATCAGTGCTAAGGACAAAGGAAACAAGTATTTATATTTGTACTAAGATAGTGCCTGTCCCCAAGGAACTTATATTCTAATGTAAAGGGAGAAGACCAAATTCTTTTGGGAATGGTGGCCAGGAATAGGTTTATTGACCTGGAAAGTCATGAGGATAGAGTCTTGGGACAATTAATATACCTGTCCTTTCCAGGACTGGTTCTGTTCATTGGATTGTGTCATTAAAGAAATGTGTAAGTGAAAAATGAAGATAGGCCTGGAATATATTTAACATGAGTCTTCACAAGTGGATAGGTTGTATACTCCTTTGGTTTCTTAGGTCTAGTGAAACTGAGGAAGATCCCTAGTAAATTGGATGAAACCCCTGTGGTGAAAGTATGGAGGACATGGACAAAAGTTGATCAGGATAGGATGGTATCAATAGATTTCAATTCGCACCTTTGAAAAAATACCTACATAGGTGAGATCACAGATCCAGTGGAAGTTAGAGTATTTCTCAATGTGATTTAACATTAACAACAATAGAAAAACATATCATAGGCACTGAGTCACTGGTCGTGAATTTTTCTCGTGCCAATAAACACAGAGAGTTCTCAAGGAAGAGATGACTATGGCACCTTCATGAGGGTTTGCTTGGGCATCAGCCCAGGAAACATCTCCAGAGAGAGTAAGCAACATCCATAACCTTGTAGGGGGAACCATAATACTGGTGAAAATTGAGTCAAATCCTTCTAACATTTGAGAAAGAAATTCTCATGTATATCAAACTTTTATGTGATTGAAATATAGCGGGGTATCTAAACCCAAAACAATAATAATAATAATAATAATAATAACCCAAATCCTATTTTCTCTATTCTGATACTGAGAAGTCTCCAAAATTATTAAATCTAGTTGAATTTCTAACTTTTAAAAATTATCTTATACCTTGGGGGGAAAGTAATGAAAAGTCTCTTTAGGGATAAGGCCTTATTGTAACAGGTTCACTGCAAGATATAGAGAGAAAGTCAGTTATCAACTATTGGCTCTTCTGGATTCTAATGGAAATTTTCCTGCCAACTTTCTTCAAAGGGGAAAAGCCAAGGGGTAAATATGGGAGATGCATGGAGGTAGATATGGATCAGGGATGGAATGTCAGTGCCTTCTTTGGTGGGTGTATTAAAGGATGGGGATATTTTTAACATATAACATAAATTTTAGCATTTATGAGTGTCATACATCTTTAGTGTGGCATATATGTGTATATGTTTTTGTTTGTGTTTTTGATCTGAGTGTTAAAAGGCCATTGTTCTCTCTTTCAGGAAGAATGGCGGACTTTCTAAGTTTTAAGAGATCCTTAGAGGCAGCATTGCATTGTGAAAAGGACTAGCTTTGGAATCAGTAAAACCTACTTTTCAAACTTTGCAGCCTTGGGCAAGTCACTTAATTTCTCAGTGTCCCAAGGTACTCTCTACATCTGAAATTCCTGTCCAAGCAGATGATTTTAATTGGTGGAGATGATTTCCACATATAGTTTCCCATACAAGTAACATCACCAGTCCAGATCCCTATTCCACTTCCCCAAAATTACAAAAAAAGATATTTTAGAGACCATTTAGTTCAATTTTTTTTCATTTTAATGATGAGAAAACTGAGGCCTAGAGAGATGAGATGATTTCCTTAAGGTCACAGAGGTGTGAAATATTAGAGGCAGGATTTGAACTCAGGTCCTCTGACTCCAGAGTTCTTTTTACTACGGCCCCTTATTGTTTTGTCTTCCTCTCTTTTTTCCCTATACCTTCCCCTCTTACCAGATTGGAGTGCTTAGTTAGGTAGAAGAAGGCAGAAGATGACTTGATGAGGAAAAATTTTACATGGTGCATTTCAATTCTATATAACAAATGACTGTTAGCATTGATGAGTAGGTAGGCACGACCAAAGTGGGTCATAGTGCGAAGTAATATGGTGTCTCGGTAGAGGCTAGATTGTGAAACCTTGTATGCCAGCCAAGACATAGCGCACTTAGTGGGAATCTTTTCCCTTCTCTCCACTTGTATGGCTGACAATAGCCTCCTAATTAGTCCCTACCTCAAGGGTCCCCATTCTCTAACCCAGACTCTCTACCCTTTACACAGATGACAAACTGATCTTCCTAGAGCACAAATCTGTCCATGTCAGCTCATTCGTCAATAAACAAGGGCTCCCAATTACCCCCAACATGAAATCTAAACTCCTTTATTGACTTTTAAATCCCCTTCATAATGTAGAACTGACCTACTGTAAAAGCCTTATTGCATATTACTCTACTGAATGCATATGGTCCAAACAACCTGACCTTGATCTTCCTCATACACAGTACTCTGTTTCCTTCACTGTGCCTTTGCACTGGCTAGACCCCATATCTAGCCACTGCTTTCTCAGAATCCCCAATTCCCTTCAGGGCTCAGATCAAGTGTCATATTATAGATGAGGCCTCTTCTGATCCCTTCCCACACACCTTTCTAGTTCCTTCCCCATAAATCATCTTGCATCTGTTTTCCATATATTTTGTGTGAACCTTAACTTGTATGTTATATCCTCTAGCTAGACTGGAAGCTCCTCGAGGGCAGGAGCTATTTTTTTTTTAATTTTATTTTGACTTTATGTCCCAAATGCCTGGCATGTAGAAAGAACTAATATTTAGCTTGTTGACTGATTAATGGACCACTGTACGGTAGCCAGGGCTGTTTGTAGTGGCCAGGAATTCTTCTTTTCTCTCTCCCATCAGTAACAGAGAGAAAAAAATGTCCCACGTATGTTCTATTTACTTCCTGTCAGTTCACTCCTTTGAGATGAGGAGGGGCACTGGGCTGTCTTTCTAGGGTCATTAAAACTTTAGTTCCATCTAAACATTTGCTCCACGTAGGGAAGTGTGGAAATAGACTATCATTGTTTCTGCCCACTGGTGGCTGCGTTCTCTGTCCACTGTTGAGATAAGTTTCCTTTTCTTCAAGCTGTTAAGATACCATATCAAAAGTGGGGTTTAAGTATCAAACAGATAATCTGGAGAATAAAACACACGCCCCCTCACTGAGTACAAGGCTGTATTTCAAACAAGGACATTCTTGGAAGGAAGCCTGTTAAAAAAAATTCAGTTCAAAGAGTCTGAAGACAGAGACAGAAATGAAGCAGAAATAAAGAGCTTTTTGAAATGGAAACCTCGGTTTTCAGTGTTGCCTGTTGTAAAAGTGAGAGGGCACACATGGTACTGCTTCTTTAAGACAAAAAAATTCTAGTCCTTGAATGGGCAGGTGACAGTAAAGGATTTGTAGATGCATCCATAAAGGATCAGTGAATTCTTTTGTAGGGGACTTCTAGTATGCAGCCTCTATCCACCAGCACAGGTCTGGATCACCTGTGACTGAGAAGGTAGATTTTGGGAGAATTCCTTATGGCACTTTAGAGATGAAGTGACTTGATCAGGGTCACATAACTGGTGAGTGTCAGATGCAGAGTTTGAATGAAGACTTCTGAACTCTAAGGATAGTGTGTGACTGATGTGTGTAGACCAGCATTGGTGGGGGGTGGCGGGGGTGGGGAGGGAGACAGAGAGAGACACAGAGACAGATACAGAGACAGAGAGAGAAGTATATAGAGATAGAGAAGTAGATATATAAATAGTTGGATGATAGAGATAAATAGATAGATTAGATAGGTGGATGGATGGAATTACTTAGAGTTAGATATACAGAAATATTGACATATCTTGACATTTTAATATGTGTATAGACGTGCACATGTATTGCATGAAGCATGACAGGAAATGGAGCAAATGAGGCAGCCAGCATCTCTAGATGAAGAATAGCTGTTTTTTACTCTCCCACTTTGAGTTATTTGGCTTCTGTGAGCTTCTTTCTCACCACTCTTTAGCTTGAACCTATACTTAATTTCCCTATAAAACACGACTTATAACAATAGGCATGGATCATTGTAGCCAGCTTTTTCCTTGCACTGTCAAACTCCTAGAAAGACTCTGTCCTGTTTGTTGTCTCCACTTCCTCACTTCTCACTCAACCTGAAGGACCTACCGTATAAAGCAGCTTTTGTTCCTACCCCTCTGTCGCTGTTGCTGTTTGTATCTGACTCTTCGTGACTCCACGGACCATACTATCCATGGAGTATTCTTGGCAAAGATACTTTAGTGGCTTGTCATTTCCTTCTCCACTGGATTAAGGCAAACCGAGGTTGTGACTTTTCCATAGTCACACAGCTAGTAAGGGTTCCTACCACACCTGTTCATTAAATAACATTTATTAAGTGCCTACTATATGCCAGGCACTGTGGTAGATGCAGGGGACACAAATATAAAGAAATAGTCTCTACTTTCAAAGGGTTTTCATTTTGATGTAGATATGTAACTCTCTCTGACTATAGAACACCAAATCTGATGGTCTGTTTTTCTCCCTTTCATTCTTTGTTACGTTTGAAACAGTGGACTCTCCCTCCCTTCATACACTTTAATACCTCTCCTTTCTGACAATGCATTCTTCTGCCTATCCCTTCTGTCCCTTTGGCTGGCCTCAACTCTTCCTCTTACCCTTCAAATGTAGATGAACCCCAAGTTTCTGACCTGGGCCTCCTTGTCTTTTCATTCTACAACCTCCTTTGGTGATCCCATCTTTTTCCATGACTTCAAAAATTGCCCCCACTCTACTTGGTTAGCCTAAGATAACCTCAGACTCAATATGTGTGCAAATGAACTCATGTTTTTTTTTTTCCTTCCTGAAACTAATTCTCCTCATTTCATCCTAGTTTCTCCAGGTTTCAACTTGAAATCAGCATACCATAGTGAATAGAACACCACACTTAGAGTAAGTAAGACCTAGGATCCAACCTCACTTCAGATACCTATTATGCAACCCTAGCCAAAACAATTAATGTCTCTGTGTTCTCATTTCCTCACCTATAAAATGAGGGGGCTGAACTTTTCTGTCAAATTTTCATCTGTATTTTGGAGGGACCAATCTCATTCCCTTTTTGAGATTCTCTGCTTTTTTGGATATATTCTCCATCACATGTTCTAAGTTTTCTTATGAACATCTTGGTTTGTGATACTTGTATAATGTGTTATGGCTTTCTTCTGAATGTTTGCTCATTTTTCTTTCTTTTTGATTTTCATAGTTGGTTTACCTGTTTAAAATCTAGGTTTAATCCAATCCTTTCTTTCTTGGATTTTTGTCTTTCAGTGTTTTCTTGTATTCCTAATAGCTTTTCCCTGGCTTTTCTAATGAGTCTTTGACCCCTCCACCAGTGTTTTACAGATCCCCCAAGGCCATGATCAATTTGGGAGCTATGGGAAATATGCTGGTTTCCTGTCCAGAGTAAATTCCATGAGGAAAGAATTGACTCCAGTTTATATTCTAGCCCTCTTCTTCATAGGCACTGAAGCTCTTTCTACTCTAGCTGGCTCTATGTGGTCATGCTTTCTGTCCTTTCCTGCCCATATGTGAACTCCCTTTCCATCAGATGGGTGTGCAAAAACAATGCCTTCTACCACTTCTAGGATTTATGGAGATTCCCCAGGTGGGAAAGAGGCAAAGCCTTCACAGCTAGACCCTTAATCACAAGCCTTTGGGATGGATTGAATTGACTTTGAGGCAGGTGGTAAGGATGGTGTATGTGAATTTGAAGTATTTAAGCTCCTTGATGTTATTTCAGGAGTAATTTATCTTAAGTAGTGTTTCCGTCCTCTTATCTCATGGATTCAGCTTTAGTAACTGTCCATTTTGCATGTATTTCCTAATGTTGAAGGGTCTTTTTTTGTTTGTTTGTTTTGTTGGGTTTTTTTAGATTCAAGAGGCAAACATTCCACCATCTTGATAACAATATGACCTTTCCATGTCTTTTATTATCTAGGATAAATATACTCTGTTCTTTAAAATGACCCTCAGATATTTATTCTCCCTGAATGCTCTCCAGCTTTTTAATTTTCTTCCTAAGATGTGGCACCTGAAAGTGAACATTAATTATTTCTGCATGGCATAATCCTTCCTTTCATTGTCACTTGTATGAAAGAGCTATAGTTAGACTGGATGTTGCCCTGAAGGAAGAAGGAACAAACAGTCTGGTTGACCAAATATTAGCTAAACAATGAAGAGTAATATTAAGTCAGTAAGGAAGGCCAAGATTTTATTTGCTCAATCAGTCTCTTGCTCTATTAAACTTAAAGATGGGTCTCCTGCTGATAGAGTACATTGTCTTGTTCACATACTGTTAGCCCTTAAGCCACAGGCCACACGCTTATTTCTTAGCGGCCTGTCTCATCATCCTATGATCATCTCTTACTCTGATTCCTCAACCTGGTGTGGAGGTGACTATGAGGTCCTGAAGTCTATTCCAATGGAGCACATGCTCTTGAATTGCCTATAATGGTAGAGGAGCTTTGTGTATGGACCTGTTGACAGAGTATGTCTGTTTGTCCAAGAACTGGGAGAGCAAGAACAGAAGCTTGTCACTAGTGGGTTGGCCAATACGTGATGAATTCATCACCCATGGATTTTGTTCAAAATCAAAAATAGCTCCCAGACTTATGTCACCCCATTCCACTTGCTCAGGGATGGTAGTAGAGAGGCAGAAAAGGTTATTAAGGGTGCTAATAGTGCTAGAATTCATAGGTAATCTAATTTAACTTCTGGTAATTTTAGTGTGACATGATCAACAGCTGAGCCGTCTCTATGTGGACGTTCTTGCTAGAAATAAAACCAGAAGACATGTTAAGATGGAATCAAAGATTCTTCTTTTTAACATTAGGATGCAGTATGTCTCCAAGGTATGGGATACTACAATTTCCAAAGAAACAAATTTGCATGTTACAAAAGCAGTGTAAAGATGTGCGGTGAGTGTGAGTAGGCGGCAATGTGTTTCCAATGATGAATTGCACAAGAGGGTAGGCAAAAAGAATGACATTAGAAGTAAGAAAAGGAGGCATAATAGCTATTTAGCTGGAGAAAAGGATCACTAAAGGAGAGCCAGCCTGCATGCTTTATTGACATTCATGCAATGACATAATCTGTAAAACAGTACTCTGGCATGCAGGATGTGCCCCCAGTGGTGGATGTATCAAAGGATATAGTCGGGTCAAACAGGATGAGAAAGCATTGTTGGATTATAATTGGTGTACCCCTAGAAGGGGTAACCACACTAATAGAATCCTAGACGTGTCTAAATATCACAGAGGCTCTGTATTAAGTTCCATGACAACTCAAAAAGTGATTGGTCTAATAATAGCCAACATTTGTACAGTGCTTAAAAGTTTGCAAAGTGCTTTACGTATATTATCTGTTGATCCTCAAAACAACCCTGTGAAGTAGGGAGAAGAAAGTAGATGAAAAATGTCTGTCACACAAATTAGGGCATGCAGTTGAATATCATGAACTTCAGGGAAACAGTCCCAGAACTGAGCAGGAGGAGAATAGGAACAGCCTATATGGTCCCTAAAGGCCCTTCCAGCTCAACATCTATGATCCTATCAATCAGTCAATCAATCAATCAACAAGGTTTTATTAAATATCATCTCTATGTCAAGCACTGTGTGTGGTAGGTGCTGGGAATACAAAGACAAAAATGAACCATTTTCTTCCCTGAAAGAGGTTATGCTCTATAGGAAGACAGCATATAGATATATGTGTATGACTATGCATTCAGGGGATACTGAAGCAATTTATTATGTGTTGGATGTGCACCTATTCCTTCCACCCAAATCTTACCTGTGGCTCCAAGAAGTTGGAACGTGGACAGAAGCCATACCTCATCAGATCATCTCAGCAGACAGGCTAAACCAGGTTGAGGGTAGCCACCAGACCTCAAACGCATCTATGAGTTAGGGGGATTTCTACCCTAAGCATGTGGAGACTTCCTCTGGTAGAAGAGATGGATGAGAACAGTTTGTTCCAATGGCCATGATGGTGGCTAAAGCAGGTATTGTGGAGCACTTAGAGCTTGATCAGGCATCAAAGACTCCAAAGTCATCCACTGCATCCTGGGTCATCACCAGTTGTCTTGACTTTTTTCTTGACACTGGACTTTGATAACTCTGGAAGAGAGAATCAGGCCTTTGACTATGTGCAGCTCTGACTCACTTAAATCCACTTCACGCACCAGTCAAGACATCACCTGATGATGTCATTGGTCTTCTGAAATGAATGATGAACAGCTGTTTATAGATGCAGATCTTTTCTTAGGAGACAAAGAATGTAAGATTCTTGAGGCCCTGACTTGAGGCAGTTTCATATGAAGAAGTTCCCTTTGCCAATAAGGGCTGGTGGTACCTGTTTTAATTGTGTATTATGTGTTTGGATACCTATATGTACATCTATGTATCTATAAGAGGAGGTATGGCCATAAGGATAGAGAGCTGGTCTTAAGACCAGAGACCTATATTCTAGTCCTGCCTCTGAATGTATAACCCTAGACAAATCACTTAGCCTATCAGTGTTCTAGGTAAATCCCTAGAACTTTAATATCCAGAGAAGGTGCCGACCTGCATGGGTAGAGGAAATGTCTTCACCCAACAGCTCTTTATAGCAATGAAATCACGGATCGATTCAGTCACTAAATAAGGAAAAACCTTATATGTTTTTAAGATAGGTTTGTTTTGAACATTCTACATTGGAGATCCTGTAGTTTTATACGTAGCTTTTGGAAGTATGTGTACCACTTTTAATAATGCCAAAGGGTACTTTCTGCCAAAACCCACTTTGTTAATATCATGACTCTCACAGAGGTGCCACATTGCTGCAAGTCAGGGAATGTCTTGATCTCCAACAAATTAGCAACCCTCATCCCTCATGCCGACAACCCTTGATGAGAGTTGAGGATCCTTTAGGATGACAAAATGGACAATCAAATCTTGCAGTGACCGAGCAAAATGCATCTCTCCAGTGTTCAATCTTGTTATTAAGAGTGCGATAACATGATGTATGTCAAGTGTGAACATACGGAAGCATATGGTCAATAACAGATGAGGCGCATACCAGAAATAGCATAGAAAAGAACATCAATGATTTAATGAGCTAATATTCATACAGTCCCAAAAGTCTCGGTGCAGTTTTATACCCTGGATGTCAAGCACTGTGAACCTTAAAACTCTACATAAATTGGCTGCTAGGTGATGAAGTGGATAAAACATTAGACTTGGAGACCAGAAGACCTGCATTCAAATCCTACCTCAAATTTTTCCTATTCTATAACCTTGAGCAAATCACTTACCCTCTCTTGGCCTCAGTTTCCCCATCTGGAAAATTGAGATAATAGTAGCACCTGCCTCAGGGTGGTTACGAGGATCAAATGAAATAAGACATTCAAAGTACTATATAAATGCTAGTGATTGTCATCATCATCATCATTATAAATGCTAGTTGTTATTTTTATTATCACACATATGGGTGACCAGGAAATGAAAAAAGTTACGAATAAAAGAACAGTCTCCAAGTTGCACTGGTATCTATAAAATATTAGAAGCCCCAGAGAATGGCCTGCAGCATACTGGGTAGTTTCCCCTATGGAGAACTTAGAAAGAAACCACATAAGAATGGTGTGAACAGTTTGCTTTCTTTCAATGGCGAAATCTCAGTAGTATCTGTGAGATTGTAGATCCAATGAATAACTGAAGCAGGTCTTCTCTGTTCTTAGAGCCTTAGCTGCCTTGACTTTACTTACTTTCATTTTTAATATTCCAGGATAACAATTAATTTCTAAGGTCTTTTTAAAAATGTTCATTCACTGTCTCATTATTACTACTTCCTGACAAGATATGGCATTAATAAAGACTGAGAATAAACAAGCGTGGATTTTCTGGGGTTTGTGGGACTTTAGAAGAAGTGAAGGAAAGAACAATCACTTAGTCATTTTGCTTTTAAATGTCCATTATGTCAGGAACTGTAGCTTTGCTCGCTTCCCAGATGTATTATAATGATTCATGTGGGGTTAGTCATTTAAAAAAAAATAGTAAAGCACCCTGAAGACCTCCAGGAAAAAGAGTTCTATAAATGAACATAATCATTATTATAATTTTCTCAACTGTAAAACACAGAGAGAAAATACCTATTCGCTTCCCAGGGGTATTGTTGGGATTAATTAGTTAATGTTTACAAAGTAGTCTCAATACAGGAAAAAAAAAATTACCCTCTGTGATTTGCATTTTCTCACCTCTCATAGTAATACAGTGGGGAAAAGCACTCAGACTCTGATTCAGAGTCAGAGTACCTCAGTTTGAATCCTGACTGTGCCTTCGACTACCTATGTGACCATGAGCAGTCACATTTCTTCTCTGGGCCTCAATTTGCTCATTTGTAAATAACTTCTAAGGCCCCTTCCTACTCTAGAGATGCAATTCTAAGTATATTATAGTACATTTGTATTTCTCAGATCACTCCATTCCTTCCTACACTCTGGTCTCTCCTCCAGGTCTTGGAATCCACACAGAGTTTTGCCCTTGAGACAGCAAATGATATGAGAGATAGAGTATTGGCCTTGAAGTCAAGAAGTTCAAATGCTGCCTCACATGCTTTCCACCTGTGTGAACCTGAACCAGTCACTTGACATTTCTTAGTTTCAGTTTCCTTGTCTGTAAAATGAGAATAACAACTACTTCATAGAGTTGTTGTGAGTATCAAATGAGGATACATACATATACACACACACACACACGTATATATACACATGTGTCTGAAATATATGTCAAAGAAGAATATATGTTTCATGCAATAAGTAATATAAAATATATATTTTCTCACTTGATCCTCACAATTCCCTATATAGCGTGTGTATATATTGTGTATACACAAATGTACATGTGTATACACAAATGCATATACACACATAGTTATGTATGCATATATAATTTATATAGGTATATATCCAAATAGATAAAATCTCATCTTCAAACTTTAAAGTTCTATATACATGTTAGCTATTATAATTACTATCATTATCATTGTTATCATCATCATTATTATTATTATTTCTGCAACGTAGAGAAAGTTAACAAAGACCTTATATCTTTTCTCTTCTTCTCAAGGGGAGCTAAACCCTCTGTCTTTCCCAATTTTGTCCTCCATTTGTGTTTCTAGTTTGGAAGACTGAATTTTACTTTATCATTCAAATGTGATTTTTTGCCAGAGCCCAAGTGTTTTCCGTTTTACTTCTGGTCAGCTCAGAATTGGTGTGATCTTACATTTTCATTGTTCCTTCCTTGCTGGCCACAGGTGGTTTTGCATGGCTTTGCACCAATAAATCCATCTAATAGTCCAACAGAAGAGCCAGGGGTCAGAATCCAAGACAGGCAGAGGGTGCTGTGTGGTTTCCATATCTATTTGTTTTGCTCGATGTTATTTGGAGTCGTGGAAATTAAAATGTAGTCCTCCTGGTGGCGGATAGATTCCCCAATGCCCATTCTAGCACTAAGCCTTGAATAAATGTGACCCTTCCCCATTCAATGTTACCTCTTCATTACTAGCTTGCTACTCTCCTTTCAGTGGATTACAGCTGGGACTTCTCAGTTATTGATCCTTTTTTTTTTTTCCTCTCTCATTTCCAGTGATTGTGTAATAGCCCTGGGGTAGCTGTACTGTCTTCATTCTAACATCCAGTTAACTAACTGGTGTCTGAGACCCAGGGCTAAGTCAGAAACTCAACTTAAATGAATGCCAGGCTACCATCTCCAGACTTTGCTTTCCTTACCTGTCCCAAAATAGTTTAGAGAAAACTGACTCTTTGGTATTTTATTTAATGAAGACAGATAGATTGATTCTATGACTTCTACCCAAGCCCTAGTGACCACGTTCCTGTCTTGTTTAGGAGATAGGACCACCACAGAGAAAAAAAATTTAGCAATGACCTTAGATAAAATGTCCAACTTGGATTCAGGGAGACCTCAGTTCAAATCTCACTCTTGAAACCTAACATGACCATGGCCAGGCCACTTAACTTTGCTGGGCCTCAGTTTTTTCTTCTATAGAATGGGAATCACAGGGTCATAAATCCAGAATTGGCAGGTGCCTCATATGCAATCTGGTCGAGTTCCCTCACTATGCAAAAAAGGAAACTGAAGCCTGGGGACTTGCCAAAGATCCCAGAGGTAATAAAGGCAGATCAAACACATTTAAGGCAGATTTTGAACACATGTCCTTTGACACCAGGTACAATTTTTTTTTCCATTATACCATACTTCCTCAGAAGGTTATTGTGAACATCAAATGAGTTGACTCATATTAAGTTCTTTGCTATCTTTAAAGCATTATAAATATTTGTTATAAATACATTACAAAATAAATATATTATAATCTAAAACATTAAATGTCAGTAAGGATGACAGACAATAAATTCAAGGTTAGGGAAAGTCAAGTAGGATGGCCAGGGAATAATTAATTACCAGATTGTGAACCCTCCTTTGGAAAATCCCTAAATTAGATAGTTTTTGTTTATCTCCAGCCTGCATTTGGCTCCTTCAAATTTCTATCCATTGTTCCTAGTTGTGCAGTTTAGAGCCAAACTGAACCAGTCTAATCCTTTTTCTTTATCAACACTTCAGATACTTGAAGATATCTACATTTTCCTACCCCACCCCATCCCAAGGATCCATACCTCCTCCAGGTGAAATATTCTTAGTCCCTTCCATCAACCCTCCAATTTCATGATCCTAAAGGCCTTCACCACCCTGGTCTTGTTCTGTTGTGCTATATGATAAAATAGTGGTTGATAGTGAAGATAAAGAGTATACCACTGATCCTTTCCCTTGTCCCACAAACTAAAAATGATCAAAAGAGCTGCTTTAAATCCTAATCAAGTAAATATGGAGAGTTTGAGGTCAAGTTAAAACTTTTGCATAACCAAGCGTTTTGATGATCCAATTGTGTACTGAAACATTCATGGTGTTCAAAAGGAAAACAGTCAAATTTGGGTTTGGGGGACCTATTGAATGAAATTGATTAGATTTAAAACCTTCACAATGCCCATGGTGTAGGGGGAATAATCCAAAGATGACGTCCTTGAGTGATTAGAAAAGTATTTTCAAAATTCAAGACTGCTGGATTTTTTTTTTTCTGAGGTTGGGGGGATGGAAGTTTTCTAAACTGATAAAGCATTTCACAAGTTTAGGAGAACCCTTAATATGTAATAGAAATATAATGCCTGAGGCTATAGAAACATATCACATTTTTATTTACCTTTCTAAATGTCCCAAAGCTAAATTATTGGATTTCTTCCGGGTCCTGACAGGTACTTCCTGGAAAGTAATATAATATTCCTTTTACAGTGTGTTAGTTGAGAACTGCAAAGACAAGGAAATAAATATGCCTGAATGAAACAGCGGTCTGTGAGAGATGCCCTTTGCTGTCTTGGCCTCAAGGTATGTGAAGTAACTTTTTATATATTGCTTTAACTTCTCAAGCCATTAAACTATGAATGGGGATGTACACCGAGACACCCACCCCTACAGAGTAGTACATAGCTGACTATTTTTATGGGTTTTATATTATAAAATGTCAATGCCTTTGTATCCATGTGTCAGTGGATTGAATCTTTTAGTGATGAAACAATGTCATCTTTGCTGGTGTCTAAAATTAAAAAAAAATATTGACACGTATCTGTAACTATCAATGGCATTGTGGCTGAATGTGTGTGCACGTGTGTGTGTGTGTGTGTGTGTGTGTGTGTGTGTATGAAAACAACTGATGTATTGCCAACATTTCTTTTCACAATTAACATCCATGCAAATAATGACTAACCTTTAGTGTTAGTAATCTGTTAAAGTATTTTCCCATTTTAAAAATATTTCCTTTAAAACATATGTACATTTTAAACACTTAAAAATTATATTCCCTGATATATTTCACCCTGCCAACTCCATTAAACCCTCTCTTGTAACAAAAGGAAACTGTCAACTAAAATCATCAACAATTCAGACAGGTCTGGTAGTGGGTGCTACATTTCGTGCAAATAGTCCCTCATCTGTCTAGAAAGAGGAGGGATCTATGTTGCATCCACTGTTCTCTGGGACCAAGGTCATTCAGTGCAATTAATCTGAAGGTAACTGCTTCCTAGTGTTATTCCCATTCCCTTTATTACACTATTTGTGTCTGCTGTTTTGCTGGTTCATCATATTTCATTCTGTATGTATGTCATTCATACAAGATTTCCCGTGTTCTTAACTCTTCATTTTCATTGTTTATTTTATAGTTCATAATAGCTCATTTCATTTGTAGACCACAATTTGTTCAGCCATTCTTCAATTGTAGGAGCACCCACTTTGTTTCCATATTTTTTGCTGCCATAAAATGTATTGCTATAAATAGCTTGTTATATATGGTTCCTTTCTTTCTATCATTGGTCTCCTTGGGGTTTGTGTCTGGTCTAGCCTAGATCTCTGGGTTAAGAGTTTCAAACACTTTAGTGTCTTTTCTTGTATAATTCTAAAACATTTTCTAGAACAGTCAGATGAGTTCACAGCTCCACCAACAATGTATAAATATGCCTGTTCAGAGGTCCCCCCCCCCCCAGATTGGCAGCCTGACTCAGTTTCAGAGGCTAAGAAACACCTCCTCTCTGATTACTAGTTTATCTGTTGTTTACTATTCTTACCTAGTATCTTATGAGAGTGCTCGTAGCTATACGGTCTAACTCTGGAAGGTCTTTTAGAGTTTTCAACATTTTCTATTGTTTTTAATATTAATAATTATTAACATTCATATAGCATACTAAGGTTTATGAAGTGCCTTACAAATATAGCATTTATTCTTACAAGAACCCTAGGAAGGAGGTGCCTTTATTGTCCCCATTTTATGGATGAGTAACAGTAAGTTTCTAAAGTAAGATTTGAACTCAGGTCTTCCTTATTCTAGATCTAGTTGCCATTAGAAGTTGCTATGTTTTCATCTCGTGGGAAAGCAAACTACAACATCATTCTCTGAGAGGTTTGCAGTAATCTTAAAGTGAAGCTCTCACCAGGTTCACTCTGTCTACCTGGTTCCAAATTTTCTTCTGAAAGAACATGCTACCACACGGTTTAAAAGAGTGAAACCTCCCTGTGAGAATCAAATACTACCTTCCATTGCTCTGGTTCCCTTCCTAGGAAGATTTTTGAATGTATCTCTATTGTATGAAGCATGTTTTAAGGCAAGTGCTAGATCTACTTTAAGACTTCCTGTTCCAAGTTTGATAAGTGCACAAGTCTTCCAGTGCAAGTTTTGTTTTGTTTTGTTTAGTTTTCCTAAAGGAAAAATAGTTCCATGAATGAAACTGACACTATGCTTGATGGCACTGGGACTAATTGTGGTCATTGCTTTGCAATCATTTTCTATAGAATGGATAGATTGTTATTGGGATTATAGTCCTAATAACATACATTCTCATTTAGAAGCCCTGAACCATCTAGATACCACCTACCTTTCTGTGCTGGAAGTCCGTTATGACCATATACTTACTTTCCCTCTCACCAAAGGTATAACAAGAGGTGGCATATAGACAGAGACTTAAATGGAATTAGACATTCTAAGAGGGAGGAGTTTCCATCTTTGATATAGAGGACAGTGAGGCTGTGCAAAGGTGATGCGAAGGGGGCTGGATTTGTATATTCAGGAACAGCATCTAGGCCAATTTGTCTGGAATGTGTTGTGAATAATGTTAAATAAGCCTGGAGCTGGCTTGTATGGGGCTTTGACATCTTGAGGAATCTGTACGTTATCTTAATGGCAGTAGGAAGCCACTAACACTTTTTGAGCAAGAGACTAACGTGGTGTACTAGGAGAGTTATTTGAGCAGTGCAGTGGGGAGCGAAGAAGAGACTGGATGGACCTAGGTCTTTGTCTTCTTACATTAGGCGACCCAATGCCTCGACTGCTGCTTATAATGTCAGGTGGCTGTGTCTATGCTCTTCCTTGCTAGTCATATTCTTTACATATAACGTTGGTTCCTGTTATAACCAGAGCTTTCTTTGCAAGCTGCCCCACTGTCCCCATATCCTCCTAATTCAAAACCCACAGATCCTTAGAAGACAGTTGGTGGTAAATTCCAGAGACCTGTGTCTCTAGGCTTGTTTGTGTTGATCTGATTTCCTGTTCCTGCTAACTTGATTAAGAGAAATGACCCTTATTTGTGGTGATAAATGAAGGATCAGTGAAATCAACCACATAAAGGTGGCAAATTGTGTCAGATTTATGAATCATTAACTGTGAGGTGTTCAACACGGCAGGCAACCACAGCCAAAGGTAAGACGCTACAGATTTCCATGAGCTGCCTGGAGAAGAGATGTCAGCCTGAAGGAATCAGGAAAGGATCTTTGGTCCATGGCTGCAGAGACATAGGATCACTATGGTAACAGAGCACTGGGTATTAGAAGGAAATGTGTGCTGTGAGAGGGTGAGAGGGAGATGATGGGAAGTGAGTAGAAAGAGTTGGTCAGAAAAGCCGCAAAGAGTATGAAAGCAATATCTAGGTTTCGGTTCCTCTTCCTTCAGTTAATTCAAAAGTTGAGTCACTCATCAGAGCCAAATTAAAGGGCAAGAATTAGACTTTGCTGCCAGACTCTCCTGGTTTAATCAGACTCTCTATTTCATCTTCGAAGAAGGTCTGAGGGAGGCTATGTTCTCTTTCTGCACAAAACATAATCAAAGTTTTGAGTAAATGCTTCTGGGATGGTGGGCATCAATCAGGAAAGAGTTTTTGAACATCCTCCACATGGACCATAGTACAGTAACTGTAAAGTAGGTTTTAATTCAATAAATTTAACAAATATTTATCAAGTACCTATCTCAGTGCTAAGGATTGGAGTACAAGAAAAGCAAATGCTTCCTTTCCTCATTGAATTTACATTCTACTGCAGTTGGAGTCTTAGCTGTAGTACTAAATACGTAACCTTTCTGAGCTACAATTTCCTCATCTATAATATGACAAGTTAGGATTCTACGATCATCTCTCCTAGCTTTGGGATTCTGAGATTCTTTCACTTCATTTAGAGAAGTCCTCTGCTAGAACATAGGAAGCCTTTGCTAATTCCTCCTAACTCTGGTGCCTCTCTTCTGTTAATCATTTCTCATTTATCCCATAGATAGCTTATTTGTACTTATTCATTTACTTGTTGTCTCACCTATTTGATTGTAAGCTCCTTGAGAGCAAAGACTATCTTTTGCCTCTTTTTTTTTTAATCCCTAGCACTTAGAACAGTGCCTTGCACATAGTATGTGCTTAATAAATGTTTACTGAGGGATTGATTAGGGGTATAGATGTCAGTAATACATGTGGAAAGAATAGTGGAATTGGAATCAGAAGACCTGGGTTTGAATCCTGGCTCTTTTATTAGTATTACAGGTTGGGGCATATTACTTCAACTCTTTTGGTATCAGGATTCTTGTTTGACAAATGAGAGAGTTGGGTAAGATGAGTTCTAAGGTGAATGGAGCTTTGAGATTCTATGAGTGCCACCTAGATCAGCAGGTATCTTATTGTACTTGGACAACTTTTACATGTTATACTTATATCTTGTTTCAGTCAAATTTGTAGCCACAAGCATGTACCCTAAAAGATCTATTACTTCCACAAAAGTACTTCATGAATGCAATCCCTGTACACTTTGGCCATCATGTCATGTATTGCACTGATCATAAAAATTTAAAAAAAAACCAAAATACTCATCATTTGGGTCCAACCTTCCGGTGACAAAGCCCTTCTAGATTGACCTTGTTTAATCCTAGAGCAAAAGACATGTCCCTGGGTCATACTTGATTCCCTTTCAGTTTTTAGGCCATCCCAGAACTTAGAATTTGTTGGCTTACTCTTTGAGAACCCAAGGTCACTCTTTAACCACCATGAGGCTGTGACTGGGATAGGACTTTAGTGGAGGAATCTTTCAAGTTAGACAGCTTGGTCCTTGGCCTTCCAACATATTAGCCATCATGGGTCCTGATGGCCCACTACTGTATTCTATCGTGGTGTTAAGGAAGTAATCCTGCATTCCTAAATGAGATACTAACAGTACAAATTCTTTAGATCTTCCCAAGCTGTAAGGGTGTTGAGTATGGGTCCAGCAATGGATTGTATTTTGCTCATCCAAGATCCAAAACGAAATGGGGATATTGACACCATAGGAAAAAAAAAGGGCTACTACATCCTTGTCTATAAGTATTTAAGGACTGTCATGTGGAAGAGAAATTAGATTTGTTCTGTTTGGTGTCCTATGAAATGACTAAGAATAGTGGGTATAAATTGTAAAGAGACAAATGTAATAACAATAACATGTTTATGTTGTATTATTTTAGGGCGTGTGAAGTGCTTCATATATGTGCTTATTTGATCTTCACAACAACCCTGTGGGGCAACAATGATTACTATGTCCATTTTTACATATGAGGAGACTGAGGCTGGGAGAGGTTAAGTCACTTACTCAAAGTCACGTAGCTAGTACCCAAGTCAGGGTTTGAACTAGTTCTTCCTGACTCCAAGTCTAGCACTTTCCCTACGATGCCACTTCACTGCCTCTGTTTAGGTTTTGTAGAAGGAAAACTTCCTAAAAAGAGCCATTCCAAATTAGAATGGGCTACCCTGAGAAGTAGTGGGTTTTTCCTTACCAATTGTATTAAAACAAAGGGAGGTTTATTACAGAAGGGATTCCAAGTTGACCTAGTGCTTTCTGAGGTCTCTTCCATCTCAGATTCTGGGGTTCTCTTCCTAACCAACCTACCTTCAGGGAACCTCATCACTCGAGGTTGACCTAGACTGGGAAGGGAAGTTTTTGGAAACACCAATTCACAAAGACCGTTTTCTAAGTTGGAGAAGAGTTGTGGCTTGCATTGGTGAAAGCATTACTCACTCTGACAACATTATAAGACCTTGACTTATTTACCAAGATGAAGAATAGATAAGACTATGACAGGAACACTTCTCTCTATATATGGACATATGTATGAATATATGCATGTATACATACATACGTGGGTAGATTATGTGTGTGCATGCAGATATAAATATCCATATGACTGCATATATATTTGTGTATAAATATATATCTACATATATGTGCTTGTATATAGAGTGTATAGATATAATCCAATGTCCAATTAACTATGAGAATTGAAAGGAGGATCAAACACTCAGGGAACATGCATGTTCTGGGCACAGGATGGATAGATACCTCACACCTCTGATCCTATGGGATTGCTGTCTTCTGGCAATATCATTGTATGTGCATCTGTACATGTTTGCATACAGGTGTATGTGATGAAACACATTTGTGATGGTGTTTGGGTTCTTACACACACACACACATACATGCATGAGTGTAAATGTCTCAGTTTTGGATTTATATATACTCCCTGTTTTTCTCTTTTGGTTTTGGGTTTTGTTTTATGATTTGTTAAGAGCCGAAGTGGTTGCTATGGGAAAGGGTAGTTTCTAACAAGAGCTTTGTCAAAAATGAGAATTTGCATTCAACCTACCTTATTGCAGAAAGCTTCCTGTGTAAAGCAGAATCTGAGAAGGGCTTTGCCTTAAGAAATGTTATCAAGCATAGTCTATAACGTTTTGGGATCCTTTAGGGAAAATATTCTTCTGTTATCCAGAAAAATATTTTGAAAAAGTTGGTTTGTTAATAATGTGTCAGAGGAATATTAATGTCTTTTAAATGGAGAATGAGTTAAGTAGCTTATCTAAACATCATGAACTAATACCTTGAAGTAAGAGGAAATGGTTTATTTTTAAAATCATTTCCTTCTGTCCTGGATGATTGAACATAGCTGAAATGGCTGTATTATTCACTGAAATCCTCCTCTGATACATTGTCATAGCATGGCCTTGACCTTGAGTTTTCTAAGCTAATGTCAGCAGAGTTCAAGTCTTGGGGTGTCCTACCAAGATGGAAAGGCTATGAGAATGGTGCTGCTAATGGACTTCCTGTCTCTCATCCAAGGCCATGCCCAGCTAAACCCCTAGGGGCTCAGACCAGCTTGGCTCCAAGGACAACTTTTGTCACCATCATTATTGCCACTCAAAGACACTGCTTACCAAGCCATGGATAAGGTGCAATATTAATACTAACTTATCTTTTCAGAGTGCTTCATAGTTTCTTCCCAACCACCTTGGAAGATAGAAGTGAAGGTATAATTATCCCCATTTCACAGATTAATTGGAGAAATAGAGAAGAAAGAATTGGTGATTATCGAGGCATTAACTGTGCAGGGTCTGGGCAAAGGGGGCAGGGAAGGGGAGAAGAATGCATAACAGCCATAGTAAGCAGAATAAAGTGACTAGACCTGGCCATTGGTTCTATACAATAGACAAATCAATAGACCAATAAGCATTTGTTAAACACTGGCTTTGTGCCAAGAACTATTCTAAGTGCTGGGAATAGGAGGTCAAAGACAAAATACTCCTTGCATAGTCCTTGCTATCAGGAAACTCACACTGTCAGGTAAACAACATATATGAGTATGTATGTGTGTGTGTGTGTGTGTGTGTGCAAATATAAAAATATATATGTGCAAATATATATATAGATATATATAGATATATATGTATAGATGTATAAGGATGCTTACCTCTATAAGGATAGGGTCTGGACTTCTGATTTCCATGGTTTTAGGAGCCCCTAATTGAAGAAACCTGCTTCCAGTGCAGGTTGACATCTTTGCTGCAGCTCATAGACAGAGAGTTGCCTAGAGTACCGAGCAATTAAATGACTTGCCTGCAGTCACACAGCCAGAATTATGGGTCAGAGATGGGACTTGAACCCAGGTTTTTTCAGCTTTTAGGCCATCTTTTTAACTCCTATACCATGCTTCTTCTCTCTATTTAATAAATACACAAAATACATACGAGGTGATTTTATCAGGCAAGACACTATCAGTTTGGGGGAATGAAAGAGGCACCTAAATTTTCAAGATCGTTATTATTCATAACCAGTGATTGGTCAGTGATTGCAAATGGGAATGTTATAGAGTTGGCAGGAAACAGACTGATGGTTTTACTAGGCAATTTTAAGTGGTGTTCTTGATTATTTGAAAGAACTCCATAGAGGAGACTTTAAAAAGAGAATGCTTCTTCCTGGGATTTTTCTTTTGGAAGCCATATTATCGCATTGATAACTCACATGTTCATTGTGCTTTCGTGTATGCAGAGAAATTGTCATACATTATCTCATCTGATTCAACAACCCTGTGAAGAAGATAGTATAATTAGTAATATATTCATTTGACAGATGAGGAAACAGAGGCTGTAAGAGATCGAATAACCTGCATATTATGATATAGAAAGTAAACACCTGAGGCCAGGTGCTAAAATAGAGACTGCACAAGATTGAAACCAAACCAACTCTTCCATAGTTTCTGAAAATTAATAACTCTCCATCACCCCATCCTCCTCCACCAAGCAACATGTCTGTTAAGAACACAGATGAACCCAGGATCATTAAATATAGATCTAAAAGGGCATCATAGTGCAACTTTTTTTATTTTACAGATGGGGAGCCTGAGGCTGAAACACAGGGAGTGGCTCACCCAAGGTCACAGAAATAGTGAACAACAGAATACAGATCTGAGCTCAGTTCCTCTGAGGTCTCTTGCCTTGATACCATGGGTACAGGCCTAGAGGCTGATCTCTAGGAGAAATCCAAAGACCACACAGCTGTCAGGAGTGTTGACAGATGTTGGTAGGCCAGCACCGGTGGTGGTTTCGTAGAAGCTGAGGCAGTCAATGAGGAGGAGGCAGGGTGGTGTACGACAAAGAAGCCTCCAAGATGCATTTGTGAAATCCCCTAAGGAAAAGAAAGATGGGCGGAAGAATAAAGAACCGCTTATATAAAGAAATGAAAAATACCCAATAAGGTTGCAATACCTATAGGTGTTTTTCTTTTGGTACACTTCAGAGAGTCATTTGAAATGCATTCTCATCTTGCTTCAAATGATGCCACTCTAGAACTAAGAAACTTTAGCTGCAGGGGCAGCTAGGTGGCGCAGTGGATAGAACACCGGCCCTGGAGTCAGGAGGACCTGAGTTCAAATCCAGCCTCAGACACTTAACACTCACTAGCTGTGTGACTCTGGGCAAGTCACTTAACCCCATTGCCTAGCAAAATACAAAAAAAAAAAAAAAGAAAGAAAAAAAAGAAACTTTAGCTGTCGATTCAAATAAAGCATGCCAATACATGCTTTAACTTTACAAAACTTTTAAGATCTCATAAGAAAGCAGCTTTGGTGGCAATCAAAGTGACAATTTGGGACCCTAGAGATAAGTTGTTAATGAGCAACTCAGTTATGGATTTGCATTAATTTTTATTTGGAATCTCTGTCCACAAAGTCCTATCCCCATCAAATTAATGGAACATAAGTTTCTTGAGGGTATGCCCTCTCTGACTTTATATTTGTCTCCCTATTGTCTGACAGTATGCTTATTGATTGGTTATTTAAAGTCTTCATGACCAGAGTTTCTGCCTATTGCTTGAAGGGAGACCTCACTGATTAGGATAGCCCAGAATTCAGATTACCCATAGGGCTTCTCATCCAGCTAGTGAAAGTATCACTCTCAAAGTATATGGACAGCAAGGACATCACTAAGGGCCTCTTAATTCCGGAGGGGCTGCCTTGGCAATATAGGTCCTTCTGACAACTTTATGAGTGTCCTGTATCTCCTGTGCTACCACAATCCCCCAGATTGCGTTGCTCAGTTGACCAATTCAACTATAGTTCCAATCAGTGTTCAGTCTACTTCCCAGATACCATCTTAGATTAAGGACTATGTCTCTTCAGCTTTGCTGTCCTCTTAGCTGTCTGTGACCTCGTTTTCTTTAAATTACCTTCTATTAACTTGATGCAATTATATGTTGAGTTTTGAATTTGATTGAAGTTCAACTACTTAACTTATCCACAGTAACTCTTATTCTCTCCTCTACCCTCCTTTCCTTCCTTTCTTTTCCCTTGAACAAATAAAACCTTCTTCCAATCCTTGGCTCAGCTTAAGTTGCTCTAACAGCTTCAGGCCCTTGAATGATCCAGAAACTTGCTAGCACCATTGGTTTATTTGTTCCTCAAGGCCAGTTCTGTTTACCCGCCATACATTCTTGTTGTGGGAAAGATCAAAGTCTCAAGGTTTAAAGCCAGAGCTGACAACATCGTGAATAGGAGGCTCTTGGCTGGAGGGTCATAACTCCTCGGGGCCTTCAGCAGCCTCACATAGGATTCCCACTTCTATTTGTCATCCCTAGAACATGCTTTACTCTGTCTTATAAAATAGGGTCCCCTTCTTATTGAAACAGTAGCTCCAGAGCTGGTTTTATAAGCTGCCTGGCAGTATACATTCTCATTTCTTAGCTGAGGCTAGATGGGTTGTACACAGTGTGATAACAGATAGCCCCTTCTTTAATCCCCTCAAATATCTCATGGGCATTCAGGAAGGATGGCTCTTCCCAAGTGCATGGGAGAAATGCACAAATAAGGCATTGATGTTCAAGGATAGCAAGGCACTGTAGATATGCATGCCTAAAACATCACAAGAGTATGGGAAGAATTTAGGGGAAAAATAAACAGTTTTGTGCCATCACTCTCATTTTGGTGTTAGAGAAAGATTTACCTCTTCTCTTGATTTCAGTACCTATTGATAAGTGAAATGATTAGTCAAGGGCTGTATAATACAATCTGGGATAATTTCTCTTTCTGAAATAGGTATCTTTATTAGTCTTCAGACACTGGAAAAACTGGATATCAGGGGGTGCTTTTCACAAACAGAAACCATCTAGAAATAGAAATGTTTTTATGCAGGGTGATGGATCCTTTTGTAAAACCAATGTCATGGTACTCCATGTTGTTCCAATTGCTTCATTATCATATGATCTATTTTTATATTGTGGCACAAGCAGACATTACCAAACCCCTAACCAAGATATTATAAGGCAACTGACCATTTGGAATTCCAAAAGGAAGTTAAACATCTGGCTGATTCTGAGCAATAATAACAATAATGATAATTTAATACATATCACCATATTGAATGCTCAGACTTCCCAAGATACATTGAATGATAAGCTTTCAAAACAGAGAGATCTAGAAAAAGAAATCAAACCCTTATAAGACTGGAAATATCATCCCCACTGTCCTGTTTGCTACTATCTAAGATGTTTCTATCGAGTTGTCAGAAGACGCACTAAATTATTTGGTTACACAAAGAAGGCATTTTTATCCACCCGCCCAAAAAGCCACAGAACATTAAATGCCAAAGAATATAAACACAGCACAGGAGAGTGACTTGTCTCAGTGAACTCCGTAGAACTAGAGGAGAAGCAGATGGCAATAGAAATAATGATGATATCATGCAGCCCTTGTTCCAAATAATTTCATTCCATTACAAAACTCAATTATTGTACCCACATATGTAATTGTTCACTTAATAATAAGAATACAAGAATAATAGTTGGATAGGGACTTGTCTTATGACTGCTCCTCTCTCACCTCCACTGAACTTAAAATCAGAACGAAATAATAATAGTCATAATAATGATGTAGACTCCTTTAATGAATAATAGAAGAGCAACTTGTACCAGAATTATCTCTCTCTGAACTTCATTGAAAAAGACGAGATCAGAGGATAATAGTATTGAGTATAAAATCAATAAGATTATATAATCAATTTTATTCATAAGATGTTAACTATTAAAATTATTAATAATATGAATGGAGACATCCCAAATACTTATAATCTCTAAGCTATGTAGAAGGAAAAGCTTTCAAATTATAGAGACTTAGCCACAAAATCAAAATGATGTGAGAATACAATGAGATTCATTTCATTGTCATTTTCTGGTGAGAAAATGATTTTCCTTGTGTATGGTAAGAGTACCTATAAATAAATGAGATAATTAATCAGTAATCAATATATGAGTCATCTTTTATTCTTCCTGCTATTAGACTTGTCCCAAGAATACTTTGGCATCTCAATACTTTATTCAACTGCAAAAAGCAATTATTTAACTATCTGCTATTATAGTCCGTGGAACACAAAAATAAAGGAATGATAGCAGGATAATGATTTGTCCTAGAACTGTTTCTATTTGAACCCCATAGGGAAACATATGTGTGTGTGTTTGTGTGTGTGTGTGTATATATATATATATATATATATATATATATATATATGAGACAATAATGATAATGAGGATAGTGATGGTGATGATAATGTAGAATTTTTGGTTACTTGCTGGAACTTATGACCTATAAATTGATCCCTTGTTTACCCCACCAGAAAAAAAATCTTGATGGGCTAGGTCATCTAAAAATTAAGGCTAACTCAAACAATCGTATCTCTGAAGGGAAAAAAAAAACCCTTTAGCTGTTTGTCCCAGGATTTAATTTAGTCCTGATTTGTCACATATTCCTTCTATCTAAACAAACAGAAATATAAAATCTTCTTGGATGCTTTGGTATAGATTCACAAAGGTTATCTGAATTATGTGGGATGTAAGAAACTGAGGTTGTTAAAATTCAAAGACACAGCTATCATCCGCAAAGAAATAATTTTGTTTAAGTGCTAGTTACATTCATGTTAAACAAACAAAACAAAAATAGAGCATAACAGTTTTTAATGTCTAAAATGTACTGATTGTGATTCTAGTTGCCTGGCAACCTAAAAGAGACTTGGTAAGGTGTCCAGGCTCCAGTTCCATCAACAAAATGGATAGCATTTGTAAAAATCATTTTCATATTGTTTGAAGGAAGCTGAGGGATGAATTTTCAAGAAATCAGTGACTAATTGGTTCTCTTGCCATCCATGTGATTTGGGGTAGGTTGCTTGACCTCTCAGGCTCAGTTTCCTCATCTGCAAAATGGGATGATAATCATGACACAATTTTGTATCATTTATTGTGCAGACAATGAATTGTCTGATAGAATATAAGCTAAATGCTTAGGTACAAGTAGAAAAGTCCATACTCTCAAGGAACTCATCCTTTAATTGGGAGACAAAACACATAAAAGAAAGTTCAATTTAGGATGGATATAAAGGCCTGGAAGTCCTAAGTGTCCAGTGGCAGCTGGGATAGTAATGTCTACAGGTCTCAAGGTTATGTCAGTAGGTAAGAGGATAGTGCCAGGAAGTCTCCAGGGCACAGGCGTCAGGCAGATGGTAAAACCTAGATAACCTTGGAATATAGTGGAAGGCAGAGCAGATCATAAGGCCTGATGATTCTCTATCTCATTGCAAGTAATGGAATTGGTAACTCCTATCTCCTTCATGATGTGTGAGTAGCTTTATTGGCTCAGTCATGCTATCTTCATTTCTTCATGAACAAAACATTAGAGAAGTATTCCCTTCAAAGTAACTTTCACTCGTTTCAGTTTACATGTCTTGGATGCTGAGGGCGAAACAAAGTTTAGATGATAAGTCCCTGCCAATAAGAGGCTTTTAGACTGTTAGGGGAATAAGATAAGAACCGACGCATGTAATAATAATAATAAATGATATTGCCTGTTAAGTACAAAGTACATTCAAAGTATAAATAAATAAATTGATAGATAGGCAGCTAAGGAAATAGAAGAGTGATACAGATAAATGGGGCAGCTAGGTATAGAGCAGGATATTATCAGATAAAATGCCAGGCATGGAGTCAGGAAGACTCATCTTCTTCTTCTTCTTTTTCAAATCTGGCCTCAGACACTCATTAGCTGGGTGACCCTGGGCAAGTCACTTAACCATGTTTGCCTCGGTTTCCTCATTTGCAAAATGATATGGAGAAGGAAATGGTAAACCACTCTAGTGTCTTTGCCAAGAAAATCCCAAATTGGGTCACAAAGAGTCAGATGTGAGTGAAACGATTCAACAACAACAGCAACAACACACACACGTACACACACTTACACATGCGTGTGTGTATACGTGTGCTTAAATATTTGAGATGCCAAAGTCATTGCCCGCTGAGAAATCTCTATAGGCCTCCTGAAGAAAGTGATATTTGAGTTGGATGTAAAAGGAATTCAGCTGGCATACAAACTGAGAAAGGACATTTCAAACACCACGAGCAAAGGCACCAAGCTTTTAGCATTCTCCCATACTCTTGGAATATAGAACATGTCATGTGAATAAACAATCAACAAGTATTCATTAAGATCCAGCTATTCGTCAAGTACTGTGTGAGGTTCTGGGCATGCCAATGCAAAGAATGAAACAAAACTCATTCCCAAAGATCATCTATTCTAAGTAAGATGCTGTAATGTTGGAGAGATAACAGTTGTGTCAGATTATGAAGGATCTCGATTACCAGACAGTTTAAATTCTACTCATTAAGTCATAGAGAACTACTAAAGATCTTGAGCCAGGGAGTGCCATAACCAAATTTATTTAAGAAAAAAAATTATTCTGCCAGTGGTATGGAGGATGGATTTATAAGAAGGTTATATATAACCAGGAAAAAAAAAAATAACCTAATCATTATCCTAGGAACGTTGTAATTGTAGCCTGTTCAAAGGTGGTTGTAATGGGAATAGGCAGATGGGGACAGATGTGAGATGTATATTAGGGATGCAGTCAATAGGTCCAGTGGATATGAGAGGTGATGGGAAGAGAAGAGCTAAAGCTTGCCCCAAGAATATGAACATGGAAGATAAGAGAGGCGCCAAGATCAGAAGCAGAAAGTCAAAGGAGGGGAAAGATAATGAGCTTGGTGATAAGCATGTTGAGCTTGAGGTGTTGATGGGCCATCCATGAAGTACTCTTCAGTAAGATGGTATTGCAACCCTATCCCCAAATCTCCAGTGCCTCTGAGAAAAGAAAAAATGTTGTTAACTTTGGTAATTAAAGCTGTCTAACCTGTCTTTCCAGCCTCCTTTCAAATGCTTTAGGAAAATGCCATTCCAGTCAATGTGGCCCACTCACTAATGTTGTGCCCTGGCAACCATTTCCTGCCTCCATGACTTTGTTTACATTTCAAGTATGGAAGGTTTGTGTTCCTCATCTCTTCTTACCTTCCCTCAAGGCTCAGCTCAGGTGCTGAACTCTACTGTGGAGTTTTTCCTGGTGCTGCTAAATGCTAGTATTTTATTCCTCTTCAAATTGCCTTCTCTGTTTAGAGGATGTCTTCCACAGTGGATTATGAAAGCCTTGAGGGAATGCCTTGATTTTCTGTTTGGGCTTTGTATGGCTAATACCAAGCACAGTGCATTGTGCATTATAGGAACTTAATAAATCTTTGTTGAATGGAGTTGAAAACATGTTCTAGCTCAAGAGTTTTTAATCATATTTGTGTCATGGACCCCTTTGGCAGTCTGCTGAAACTTGTGGACCCATTATGACAATAAGGTTTTTAAATGAATAAAATAAAATAAGTATTATTGTAGAGAAAACTATGCTCAAATATGGTTCACAACTTTTTTTTAAGTTGACAGACCTCAGCTTAAAAACTCTTGCTCTAAAAAATAAATTAATTAATAATGATAAAGAACACTACTCTCGTGTCGACACCATAGATTTAACTACCCACTGAGATTGCATTTCATTCAGATTGGTTTAAACACTTCAGAAATAATAGAAATATTGACTGTTGCAAATGGTGGTTAAAAACCAACCATTTCAGGTTGATATAAATGCTTTGAAAATAAGAGAAACTTTAGATCCCTTTAGGTATGGACTCATCCATCATATATAAGTTGGAAAGTGTGCAGACGATGAAATATTTTTCTCAATGCTGTCTAGTTTTCCCCTACTTAAACTCTGGGTTCACATGATTAGTCATGATGGTGTGAGCCAGATCCTTTGTAGCTTAATGTTCTCCCTATCTCCTTAATTGCAAGAAAGTGGTTTTGACTAGACAATATACACCCTATGGTGTTTGTTGATTTTCACAGATGAGAAAAGATACATCTTTTAATTTTAGTATTCTTCTTTTCAAAGGTGTCATAAGTGTATGCATATTAGATGTTAATCTAGATTTATAAGGCAAGTAGCCTAGAGGCTAGAAGAAGAGACCACAAGTTTAGGCATATAGAAATGACTTTGGGTTCCTATGATATCTTAGACATATCTTCCTGGTTTTGTTTCTCTCTGAGTCATCCAAAACTTCAATTCAGTTCTGCAAAATCTAGTGGCTAGAGAGCAAGCCTTGGAGCCAGAAAGATCTTGGTTTAAGTTGTACTTCTGACACGTTGGCTGTAAGACCCTGGGCAAGTCACTTACCCTCTCAGTGGTCTAGGCATCTCTCAGAATACAATTTGCAGAGAAGCTGCCATTCTACAATGGGAGGGAGTTTTCTCATCCTGGTGTGCCTTAGACAAATCGAATCATAGGTCCCCTCTTTATCCCCTCGTCCGAGTGTGCGAGGTACTCAAAATAGTGCATTTCAAAAAGGAAATGTGCCTGTCTTCAAAGAGTTTACATTCTGTTGGGAGAAACAAAGCATCCACATATTATTAAATCTAAAAGATATAAAGTACATTGTAGAGGTATGACCATGTTTAACATTTGAAATGATAAATCATGAGTGATGGGAGGGACCATAGATGTCATCGGTTGCAACCTGCCAGCCACTGAAGGAATTCCTCATCCAACTAATAAATAGTCATCCAGTCTTCATCTGAAGGGCTCCCATGATGGGAAACTCATTACTCTCAGACGTGGAGATAATTGTGTTAGGATGTTTTCCTTATATCAAGCTTATGGTAATGTCTCTCCCACTTTTATTTTTTGTTCTTAACTGTGAAGGTGGCTCATTAGCACTACTGTCCCAAACCTTCTCTTGGTAAAGTCCATTCAGCTGACCTTGATATGGTATGGTCACCAGTCCTCTCAGGATTGTCTACCATTGGTTGCTTTCCAAGCTTGTTAATGTCGTTGCTAAAACATGGCCCCTAGAATTAAATGCTGATCAATCTGAAAATTGGCTGGAAATACAGGCCTGATTTCAGAGGATGAAGGACAAAATGTAGTCTGCGTGCATTGGGTGTAGTAGTCAGTAATATCTCAGAGAGAATAAAAGTTATCCCCCATTTGGCCTAGTTCAATGGAATAGGGGACAGACACCCTTAAAGAAATTAATTCTTTAAAAAAAAAAATTAGGGGGAATCAAAGGATAGAATCCTGTCTCTTACTTTCCATTTGGCTAGGTATTTAGTTAGGTTTTGCCTATGATAATTAACCTAAAGGCAATTGAATAAATCACAAAGTATTAAAATATTTTCACAAGTTTGCAAATTTATTTCTAACAAATCTGGACAGAAGTTGAACATGGGCTAGCCTCTCCTGGCAAGCCCCTGACTATCCCCCCACCCCCTTTTTGAGACAAGAAAAAGTACAAGTCTGTTTCCTTTTTCTGATGGGTAGACTTTTGCAGATACACTCATTGATATATTTTAATTAAAATGGTCTGTTTGGCTAGTTTTTTGCTAACTCAAATTCTGTTTAGCCAAATTCTACTCTGAAGGGTAAAGGCTACCATATGTATTCCCACAAGGCAAACCTGAAAAACGCTCTTATACTCCAAATGTATATACCAAGGCATGTTATACCATTACCATGAGATATTACTGACATGAGCCTGATCAGAAAATTTTCAATAAATCTGGATCCTCATGTAGGAAATGTATTGTAAATGTCAGAGATGTCAGCTTGGGTATAGAAGGAGGAGCCTTTAATGCTTTCCGGATTCTGTCTGTGATATCATAGCCCAGTTTCCCACCTTAAATTAAAGCAAAAGAAGTAAGATAGATTTGCTCTGGAATATAAAGTGTGCTTTATATACATTTCTGAAATCTGAATAGTCATTGTCTTTTTTTTTTTTAAACAGAAGATGAATCCAGAATGAATATGGATATTTCCTGAAAAGTAAATTCAAACTTTGGTTATCTTATGATTTAAGATTAGCATTTTAAGTAAACAATGTTAATGTAGTCTTCCAGAAATGATTTGTGCTCATAACAGTACTTGATTTCCACTTTAGCTTTAGTAAGATATCAGATCAAGTCAACAAACTACAAGGCAACTTGGTGGCAAAACGGATAGAACACAGGAAATGCAGGACTTGGGGACAGAAACAGCCTGAGTTCAAATGTTACCTAAAATGCTTACTAACTGTGTGAACCTGAGAAAGTCACAAAATCTCAATTTGTCTCATTTTCATCATCTATAAAATCAAGATAATAATAGCGCCAACCTCACTGGTTGTAGGAAGGATCAGATGAGTTAGTTAACTTGTATAAATTGCTTTACAGACCTTCAAATGTCATAGAACCTGGGGATACAAAGAAAGTTCCAAAATCATCCTTGTCCTTGAGAGACTAACGTTCTAAGCAGGAGACAACATGCAAATAACTATTATGTAATGAGAGAGAGAAAGAGAGAGAAAAAGAGAGAGAGAGAGAGAAAGAGAGAAAGAAAGAATTATCTGCATATATGTGTCTATATATGTATATTTATATTTTTTATTCAGTTTTATTGTTATTTCAGTCATGTCTGACTTCGTGACTCCATTTAGGGTTTTCTTGGCAAAGACACTGGAGAGGTTTGCCATTTCCTTCTCCAGCTCATTTGACAGATGAGGAAAGTGAGGCAAACAGGATTAAGTGACTTACCCAGGGTCACACAACTCTAAGTGTCCGAGGCTTTGAACTGGAGTCTTCTTGCCAGGCCTAGCACTCTATATGCTGTACCACATAGCTGCCCTTTGTGAATATATTAAGATGTGTTTGTTTGTGTGCATACACATACACACATACATATACGTATGTACATATATGTATATGTATATATAGATATATCATATAATAAATTGGAGGTAATCTCATAGAGAAGTCAGGCAAGTAATGGCTTTGAGGGGACTGGAAATGTCTTCTTACAGAAGATGATACTTTAGCAGAAACTTGAAGGAAGCTAGGAGGTAGAGGCGAGGAAGCTGGTGGGTTCTGGCTTCAGCACACCCCTGCCTATGTTATACGACTGTGGTTAGAGAGGGAACTTCTCAGTTCTGTCTTAGAGCAATGGAGTTTTGTGAGGTGTAAGATGTGATTTTCCCAGTGACTAGCTGTGACATGTGGGAGATGAATAGCTTGGAATTTGAGGAAGTCAATGAACTAAGAAGCCAAGGTGTTAGAAAGGTTAGTTTCAAAATGGCTGCCCTCAGTTTGTGTCAGAAGTTGGATAGGAGACAGAACAAAGTTGTTGACAAAGGTAGAAGAATTTCTTTGAGGTTGAGAGATGACCACGAAAAGGATCCGCCTCTCTTCCATTTATCCATTAAATCACAGACTGGTTACATTCTCTATTGGTGAATGGAATTCCCCACACTGAGACAATTATAGTTCCATTGTGTATTTGCCCAATAATTATTACTAAAAATTTTAATAATGAGAATTGTTTGGAAGAGATGATGGGGAAGGAAAAGGGTGTTGAATCTTCTTCCTAGACATGAGCCAAGGCATATAAGAGACACATGGGTAGAATTGTTTTGTTTTGTTTTAATCTGGGGTTTGTTTTTAATTTGCTTTCTGTTCTTTCTTCCCTAGAGGAAACTTTTGAAATTTTACGAGGTGATTTTAATATATTCCAACTTGTATATAAATGCCTCTTGTAAAAATGTCTCACACTCAGCATTGGAGAAAGTTTGGAGGGGATGTGGTGCCTTCAGGGAAAGCCAATCGTTGTGGCTGGGAGTGAAAAGAAGTGTAAGAGGAATAGCTTGAGGATAAAGTGAGAGTTTGTAAACAATATAGTGAGATTTCCAGAGGGCCAGTGGAAAGGAGGAAGATATCTACTGGCAAGGGATAGACCTGAGGTAAATGAGGATAAGACCATAGGGAAAGATACAAGGCAAAAAATATTTTCACCTAGGTGGGTGAAAATCACTGAGTGACAGGGAGAAGGGGAGCAATAATTTGAGGTCTGAAAGCCAAAGGGCCGGGAAACCCATCAAGAATTGTCCTCTGATGTTCTCAGATACCCCATGATTCCCTGGAGTTGACCCTAGGTCCTGAAGACTATGCCAGAAGAAAGCAAGTTCTCATCTCTGTACCTTTGGAATGGCAGTACCCAATGCCTGTGCACCTGCCTGGACAGAATTTTCAGCCCATTTGGGAGCTGGTTAATTTTTCACTTCTCCCTCTCCTAAGTCACACATGTTTCTGGTTAATTGGCATCACTAATTCTTGACAATATCCTGCTTTCTTAAATCATGCCAATATGCAAGTTATATCTTTTTAATGGGTTTATAAATAAGAAGATAAATAATATAAATAAAGATAAGCCTGTTTTTATTGTATTCTGAGTAATCTCCAAGAGGGTAAGGACAACAGGGAACCCCTAAACAAATTGCCCTAGACTTAAGCATGAGCCTACATTGAAGTGCACTCTCTATCTCTCTGGACATCTAAGTAAGGACTTCAATGGGATGAGAAAATATGAATGGGTTACAGTGTGCTTTGGTGGAAGAACCATCTGCATCAACAAATTTACAAGTCCACCGAAGTAATCAGAATGAGGACTGGGGAAACGCCAAGTGGGTATGATCTTGTAGGATGTCAGTCCTAGGCTTCCCTAGAGTGATTGCATTTTGTTGTGGCAAAAATGCTAAATTTAGAGTCAGAGGACCTGGGGTCAAATTTCAGGTCTGCTACTTACTACCTGTATTGGCCAAGTAACTGCCTTTTCTTTTTTCTTTTTAATCTATAAAGTGAGGGAGTTAGTCTAGCTTGCTTCTGAATTAATGATTATTTCATCCCATTCCCATTAAAAGGTTGATGTGACAGAGCCTTCATTCAACCACTTTTTCCTTTGTTGTCCCCTCAGATGACAACTCTGAAAGAGGAGAAAGCATGGCAGTGGGAGGAGCCTGGTAGAGGACACTGTGTTGGCTACAATAGAAAGATCAGCCAATCAACAAGTATATGTTAACCGCCTCATCGGCTCCCATAGATTCATCGATCCTTCCTATTCAGCTGATTCTCAGATTTGTTTGTCCAGTTCTAATCTCTCTCCTGCTCTCCAGTCTTAGACATTTTGAACTGAATTTCCCATAGACATCTTAAAATTATTATGTCCAAAAGTGAGACTCGTCATCTTTTCCTTCCCTCCTTCCTAACTTCACTATTTCTGTTGAGGGCACCAGACTCTTCCCAGGCCTCTGGGCTCACAACGTCACCTCCCTTATGTCATTACCACCCCCATCCCATATCCAATATGTCGCCAAGTGCTGACAATTCTACCTTCCTGATAGTTCTCATGTATATCCCCTTCTGTCTTCAGACACTATCATCACCCTGATACAACCTCTTATAACCTTGTATCCGAACTGTTGTTATAGCCTTTCTAACCTTACATCTAGAGTATTAGAATAACTTTCTGGATGACCTCCCTGCCTCAAGTTCTCCATTTCAGTCCATCTTCCAAACAGCTATCAAAGTGATCTTCCTAAAGTGCAGAGCTATGTCATCTCCTTATTTAAAAAAAAAAAAATGCAGAGTCACTTAGGCAACACAGTGAACAAAAGTCAGGTAGACCCAAGTTCAAATCTGATCTCAGATACATCTAGCTATATAACTCAGAGCAAGTCACATAATCTCTA